>NC_065581.1:52506480-53152105 GCF_024542745.1 Macaca thibetana thibetana | reverse complement strand
GCCTTACTTACCTCGTAGTTTAGAAGCTCATATAGATGTGGAAATATTTTAGAAATCATAATAAAATTTGAGCTGTTATTCTGTAGCCTTCCATATGGTCTGGACCTCCTGCAATCTTAAAATATAGTGAATACCTTTTCCAGTGAGAATCCTGTTATGTAACAAAAGCCCTTACCATAGATAGATATGCTCCCAAAGTTAATATTTAAATGAATTATCTTTTTAATGCAATGATTTTCCTTCCATATTAAATTACTTCTATAATAATTCCACAAAGGATATGGTTGTTACTTTTTAAAGGAGGTAGCCAGAGTGCAGCATGCTGCTTTCAACTTACCAAGTCAGGAACCTGTACTCAGGTTGGAACCACACATCCCCTTCCTTGAAGGATGGGACTATGTACCTGGGAAGTCTCTACTGCTTGTGGAAATTTAGGGCTCCTCTCTCTGTCTGGATGTGTCAAGGATCCCCAGGACTGAGTTAAAACAAGTAGAGGGCAGTGAGAAGGGTTGGAGAAGTAGCAGGAGTAACGGGAAGTAGAGGCAGCTATAAGATGACTGTCTTGCTACAGGGGAAGAGGTTTCCAACCTCTGGAGGTAAAGGGGAGAGAGAGCTTAATCCTTATGAAGAGGTTCTGGCCCAAACCAGGTCCCAGCTTCTTGGCCCTCAGGCTGTGATTGGAACCATGATCTGGAGAGAGGGACCCTCATGGCCCAAGGAAAAGATGCCAGCACTCATTTAGCAGACGGCAGACTCTCTGCCCACAGGGTCTTTTCCACACTGTGGTGTCTCCAGAGCCAATGTGGTACCTTTCACCAATAGGTGCTCAATAAATTCTTGCTAAATTAATAACTGAAGAGTGGTTAAACTAGTAACAGTAACAACAGAAGCATTTTCAAACTGCCTAGGGCCCCTGCTGGTGACAAAAAAGGGTTTGGGCAAGAATGACAACCATAATTCAACCAGTGGAGCCTCCAGCCATAGAAATGCTGTTTTCTTTGTGATTGTGATGGTACTATAGCCTGAAGCTGCAGTTGCTTAGAGAATCACCTTTTACACAGCTCTTTCAATCTGTGAAGGCTACAAAATTAGTTAATGCCACATTTCACAACTCGTACATTGTAGTACCTGCTATAGTTGAATCATAGTATAATTCATCGTTTTTACATTTATAAAATTGTAGCCAATGACTTAAAAATTTTGAAATCTTTTACACTATTATCTATGAAACTAGGAGTATTTATTTAATTACACTGAAATCTTCAGAGAAATCAACTTCATAGCATTTTGTGGGGAAGCAATTTGTTCTACTCACGAGTAGGTATTAGGTGTGTGTGTATGTGTGTATGGGGGATGGGATATAGAGTTTTTTTTAAGTTTTTATACTTTCCTGCTTCTTGGTGGAGGTAAAGTGTCCTGACCTCCTTTTCCTGGCAATGTTTGTATAAACAGAACCTTTTAGAGGGGGCCTCTTCAAGGTAGTCCTTGTTAAGACCTTGTCAAATAAACAAGGTGGCTGTTGCTTTAAACTGCTGACACTACAACAATGCATATACAAAATCACTTTAATGGTTATTCATATAAGAAGATTTATATAGACAGAAAATAGCTCCATTTTTACTTTGCCAAGCAATCAAGAAAAACACAAGACCACTAGAATTAGTAGGCAGAAGCCTTGTGGACAATGGCTGTGCCCTTTCTAAGACATGAATGCCATCTGGAGGATCCATTTGAAACTACAGTGCAGTAACCAAAGAACCTAATGTTTTCAAGCATAAAGGTACTTTTTGTGAACAGGTGGGCAACAGAGGCAGGAATAACTACCTTCATTCTATGGACTTAAACTCCTATTTCTTTCTAGCTTCCAGTAGAAGACTCTTGAGAATATTGTTATTGAGTGAAGTACTTTCCGCTGAAATGGGAAATGAACCCCTAGAGTCTTACAAATATTATTAGCTCATCAGTAAATACAGGTCAGGAAGAATTAGGCAAAAGAGAAGCAGGCAAATGTGTCCCCAGTTTAGTGTGTCCTGCCATCTCCTCTCCCTATACTGTATTTCATTCATGAGAAGATGTATATGACTGATAGTTTAGTTTTTTCAAAGGTATTTACATTTTCTTAGGTTGAAAGTCTAAATTAACAGAGAGAGAGAAAGTTAACTAGCAGAATTTCCAGTAGATATGTTGGAGGGGCTATGGTGGAATAAGATAGCCATCTCCTTTATAAAATTGTTAATTATTCCTTTTAAACTAGGTCTGTTTTCTTACTGATACGCTAAACTTTAACAAAAATGTTTTAAAAGGAATAATTCCTCAAAAGTCTGAGTAGTTAGAAACATCTGCATTTCCTAGTTTATTTCTTAGAAGATTCTGATATTCTGAGGGCATGTCATAAAGTCTCCTACCTCAATGCCTCTCAAATATCTCCTATTAAAAAACTGTTTCTAGGGCGGGCGTGATGGCTAATGTCTGTAATCCCAACACTTTGGGAGGCTGAGGTGGGCAGATCACTTGAGTTCAGGAGTTCAAGACCAGCCTAAGCAACATGACAAAACCCTGTCTCTATAAAAAATGCAAAAATTAGCCAGGTGTGGTGGCATGCACCTGTAGTACCAGGTACTTAGGAGGCTGAGGTGGGAGGATTGCTTGAGCTGGGGAGGTCGAGACTGCAGTGAGCCGTGATTGCACCACTGCACTCTAGCCTGGGCGACAGAGTAAGACCCTGTCTCAGAAAAAGAGATTTAAAAAAAAAATTTCCAACCAGTTGAGGGGCCAATACTTGTATAAATTAAAACTGTATGGCAATATCTTAATGCCTCTTCCTGTGCTCTTCATGTCATAGGCCATTAACAATGTTCAGATTGGCACTGGTCTGTGCACCCATCTGATCACTGCTCTACCTCCAGTTCTCTCTTTTTAAAAATATGTGGATTTGAACTAAAGATCTCTGCCCACAATACCACCAGTTATATTAAAGAGTTTGACTTACACCCTCTTCCCTTCTGCTCTCTTCCCTCCCTTCTCCTTCCAACTTTCAAAATAATACAGTCTTTGAATCTGTAATAAAGAAAACTTCAAACAATTTCTAGTCCCTATTTTAAATTGACCCTCTACTAACAACGTATTTGCACAATTCCCCCATCCTCTTGTTCAGTTCAACCCAGTTCAGTTTTGCTAATTTTATTTGCCATAAATTTGTCCTAGACACCAGAAGCTTGTATAAGACACTTGGGTAACACAGAAGTTCAGATATTTGAGGATTAACAGGAGAAATCCATCTAAGAAAACAACGTAGCTGATAAGAAGCATGCTTTCTTGATATAAAGATTATTGGAAAGCTTCAGTTGAATATCTTTTTTTGTTTGTGGCCGAAATACAGGTTGAGAAAGTCTTTTGATTGATAAGCAATTCTAGCTTTCTGAAGTTTCTTTCATTCACTAGTTGAAGAGCAATATATATTTTTTCTTATCCCAATAACCCAAAACAGAAAATTCTACATGGGCATATATTAAGTGTTCATACATTTCCATTTATAAGGCACAAAACCCACAAATCTCAGAGAAAGGAAGAAAACAAAAGATTTGAAGACAACAAAGTAAACTCAGAGGAGGTTCATCAAACTGGAGTTAAATCATGTCCCTTTTTAGTAAATAAGGGACCTCATACTGACAGAAATCATTGCCTCTGAAAAGAGGGCTTCTGAGCCCTTCTTTTGACACAGCCTCCTTCACTGGATTAGTGCAGAAGTCAATCCTCAGGGAGGGCTGCAGGGCCAGAACACATCAATCCCAAGCACCACCTATCCCATAGAAGCTTCTGGGCAGCAATGCTCCAAACAAACCAGGGTGCCTGGTTCACATGTTCTCACCCAAAGACAAACCCACAGTAAACACACATGCTTGCCTATCCCAGTACTTGAGTATTTTAAGGGCTCTGCTCTAAGCTGATGCAGAACTGCCTGCCTGAGAACCCTGAACTGGGTTAGTTATGTGGGTCCTTTGTGGGACAGCATCTATGTAGGAGACTGGACCTTGGGTTCCTCTTGAAATAATGAGATCCCTAGAGGGATCCTTAGAACCAACTAATCCTACCAAGAGCTTTTAAAACATGCTGGTCAAATATGGAGATTCCCTGGTGCAACTCCCAGATCTCCTGGTCTGTTAGGCAGCCCTGATAACTCTCAAGTAATCCTGTTGTCCACCGGTGTAAAATAGAACGGGTCCCATGACACCATGTAGTATCTACGCTTATTGGCTGGGCCTCCTGGTGGCTCTTGGCACTGTAATTTCTAGTACTGTTTACATTAGAACTATATGAGAATAAGCTTTCTGAATGTCCACATGAATCCAAGCATTTCCTGGAAGTATGACTGCTTCCTAGTCCTTTATATCACCATGCAAGGTAGGGATGGGAGTGAACAGCACTTCAGAGAAAACTGCCAGTTAGACAGTTATCCTGAGAAAAGGGTTAGTATTATAGTTGTTGAGAAAGGAGAGACCAGAAATCAGATGAACTGAGTAATTCATTATGTCATCTTGAAGGCTTTTCCACTCTGGACAATTTGAAATCCAAATGAAATTGGGTCCTTGGGTCAATTTATTCCATTACCAAAGAACAGCATAGTAGGATAGCCATTCCAACAGGGTGAGGACCAGCCACCTACTTACTTTCCAGTCCGATTTTATTATCCATTCAGCTTTTAGGAATTGCCCCTGGAGGCCATAGTCAGAATTTTGCTAAATTTTCAGGCATGAAGACGATTCTCCTTATTTTCAATGTCTCATGAATCTTATGAGAGATCCCTTCCCTTCCTGTGCCTTGTTAAGCTATGATCCAAAAGGAAAAGGAGTATTCCTTTCATTAACAACAAAACTCTTAAATCCTTTGGCTTTCAAACACTGCAGCTATAACATACCCTTGGATATATGTATTAATTTAAAAGGCAATCCTTTCAAAGTCAACTTCTATTGTACCAAGTTTTCTCCAAATTATGAGGGGCTTCCTCCACACGTTGCCCCACTTGCCAGCCTCAGGAATCTTTCTTGGTCAGTCTGGCCTTGACTTTGTGCCTCAGAAGGGCTGCGGTGGCAGCACTGCAGGCAGCCAGAAAGAAGAAGGAGAGGCAGGCCATGTGGACAGACAGGGGTCCATGGCGCTGCAGGAAGATCTCCTGCCGCCCCTGGTAGTCCAGGAGGATGGCCTCCAGCTGAGAGAGTGTGCAGATGGACAGAAAGGCATGGAAGATCTGATGCCCATGGCCTACGATGTCACAGGAACCCGGGAAGTACTTCTCAGGCACCGGGCAGGAGAAGAAATAAGCGCTAACCAGGAAGAAGAGGATCTGGAGGGTGTGGTACCAGGCTGCTTGCTCCTGGCAGCCAGCCAGGTGGCAGAGCGCCACACGGTGTGCCACAGGGCTGATGTCTAGGATGAAGGCCAGCCCTGCCGGCACCACTTGACAGATCTTCCTCATGACTGGGTAAGGCCTCCGGTAACGATATTTGGCATAGCAACAGCCAGCACAAGATAACCAGCCACAGAAGGCAGCTGCTGGCAAGAAGAAAAGCCAGAACCGCTCATACCAGGCCTGGTCAGAGCTGTAGAAGAAATGAGCCAAAGCACTGCCATATTGGTAAACGCTCACGCCAACATAGTCCACAAAGTAGAAGGTGTAGTGGGAGAGCTCTGACTTGGACTGCAGCAGGTGGGCCAGAAGGCTGCAGGTGAGGTAAGTGATTGACGACAGGATGAAAAGGAGCAGGGGCAGGGAGTGGGTAGACGCCCATGGCAAGGCCTCAGCCTCGGCAAAGGCCCAGAATCGCAAGAGGACCGCCAGGGCTGCCAGTAAATGGGTCCAGACGTTGACCACCTCATTGTGTTTCTGAAAGAGGCTGAAGAAGTAGTAGCGCCACTCGTGACCCGTGGGGCGGTAGCCGGTGCGGATGTAAGGCTCCCGGAAGAGCTGGGGCACATCTGTTTCCGGGACAGTGCAAGGCATCTTGGGAAGCCCATCCTCCAGGATCTTGGGCAGGCGGCGCAGCTGCTGCCCGCTGACCGACAGGGTGCTCAGGCGCTCCAAGATGGCGGTCGTCATGGCCGCGGCCCGCTTGCGCTCCGTGCCACGCACTCAGGACAGGGGATGCAACCTGCAGAAAAGAAAGGAAAATTGGCAAAGCGGCAGTGAGACACGAATGCAGCTAAGATAGACAAGGTACTATGGCTATTTTCTTTTCTTTTGAGACGGGATCTCATTCTGTCGCCCAGGCTAGAGTGCAGTGACACGATCACAGCTCACTGCAACCTCTAATTCTTGGGCTCAAGTAATCCTCCAGAGTAGCTAGGACCACAGATGCTCGCCAACACGCCCGGATAATTTTTTGTTGCTGCTGTTGTTGTAGAGACGGGGGTGTCGCTATGTACAGCGTTTGGACTGGGTCCAAACTCCTGGGCTCAAGCAGTCCTCCCTCCTCAGCCTCCCCAAGTGTTAGTACAGGCGTGAGCCACCAGGCCGGCTAGGATCTGTGGTTATTTTAATGGAACGTGGCTTTCTGGTACAGTAGAGGAAGCAAGGAGCTGCAGACAGTTTCTTTGAGCCTCCTTTTCTTCATCTGTAGAATAATGGAGTTGGACCAAGATCTCTTACTGTCCCAATATATATTTTTTCTTTCTTTATTTCTTTTTTTTTTTTTTTTTTTTTTTTTTTTGAGATGGAGTTTTCACTCTTGTTGCCCAGGCTGGAATGCAATGGCGCCATCTCGGCTCACCACAACCTCCGCCTTCCGAGTTCAAGCGATTTTCCTGCCTCAGCCTCCCAAGTAGCTGGGATTACAGGCATGTGCCACCACGCTTGCTAATTTTGTATTTGTAGTAGGGATGGGGTTTCTCCATGTTGGTCAGGCTGGTCTCAAACTTCCGACCTCAGGTGATCTGCCCACCTCGGCCTCCCAAAGCTTTTTTTTTTTTTTTTTGAAACAGAGTCTGGCTCTGTCGCCCAGCTGGAATGCAGTGGTGCAATCTTGGTTCACTGCAACTTCCGTCTCCCGGGCTTCAAGCAATTCTCCTGCCTCAGCCTCCCAAGTAGCTGGTATTACAGGCGTACACCACCATGCCCAGCTAATTTTTGTATTTTTAGTAGAGATGGGGTTTCACCATGTTGGCCAGGCTGGTCTCGAACTTCTCACCTCAAATTATCTGCCCGCCTCAGCCTCTAAAAGTGCTGGAATTACAGACGTAAGCCACCATGCCTGGCCTGTCCCAATATTCTATGTTTACTACACTTAGTGTGAGGCAAAGTTACATCTTGTAAAATGGAAATGTTAGCTACCCTAACATAATTTAGTGATATCAATGACTTAATGATTATCAAGATTTAATTATATCTATAAGTAAGGTAGCCTTTAAAGGATATGGGATTTTCTCAATATTAAAATGTAATAGGCTTTAATAGCATGAAATATCGTATTGAAATATAAGAATTACAAATCTTGATATCGCTAATGATAGACTATTTCTTTAGCACCTACCTAATCTTAAACTATCCGCTAATTTCACTGGTACTTTGAAAATATGAGGTGAGCAACTGACTAAGCCTCATATTTAAGACAGGCAAATTGACTTATCAGTTAGGTTGGTAAAGAACAATGCACATTCTAGGATATCCTAACAGTTAAAATTAACATGTGACCTAAATTTAACATAAAATCTAATTGCAAAGACTGTTGTTCATTTTTTAAAATTATATCTGAAAAGCAAGTAGTTTTAGATTTGCCTCTCTTGGGTAATTAAAACTGTACTTGGTGATTTCAGGCTTCAGAAATGCTTAACTTACACTTGTATTTCTCGGTGACAGACGAATACAGCAATTATTTCATAAAATATTTCATAAAACTGCTGCAAAATTTCATGTGAAGTTGCTAGGTAAAGAAATAGATTTTAAGCATTTCTAGTTACCTTATGTAATTATGTTTCCCAAGCTTTTTTCTTCAGAAAAATTCAATATCTGATTTATCTAAATGCACCCCTTCTTTCAAAGACCCTCAACTGGAGCACATACAGCAAGTACTGTTCAAGGTGCTTACTAATTTTAGCAAAGAAAATGTAATTCCTACCATACATCTCAATCAATATTGAAAAAGAAAAAATACCTAATCAGGTAAAAAAGTGTAGGGCGTGAAAATTAATAAAATGTAAAGAAGTTCAGGGAGACCTGCAGTCAAGCTCCAGTTTTGCCACTTACTGGGGTGACCTTGGGCAAGTTATAGAATTCTGTCAGCCTCAGTTTCTTCATAATTCTATATATTATATGGGTTGTATGATAGTTAAATGAGAGGGTCTAAAAAATGAAGTGCTTAGCACTCTGCCCAGCCCAAGATAAGTACGTAGTAAATGTGAAGTATTGCTGTCATTTTTATTGCTATGAGCTGGGCTCTGTACTAGGTACTAGGGATACAAAGACTGGTAAGATACACTTCCTGCCTTCAAAGAGATCAAAGTTTACTGGGGAAACAGACATGTAGGGGAATCAACACAAAAATGTGCAATAAGTGCTCCATTAGAGACAAGTACTGGTTCACAGGGGTCTCAGCAAACAACCAAAACAGGGAAAGGATGGGGGTATAGCCCTCTCGAAGTGACCCTGAACTGAATCTTAAAGAAAAATCAGAATTCCTGAGAAAAGATAAAGGCGGAAGAGACTTGTAGGCAGAGAGCAAGGTCAAAGAACTTCTGCCAAGATACGGGCTTGGAAAGCCTGGAGCATCTGAGGTCACTGTAGTTTGCAGTTATGACATTGTTGCCAGAGAGACCTGAGCGCACATCCTGAGCCCCACCATCAACAAGCTGCGTGAATCCAGCCTGAGCTTTGTTATCTGTGGAGTAAACAACAGAGAAGCTACCTTACAGGGCTGAAAAAGAACTATATGACATAATGCCTGTAAAGTGTTTAACAAAGTGCTTGGTTCCAAGTCTGCATAAGTACTTGCCATTATTATGACCATCACTGATATGAGATGCAGGAATCATGCATGAGGTCAGGGCCTAATGTCCCCTCCATACCTTGAACCTATTTCTATGGTAGCCCCTATAACCCTGTATTGAGGCATTCATTTAGCCAGCACCCATCAGACAGTGGTCTTCTACCAGGAATGGGCTATGAACTCATGCTCAGTGTAGGAATTAAAGACACCAAGAGAAACGTATTAAGGATTACAGAGTCGGCCAGAAAGAGAAACACAGAAAGACGGAGTGTGGGAGAGAGAAAGAAAATGCTAATTAGAATACCTGAATTCATTTAAAAACAAAAAGAAAAGAAAAAGCTAAGCAGTGCTTCTGCTATCAGCCAGCAGAGGGATCCGAGTGCCTGAGAGTTCAGTTCTGGATGGAGGTTTCTCCAACTGACCTTGGTGGACGAACTACAGGAATGGGCCCAGGACGTGGGATAACTTCTCAAGTTGTCCTGTTGCTGTTAGCAACATATAATCTGGAGGTGCTGGGCTTGTTGGAGTTCTGGGGAATTAAAGTGCTCTATTGTTTAGATACAATCTTCTACTACCCTCTTGTGAAGTAGAGAGCAAACCAGATGAAATCACCAGTCTGATTTTATGGCTGGGAGAAATCAAGGTGAGTCACTGGGGTTATAAAGCTGTAGAAGAAGGAATCCCCAAAGATGCTCCCAGTGGCCCTGTCTGCATGCTGTCTAAAATCAAGGCTATTTCTCTCATCTTTGGGAACCCAAACCAATCAGACGATTCCTGCATCCAGAGTTAAATAATATATAACCACACAATTCCTACTTATTTTCATATCCTTAAAATAGCATATCCATCACATAGCAGGTTCTTATAAACTGACAACTGAATTTCTAAAGACTAAAACTTAGGGTTTTAGTAGTTTAGTGATTGGAAGAGAGCACAATTCAGATCGGAGAACTAACTGGCATATCTGTCTGTTCTGAGGGAGAAAGGACAGAACATGATACTGCCTTATTGTTGGTCTGCAGAAGGCCATGACTGCAGAGCTCTGACAGTTCCTTCTAGTTCTCATATCACCAGCCTCCCTCATGACTTGATGTTGACAAGTTCTTTTCTGGAAATTATTTCTACTTCACTCTTACAGAAAATAAAACTAGGAAGAGATTTGTAGAACTAAGAAGCAGAGAGGTACAAGTCCAAAAGGATATTAACTTTAACTTCAAAAGAAAATGTGTACAAGGGGAAATAAATTGGCAGAATCATCATTTCCCTTACAAATGAGATATTTAAAATGCAGCCACCGAGATCTCAGGGTCTTCTTAACAGCTCCACCCCCTGGAGTGTGTAACCCAATACCCACAAAGGAATCTGAGTCCAGGTATACAAACACCGTGGCCTCTAACTCAGAATATGATTCCTTACCTCTCTCAGGAATGAGAGGGTCGCAAAGATCTGTCATCTGAGGGTAAAAAGGACTTAAATTTCCCAGCCAAGGGCAGTGGCTCACGCCTGTAATCCCAGCCCTTTGGGAGGCTGAGGTGGGTGGACTGCTTGAGGTCAGGAGTTCGGGACCAGCCTGACCAACATGTTGAAACACCATCTCTACTAAAAATACAAAAATTAGCTGGGCATGGTGGCCGGTGTGTGTAATCCCAGCTACTAGGAAGGCTGAGGCAAGAGAATCACTTGAACTGAGGAGGAGGAGGTTGCAGTGAGCCGAGATCGTGCCACTGCACTGCAGCCTAGGTGACAAAGTGAGACTTCGTCTCAAAAACAAGAACAGCAACAAAGGACTTAAATTTCCCTTTGGTAGTGCAAGGTCGTGAAAAATTCTAAGGTCGGGCACGGTGGCTCACACCTGTAATCCCAGCACTTTGGGAGGCCGAGGTGGGCGGATCACCTGAGGTCAGGAGTTTGAGACCAGCCTGGCCAATATAATGAAACCCTGTCTCTGCTAAAAATACAAAAAATTAGCTGGGTGTGTTGGCAGGCTCCTGTAATCCCAACTACTCAGGAGAATCACTTGAACCCAGGAGGTGGAGGTTGCAGTGAGCCAAGATCACGCCATTGCACGCCACCCTGGGCAACAAAAGCGAAACTCGGCCTCAAAAAAAAAAAAAAAAAAGGAAAGAAAAATTCTAAACTTGTGGTCAGAAAGAGGGTTTGGGTTTTCTTTTTTCCCTTTGTCATTTCCTTAGCAACCACCTCTTCCCCTGCCATGAAATTCTCCCTTTGAGAGCAGCTAACACAGCTACAAAAATGGTACCATGAGTTATAATTCTTTTATCCTCATTAACTTCAGAAGCCACTGTGAAGTGTGGTCTGGCCCCCTCCCTCTTAGGCCTCACTTTCACCAAGCAGGAATGGGCAATGCTTCCATGATTCAAAGGACCAGCTGTAAAGTTTGAGCCCATTTTGGAGGAAACCACATACTGTCATCATGATGTTGAATCATCCCAGCCTTCCATGTGGCTGCACTGAGTAAAGAGCCCCTCCCTCACTTCTGACCTCTGTTCCCACGCCCTCCTCCCTAACCTGATGTGACTATCAGCTGACCAAGATTCTACCTTAGAACAATCTCCTTTGTACAGGGTTCACTCCAACTCCTGGACAGCTGAAATTTAAATCTTCCTCAAGAATTTTTATGAAATGGATAATTTCAAATCTTGTAATTTTGATCAACCAGAAATCTTTTTCAGAGCAAGGATTATCTGTTCAACACTATTCCAGGCTACAAAGGCCGCAGAAGAAGAATACAATAAGACCCTTTACCTCAAGAAGCTTGGAAGAGTCAAACTTCATGAATCAATAGCCAACACCAGATGACACACATAATTAAGTGTAAAGTAGAGCGAAATACAAATAGATCTATAGAAGAGAACACACTCAGAGTATGCTGGGGCAGCCTTGGGGGAAAGTGGGCTTGTGTTAGCCCTAGAAGGCTGGATAGAGCTCAGACAAGTGAGAATTGGGGCATTCTGGCAAAGAGGCAAAATAAGAGCATAGGAATGGTATGACTTCCTGGTAGGTCTATGAGCAGAGGGGCTATTGGGGAGTAATGAGCAAGGGAGTGGGCTAGGTGCAGTGGAATTAGTGAAAGTTTAGGTTTGATGTTACAGAGGAAATGGGAGTCATTTCTCTCCCCTGAAACTATTACCCTGTTTCAATGCTGATCTCCCCTGAGCTCTGCAAGGATTCCCAATGCTAACCAATGCCTCCTCTCTTGGCTTAAGTGACAATGACACCACCTTCTCTGGCCCCACCTTGGCTTTCTTCTCCCACCATCCCTGTCAATTGTGGTATCTGCCCCCTTTTCACCATCCACAGTGTCTCTCAGATGGGCACTTCTGCCAGGCCCTTAGCTTCAGCCAGCATCTGTATCCGCTGATTTCCAAATTTGCCTCCAGCCAGATCTTTCCTGAGGTTTGAATTCAAATATCCAACTGCTCTAGATGTGTTCAAAAGAATGCCTCCCATGGGCACTTCAAACTCATCTTCAGACATTTCCTTCAACCCAGACTTGACTCATTCCCTACATCTAATCAGAATCAAGGTTTGCTGATTTTATCTCAACATTTCTGGAATCCATTTGCCTTTTCCATTTCTACTACTTTCCCTTAATTTAGGCCTTCAAAATTAACTTATGTTAATGATGACAATAGCAGTCTCATAACTGACCTTTCTTCATCAACAATGGCTCTCCTAACTCACATCCCCAACCCTCATTTCATTCAGGGCAACAGTTTAAAAATGGAAATCTGATTATCATTCCCTCCTCAAAATTCTTCAACAGCTCACCATTGTTTGTTTACAATACAAATTCTAAGCCCTAATTATTCAAACAGATCCTTTCTCTGTTGACTTTCCTATTCCAGCCTCCTCTCCCAGAGCCCATACCTCTAAGGCCACTTTGTTGGCCCAGATCTTAATAATCTGAATACTGGGAGTTCTTGACACTGTATCTCCCATGCATGCAAACTCAGTACGCTCTAGCCCAGCAACTCTGGCTCATTTTCAACACTCTACCTGGAAGTCGGCTTCACCAGGAAGTTTTTCTTAACTCCCAGACTGGCTTAGGGTTCTCTCCAGCCCTCATTAGACTCCCAGTTTGCTTCATTCATGGAGCTGGGTTCATTCATTTACTCCACTTACTTTCCCATTAGCCATAAGCTCCTTAAAGGCAGGAACTGTTAGGTGCAGAAGTCCCCATGTTGAAAATGATATCTGGCATATAGAAGACACCTTACAATTATTTACTGAATGAACAGTTCTTTAGGCCCAGGCTCATGGCACCAATTTCCTATACTTCTGCAAAAGTGAAGAAAAAAAGAAGCAATGGATTGGGAGTCAGGAAGTCTGGCTATTAGTATTTGCTCTACTCAGGTGTGTGACTATGCCTAAGACAATCAATTACTCAGAGTCATTGTCCTCATAAAAAAGGGTGGGTGGGAGGAGGTGATTTCCTGTCTATCCACTTTTAAGGAAGAAAACAGAATGAATAATAACAAAATGGTCAGTCATGGAATAGTACTTTCAAGAGGCAAAACATGCACATAAAGTCCTAGTAATATTTCAAATAAAGAGCCCACTGAAGGATATAACTTAGTAAAAATAAATCTATCCACACATATTTTCTACCTTATAATTGATTTTAATGTAATTTTTTTAAATCAAAAAGGAGTATTTTTTTTTTTGTAACACTTCTGGGAATCGTCATAATACTGCCTCCCTGGGTCAAGTCAGGGCTGAATGACATGTTTGAAAAAATGTTGAGTGTGAAGTGCCCATGGGGGACATTCATTTGGACACATCTGGAGCAGTGGGACATTTGAACTGCCCTATCTCCTTTAAGGATTTTTAATTAGATTCAGATTACAATGGAATTGGAATTAAAAGTTCTATTTACTGAGTATATGTACCATGAATTCACTTAATGTTTATAAGAAAGTGTTAGAAAATGTTGAATAATGCCTTGCATTATGTAGGGATCTAATCTTTTTTTTTTTTTTTTTCTTTTTTGAGACAAAGTCTCAATCTGTTGCCCAGGCTGGA
The DNA here is from genome assembly GCF_024542745.1 of Macaca thibetana thibetana. Taxonomy (NCBI): domain Eukaryota; kingdom Metazoa; phylum Chordata; class Mammalia; order Primates; family Cercopithecidae; genus Macaca; species Macaca thibetana. The sequence continues at coordinate 53,138,084 of NC_065581.1, read as the reverse complement.
GTGCAATGGCACGATCTTGGCTCACTGCAACCTCCGCCTCCCAGGTTCAAGCAATTCTCCTGTCTCAGCCTCCCGAGTAGCTGGGACTAAACTACAGGCGCATGCCACTATGCCCAGCTAATTTTTTGAATTTTTAGTAGAGACAGGGTTTCACCATATTGGTCAGGCTGGTCTCAAACTCCTGACCTCAGGTGATCCACCCACCTCAGCCTCCCAAAGTGTTGGGATTATAGGTGTGAGTCACTGTGCCCGGCCAGGATCTAATCTTAAAGATTTATCTTAGAAGAGCCTTGCAAATTTTTTTTTTTAATGGAAAGAAAAAAATGGGGTAAAAATCCCAAGTTCATGGTAATAATTTGACATTTTAACCAAAAATTGTGCATTTAGGTGTTCTTTTTAAAAGAAAATCACAGAACTAAGCTAAATACAGATGTTCATTGACATATGATGGGTTATACAACCCAGTAAACTCATTGTTAAGTTGAAAATGCATTTAATGCGCCTAATCTACTGAACCTAACCACTCAGCCTAGCCTACCTTAAATGTGCTCAGAACACACACATTAGCCTACAGGTGGGGAAAGTCATCTGGCAAGAGGACACTGTAGGGTATTGGTTGTTTTGAGATCACATGGCTGACTGGGAGCTGCAGGTTACTGCTGCTCCCCAGAATTGCTAGAGTATTTCACTGCCTATCACTAGCCTTGGAAAAAATCAAAACCCCAAACGCAAAGTATGGTTTCTATTGAATGCGTATCACTTTCACACCATCCTAAGTTGGGGATCATCTGTATTCTTAAGGTTTGGTTTTGTTTTCCTAGTTCTGACTGATGGAAACTACCTAAAATGCATTTCCTTTTCAGTAACTTTCAATAAAACAATGAAATGACACGTTTTTGGTGATAGTTGTTATCCCCTGAAAACACAGCAAAATATGTCAAGTACCCATAAGAGACCATTTAACTTCCAGAGAGGAACTTTATGAATAAGCAGAACAGCACCTGGGCACATCTCCTATCACCTGAGAAACAGGTGTAACCGTGTCTAACAGGTATGCCCACTGCACTCACTGCTTCTGGCCATCTCCTCCATCTGCTGGATTCCCTCTCATTGGCCCCTGTCTGAATTTGAGTCCTTACTGTCTCTCACAGGAACCTCTGTAGGATACAGGAGGCCTTCCTGGTCCCTACCTGTGTGTCTCTTTAACTGTCCCCAAAGCATCTCCCACTCTGCCACTTTGTGTTCCAGTTATTCTGCCATCCTCTCAGGACTCTGTCCTTCTGTGCATGCCAGGAATGCCCACACCACTGATGTCCACTGGCCAACTCCTACTCATGCTTCATGTCCCATCTCAAATGGCCCCTGTGAAGCCTTCCCCTCAGGTGCTCCTTCACCTAACTGCCACTGCACTTACAGTCCTTCATTATAGGACTTTCCTTACTGTATGCCTACATGGTTTGCATATGTCTCTGTGACCACTAAACTGCAAGATCCTTTGAGGGCTGAGAATATTTTTATCATTAGCATTGTGCCTAGCACATCGATTTTCCAAGAAATCACTGTTGAATGAATGAATGAATGAAGAATGGATGGAATGAAAGTGTCCAAATCGACCAGGTACAGTGGCTCACACCTGTAATCCCAGCACTTTGGGAAGTTGAGTAGCGAGTATAGCTTGAGCCCAGGAGTTCAAGACCAGCCTTGGCAACACAGCAAGACTCTATCTCTACAACACATTTAAAAATTAGCCAGGCATGGTGGTACACACCTGTAGTCCCAGTTACTCAGGATGCTGAGGTGGGAGGATCTCTTGAGCCCAGGAGGTTGAGGCTACAGTGAGCCATGGTTATGCCACTGCATAACCTGGACAACAGAGCAAGATCCCGTGTCAAAAACAAAAAAAGAGAGAGAGAGAAAGTGTCAGAATAATAGTATGAAACACTTACATTATGTCTAGCACATACCAGACAGTGTTTTGGGTGCTTTGAAAATATTAACTTATTTAAACTTCCCATCAACTACCTGACACCGGTACTATTATCATTCCCATTTCACAGATAAGGAAACAGAGTTACAGAGAGATTGTGTAACTTGTCCGAGGCTACACAGTATGTGATAGATCCAGGAGGTAACTAAGCAGTGGACTCTAAAGTCTGGGTTCCTAACCACTATGCCTCAAAAAATGCACTCTATGACTAAACCCCAATATTTTTTGAAATACAACTTCAAATATGCTGCTGCAATACTGTTTTGCTTCATTAACAAAGATAACTTGCAGTTGGCCTTACAAAAACAGTCAGTACTGCAAAGTTTCTCAGTGCTTTGATAGAGTTTACTTGTAAATCAGATTCCAATGCTCCCTAAGAGAATAAAATGTGACTTCCACAAAATCTGAGTGGAATCTATCAAATAATCCAAATAGGTCTGTTAGCCCAGATAAATATGATCATAAATCTGATGGGCCTCTTTCATATTAAAGAGACACATGGTTCATTGTGGCTAGCTTTACAGAACTGGTGGGGTGAGACATTCCAATCATAAACCTGAGGTCATTTATCAGCCTACTGGTGGAACGCACAATGGCAATGAGATCACTAAATCTGCTATGCATACAGCAAGCTACCTAAAAAGCCTCTCCCAAATTAACAAAGTGGGGGAATTAAAGAAAAGCTCCATATTTGGGAACCTGGCATTGTCTGGTACTGAAGACATTTTATCTGGATGCCAAATAGAAGCACTCCAAAGCAATAGTGTTTTCTGACCTATTACAAGGATGCTATGTGAATCTACCACAAACTTGGAATAGCTGATTCCCTGAAAAGAACACTGGGCAAGAAATTAGAAGTCCCAATGTTCAGTTCTAGCTCTACCACTATGTGACTTTTTTTTTTTTTTTTTTTTTTTTGAGACAGAGTCTCGCTCTGTCACCCAGGCTGGAGTACGGTGGCGCGATCTCGCTTCACTGCAACCTCCACCTCCTGGGTTCAAACAATTCTGCCGCCTCAGCCTCCCGAGTAGTTGGGACTACAGGTGCACACCACCACACCCAGCTACATTATTTTTGTATTTTAGTAGAGACGAGGTTTCACCATGTTGCCCAGGTTGGTCTCGAACTCCTGAGCTCAGGCAATCTGCCCGCCTAGGCCTCCCAAAGTGCTCTAAGTGACTTTTAAGCAAATTACTCAACCTCTCTATGTCTTGGTGCCCTTGTCCATAAGATGGGGGTGTAATCTATATAACCTCTAATAATGGAAAATTTCACAATTCACCTGGGCTATGTTTTGCTTTGTATTGAACATCAAGCAGCATGCTGAAATCACCAACAAACAGATCCTGTGACATCACTTCATGTCACTGTGTGTGGGACTCACACAGATGGCAGGAAAGTGACCTGCTGGTTGTTGGATAGAGGACAAACAAGCAGCAGTTCCTATCAAAGGCAGAAGAAATGCTTCCAGAATTCACAGAAGCCCAGCTTCACACATCACTGCATAACTATAAATGGCTGCAAAGGAATAGCAGCCAAAATGACAACCTGGTGTCCATTTATAAGGACTGGAACTGTGCTTTAAGCAGCCTTTGAGCCAGAGGTAGAGTTGGAAACAGCCTCACATGCCTCAGGATCTCCACAGTCATTAAGTGAGAGACCTCTGGGCTCATACTGATCTTTACAGCCACATCTTCCAAGGAGCATATCACTATTTGTAAAGTCACATTTGAAAGAGGGGCACTACCAGTGCAATCCTATTATTAGCAGAGATCATTGGAACATTGGTTCAGATTCACCAATGGTCAGTGCATATTTCCCCCCTATATTTAACAAAACCTAACAAACAGAATCTCGACATCCAAAAATGGAGTATTTGATTGAGTAAATTAAGATAAATCTATACAATACTCTACACTTATTAAAATAACTAGCATATTGACATTCATTGTTATACAAAGATACATGATATGTGTGCTCCATTGGTTTTTCACTGTAGTCTCCACTGCACTTAGAAAAGTGATGGACTAGCACATTGTACATTCTCAAAAAAGATTTCTTGAATGAATGAGTCAAAGACATGTAAAGGAAAAAACAGACTTAAAGTATGTGTCCCACCCAGCCCTATTTTTGTAAATATACAAACACGGTACAGATGAAGTATGGAAGTGCATATAATCAAAACAATACAGCTATTAACATGAGAGGATTGTGGGGAATTTTACTTTTCTTCTGGAAATACTATCATTATAGTACTTTTTAACAAACATTTTACGACTTTTGTAATTGGAAAGCAAATGTTAGTACTACTCTGCAAACAGGAATATTTGACATAAATATGCAAAAATTGGCAAAACATAAGTTGGTAAAATATTAAGACCCTCCCCAATAAACACCCCAGCATTATAAAGGAATACATACATACTTGCATTATTCTGTGAGTTCAACTAGTTAGCATACCATATTAATTATTAGGAGTAACCTAACTATACTTGCCATAGTGTAAGCCATTGGTCATGGGGGGTTTAAAGGGAAAAAAATATGTAACATCTACTGTTAATGCAGCAAAGATGTTCTCTTAGATTGGAAAAGCCAGTATACACGATATTGTCAAAAGACTTTTCCCACAACACACAAGCTCAAACGGCATTAGTAAATGAGTCACTTCCTGACCATGTAGGTTTGTGGTACGGCTGAACCATGCCTATAAAAAACAAGTAAGGTACACCTTTTTGCCACAGATGTAGCAGCAAGATATGTCCTTCTGGGCTCAGTGACCTCTCCACTTATGAATCTTTTCCTCTGTGGTGTCCTATACTATTCCTAAGAGGAGAAAGAAAAGACAGCCTTAATTTGTTGCTGTGGCCTGGGGAAGATGAGCAGAGCATATTTCCTCTGAGCGCCTTTTTCTCTTGGTCCAACTAGAACCCTCTAAGCTAGAATTTCTCGCTGTTCTATCACTTCCTATACTTTCCACATCTCAGCTAATCTCACTTGAGAAAGTGCTGGTTTCAAAATGCATCATTACAGACACAGAATGCACCTGCCACATGGAATAAATAGTATCTGTGTTTAATCTGTCAAGTGGGAGAAGTCAGAGGAGCTGGGAACAATTTACTAGAACACACTAAGCAGTCTCCGGCCAATCAACAGTTCAGGTGTGAGGATCATGTTCCTCTGAGACTTCTTGTTTGAGTAAAGGTAAACTCTGCTGTCTGAAACTCCCACTAATTAAAGCCTAGGGACAGGTGTCTCCCTGGACTTTCTACATGAGTGTAACCATCGGCTTCGTTAGGTGTGGTTTGGCTTCAGTCAAGCAACCTCTCAACTAGATCTAGCTTCTCACCGGCAGGAAGCTTCATCATGATCTGCAAACCAGCTGGGACCTAGGCCAGCCCGGGTGAACATGAAGAGAGCTGCTCATTTCCACTGGCAGGAAATCAATCTTGGAAATGTCCTTTCCATAGCAGAAAAATCAGATAACAAGTCGAGCTAGGGTTTGGAGCACCATATAAAGAAAGCTGTGTTCCCTAGCAATTAAACATTAACTCTTCTGCAGTGACAACAGTACACTCCTGGTGGTTCTAAGACCCAGCATTTTTATTTGCTATAAAGAGTCAAGCAAGTCACTTTATTCTCCATTTCTCCTTAGATATCCCCAAGGCCTTAGTTCAATTCCAAATCACCACAAAGCCTTCTCCAGGCCATCTTGATTCCCCCCCCCCCACCCCCAACGCTTATCTATCTATTCCACATATTTTCGTAAGTAGAACATCGGGCTTGCCCATTACTTCACTACTGTGTGTGTACAGAGCCTTCTCTCTTCTGCTTATTGAATTGCAAGCCTCTGGAGACAGGAACACTGGCTTACCTATGCTTTATTTCTATCAGCAAACAGTCAGAGGAAAGATGCCCCAGAATGTGTCAATAGATCATTGTTCAAAAACAAAGTGAAATGACTATCCTTTGCCTGCTTCTAAAGGTAAAAACCAGTGAGATCTAAGATAACGAAAATGTGAGTTTTCAAAAGAAAACACCATTTGAATTGGATCTTATTTATGTATGTGGTTCATCCACTTGAGAGGTATCCACACCAATATTTAAATTGCTGGCCGAATTTCTAACCATCAGCTTGTTTTTGGTCTATGATCTCCTACCATTTGTCACTTTTATGACCAAGAATGCCTAAGCAAAGATTTAGGAAAAGGAGGGGTCAGGCAGAGAAACATAATGTAAAATAACACTGGAGCACTGTTAGAACTCGTTTTTATTCTTGTTGCATACAAAAGGGCAGAACAGACTGTCCTGATTGCCTGAACAAGCCACACACTTGACATCACCAATGTTATTGTAGCCTGCTGTGCCTGGCAAAACCCACTTCTCTCTCAAATTCAGGCTCAGATATAACCCCTCCCCTGTGAAGCTTAGCGACAGCCTGAAGTAGAATTCATCATGTCTTATTAAACCCTCTGTCTTTGTCCATTCACTGGTGCTGTAAGGAAGTATCAGACTAGGTGGGCTTATAAACAACAGAAATCTATTTTTCAGTTTCTAGAGGCTGCAAAAGTCCAAGATCAAGGCACCAGCAGTTTCGGTGTCCAGTGAGGGCCCCCTTCTGGTTCAAACACAACTGTCTTCTTGCTATGTCCTTACATGGCAGAAGAGCCAAGGGAGCTCTCCTGAGTTTCTTTTATAAAGGCAGTAATGCCCTTCATCTAGGTCAGTGGTCCCCAACCTTTTGTGCACCAGGGACCAATTTCATGGAAGACAATTTTTCCATGTACGGGGGCTGGGCGTTGAGGAGTATGGTTTTAGGATGATTCAAGTCCATTACATTTATTGCTTTTTTTTTTTTCCTGACACAGGATCTCGCTCTGTTGCCCAGGCTGGAGTGCAGTGATGTCATCTCAGCTCACTACAACCTCCATCTCCCAGGCTCAAGCCATTCTCATGCCTCAGCCACCAAAGTAGCTGGGATTATAGGCATGCGCCACCATGCCTGGCTGATTTTTGTATTGTTAGTAGAGATGGGGTTTCGCCAGGTTGGCCAGGCTGGTCTCAAACTCCTGACCTCAAGTGATCCATCCACCTTGGCTTCCCAAAGTGCTGGGATTACAGGCATGAGCCACTGGATCCAGCCTATTTCTATTATTTTTACATTATAATATATAAAGAAATAATTATACAACTCACCATAATGTAGAATCAGTGGGAGCCCTCAGCTTGTTTTCCTGCAACTAGATGGTCCCATCTGGGGTGATGGCAGACAGTAACAGATCATCAGGCATTAGATTCTCATAAGGAGAGTACAACCTAGATCCTTTGCATGTGCAGTTCACAATAGGGTTGGTACTCCTATGAAAATCTAATGCTGCTGCTGATCTGACAGGAGGCAGTAAAGCCAGCAAAGCAGAGCAGCTGTAAATACTGATGAAGCTTTGCTTGCTTGCCCGCTGATCACCTCCTGCTGTGCAGCTCAGTTCCTAACAGGCCACAGACGGGTACTGGAGTTTGGGGGATCCCTGATCTAGGTGATTACCTCCTGACGGCCATACATTCTAATATCCTTACATTAGGGGTTAGGATTTCAACATATTAATTTGGGGAGACACTTCAGTCTATAGCATCCTCAGCATTATGCTATAACTGGCTGTACATATGTCTTCCTTTAAATTGTGAAATTCGTTGGGTTGCATAAGGAAGTTATTCAAAATATTTTTTCAAAGATTTTAGCTTGTGTTATTTGATTGTGAGAATAACTGAGGTACAGTGAATTTAAGTGACCCTATTCAAAGCCCTAAACCAAAGCAGCAATAATGTATGGGCAGACCCCAATAATTCTGACCCGTGTCCCAAGAGTCCAGCCAACTGACTGTGTCTTTGGAGAAGGTCTATCAGCTGTGAATGAAAAGGAAGTATTAGATGAGAAGATAGTGTTTGTCCATCTCTGAGCCGCTGATGCACTCGGAACCCCAGCTCACTGTAGTGACCCAGGAGCACTATCCAGAGCCTCCTCTCCCAAGACATCCCATCAGGACTCTTCTCTAAGGGCACCCCTGAAGACCTTGCTCCACTTCCCAGTGTGGGCTTTTCTGTAATTAGAAGTAGTAACTCATAATCAGTAGCAGATCTGGTTAAAAATCATTAATTATTCCATAGAAGAGTTTCATTTGAAAAGTCAATCTACTCAGTTCAGATCAGTAATTGTTAACTATCACACAGCTACAGCTTTCAGCTCCATATTACAATTACTTACTCGCCTAACCTGTAGTATCTACGAAGGTAGTGATTATTTATCACTCACAATTACTTCATTTTTAAAAAATTTCAACTTTTATTTTCTATTCAGTAGATATATGTGCAGGTTTGTTACAAGAGTATATTGCATGATGCTGAGGTTTGGGGTACGACTGAGTCCATCTTCCAGGTAGTGAGCATAGTACCCAACAGGTAGTTTTTCAACCTTGCCCCAGTCCCTCCTCCCTTCTTGTAGTCCCGTGTCTATTTTTCCCGTCTCTATGTCCATGTATACCCAAGGTTTAGCTCTTACTTATAAGTAAAAACATGTGGTATTTGGTTTTCTGTTTCTGCACTAATTCACTAATATTGCTGCAAATTCCGTTTTATAGCTCCATAGTATTCCATTATGTATATATACCACATTTTCTTTATCCAATTCACTGTTGATGGGCACTGAAGTTGATTCCTAGGTTGATCTTTGCTATTGTGAATAGTGCTGTGATGAACATATGCATCCATGTGTCTTTTTGGTAGAACAATTTGTTTTCCTTTGAGTACATACCCAGTAATGTGGTTGCTAGGTCAAACGGCAGTTGTGTTTGGTTCTCTGAGAAATCTCCAAACTGCTTTCTACAGTGACTGAAATTAATTTACATTCCCACCAACAGTGTATAAATGTTCCCTTTTCTGTGAAGCCTCACCAACACCTGTTACTTTTTGACTTTAAATAATAGCCATTCTGACTGGTGTGAGATGGTATCTCATTGTAGTTTTGATTTGCATTTCTCTAATGATTAGTGATGTTAAGCATTTTTTCATATGTTGTTGGCCACTTGTCTGTCTTCTTTTGAGACGTGTCTGCTCATTTCCTTTGCCCACTTTTTAATTGAGCTGTTTTTTGCTTGTTGATTTAAAGTTCCTTATAGATGCTGGATATTAGACTTTTGCATAATGTATGAATATTTTCTCCCATTCTGTAGGTTGTCTGTTTCCTCTGTTGAAATTTTCTTTTTTGTTTTCTTTGAGACAGGGTCTCACTCTGTCACCTAGACTGGAGTGCAGTGGTGTGATCATGGCTCACTGTAGCTTCAACCTTTCTGGGCTCACGTGATCCTCCCACTTTAGCCTCTCGAGTAGCTGGGACTACCGGTGCACGCCACATGCCCAGCTAATTTTTGTATGTTTTTGTAGAGAGGGGGTTTCACCATGTTGCCCAGGCTGGCCTCAAGCTCCTGGGCTCAGGCAATCTACCCACCTTGGCCCCCAAAGTGCTAGAATTCCAGGCATACGCCATGGTGCATGGCCAATAGTTTTCTTTTGCTGTGCAGAAGTTCTTTAGTTTAATTAGGTCTCAGTTGTCAATTTTTTGTTTTTGTTGCAGATGCTTTTAAGGACTTAGTTATAAATCTTCCCCAAAGCCTATGTCGAGAAGGGTACTTCCTAGATTTTCTTGAAGGATGTTTATAGTTTGAGGTCTTACATTGTATTAGTCCGTTTTTATGTTGCTGACAAAGACATACCCGAGACTAGGTAATTTATAAAGTAAAGAGGTTTAACTGACTCACAGTTCCACATGGCTGGGGAGGCCTCACAATCATGGCAGAAGACGATGGAAGAGCAAAGGGATGTCCTAAATGGCAGCCAGCAGAGACAGAATGAGAACCAAGTGAAAGGGATTTCCCCTATTAAACCATCAGATCTTGTGAGACTTATTCACTATCACGAGAATAGTATGGGGGAAACTGCCCCCATGATCCAATTATCTCCCACTGGCTCCCTCCCCCAACACCTAGGCATTATAGGAGCTGCAATTCAAGATGAGATTTGGGTGGGGACACAGCCAAACCACATCATACATTTAAGTCTTTAATCCATTGTGAGTTAATTTTTGTATATGGTGATAGGTAGGAGACCAGTTTCATTCTTCTACATATGGTTGGCCAGTTTTCCCAGCACCATTTATTGAATAGGATATCCTTTCCCCATTATTTTTGTCAACTTTATCGAAGATCAGTTGATTGTAGGTGTGCAGCTTTATTTCTGGGTTCTCTATTCCAGTGGTCTGTGTGTCTTTTTTTGTACCAGTACCATGCTACTGTAGCCTTTAGGTTACTATAGCCTTGTAGTATTTCGAAGTTGGGTAATGTGATGCCTCTGGCTTTGTTCCTTGTGCTTAGGATTGCTTTCACTATTTAGGCTCTTTGTTTCCATATGAATTTCAGAATATTTTTTTTCTAACTTAGAATTATTTTAGCTCCAAGATTTCAGGTTTGAAATTCCTCCTCCTTGATTAAAACACTCCTAAATTCCACCTGTAATATTTCATCACACCTGCAAAAGATACTTTTTGGGTGTCTCATAACCTCCAGTCTTCCAACCCTTCTTCTCTCAGTGCACCCATTGCATTTGGACTCACTGCCATCCCAACACAAACCCAACCCAGTGCTAGCCATTTCACTCTGCCCTAGCCAGCACTCCTCACCCTCCACCCGCCACACCTTTGCTAGGTCTGCCTGCCTTGCCCCACCTTGATTACACCTTTCATTTTTTCCCTCACCAGGTACTGTGTACTGCTATAGAAAGCCATAATACATTGTGAAACCATTATGCATTCCTTTTAACCTCAGCCATGGCTTCACTACATATGTGTAGATGTCCCCCATCAGCACCTTAAATATTGTGTTTAAAACCAAATTTCTCCTGATATACATAGTTGTTATTGATGTAACCAATCTCCCAGGCATCAAGCCTTGAAATCAAAGTGAAATTTATCTCATTTCCCTCTGGCTTCCCTGAAACCCCAGTCATCAAATCCCTATTATCCGTATTATTTTTAATCATAGCAAATGCTAAACCTGTCCCTTTTTTTCACTTCCCCTGCAGACCCATATCCTGTTCCAGTTACATTAATGGTGACAACCTCCTGAATGATTTTGGATCTTCCAAGCTCTGGCCTGTTCCATCTTTTTTTGATTTAGCTAAAGTTTAGCTCACATAACATGCCCCAAAGCCACCAGTGGGCCTTCCCTCTTTGCCAACTAAAGCTTACATTCTTGAGCCTGACCGTCAAAGCCTTCCAGGACCTAGCCTTTATCTGTATCTGTAGGCATCACCCACTGCTTGATATCATGCAGAATAAAAGAGCAAATAGAACATGTTAGAGTACATCCAGTGTGTTAAGGGTAAGTCCTGTCATGGAATTTCTGGTTTCTAAAATAAAATGTATTTCTTGCCAAGGGTCAGGTTAAAGTTTGAGAATCACTGTTCTATACCGTTTGCTGTTCCTAAACCTGAACTGTGACTTACTCCTTCATTTTTGTATTATGAAATATTTCAAGTGTAAAGAAGAGAGGATAATGTAATATTTATCACGTTAACATGTGATGTTTAATTTAGATCTTAAAATATATATGTACATAGTATATGTGTTTATATGTGTATAAAATATATTAGTGTATCTATCTGTTTATCCTCTTCCCTCTAAAATAGATACAATTACCTGGGCATAGTGGCTCCCACCAGTAATCCCAACACTTTGGGAGGCTGATCACTTGAACCCAGGAGTTTGAGACCAGTCTGGGCAACATAGGGAGATTCTGTTTCTACAAAAGACTTTTAGAAAATTAGCTGAGCATGGCCAGGCACTGTGGCTCAAGCCTGTAATCCCAGCACTTTGGGAGGCCGAGGCGGGCGGAGCACGAGGTCAGGAGATCCAGACCATCCTGGCTAGCACGGTGAAACCCCGTCTCTACTAAAAATACAAAATATTAGCCGGGCGTGGTTGCGGGCACCTGTAGTCCCAGCTACTCCGGAGGCTGAGGCAGGAGAATGGCGTGAACCCGGGAGGCGGAGCTGGCAGTGAGCCGAGATCACGCCACTGCACTCCAGCCTGGGCGACACAGCCAGACACCATCTCATAAAAAAAAAAAAAAGAAAAGAAAAGAAAAAAGAAAATTAGCTGAGCATGGTAGTATGTGCCTGTGGCCCCAGCTAAGGGGGAGGACTGCTTGCTCCTGGGGGATTGAGGCTGCAGTGAGCCGTGATAGTGACACTGCATTCTAGCCTGGGTGACAGAGTGAGACCCTGTCTTAAAAAAAAGTGGATTCAACTAAAATGTAGCTTCGTACATCTACTCATTCCCTACATCTTCCTACATGAAAACATTATGAAATTAAAGTTATATCTACATATAACGATATAATAAAACCTCAAAGTTTGTACCTAACATTCTTCTGCCTTTCATTTAATCTATGTTTTGTGTTTTTCCACATTAGTTGCTACATGATTCTCTAGTTGAGTCATTTTCTTTGCTGACTACTTCCACTGTGTGAATATACCACAATTCTTTAGTTCATCCTCCTGTGGATGGACATGGAGGTTGTTTCTAGTGATTTGCTCTGACACACTAGGCTGCGGTCTAGTTTGCCCATGTCTTCTTGGATATGTATGTGACTAGAAGGGAATTCCTTTACAGACTTTTGCCCAAGCTGTTCCCTTTACCTGGAATGGCTTCCTATCTCAGAAAACCTTCTCTGTCCCTGAAGACATGCCAATTCTCACATGCCAATTCTTCCATGCCTTCCAACTCACCCCGTCAAAGTAATATCTTCTTCCATCCGTTCTCCTGCATCCTCCAGTTTGTATCACTTAAATGATGCCACCATATACAACCTTGTTCTGTAGTTATCTGGGTATTTGCAAGTAGGCCATAAGTTTCTTATGGGCAAGTACTATGTTGTATGGTACTAACTTCCCTCACCTCCCTGCTTAGACCCTAGCACAGATGTTTAGCAGAGTGGCCCCTCAGTGAACATCTGTTGAATCCACTAAACTCTCCTTTTGCTACTAAGTACTGCTATCATTATCTAATGATATATATATCATGACAATAATATACACCTAATGGCTGCTACATTCTCATGTGTTATTGTTTCTGTACTCTCATGGGGGTCTCCATCAACACTGTATGTTGAGACCATCCTGGGACAACCCCGTCTCTACTAAAAATAAAAAAAAAAGAATGTTACCAAAATTTGGAGAAGGGGGCAATTTCTAAGATTGTGTTCAGAACTAAAATAAATCAAACATTGATAAGTGCAAAATTTGAGCAATTTCTAAGATTGGTGCTGAGTTTTTTTTTCTTTTCTTTTGAGGTAAGATCTCTCTCTGTCACCCAGGCTGGAGTGCAGTGGTGCAGTCACAGCTCACTGCAGCCTCAACCTCTGGGCTCAAGCTATTCTCCCACCTCAGCCTCCTGAGTAGTGCAGACTACAGGCACATACCACCACACCTGACTAATATTTTTACTTTTTGTAGAGCTGGGTTTCACCATGTTGACCAGGCTGATCTTGAACTCCTGGGCTCAATCATTCCACCCACCCTGGCCTCCCAAAGTATAGGGCCTACAGGCCTAAGCCACCACACCCAGTCGTTGCTGTGCTTTTTAAATCCACCAATGCTTGTTGCCATTAGTGTAGAAAGGATCTATAGAGAGAATCCGTTTCCTTTTCCCCCACCTACCTGTCACCTTAGCAATTATTCTATAAATGTGGCCTGGCAAGAGAGTTACAAACAGCCATGTGTGTTCTGAATGGCTGCTAGTGTGTGGCTTTAGAATTCTTGACCAGAAGACAGGATTGGGGAGAAGCAGGATTGGGGAGAAGCAAAGGGGCCTGTCCATCCATAGATATTAATTTACCCACAAAGTTCAGTGGGAGGAGGAGGGTGGGGGAGATTTCTTGCTGATTCCAAAGTCGAGATTTATGCTCAGTATACGTCTTTTTATTAGATCTAGAAAAATGAGATTAAGAGATTATATGTGGAAAAATCAGTTCAAGTATCCAAGGATGCAAACCTCTTTCAGTTTGTTTGTGAGTATAAAGTATTGGCTTAAATGATAGCAAGTTGATACCTGTTTGTACCAGCCTTATAAATTTATAATAAAACATGTCCGGGTCACAGGATTTTTATAAGCAGCTCACCATTCCATGCCATATGATCCATCAAATAAAGAATACATGAAATAAGGATTTTTAAGCTGCTGTCTTAGACAGGAAGGTCAGTTGAAGCCTGGAAAATCCTAGTCTTATGAAGGCGTTTAACACTCATATTGAAAAATGTATGTTTTCTCAGTTCCCAAGGCACCACTTCTCAGGGCAAACAACAACATGCAAATTTTGGAATAACTAAAGAAATCAAACCCTTGGTGTTTGTTTCTAGGTTATAGGTTGATTTTAGAAAAGGTCACATATAAGAATAACCATTTGTCTTTACTGTAACATAACCTCAAGTCTCAGATGACATCTGATTACAATCTGTGAAGTGCTACCTGAGTGCCTGGACTGTTTTTCCAAATGAGTTGAAATGTCCACGTCCACAGCTGCCCACCAATATGTACTTGAACAGATATATACCGCTAGATTATTGACTTAGCATTGCCATATCACAAGTGGACCCTGGCAGATTTAGACACAGATTTTAACAGCAGCCAAGAGACAAACAACTTCTTCCAGTCTTTGCTCAAATCTCACCTCTTCAAGGAGGCTTCCCAACCACCCTATTGATTTAATACTGCATTTCTACTCTCCCTGGCACTCCACAACACCCAACTCTGCTCTACTTTTTCTTTGTTTTCCATAGCACTACTTATCACCTTGTGACTTAACATGTTATTTTCTTGCTCACACTTTTAAAAAAAATCCGGGCCAGGCAGGGTGCCTCATGCTTGTAATCCCAGCACTTTGGGAGGCCAAGGCGGGTAGATCTCAAGAGATCAGGAGTTCAAGACCAGCCTGGCCAACATGGTGAAACCCCATCTCTACTAAAAATACAAAATAGCTGGGCATGGCGGTGCATGCCTGTAATCCCAGTTACTCGGGAGGTTGAGGCATGAGAATCGCTTGAACCCAGGAGGCGGAGGTTGCAGTGAGCCGAGATTGCGCCACTGCACTCCAGCCTGGGCAACAGAGTGATACTCTGTCTGAAAAAAAAAAAAAATACAAGTAAAATACACATAACATAAAATTTACCATCTTACCATTTTAAGTGTACAGTTCAGTAGTGTTGAATCCATTCACAGTGTTGTGCAACCAATCTCCAGAACTCTTTTCATCTTGCAAAACTGAAACTCTGTACCCATTAAACAACTTCCCATTGCTCCCTCTTCCCAATCCCCTGGCAACCACCATCCTACTTTCGGTCTCTATGAATTTAGAGAACACTACTCTAGGTCCCTCATATAAGTGGAATCATACAGTGCTTTCCTTTTGTGGCTGGCTTACCTTTTTTTTTTGGAGAAAGAGTCTTGCTCTGTCACACAGACTGGAGTGCAATGGCGCAATCTCAGCTCACTGCAACCTTTGCCTCCCGGGTACAAGCAATTCTCCTGTCTCAGTTTCCTGAGTAGCTGGGACTATAGGCACCCACCACCACATTGTATTTTTAGTAGAAAGGGGGTTTCACCATATGGGTCAGGCTGGTCTTGAACTCCTGACCTCAGGTGATCCACCCACCTCAGCCTCCCAAAGTGCTGGGATTACAGGTGTAAGCCACCATGCCTGGCCAATTTTCTTCCTTTTTAAGGTTGAATAATATTCCACAAAATGTTGTTGTATCTGGAATGGGGTATATTTGATGCCCACTTGATAGCTCTACTCAGCTGTAACAAAGATACCTCAAATGAGAATCAAGCTTCTCCCAGTAACCCTACTTCTGTCCTGTGCTTCTTGTTCCTATCTCAGTAAATAGCTGCACCCAGGTGCTCAAGCCAGAAACCAGATATATAGCATTCCTTCTTCACTGTTACCGTTCTTTACCCAGTTGCCAGTGATAATTACTAAAATGACTCACATATATTGAGCACTTACTCTTTGCTACATATGGTTCTAAGTTCACTGCATGTGACTTAAATAAAACATTTATTCCTCTTAATTCTATGAAATGGAATCTACTATTTTTAGCTATTGTACAGATGAGGAAACAGGTGAAGTCCCTTGCCCAAAATCCAGACAGGAAGTGGTAGAGCCAGCATCTGTGCCCAGGTAGTCTGGCTCCAGAGTCCATGCCCTAAACTTTTATGCTATTCAGGAAATGCTTTCTGTTTCAACCTCGTTTATTGGAAATCATTCTATCAATGTATTAGTCCACTTTCCTAAATGTGTAAGTGAACATAATTTTGTCCAGGTCCTTTATTTCTTTCCATATGCAGTCTGGCTAATGGAGATACCAATGCGAAGAAGACAGGACTGTGTCTGCGGTAAGCCTAGGAAGTTTCATTTCAGCGCTAAACTTAAAGGGGAAGTTAAGTTTCCCCTTTAAGTTTTGCTCTTAACCAAAACTAAGTTTCCCTTTTAAGTTTTGTTCTTAAACAAAACTTCCTAGGGTTTTGGGAAGTTTCTTCTTAAACAATTCCCAAGGATGTTCTCCCTGGGAAATTGCTCTTAAACAAAAGTTCTAATAGCATTTGATTTTCCTGTGTTTTGGTATTTTTTTCTCCAAAGTGGAGTATGTCAGCAAGTCAGTTTACTTGAAGACTGTGATTAATCAAAGTTATAATGTAGCAGATAGTTATTAATATCAACAAGGTACATCAATCATAAACACCATTAAAAAAAACTGACAACTTTCCTTCTTTGAGGCTGCATTGATCTTGGAGGCAAAGTGGGCTGGAAAGCAGACAGCCCAAGCCTGAGTCCCATCAGATTAAATGAATCACATACTTAAAATAAACCACAATCCTTCTGGTACCAGTAATGCCATCTGTAAACTGAAAAGAATAATAAAGGCCAACAACTTAAGATTTCTGAATTAAAGTTAAAAAAAAAAAAAAGGAATGCAATTACAAGCAGTAAGATGAATGCAGGTCGAGAAAGTGTCACTTTTGCATTTTAAGCTTATTCAGTGTCTAACACCCCATATTATATAAGTTTGCCATTGAGTTAACATTCAAATACAATGCACTTTAAAGCAAAAATATGCATTTTGAAGTCCCTAAGGTGCCTTTAGAAAACAGAGGATACAGTACCAGCAAGAAGCTATTTGGGCAAGTCCATAGATCATATAGGCTAGGAAGAGACAAGCACTCAATGTTACCAGAAATTCAAGGTCAGCACTTGTAGTTTCATTTCCATCACCCCAGTACTCCCTTTGACAAAGGATTTTAGTATCTACTGAAAAGTTGCATTCATTCCCAACTCGCTATTTCCGCGTCACCCACCACTCACCCCTCCAGAGAATTCAATTACTTTTGCATTCCCAAATAACAAGCAAATGATGTTTGGGGGGGGCCTCTTTTTATATGACATCCAAAAAGATGCGGAAAATAAAGAACAACAGTAAGCCAGAAGTGATTTCAGCTTAAGTATGATTGTTACATACGCATTACTAGATAAAAGTATCCAATTAATGGGGGGGGGGGATAAGCTCTAAATCTTATCTAATTTTTAGAAAATACTTTTAAAATATTTGGCTAATCTAATGTTTTATCTAACCTATATGGGTTTTCCTTCCTGCTTTTCCTCACCCCATACCCAGTATTCAGTTGAGACTTCCAAAGTGGAAAAGTATCTCTGCCTGTCCTTGCTCTGAAATCCAAAGCATTCCAAAATGAGCCTCAGTTTGACTTTTCCTTGCAAAAGAATGTACTGTTGATTAAAACAAGAGAAGACCACACCAGTGCATACACAGCCTGATCTTAACCACCCAGAAAGCAGCCTGGCATCCTCTGTCAAGCCTCCTAGAGACAGGCAGGCCTGGAGCAGCCCACACAGCTTCTGCCTGCACAGCCTACCAGCTCGTAATTTTGGTGACTACGGACTGGCCTAAGCCATTACTGCTATCCAACACATTGTCTATAATATGGTCATGAACACTTAAAACCTCATCAAGGAAGTCTTGATGCTTCATAGGTATTATCTTAATACTGTCCAAATTTCTTCAAAAGTAAAGAGAATTATTAGGTGATAGCAAGTTAGTTGTAACCAGGCACTGAGTTTTTTGCTTTCCCATCTCATTAAACTACACATAATCTAGATTCAGTTTAACACAACTGCTATACCAGAGTAGGAACTCCTGCAGGACAGGCTCTGGGTTTCAATTCCTCTTCTTCCCCTTCAGCAATGCATTAGCATTCTGTTTCTTCCATAGGAATGATTTGATTTAGTCTTACTGACAAACCACTGAAGGACCTACTATCAGTTGCAAAGGGAGAGTTGTGACTTCCAAATCTTCCAAGAATCATCAGTGTTTAAAGCATCCCAACCAGGCATGGTGGCTGACACCTGTAATCCTAGTGCTTTGGAAGGCCAAGGCAGTAGGATCACTTGAGCTCAGGAGTTCAAGACCAGCTTGGGCAACACAGACCCTGTCTCTACAAAAGAATAAATAAATAAATAAAAATTAGCCAGGAGTGGTGCCATGCACCTGTAGTCCCAAGTACTTGGGAGGCTGAGGAGGGAGGATCATTTGAGCCCAGGAAAGGAGGCTGTAGTAAGCTATGATCACACCATTGCACTTCAACCTAGGTGACAGAGCAAGACCCTGCATCTTAAAAACAAACAAAAAAAAATTAATTAAAAAAATTTTCCTTTCTCATCTGTTTTCCAGAGAGGGTTTGGCATCTATGTGGTAAAATCAATGAATGAGGAGATGTGCTCCCTAGCTGTTAGGGACCTAATATGACCACAGGCTAAAAAGCTCACTGAAATTTAGTGTGGGAAGGGCTTTATAGACTACTTATTTAGGAGACGGCAAATAGATTTCACTCATCATGCCAACCTCTACTGCTTGGTAATGGCTTCCTGGAGTCATGTGTTGAGTGGCATTCCAGGCCTGGACTGGAGCTTAGAAGGCAAGGTGTTATGGATTTAAAATGTTTGTCACAAGCTCTTGAGGGAGGTGGGGCTCAGGAGGGAGAAGTGGCACAGAACCATATATTTGCCACCCCTGAGCTGACTCTACTATAGACAGCTAAGTGACTTGTGGTCTACTGTTTTCCCTCTAAAACTTTTTTAAAAAGTAGTGATCATATCAATAATAAAAAACTATTTCAAAATATTTGCAATAACATCTTTAAATATTTTCCCTGAAAATGTATTCCCCTCATTATCTCTAATAGAATTATTATATTATATTATATATATTACATTACATTATATATTATATATATAAACAATATAATTATTATAATTAAATATTATAATTATTATCTCTAATAATAATGAGGTCCTCCTTGGCATGTGCAATAGGGAGCCAAAGGTGGAATTTGTAGGCTTTTCTTCAATTGCATCCTGACAACTACCATCTTCTAGAACTCCATGAGTAAGATGGTTAAAAAAGAGCTAAGAAGTTCTCCAGCAGTTATATGGCTTCTGTGATGGGACAGGACAGGTAAGGGGGAAGGAAAAGAAAGAGAAGTTTAGGAATCAAGAAAATACCTACAGGTTCATACCTATAATCCCAGCACTTTAGGAAGCCAAGGCAGGAGAACTGCTTGACTCCAGAAGTTCAAGATCAACCTGGGTACCCATACAGCAAGACCCTACAAAAAATTAGCTGGGCATGGTTGTATGTGACAGTAATCCCACCTAATGAGAAGGCTGAAACAAGAGGATCACTTGGGCCCAGGTGCTCAAGGCGACAATGAGCTATGTACTACAGCCTGGGCAACAGAGTAAGACCCTGTCGAAAGAAGAAAAGAAAAGAAAAGGAGAGGCAGGGAGGGAGGGAGGGAGGGAAGGGGAAAGGAAGAAAGGAGGAAAGAAGGAAAGAATCAAGTAAATATCGGTGCAGTGATCCCAATGACAAAGGAAACTATTAAGCAGTCGATGTGATGTTTTGATAGGAAAAATGGAGAACCAATTTCTTGAACTTGACTAGTGTATTAGCCCATTCTCGGACTTCTATAAAGAAATACTGGACACTGGGTAATTTACAGAGCAAAGAGGTTTAATTGGCCATGGTTCTGCAGCCTGTACAGGAAGCATGATGCTGGCATCTGCGCAGCTCTTGGGGAGGCCTCAGGAAGCTTACAATCATGGCAGAAGGCAAAGGGGGAGCAAGTACTTCACAACACTGGAACAGGAGTAAGAGAGGGAAGGGGGAGGTGCCACATACTTTTAGACAACCAGATCTCATGAGAACTATCAGGATGACAGCTTCAATGAGGATGATGTGAAGCCATGAGAAACTGCCCCCATGATCCAGTCGCCAGGCCTCACCTCCGACACTGGGGATTATAACTGAACATGAGATTTGGGTGGGGACACAGATCTAAACCCTATCAACTAGCAAAGCTATCTTGATCAATTAATCAATACTATTTCTTGCTGTCTGCTCTGTTCTTAATGCTGTTATGGACCATGTGGACACATCTGAGGCAAAAAAACAGATCCTTTTGTAGCCAGCTTATCCAATCTCTCCCTCTACCCTAAGGCAACCTTGGACACCCAGGCCAGGTCAGATCTCTAGAGAGGCAGAATCAGCCTCCCAGCATCCATTCAGTGTTGGCAGCCAACTGGCTCCCAGGTGAGAACATTTCTGGCAGTAAAAGCAGTACACAGCAGGCAAAAGACCCTAAGAAAGGGCAAGGGAGAGGAGAGAGGCATGTGATTCCAGAGACAAATAAACACAATTAGCTGTGCTAGAAACAAACTGAAAAGACTCAGTGGGATGGCTGATTCCTTCCGCCAAGAGAAAACCAAAGGATAATTCATTTAAAAGAAACCTTTTAGTTCCCTTGGCAGCTATGGCCCAATGACAGTCATATTTTCTATTAAGTCCTTTTTCATTGTGGATTTCTCCAAGATTTAAAACACTATCACAAGAAGGGTTTGACTGCTTTATCAGTTTTGTTGCCCTAATAGAATCCATTAATATTTCAGGCTGGTCTTTCTTTCTTTCAGGCAGGCCTTTCACAGCTATTCTGTCCCTGTGTACCTAAATGAACCCAATTTGCAGCAATGGGAAAATGGTTGAATTCATAGAAATCAATAGTCATGTCTGCGGGAGTTTGTTAATCCCAGGATCCAATTCTGTAATGCAAGGATTAGCTACAACAGTGAGGTCTGGCAGCAACCATATAGCATGGTGGTAAACAAGATGGGCTTTGGAGTTAGGCAACTTGGATTTGAATCCTGACTCAGTCAGTTACAAGTTGGGTGACCAGGGGCAAGTAATTTAAACTCCTTGTGTCTCAGAGCCTTCATCTGTCAAATAGGGATATAGTGATATCTAACAGGGTTATTGTGAAGTTTAAAGAATTATAATAAAAGGGTCCTTATCTTTTGGAAACACATTTTGGAATGTTCACAAATAATATGACGCCTGGGATTTGCTTCAAAATAATCTGAAGATATATATGGAGTTGGCCATGAGTTAATATTTACTGAAATTGGTTGATGGGCACATGGGGATTTATTATACCATATTGTCTACCTCTGCCTGTTTGAAATTTCAATAATAGAAAGTTTAAGAGAGAGAGAGAAACAGAGAGAGAAATACATGTAAAACTCTTAGCACACAACATGTGCTCATTAAATGTAATCTGTTGTAGATCAGAGGTTTTCAGGGCATTGTTTCCAGGTTAGAGATGCCAAGAGACCAGCCTGCCTCTCTAGAAATGTGGGTGAGCTCTGGGGCCAACATGAGGGAGTTAAACACATAGAGAACTTCACTGTCACTCTAGATCATCCACTACTGCCCAAACTTTTCACTATCAGTAACAATAATAAGTTGATTACTGTTGGTTCTCTATGCTTTGGAAGTTTACTGAATCTCACATCCTTCCAATATTTATTACCTAGATCTTTTACAGATACACAGAATCCCAAGTTAGACTTCCAAGTCAGCTTTAGTTGAGCTGTTGGTGGCTCCAAACTGAGCTGCTGTCATCCTCAGCCAAAAGCTAAGCACTTCCAAGTTTTAATGGCACATGCAGCTGCTTGACAGACATGTATGTGGTTTCACAGACATACGAAATAGTGAAAAAATGTTCAATGCACTCCATGCCTCCAATGGGTTCAGGGAACCACTAACATCAATTCAGAAGAGCCAGCCCCAGAAATTCCCAGCTTCTAGGATTTCTAAGATAGGGTGCTGAGCTGCACAGACAGGGAGTTCCACCCTGGAGTAATGCCAGGCTAGATATGCACTCCAAGGAATCCCTTAATCAAACTAGCATTTCCAAACTCGATTCCATGCCCCCACACAAACAAGGAATCTGCCATCCTTGCTCTGACACTAACTGTAATAGCCTTGCACTAGCCACTTCATCTCTGTTTCCTCATTTGTACTGGGATATCTCCCTCCTAAGGTTGTTGCAGGGACCAAAGGTAATGCAAGTAAAGTACATTGATTGCACAATGCCCAGCACACAGTGATTGCTCAATACATGGTAGCTATTTTATGTCTTTGTATGCTTTATGTATGTATGGATATATTATTACCTCCTTTGAAATTTGGTTAACCAGTGGTTCTCCAGGCCATGAGATGTATCAGCCATATAATTATAAACAGTTTAATATTTTCTTTCTTTTTCATGTAACGGAATTTTGTTGCAACTGCATTCAATCTTCTCTTCCACAGAGATGATGTATGGATCACTGTGTTATTGTCAACAGTACCTATGTGACCTCTCCTATGCAATTCATGCTGCTTCTGTAAATGTCTTGTGACAATACATTTTAAACTTAAAAACATTTTATAGAAAGTAAAAAAGAGAAAAAAGTGCTCCAATTCAAGTCTAGCAAGACCACTGTTATTACTATTATGAAATACTTGCTGAATGTCCACTGTATATATATTGTTGAGAGGGTCAATGGACAAGATGAGCATATAATAAAGCTGGAACTCCATTAGCAAAGACTTTAGCGGCCTTTGGCTTCTCTAGGGAAGCTAAGAGCGAGCTAATCTAAAATTTTACCCTTACCTTACCCTTAGCTAAAACAGGCACTCTCTTTCCCCTTATCCTGATTTATTCTTCTTCATAGCATTTTTCACTACCTAAAATCATACATTTCCTGATTTACTTGTTTATTGTCTGCCTCCCCCAAGAGAATATATGTTGCATGAAGGCAGGGACTTTGTTCATTTCTGTATCTCCTGTACCTAGAACTGTGCCAACCAAGCACATAGTAAAGTAGACCCTTGAAAAATGTTTTTTAATGAATGATTTAATTTTTTTCCTTTCTGCAAACACCCAATTGCAAAAGGGTATCTATATCTGAGGTCCTGCTCTATGTATTCCTTATGTAGCTGACCACTACAATCCAGTGCAGAAGATAGGGAACACACACACACACACACACACACACACACACACAGAGTGAAGTGGTGCCAAGTGATATGAAGAAAAATGAAGCCAAATAAAGTGATTTCCTCAGGGCCTTACATACTGTATACTATTCTGATTTTTGCCTCTGTGCCATTGCAGAAGGTATGTCTCCCATCATAAATGCCTCCCTCTCTGGATATTATTCTTCTTTCAAGATCTCACTCAGGTTGTTTCTCCTGAATTACACTCAAACTACAAGAGCTCCCATTGACTTTACCCTGTCTCACCCTGCAGTATGAGCGGTACTGCACATACTACCAGTGCCTCAGAGTCCTACACACAATTATAAACATTCTAAAGTTTTCTCCTTCATGGAAAAAAAAAAAAAAGCAGACCCTTCAAATGTATTAGGCTCCTTAAGCGCAGAAAGACATGCTTTACACTTCTCTTACATCTCTCAAGGAATCTAACAGTGTTGGGTACTTATTAAGTGGCCAAAAATATCCCTATAAATGAACTGACAAATTTCCTATTTGAACCCCACCTCTGCTGCTCCAGC
Organism: Macaca thibetana thibetana; assembly: GCF_024542745.1. Classification (NCBI taxonomy): domain Eukaryota; kingdom Metazoa; phylum Chordata; class Mammalia; order Primates; family Cercopithecidae; genus Macaca; species Macaca thibetana. Next base: position 53,114,030 of record NC_065581.1, on the reverse strand, counting down.
CTTATTTCATTTATGTCCCAACAACATCTATTGCCTTTTTCTCCCCCTCCTTCCCTAGTGTCCCTCTGAGTTAGACTGATTCTTGAGAGCTACAAATATCTGAAATATTGACATCCCAGATGAGACAAAGACATTGTCTGAGACCCTCAGACCAGAAGTTTCTCAGAAGGTGGCAATAGTTCCAGAGATGTAAGTCATAAACAAGTCATTATTCAGTATGTTTTAAAGAGGAAAAAAAAAAAAAAGCCATGCAATCCAAGAAACACCTATAGCACTTCATGAATTAACCTGAACCTTTTCATCAAACCAAGATTTGAGGAATCAGTTTCTACTTTCTTGAAATGCCACCCAGTTTCAATGACATTCTTGAACCTATCTGGGTAACATTTTAGTACTGCAGGCAATTGAGTATTAGCCCATGAAACTAATTCCACTTTCTAAAGTGCTCAGGGTCTCTGACAACTCAAGGGAATAATAGTAATGCCTTTATCTTGCTTAAGTGCAGGAATCAAAAAGCTAAGATGGGATTTCTGGAATGAATTCACTATGGAAAATATAAATGTTCTAGTGTGAGAGCCATTAAACTCCACCACTGACTATATACTATCTGCTCTTTTCGTCCATATTTTATACAGATTTACCAAATTCTCTTTATAGTTTTCACCAACAAAAAAGTCATTTCTCCCAAAATTATGATCCACAGACATTATTCAGCAGAGTATGTATATTTTATTTCCATCTTCACCTGGTTTGGGTAAGTGTAGCTCACCCCCAGTTTCCTGATTATGGATTTATTTTGAATCTTTTGGTATTTTCTTGGACTCAAAAGAGTACGTGTTAAGGACAGGGCAAATACAGAGTTTCACAATATTGTCGGAAAGTACCCAATTCTCCATTCTTTGAGAATAGAGATTTTTTTATTCTTCTTTGCTCCTTTTAATCTTGGACCCTAAAAGGATAAATGTCACCACCTCTACTGTTAGCTGTGTCTCAAAATCAACAAAAAGCTCTTAAATCAATAACCTTAGCTCTGGTCTTTCTCAAATTCTTACAGCCCTAGGAACTGAGGTCAGGAACCAGGTCACCCTGGAAAGAGAGGTGAACCAGCCTTGGGTCTTCCCTAGGTGTACTTGTCTTGAAATTTTGAAGTCCCCTATTACCTCCATTGTATATTAACATTCATCATAATTATTAATTTACTCATTCAACAAATATTGCTCTGATATGGCATTGCATATCCTTCACATAAGAAAATATGAAGTTTATTTGCCACCTAGATGGTTTGGAAGCCTATACCCTCCAAGATATTGAGAAAAGAAAAATCTATCCCTCAGGAGAGAGAATGAGTGCTGAGCAATGGGAGAAGCCCCTTATAAAACCATCAGATCTGGAGAGAACTAACTCACTATCACCATAATAGCAAGAGGAAAACTGCTCCCATGATTCAATTATTTCCACCTGGTCCTGCCCTTGACACGTGGGCATTATTACAATTCAAGATGAGATTTGGGTGGGGGGGACACAGAGCTAAACCACATCACTCTTCATCTGTTAAAAAAAATAAATCGGTATATTTGCTCTTTATGCCTCATGGGATGGTAGCAAAAGTCATATTTGAGAAGATATATAAAAGCACTTTGAAAACTGTCCAGCAGATGTGCATGCAGAAATACTGAATGAGGTAAATTTATCAATATTAATTAAACACCCCTAAGGTTCAAAAACAATGTTTTTCAAACTTTGACCACAACCAATTAGAAGTCAGCATACACCCAAGACTAAACAAAAGTTTAGAAAACAATACTTACGTTACTTAGATATTTTTATTCCCTTTTCTTCTTTTTTTTTTTTTAAATGCAAGTCATGCATTTCACAAGGCAGTAGTCCTTGACCCTCAACTCACAATGGGCATCAGAATCATCTGAGAATTAAAAAAATTTGATACCCAGGAGCTACTCACCTTGACTCACAAACAATGGCCTGGGGTGGGGCTCGGGCAACAATATTCTTAGACAGCCCCAGGTGATTCTATTCTACAGCCAGGACTGAGAACCACAGTACCAATGGTTTCTAGATCACAGCTAAGAAAACACTGTTACTTATTTACATCCTTGTCTGCTAAACATTCTCTGTGCCCAGAGTTTGCTCCACCGTGCCCATCCCCCAACCCATTTTGCTGAAGATCTGCTTGTTACTGAGTTGATTACTCATGTGGCTCGGGTGTGTGTGTGTGTGCACGTCCCAAGTAGCTGGGACTACAGGCACGTGCCACCACGCCTGGCTAATTTTTGTATTTTTTGTAGAGATGGGGTCTTGCTATATTGCCCAGGCTGGTCTTGAACTCCTGGGGCTCAAGCGATCTTCCTGTCACAGCTTCCCAAAGTGCTGGGATTACAGGCATAAACCACCATACGCAGCTAAAGAAAAGCAAAGGGAAGGGGAAATGGCCAGAACTCCTCACCTGCTCACACAGCAAAGGTAACTCTCTGATCATGCCTAGACAGGAGTCTGAGAAGAGCCTTCAGAAGCCTGGGAGATAAGTTCAATCAGAAGGAGCTTCCTGGCCTGGCTATCTCCTCCTTCCAAGTGTAGCCCAGAGGGAAGAGAAAGCTCCTCCATCCTCATCTTTCCTCTACCCAAGTCTGGGGGACTGTCCTGTTTGCTTGGTTGATCTGCAGACTACACTTAGCTGTCTGGCAGAACCTAGGCCAGAATGCAGAAGGTACCAGGGACGCTGGAGGCCCTACATCTGTGCCCCTGCCCTATCCTTGGGCACACAAATGGAAACAAGAAACCTGAATTCTTTCTGTACATAATAGGTTAAGAAACAAAATCTGTGTCTGTTTAAAGCACAGTCTTGGCCGGGCGCGGTGGCTCAAGCCTGTAATCCCAGCACTTTGGGAGGCCAAGACGGGCGGATCACGAGGTCAGGAGATCGAGACCATCCTGGCTAACCCGGTGAAACCCCGTCTCTACTAAAAAATACAAAAAACTAGCCGGGCGAGGTGGCGGGCGCCTGTAGTCCCAGCTACTCGAGAGGCTGAGGCAGGAGAATGGTGTAAACCCAGGAGGCGGAGCTTGCAGTGAGCTGAGATCCGGCCACTGCACTCCAGCCTGGGCGACAGAGTGAGACTCCTTCTCAAAAAAAAAAAAAAAAAAAAAAAGCACAGTCTTTGGATTTTGACCTAGATCTACTAACCAGTCATGATACTAAGAGTTGACACTTATTGCGATCCTTCTGTGTGCTAAGCATTTCTTTTTTTTTTTTTTTTTTTTTTTTTGAGACGGAGTCTGGCTCTGTCGCCCAGGCTGGAGTGCAGTGGCCGGATCTCAGCTCACTCCAAGCTCCGCCTTCCGGGTTTACGCCATTCTCCTGCCTCAGCCTCCTGAGTAGCTGGGACTACAGGCGCCCGCCACCTTGCCCAGCTAGTTTTTTGTACTTTTTTTTAGTAGAGACGGGGTTTCACCGTGTTAGCCAAGATGGTCTCGATCTCCTGACCTCGTGATCCGCCCGTCTCGGCCTCCCAAAGTGCTGGGATTACAGGCTTGAGCCACCGCGCCTGGCCATATGCTAAGCATTTCATACACACTCTAATTCACATCTCTTCAGATATGCATTCGATGGATACTCAGATTAAGTAACACACCCAGGGTGGCACAGTTAAGAAATGGTGATGTCAGGGTGCTAATGCAGGTTTATTTTTACTCCAAATCCCATGCTCTAGCCAAGGACTTCTCAGCACTACTGATATTTTGAACCAGATAATTATTTGTTGTGAGGGGCTGTCCTGTGCATTATAGTATGGTTAGCAGCATCTCTGGACTCCACTCATTAGATGCCAGTAACATCCCTCCCCCTCCAGTTATGACAATCAAAAATGTCTCCAGACATCACCAAATTTCATCCTCTGGGGGAAAGAGGGGCAAATTCACCACCCCCTTCTCCCCATTAAGAATCACAGCTCCAGGCCGGGCGCGGTGGCTTACGCCTGTAATCCCAGCACTTTGGGAGGCCAAGACGGGCAGATCACAAGGTCAGGAGCTCAAGACTAGCCTGACCAACATGGTGAAACCCCATCTCTACCAAAAATACAAAAATTAGCTGGGCTGGTGGTACGTGCCTGCAATCCCAGCTACTCAGGAGGCTGAGGCAGGAGAATTGCTTGAACCCGGGAGATGGAGGTTGCAGTGAGCCGAGATCGCGCCATTGCACTCCAGCCTGGGTGACGCAGCAAGACTCTGTCTCAAAATAATCATCATCATCACAGCTCCAGTCTAAGCCACAATGTATGTTGTTTCCTTGTCCTTTACAAGTACATAAACCGCTACTCAGAAGACAGAGCAAGAACCAAACACAACATTCCAGGAAAGTGTGGTAAAGCAATAATACCACCCTATCCTACAGATATATAACTTTGTAATTCACTAATTATAGCTATTATCTCCTTTTATGGCCTCTGAGTGCATATCAGGATCTAATTTTGAAAGAGTTAATCCACCTCAAAAATATGAACACTATTGAGAGATCCACCTATTTACCTGTCTTTGAGAAATTGAGGGAAAAGATCATGTAGTAAAATCCATATTAATTCTTAGCTCCACAGGCCATTAGGAGAAGAAACTTTTGTTCATGCATCATTGTAAGAGAGCACATGATGTGAAAGAACTTCTGAAGGGCAAAGCCTGTGTCTCAAGCCTCTCCATCTCCAGCACTTGCTTGCCTAAAACAGAGAATTCTTACTAAATGGTCAACATTTCATGAAACATTAACTATTTCATAGCAGCCCCTAATCATCTGATTAAAATTAAGATGAAACTTTCCCATCTTTCTAATATATGGATGTATGTATATTAAATAACACTTATAAACTTGAAAAAAAAAAAAACTAGTGTTGACATTTACAGAAGAGCTGAGATTTCAGTGCCAGGCTATTCTTTCCTATTGTTTAAAAAACACAGCAGAGCAAAACTCACATTTGGAATGAAGGGAATGTTTACCAGAATCATCTCTTTCAATACATGCCAAGAGAACTGTAGCTGTTTTGTTAGAATAATATTTTCATTGGATGAAGGAAAAAAAATTAGAGGAGAGGCTTTTAAACTTTTTTGAGATTTGCCTTACCACGCCAAACTGTTATACCTAATATACAATCATAACAGGAATGCTCATTTTAAAAAATCTGAATTCAAAAGAAAGTAACTGGGAGCACTGACCCCATTTATTTGGAGTCTGTATTTCCTCATTTCTGAATAAATAAAAAGTAAGTAGTTGTGGTTGCTTTTAAAGGTTACCCTTTAAAAATTCTTAAAAGACCACCCTTTAAAAATTCTTAAAAGACCACCCTTTAAAAACTCTTAAAAGAACAGGAGGGCAAAAACCAAAATGTTCTATTTGTAGTTAGTTGCAAAACCTAACTGAAGGGAATATCATTACCTGGGAAATGATAAATTTCCACATGGCTTCAAAGGAATTTTAACATAAGACTATCAATAAATAATATTCCTAACAAGAATAGCTAGACTCTATTGAGTACTCATGTGTTGGGCACCGAACTCAAGTGTTCTACATGCATCAATGCTATTTCATCTTCATCACAGCCCCATGAGGTACATGCTCATTGATATCTTCATTTTAAGGTAAGAAAACTGAGGCCAAAAGAGATAAAACTTGCCCCCAAACCACAGCTAGATCAAGATTCAAGCTGTGGTTGTGTGAAGCTTTATGCTATACAACCTGAAAAAAAAAATGCGGATTTTAAAAAGGGATATGTTCAGTTCATTTTTTATACAGTGTGCCATGAAATCTCAAAGTTGAAATTAATTTTCAGAAATCATTCTCTTCCCTTTACTTCTGTAGATCCTTTCACATCAAAAATCAAGCACCAGGCATTACCTACAGCTGGGGCAAATGGCTTTCTGGGTACCTCTTCTTTTGGTGAGACAACAAGTCTTTTGTATTTCTGTTTTGCTTTCTGTAAAAATCCACAATGACGGAGACTGCCTAGTAACAAATATCAGGAGGGGAAAAGAAAGGCTTACTTTTTCTAGCCCAATATGCCATAAGCTATAACAATAAAGTGACAGGACCAATTACTTTACACACATACCAGAGCATAAACACCAAAATGAAGGTTGTGCTTCAAAGTAGTTAAGTTTTTGAGGAGTTAAATGTTATACTCAAAATTTCCACTGTGGAGATGATGGGAGCCCCTAACCCCGGTGTTGTTCAGGGACCGACTGTAATTCCTTCCAATCCTAAATACACACTCCATGCCATTACTGAATGCCCCTTTTAGAACTGCTGGTCCTTCAAGAGAATTTTCATTATTTTAATGAGCATACTTCTTATTGACAACCTCGATTCCCCACCTCGGAAGCCCAAGTTGGCCCTGCACAGTGCCTGGCTGTTTCCCAGCTGAAGAAGGTTTGCCATCGCTGAGGCAATCAGGAAATGTGTTGCAAACTCTGAAGGCAACTCCAAAGCAGGAGCTCCAAAATTATTCTCAGTAGTGACAGCATCACTAGAATTAGTACACAGCTTGCCAAGAGCAGGCTTTTGAAGGGGAGAAATACTGATTTGAATGTATAAATACTGGCATATTTATTTTAACATTTGGATAAAGAACTGGAAGCATCAGCAAGTGTTACGTCCAAGTGAATAAGTACACTGCTGCAGGAATGATAATGCAGATTTTGATGCAAGGTCCCGACCACTCAGTAAGGTATACACACACCCTTAATGGAAACATGCTTGTCCTGAAATGATTCTTGTAAAATGAATAAATCGCTTTCTATCCTGTTAACTTGCATAACTATTAAATATTTCCTTTTCATGAATTGAAAAACAGACCCAACAAATGCTAGTTGCCAAAATAATCCTTGTTTCTCCAATGAAGCTCAAATCTCAGTGTGTGTCAGAAGATGGACCTATATGCACCAGAAGGAAATCTGGTGCACACACACCCGCAAAGAAAAGAAAAACCCAGGTATCTTTCAATGGATATATCCACTTAATAAGATTCCTCTACCCTGGGTCTTCTAGAATTGGTTGTTACGCCAAATAACTGAACTAATTACCATACATAATTAATACAAGATGGGTTAATGTAAGATAGTCAACATTTAACTAATAATTGAAGGACATGCACCCAAGGACAAACAACAGAAATAAAAAACAAAAACAAAAAACAGGCCGGGCGCGGTGGCTCAAGCCTGTAATCCCAGCACTTTGGGAGGCCGAGACGGGCGGATCACGAGGTCAGGAGATCAAGACCATCCTGGCTAACACGGTGAAACCCCGTCTCTACTAAAAAATACAAAAAACTAGCCGGGCGAGGTGGCAGGCGCCTGTAGTCCCAGCTACTCGGGAGGCTGAGGCAGGAGAATGGTGTAAACTCGGGCGGCGGAGCTTGCAGTGAGCTGAGATCCGGCCACTGCACTCCAGCTTGGGCGACAGAGCGAGACTCCGTCTCAAAAAAAAAAAAAAAAAAAAAAAAAAAAAAAAAAAAAGCCATGCTTTGGTCCTTTGTTTTTAGATACACACTTGGATACTCATCCACTGAGGTCCTAAGCAGTCTGGCTCCCTTCCAGTTGACCTGGTCAAGGGTGCAGCAGCTCAGGGCTGGGTACACGCTGTGGATGATCTTAACAGGGCAGTCAAGGGCAGTCCACCTTCCATGCAGGAAACACCTATTAACTTCACTAACAGGAGTCTTCACTGACAAGCAAATACTCCCAAACTGCACAATACTCTCATGTTTAACTCGACTGGAATGCAGTGCGTTTGTGGGCATTGTTTGGTGTGTGTATGTATGGGTTGTGGATTTTCCTCGTTTTGTGAGAAGCAGAAACAGCTTCTCACAGAGTACTGGAACAAGTAGTACACACGTGGGTCTAAAAATCACATATACGGTGTGTTATATGAGTTATCCCTAAGGCGCACACACACACAGGTAGATATTACCTGTACATTTGAAATCTCACTCCATAACTATTCTTTTTAGCCTAGGCTCTTCTCATCGGGTTTGTGGACAAAATCATTTCTAACCCAGCTAAGAAATATGGGATGCAACTTAGGTCAAGACAATGAGTCTGCCAAGGCCCCTGTACCTCCCGCTAGTCTGCCAGTGCCGGGCGCACCTACAGCTGCACAGGAAGCTGCGGTGCCCGGCTGCCTCCAGGTCCCCGCACCGGGTCGGCGAGGTGCAGCAGCCCCCCAAACCCAGGCTCCGAATATTACCCAAGCGCGTTGAGTGCGAGGTCCCCACCCGCCCCGATATGCCCGGTGTTGCTGCCTAGAGTAGATTCCCTTTCGAGCTGTCTACGACCCTGTTCCACCGAGGGCGCTTCGTTCCCATAGCCGAGACAGACGCTTCCAGCGTTCCAGCCCCACCAGCCACCTCCGACACCCCACCGCGGCGTTCCCATCCCGCCAAGCCCCAGCATCTGCCCATTAGCCAGCTGCCGGCGGTTCTCATCACAACTCCGCTCCTCGCGCCAACCCTCTCACCCTCTCAGAGAAGCCCCCTCCATCTTTCCCGGGCGAAAGCACATGCCTAGCCCCACCCTACTCTTTCCGGGGTTCCCCTACCTCGGGCTCCCCATCCTCGGGCTCCCCCTCCCACCCCGAGCTTCCTCCCCTTCGCACTCCCCTCCCGGGTTCCGTTCCCCTCCGCCCTGCGGAGGGCGCCCCAAAAATGCGGACAGGGCGCCCCTCGTTCCGCCCTGTCGGACTCCCCCATGTCGCGGTCCTGAATCTCCCGCCCTATGGGCTCAGGCTTCCCAACATCGCGGTCCCCACACCCCCGCCAGCTCTCCAGGCTCGGGCTCCATGACTCCCCAGCATCGTAGTCCTGGCCACCCCCCTACAGCCGTTCAGAGCTCCAGGGCTCCCCAACATCCTAACCCGTCGTCCCCCCTCTTCCGGGCTTGGATTCTGAGACTCAACATAGGGGCCCTAAACTCCGGCCCCTGGCCTCAGGTTCCCAACGCTGCGGCTCTGGACCTCCCCTCCGAGCTCGGGGTGCGAGGACTCCCCAAAGCCGCGATCCTGACGTCCCCGCCTCCCGAGCTCGGGCCCCGGGGCTCCCCGACCTCGCGGTCCCGATACCCAACTGAACCCGCTCCGCGCCTCCCGCGGCGGGACTCACCGGCAGGGGCGGCGGCCGAGACCGTGCGCGCAGCCCAGCCCGGCCCAGCCCGCACTCCCGCCTCGGGTTCCCGGCCACTAGCTTCCCGCAGGCGGCTGCGACCGCGGCGGGCTCGACTTGGGGGAGCGGCCGGGAGGAGGAGACCGCCGGGGGCGGGTGACGCCCGGCTCCGCCCCTTCCCAACCCGGGGGCGGGATGCGCAGACCCGCGCGCTCCGCCGCTGCCCGCGCCGCTGCCGCCGCTGCGAGGAAGTTGACTGACGCCGCTTCCTTCCACCCAGGACGCAGACCCTCGCAGTCCCTGGTAGCTGCAAAAAAAGCGGACTTTGAGACAGGGACGCCTTAACCGCCCTCGTATTCTTTCCAAGAATTCACCTCCCAGGGGGCCATTTCCAAAGTCCCTCGGGAAGGGCGGAAAACAATAACAAACTTCATCTGCGCTGTCAAGACTGATTTAAATCCTGGCCTTCTCTCTCACCACTCTCGGGTGAACGTTCAGGGTCATGCCCATGATATAAATAATGTGATGACATACTACGGAGGCCCTTGCAGACACTTCCACACCCCTAAGATACACCCGCCCAAGACTCGTGCCTCTCCCATGACTACATCACACAGACACATCTGACACTGCCCTGCAGAGGATCCGTCTTCTACCCTGTGCCCTCAATCCCCAGCCCTCGTGAGTCCTAGCAATAGCGACCCACACACGCAATCTATTGGGGGTGGAATGGGGGGGGTCGTGGATTCCACCTCCCGACTTGCTCCTCACCCACAACCTTCTCTGTATTTTACCATGAGAAAAAGATAGTTAAGAAGTTGGATGATCAATTAACAAATCAAGTTGGCTTTGCTTTTAAAAAGCCTTCTTCACTATCTGGAGAAAAGGCCTGGGAAGATGGCCTGCTTACTGTAAGATTCTCTGGTCTGCTTACTGTAAGATTTTCTCAGATGGCCTAATTCTGGTCTGCTTACTGTAAGATTTTCTCAGGCCTAACTCTGGTCTGCTGGTTCCCGAAACTTCTCTTATACCACCGTGTTTCAGTGACATGTCGCACAACATCTCGCATTTGTACAATGTTTCTCTTTTTCAAAACATTTTAGCCGTGTGATGGTTCACACCTGTAATCCCAGCACTTTGGGAAGCCAAAGTGGGCAGATTGCTTAAGTCCAGGAGTTCGAGACCAGCCTGGGCAAAAAGGTGAGACCCTTTCTTTGCAAAAAATACAAAAATCAGATGGGTGTGGTGGCACACGCCTGTAGTCCCAGCTTCTTATTCTCAGGCAAACATTATGAAGCAAAGAAAGTAGGTAATCTCGCCGGGCGCGGTGGCTCAAGCCTGTAATCCCAGCACTTTGGGAGGCCGAGACGGGCGGATCACGAGGTCAGGAGATCAAGACCATCCTGGCTAACACCGTGAAACCCCGTCTCTACTAAAAATACAAAAAACTAGCCGGGCGAGGTGGCGGGCGCCTGTAGTCCCAGCTACTCCGGAGGCTGAGGCAGGAGAATGGCCTAAACCCGGGAGGCGGAGCTTGCAGTGAGCTGAGATCCGGCCACTGCACTCCAGCCCGGGCTACAGAGCAAGACTCCGTCTCAAAAAAAAAAAAAAAAAAAAAAAAAAAGAAAGTAGGTAATCTCAGCAGGATTATTTCAGTTCCATAAATGAAGACATTTAGACTGTGAGCAGTTACATGGCAGGTTTGAAGCTGAGTCAGAGCCAGGAAAGAGCCTAGGGGCCTGTCTTCAGAGCCACTGCTCTCCCCAGGGAATCATAGTCCAGCCCTTACTTATAGGTGGATACTAGTGGAAATGTCACAAGAGGTCTTTGGCAGCTTTGCTCCCTCCATCTCTTCTTCACCCCAAAGATGTCAGGGAACTCTCCTTATCCTCAAAAACCTATAATAGGCCAGAGGTCACAGCTGTACAACAGGGCTTATTGAGAGGGGGTGAAAACTCCTTCCACTTTGGGCCACTCTAGAAACAAAATTACAGGTTAGCAAATCTAAAAGCCTATCCACAGCCTTCATCCAACTAATGTGAGCTGTCAGCCAGGAGCTGATGAGCCTCCAAAATGCTTCGCTGATTGTTTTGGCAGTGTTTTTCTCCCTAAGAGTTACTCCATGTGGAATGTGAAGAAGTTTTAAAAGAAGACTAACAAGTCTTCTAATTCTTTCTCAGTGGTAAATGTTGCTTTCTTGCCCTTTATCCAAAAGGCAGATGTGAACGTGCATGTAAAGTGTAATGGGTGTCAGTCATTGTTATCTGTGCATGAGGCAGTTCTGTTTGCAAGTGACGCTGTCCAGAGTCACTAGATAAGAATGGTGGTTCTCAGCCGGGCGCGGTGGCTCAAGCCTGTAATCCCAGCACTTTGGGAGGCCGAGACGGGTGGATCACGAGGTCAGGAGATCGAGACCATCCTGGCTAACACCGTGAAACCCCGTCTCTACTAAAAATACAAAAAACTAGCTGGGCATAGCTGGGCGAGGTGGCGGGCGCCTGTAGTCCCAGCTACTCCGGAGGCTGAGGCAGGAGAATGGCATAAACCCGGGAGGCGGAGCTTGCAGTGAGCTGAGATCCGGCCACTGTACTCCAGCCCGGGCTACAGAGCAAGACTCCGTCTCAAAAAAAAAAAAAAAAAAAAAGAATGGTGGTTCTCATCCTTCATGCCTTTTAAAACTACCTTGGTCTCATGCTAGCTAGCTTCTTTTATTTTCTACTGTGAGGTAATGGCCTACTTCCATTTGGGCAGTAAAAGTGATGTTTTGGTAACACTGAAAAAAGTCCTAGGGTGACCTGGCTATTTTTGAATTATAATAAAAGTCTGTTGGGTCCCTCATAAAAGACAGTTAGGATGGCCTGTGGTATATGGAAATTCACAGCCAACTGTCCTCTATGTAATAATCCCATCTGGCAACAAAATTTTGACCTGAGATTTTTCCAAAACCTGGAAACAGCCAAGATCTTGGATATTGCAGTATTTCCTTAACAAGGAGAATGCTAAACTGCTAATCCAGTCAACATGTATCAGACCTAATTCCCTTTCAGATTGCCCTTGAAAGCCGCAGAGACAGGCAATATGCAAAATGATGAAAGAAATAGATAAGATTAAAGAGCTATTTTTGTCCCAATCTCTATAAAATAATTTGATCTATTTTACATTGGATACATACCACACTGACACTGTTTTTATAAACCTTCCACTTTGTGTTTACATAGTATCACTTTTCCAAGGAGCTCAAAGTACGTTTGATGACATCATATTACTCAACTTCATACATTTATATGAAGTAGGAAAGGGGTAAAAACTGGTAGTCTTATTGTAACACGGAGAAATGGAAGCATGAAATAGTTAAAACCACTTGCCTGGAACATTCTGGTATACATACCAGTTTATATTAAAAGTAGACCTATTTGTGAAAACTGCTACAGTGGAGAATTATTTAAAAGCTCTACTATTTTTGTTTTCTTTTTACATCTTATGAAAGGACTGAGGACTATTAATTTCTTCACTATCTTGGCAGAGAAAAGAAGAGGCACTTTGCACAGTGGTTAAAAGTGTGGCCTTGGGAGTGAGAGCCTTCTTCAGTAGGTAACTTAACTTTTCTTCTTCCTTCTTTTTTTTTTTTTTTTGAGACAGTCTCACTCTGTGCCCCAGGCTGGAGTGCAGTGGCATGATCTCGGCTCACTGCAGCCTTGGCCTCTAGGTACCTCAGCCTCCCGAGTATCTGGAATTACAGGCACACACCACCACGCCCGGCTAATTTTTTGTATTTTTGGTAGAGATGCGGTTTTGCCATGTTGGTCCCAAAGTGCTGGGATTACAGGCATGAGCCACCATGCCTGACTGGTAACTTAACTTTTCTATGCTTCAGGATCCTTATCTCTAACACAAAAATAATAATTGTACCCACATATCATACAATGAAGGCCTGATTAAATGGGTGAAAAGACAATGACTTCATTTAAGTGGGGTTTTTTTTTGAGATGGAGTTTTGCTCTTGTTGCCCAGGCTGGAGTACAATGGCACGATCTCGACTCACTACAACCTCCACCTCCCGGGTTCAAGCAATTCTCCTGCCTTAACCTCCTGAGTAGCTGGGATTACAGGCGCCTGCCACCATGCCTCACTGTTTTTTTTTTTTTTTTTTTTGGATTTTTAGTAGAGACGGGGTTTCACCATGTTGGGCAGGCTGGTCTTGAACTCCTGACCTCAGGTGATCCGCCCTCTTCAGCCTCCCAAAGTGCTGGGATTACAGGCGTGAGCCACCGTGCCCAGCTTAAGTGGTTGTTTATGGAATCTTTGTTTCAATATTTTCTACTTGCAGCAAAGATATACTATCCCAGTGGACTACACAGGAAGAATTTGGGAAAACTTGAATATCTGTATTTTTTTACCCTAAAGTCAAATCCATCATTCCTTGACATTCCATGATCAGATAGCCATCCATACTTAGTGTTTCTATTTAGATCCCCTGCCAAATGGCCAACTGGGAAAAGTAACCACGATACTAATTTCACACACAGGATGCTAAAGAACTGCGATTGAGTCAGATTAAAAATAAAAATCGTGATTTTCTTGTACTGTCTGTCTATTTTATCTCATTTAATGGTGGAATGGTAGGGGATCACTAAAGCTAATTTGATTTTCATTAGGAATTGCTCATGTCATTTTTTCCTTTTGTTTGTTTATAATAATAACAATTCAGGGAGCAAATAAATTAACCCATGCAGACAAAAAAAAGAAGATGTAGAAATTGCTCCTGGGCCCTCAGTAAGCCCTGGGCACATGTGAGATTTTGAGGCCTTATATGATCTCTCATTCTCTAAGGTAACTAGTTCCTAGTTGAAGAGTTTCAGATGGCAAACTATAACAATAAATGATAAAAGGACTGAGCAGGAAGCTTTAATATTATTATTATTTTAAAAGTCTTATATATTTATTTTTAAATTTTTAATCGATACTAATAATTGTAGGTATTTATGAGGTACATGTAAATTTTGACATATGCATACAATATGTAATGTAATGATCAAATCAGGGTATTTAGGGTACCCATCACCTCAAACATCTATTTTTTTAAAAATATTTTTAAATTAATTTTTAATTTCAATTTACTTTTTGTTTTTATTTTTTTGAGACAGGGTCTCACGCTGTCTCCAGGGCTGGAGTGCAGTGGCACGATCATAGCTCACTGCAGCCTCAACCTCCTGGGCTCAGGTGATCCCCCCACCTCAGCCTCTCAAGTAGCTGGGACTACAGGTGCACACCACCACGCCTGACTAATTTTTTGTATATTTTTGTAGAGACCGGGTTTCATGATGTTGCCCAGGCTGGTCTCAAACTCTCAGGCTCAAGCGATCCTCCTGCTGTGGCCTCCCACAATGCTGGGATTATAGGTGTGAGCCACCATTATCACTTACTGGTGTTGGGAACACTTCAAACATTCTCTTACAGCTGTTTTGAAATATATAATAAATTGTTGTTAATTATAGTCACTCTACTGTACTATTGAACACTGGAACTCACTCCTTCTACCTAACTGTATGTTTGTGCTTATTAACCAACCTCTCTTCAATTCCCCTTCCCTTTCCAGCCCCTGGTAACCATTATTCTACTCTGTACCTCCATGAAATCAACTTTTTAAGTTCCCACACATGAGTGAGATCATATGGTATTTGTCTCTCTGTGCCTGGTTTATTATACTTAACATAATGACCTTTAGTTCCATCTATGTTGGTACAAAGGATTTCATTTTTTATGGCTGAATAGTATTAATAAAATAATATGAATTCCTAAAGTCCAACAACATTTGATGTGTGTAAATGTTTGTTTTAACACCTGTTCCTAAATAAAACCCTGATTTAGGAAATACAGTGTATAATTGGATTGTGGTAATTTAACAGCAAATAAAAGTTTGGATATCAAAGCATGAGGCCTTTCCTTATTCTCCAGCAGAAATTTGCAACTAAAAAGCCTTAGGGTAAATGGACTTGGTTTCCCTCCTCTTTAAAAGGTCTGACAATTTTGTTTCTTCCATCCGCTTTGCTTCTGATTCTCAGTCATTTTATCCTGGGGCAGAGAGGGAGATGGGCAATTCCTGAGCACTGGGAAAATCAGAAAGATTGAATTTCAGACTGATACCAAAAGTTTTCGAGAAGTAAACATTTTTTCTTTTCTTTTCTTTTTTCTTTTCTTTTTTTTTTTTTTTTTTTTTTTTTGAGACAGGGTTTCACTCTGTCACCAGGCTGATGTGCAGTGGTGCAATCTCAGCTCACTACAACCTCTGCCTCCCAGGCTCAAGTAATTCTCCTGCCTCAGCCTCCCAAGCAGCTGGGATTACAGGCACCCGCCACCATACCCAGCTAATTTTTGTATTTTTAGTAGAGACGAGGTTTCACCATGTTGGCCAGGCTGGTCTTGAACTCCTGACCTCAAATGATCCACCCACCTCGGCCTCTCATAGTGCTGGGATTACAGGCGTGAGCCACTGTGCCCAGCCAGAAGTAAACACCTTTCACTCTGCCCAACTTCAATTCAGTTTGGCCTGTGTTCTAAAAGATTTTGGAGAGAAATTTCTCAGGCTTAGGACTAGAAAAGGAAAGCCATATTAACTCACCCAGGATGAAAAACTGAGGCTTGAACCTCTGGACTTTGCCACATCCCAGTTGGTATACTCATAGCAGCCTGGAAGTGGACAACTCCCTATAGCTCATTTCAGTCTCTCACCTATCATCTAAGTTAGGCTAATGAGCAAAGGCACAGACCCTCCTCTGTTGGACAGCTGGGGGTCAAAATCCCAGGAAGTGACAGAGTGTCCTGTCCACAGCTCTTTTTTTTTTTTTTTTTTTTTTTTTGAGACGGAGTCTCACTCTGTCGCCCAGGCTGGAGTGCAGTGGCGCGATCTCGGCTCACTGCAATCTCCGCCTCCCGGGTTCACGCCATTCTCCTGCCTCAGCCTCCCGAGTAGCTGGGACTACAGGCGCCCACAACCGCGCCCGGCTAATTTTTTGTATTTTTAGTAGAGACGGGGTTTCACCGTGGTCTCGATCTCCTGACCTTGTGATCCGCCCGCCTCGGCCTCCCAAAGTGCTGGGATTACAGGCGTGAGCCACCGCGCCCGGCCTGTCCACAGCTCTTTAGCTGAAGCCTTTCTCAGGGATACTTATCTTGGCTCTCTCTTTCTTTAAATAGGATGGCACGGTGAAAATGGCAGTATTGGACAAGATGAGTAGCAACTGCATTATTCACGCTTGAATCTGGCTTGGTTTCAGGGTTTAATGATCTAAAAAGAAAAAAAAAAATCAATGCAACAATTAACCAGTTTAATTCAGCTTGTGTTTACTGAGTCTGTTTTCACTACAGAGGAGTAAGTCAGGGGGCCAGAACTCGCTGTCCATGTGTCCATCTGGAAGGCCTCAGGATAAATGAGACCTGGGCTATATCTCAGCCCAGACTGCAGGGCAGGGCAGATAAATTGGGGTCCTTTCCAGTCCATATTTGTACCCCTGGGGACAGGCCACTGGATGTTGGGCCAAGTTTAAAGTTGTGATTTGAGTCAAGGGTGACTTCTGGTCTGATGGAAATAGCATCTTGAGCTGACCTCTCTTGTGATACTTTCATTTTTTTTTTTTTTTTTTTTTTTTTTTTGAGACGGAGTCTCGCTCTGCCGCCCAGGCTGGAGTGCAGTGGCCGGATCTCAGCTCACTGCAAGCTCCGCCTCCCGGGTTTACGCCATTCTCCTGCCTCAGCCTCCCGAGTAGCTGGGACTACAGGCGCCCGCCACCTCGCCCGGCTAGTTTTTTGTATTTTTTAGTAGAGACGGGGTTTCACCATGTTAGCCAGGATGGTCTCGATCTCCCGACCTCGTGATCCGCCCGTCTCGGCATCCCAAAGTGCTGGGATTACAGGCTTGAGCCACCGCGCCCGGCCTCTTGTGATACTTTCATTTTGCAAATCTCTTTTTACTTCTTTGGCTCCTCTGCTAGACTGTAAGCTCCTACGGAGAGAGGTTTGTATACATGATAATCATTGTCCTACCCATATGACATAGCAAATAGTATGTGTTCAACATATATTTGTTAAGTGTATGAACCAAATAATGTAAATTGTTGGCACATTGAGAATCCACTTAGTCCAGGAGTCTATCATCATTTACTGTAGAACCCTTAGAGAAGGCTAGAATGACCTACAAATGTACCAGAAGAGGAAAACATGCCCCAGGGGTGGAAACAAGGAGGACAAGAAGAAGCAGTTAAGGAGAAGCATGTATTCCAATTTGAAAGGAAGGGAGAGAGAAAGGAAATGAATGAGCAGGAGTTAATTCTTGTCCCAGCAGGCGGTGCTACAGTAATGGACTGCTCAGTTTTTTAAGTTGTCAAATTGAATTAAACTGAAGTAAACTGGCCAGGCATGGTGGCTCACGCCTGTAATCCCAGCACTTTGAGAGGCCAAGGCGGGTGGAGCACAAGGTCAGGAGTTCGAGACCAGCCTGACCAACATGGTGAAACCTCGTCTCTACTAAAAACACAAAAAATTAGCCTGGTGTGGTGGGGCACACCTGTAATTCCAGCTCCTCAGGAGGCTGAGGCAGGAGAATCACTTGAACCCAGGAGGCGGAGGTTGAAGCAAGCCGAGACCGCACCACTGCACTCCAGCCTGGGCAACAGAGTGAGACTCTGTCTCAAAAAACAAACAAAAAACTGAAGTAAACTGAGTTGCAAGAATTTGACATACTGAAGAAGTATCCTGAATAGTTCAAACTAAAGTAAAATTCTCCTTTGTTCTCTCTCTCAATTAAATTAATCTGATTATCCTTCCCACTAGCCTGGGATCCTCCAGCCCTGAGGACATCTGGGAAGAACCCTGGAAGCTACTCTGAGTGTGAAAGCCAGGTTTATTGGGTCTTTCTCCCTCAACGTTCCTTGTAGCCTCCAAAAATCATCTGATAGCCTGGGGATTTTGACCAGAGACTTCAAATCCTGGCAATGTCAACGGGAAGTTCCAGCAGGAGGCTTACAAAGCAAGTATTCCCTGCAATAAGGAATGATGACTGAGGACTGACTAAATTAACTAGGGTCTATGCATGATGTGGAATACTGTGCAGTCTTCAAAACTAACATAGACTGTATGGCACAAAGAAATACGCAGTCTGTGGTTCTTTGGTTTAGGAAAACAGAGCAGATTATAGTGCAGTGTGATCCTTTTTTTTTTTTTCCTTTGAGACAGTCTCACTCTGTCGCACAGGCTGGAGTGCAGTGGCACGATCTCAGTTCACTGCAGTCTCCACCTCTTGGGTTCAAGCGATTCACCTGCCCCAGCCTCCTAAGTAGCTAGAATTACAGGAGTGTGCCACTATGCCTGGCTAATTTTTGTATTTTTAGTAGAGACGGAATTTCACCATGTTAGCCAGGCTGTTCTTGAACTCCTGACCTCAGGTGATCCACCTGCCTTGGCCTCCCATAGTGCTGGGATTAGAGGTGTGAGCCACCATGCCCAGCCAAGTGATCCTTTTTTTTTTTTTTTAAGAAGATACACTGTACATGCACTGCAAAAAAAGAAAAAAATAAAGAAAAGAGAAAGAAGCTACATTTATAATATTTCCAGGAGAACATTTAAAAATTTTTTCAATATTTTCCAAATATTCTTTATAAAATAAATACATACATAAATGGCTGTCACTAATTGCTCTGTATGTACATACAATTCTAATGGGCTATAATTAGTTGTAGATTATTATAGAACAAAAATACAGCAAAGTTAATTATAGCAATTGTGATGGTGATGTGTGGGGTGCTTTGTGAGCACCCTGTGCTTCTAAGCTCATAACAACAACAGATATAATATTTATTCTCTTTTAAATTAGATGTTAAAAGAGGTAACCTGCTACAGGCAACCAAAAACTGTCAGAGTCAGTTCATCATCTGTGGTACAGCAGGCATGGGTGGCAGGGAGGTCAATCTTGGCGTGCTCAGACTTCCAGGAACCTGAGATTCTTGGAGGGGACACTAAATGTAATAGGCAATAAGCCCCCTTTTAACAGCCACTAATGGACACATCTGGTCCTTTGACTAGCAACGTTGGATCTGAGCAGTCTGCCTTCCACCTATGCGTCTCTTTAATGGTGCATTTGACATCTCTTGTCCCCTCTATTAAATCAGGACTGGAAAAGAATTGTGCCCACAGATCCAATTCTATTGAGATTGAGTCCAGCCAATGCTGCAGCAGGATGAGACCTGGCTGCTTTAAATCTCTCTCTCTTTCTCTTTGGACAAATCCAATTAGCCCTGATCACTCCACATTTCTGACAAGGGATCAAAAAATTGTTTAGGTCAGAAGGGAAGCACCTTATTACAATGCCATGAAGACACTAAATAAAATTGAGTCTGGGGACAAAGGGGACACATGGCTATTGCTCGATATGCAATGTTCTGTTATTAATTATTTCATCCATTCAGAATATATTTATTGAAAACCACCTAGGTGCTAAAAGCACTTTGCTAAGATCTCAGGACAAAGAAATGAACATGATGCAATCTTCACTTTCTGATCTAGTGGAGAAGACATATTTATTTATTTATTTATTTATTTTATTATTTTTTTTTTTTTGAGACGGAGTCTCACGCTGTCACCCAGGCTGGAGTGCAGTGGCCGGATCTCAGCTCACTGCAAGCTCCGCCTCCCGGGTTCACACCATTCTCCTGCCTCAGCCTCCCGAGTAGCTGGGACTACAGGTGTCCGCCACCTCGCCCGGCTAGTTTTTTTTATTTTTTTTTTAGTAGAGACGGGGTTTCACCATGTTAACCAGGATGGTCTCGATCTCCTGACCTCGTGATCCGCCCGTCTCGGCCTCCCAAAGTGCTGGGATTACAGGCTTGAGCCACCGCACCCGGCCGAGAAGACATATTTAAAGAACTGATGACAATGCAGTGTTACAAGGGCTACAAGAAAGGTACACTAGATGCTATGAAAAAAAAAAAAAAAAAAAAAAACAGAAGAGTGGTACCTAGCTCTCTAGTTACCAAGCTTTTTAGTGTTGGGAGGGTCAGCAAAAGTTAAGATGAGTCATGAAGGCTGAGACTAATAAGCAGACAGGAGGGAAGGAAAGCATTCCAGGCTAAGGAATAGCAGGTGCAAATGCACGGAGGCATACAGCAGCATGACACTTGCAGGAAAAAAAAATATGGGTGCAACCCCCGCTTATACCCCTCAGCATGGAAGAGAGAGATATATAGTCCGTGACCAAACAGTTTGACTGTTAGTCACTTCATCACACACATGGAGTATAAAAGAAAGTAAACACAGTTCTTTACTTTGGGTTCCCATGGCATGCTTTGACTCATATAAAATCCTCAGGGGAATAGATATTCAGGAGCAGCTCCTCTTCCTAGTTCACTCACCCTACCAGTTCCTCTAACTAGCACCAAGATTTAGTATCAACTTGCGCAGTGGCTATGTGGTCAGCACCTTGTGTAAGCAAGGGCAGGAGAGTCATCTCTCCTCTGGGCTCTCTGCTTCCTCTCTCCTTCCCCATTTCTTTGTTCCCTCCACTCCCTGCTCTGCCCAGTGTTGTCGCTGTCCTCCCCCTCCTCCTCCTCCTCCTTCTCCTCCTCCTTCTTTCTTCCTCTTCGTCCTCTTGTCCTTCCCTTTCCCCTTCCTTCTCTTCTCTCTCTCTCTTTTTTGTTTTGTTTTGTTTTGTTTTGTTTTGTTTAGAGATAGATCTCTTTCTGTTGCCCAGGCTGGGGTGCAGTGGTACGATCATAGCTCACTACAGCCTTGAACTCCTGGGCTCAAGCAGTCCTCCTGCCTCAGTCTCCCAAGTAGCTAGGACTACAGGCACATACTAGCACATCTGGTTAACTTTTTGTACAAATGGAGTCACCATATGTTGCCCAGGCTGGGCTAAAACTCCTGGCCTCAAACAAGCCTCCTAAAGTGCTGGGATTATAAGTGTGAACCACTGCACCTGGCCTCTTCTTTTTTTTTTTTTTTTTTTTTGAGACGGAGTCTCGCTCTGTGGCCCAGGCTGTGCAGTGGCCGGATCTCAGCTCACTGCAAGCTCCGCCTCCCGGGTTCACGCCATTCTCCTGCCTCAGCCTCCAGAGTAGCTGGGACTACAGGCGCCCGCCACCTCGCCCGGCTAGTTTTTTTGTATTTTTGGAGTAGAGACGGGGTTTCACCATGTTAGCCAGGATGGTCTCGATCTCCTGACCTCGTGATCCGCCCGTCTCGGCCTCCCAAAGTGCTGGGATTACAGGCTTGAGCCAACGCGCCCGGCCCTGGCCTCTTCTTATGTTCAGTCTTAGGTACATTTTAAGTCACTCAATTTCATCCGCTGCTGCTACTGGACTGGGTCAGGAGTTTCAAATCAAGTAGGTGGGGAGATAGAGCCCATGAACTGGCCTTAGGCTCAAATATCTGAAAAAGATCATCAGGACTTTCATGTGGTCTAGGTTAGCCACCTGATAACTTACGATATTAGAAAATCCATAAACTTCTCTGCCTTAGAGAGCATTCTCAGCTTGGTGATGTGCAAACCATGGATCCTGGGAAAGGTTAAAGACAAAGAAAATCTATCCTACCGAATGGGAGGAACCATCGCAAGGTATGAGACTGGAGAAGTAAGCAGGGATCACATTTTGAAGGACTTTGCATATCCTGAGAAGGAACTTGAACTGCACAATGATTCTCCACCAGAGCGGGGGAAGAAGGGTAAACCCCCTTCATGTCCTCAAGCTCTATTGATGTGGACCTCTGCTCTGATGGCAGCAAATTATAGCCCAAGGTGCTGGGTTGCTTGCTATAGGAGATAAAAAATTATGAGCAGGGGGCCAGAAACGGTGGTTCACGCCTGTAATCCCAGCACTTTGGGAGGCTGAGGCGGGTGGATCATGAGGTCAGGACATCGAAACCACCCTGGCTAACACGGTAAAAACCCTGTCTCTACTAAAAATACAAAAAATAAGCCAGGCGCAGTGGCGGGCGCCTGCACTCCCAGCTACTCAGGAGGCTGAGGCAGGAGAATGGCATGAACCCGGGAGGCGGAGCTTGCAGTGAGCTGAGATCGCGCCACTGCACTCCAGCCTGGGCGACAGAGCGAGACTCCGTCTCAAAAAAAAAAAAATTATAAGCACGGAATTCACATGAAGAGATATTTTGTTTTTGAAAAATCTTGCTGGCAGCAGTGTGGGAGAAGGATCTGAGACTTAGCAAGGCTCCAGGCATGAGAAACTGGGACAAGGACACTGGTTAGAAAGCAGCTGTAGGTGCGAGATGCTAAGAGCTTGAAGAAAGGCAAGGTTATTGTGGCTGAAGAGGAAACACCAGATCCAAGAGGTATTTATAATTAAAGGCAAAGTCAGTAGCATTTGGTGGCTAATTATAGGTAGGAAGCTGGATTCTATGCTGCGCATTCATATAGCTTTCCATATTTTCCATATTGTAGTTTTTCATCTATGTTGGAATTTCTTATTAAAGTCTTCTCCATGACAGCTAAAACCATGTGAATCTTGTTCACAGCTATGCTCCCAGGACAAAGCACACTGCCTGATAGATACAAGTCTTCTAAAAAGTTAGCTAAATGTATCAACAAACAAATGAATAAATGAGATGAAGTACCTGCACGTAGAAGGCCTAAGTGACTGGTGGTTAGGGGAAATTACCAAATCACAGAGGAAGTAGAGGAGGAAAAGGAGATTTGATTCAAAAATTGCAGTTTCATTTTTGTCATGTTTTGTTTGAGGTATCTATGGGGTCACCAGGGAAAATATTCAGCTTCAACTGAAGACTGGGGGGAGTTTTGGTCTGGTATGATAGATAAGGAGGTTGTCAGTGGACATTCATAGCACAGGTATAGGTAGGACAAGTACAGGTATAGAGAGTAAAAAAAGAGGACAAATGACAAATATTTCTTTTTTTTTTTTTGAGACGGAGTCTCGCTCTGTGGCCCAGGCTGGAGTGCAGTGGCGCGATCTCACCTTACTGTAACCTCTGCTATAGGTTGCACACAGGTGTGTGCAGCCACACCCGGCTAATTTTTTGTATTTTTAGTAGAGATGGGTTTCCACCGTGTTAGCCAGGATGGTCTTCATCTCCTGACCTTGTGATCCGCCTGCCTCAGCCTCCCAAAGTGCTGGGATTATAGGTGTGAGCCACTGCGCCCAGCCCAAATAAGTTCTTTCTTTTTTTTGAGATGGAGTTTCGCTCTTGTTGCCCAGGCTGGAGTGCAATGGCACAATCTCGGCTCACCGCAACCTCGGCCTCCCAGGTTCAAGCAATTCTACCACCTCAGCCTTCCGAGTAGCTGTGATTACAGGCATGTGCCACCACAGCTGGCTAATTTTGTATTTTTAGTAGAGACGGGGTTTCCCGTGTTGGTCAGGCTGGTCTCGAACTCCCGACCTCAGGTGATCCACCGCCTCGGCCTCCCAAAAATGCTGGGATTACAGGCATAAGCCACCATGCCCAGCCTTTTTTTTTTTTTTTTTTTTTGTATTTAGTAGAGACAGGGTTCCACCATGTTAGTCAGGCTGATCACGAACTCCTCACCACAGGTGATCCATGTGCCTCGGCCTCTGAAAGTACTGGGATTACAGGTGTGTGCCACCGCGCCCAGCCCAAAGAAGTTATTTCTGACCAGAAGGCTGGCAAATTATTTTGGTTTTGTCACTTTTTATTTCTATGAGGTTATAATTCGCACACCATAAAATTCACCTTTCTTTTTTCTTTTTAGAGACAGAGTCTCACTCTGTCACCCAGGCTGGAGTACAGTGGCACAATCACAGCTCACTGCAGCTTTGATATCTGGGGCTCAAGGAATCCTCCCCTCTTAGCCTCATGAGTACCTAGAACTAGAGGTGCACACTACCACACCTAGCTAATTTGTTCACACAGATGAAGTCTTGCTGTGTTAACCAGGCTGGTTTCAAACTCCTGTGTCAAGTGATCCTCCCACCTTGGCCTCCTAAAGTGCTGAGATTACAGGCATGAGCCACCGTGCCCAGCCAAAATTCACCATTTTTTAAGCATCTAATTAAGTGGGTTTTGGTATAATTAGAAGGTTGTACAATGGTCACCATTATCTAATTCCAGAATATTTTCGTCATCCTCAAAAGAAATCCCACATCCATTAGTAGTCACTCCACATTCCCTGTTGCCCCTAGTTCCTGGCAACCACAAATTATGTTTCTGTGTCTGTGAGTTTGCCTATTCTGGATATTTCATACAAATGGAATCATATGATATGTGGCTTTTGTGTCTGTCTTTTTCCACTTAGCGTAACGTTTTCAAGGTTCATCCATGTTGTAGGATGCATCCGTACTTTATTCAGAAGACTGGTGTTTAACTTTTAGCAAAAGTTTTTGCATTCCCATCCTTGACTTAGAAGGCTCTCCCAGACCTTTAGAGTACATTCTTCAAAATCCAAATGGAGGAATGTCTCTTTATTAATCCATAGAATTTGGAAAATCTTTATGCTGAAAGGAGCTGTATAAAGCATCCTCAGCCACTCCCTGAAGGCGTCCCTGACTAGTCTAGCCACAGAAACTCTTTTCTGACTCCTAGGGCACTCGCTGTGTAGACTATACAATTAAATGCCTGGTTCTGTAAATGTTCACTGTGTCTGACTTTTCCAATCAGAGTGAAAACTTCTGGGGGCTGGCCGGGCGCGGTGGCTCACGCCTGTAATCCCAGCACTTTGGGAGGCCGAGGCGGGCGGATCACAAGGTCAGGAGATCGAGACCATCCTGGCTAACACTGTGAAACCCCGTCTCTACTAAAAATGCAAAAAATTAGCCGGGCGAGGCGGCGGGCGCCTGTAGTCCCAGCTACTCGGGAGGCTGAGGCAGGAGAATGGCGTGAACCCGGGAGGCGGAGCTTGCAGTGAGCCGAGATCGCGCCACTGCACTCCAGCCTGGGCGACAGAGCGAGACTCTGTCTCAAAAAAAAAAAAAAAAAAAAAAAAAAAAAAAAAAAACTTCTGGGGGCAGAGTGTAAGAGACATCTCATGCTGTATTTTTCCTTTATTGTTCGCAATACTTAGCACACTATTGTATGGAACTCTTACCTATAATCAAATAAAAACCAAAATGGCACTTAATCCCTCTATTGCTAAAAAGTTTCCAGGAACATTGTTACTTCATTTTTTAAAAGGGTTGACTGCTTCTTTCTTATACTCTGTAATGTACTCTGGGATTCTTTCTTTCTTTCTTTTTTTTTCCGAGACTGAGTCGCGCTCTGTCGCCCAGCCTGGAGTGCAGTTGTGAGATCTCGGCTCACTGCAAGCTCTGCCTCCCAGGTTCACGCCATTCTCCTGCCTCGGCATCCCAAATAGCTGGGACTACAGACGCCCACCACCATGCCCGGCTAATTTTTTGTTTTTTTAGTAGAGATGGGGTTTCACTATGTTAGTCAGGATGGTCTCCATCTCCTGATCTTGTGATCCACCGCCTCCGCCTCCCAAAGTGCTGGGATTACAGGCATGAGCCACCATGCCCAGCCCGGATTCTTTCTTATACTCTTGGATTAACTACTCAATTCACAACAATTATTCTCCATTTTCTGAAAATTGGTCCTCATTTTTCCTCATCCCAGGCTGGTATTTAGCTAGAATGCCCTGGTCTGGCTCTGGAACCAGTGGATTGTTAATGGCTTGTGTCCATCCTCAATGATTCTGCCCATACCATACCAATTGTTAAAACTGTGAATATCCCTCCCATGCCACCATCCACATAGTAATATCAATAGGATCCCAGCCTTGTCACAGTTAGATTGTCCAAGTAAGTTTACCTGACCCAAACTTTGCCAATTAGATCCCCTTCATGAGGAATTTGGATTAGGTTCATCCTTGCTATGTAATATTTTGAACAAGAACAAAAAAAAGTAAAGTCAGGAGATGTTGGCAGCATGCTAACTGGAAAACCAGGTGAAGTTTGTCTCAGCAGACGATAGAGATAAGAGAGGGAAATAGTCCTAAAGAGAAGAATAGCTACAAGAGATGAATCTAAAGTCTTAGGGGCATTCGAGCCCCTGCTTCCATTCATTCTGGCAAGCTGGCTGCATCTCTGCCCTTGACTTCCATTACATGCCCATGTATCTTTATGTGTTGAGCTAATGTATTGAGGTACCCATATTCTTGTTTATCGGAGGCAAAGAATCAGAAAGGAGACGAGCTATTTGTTTTATCCATTCTCCTTCACTGCCTCCTCTGACCATTTCACTAACTCCCAAACCCTTTCACCCAGATTTATGTTCCCCTGGTATGCATCTTTCTAGTTATAGCAGTTGTTAAATACTTTGAATAGCATCCCTTCTCAACTCTTGACCCCTGCACCTGCACACAGCCTACCCTACATGCTCCTGCACAAGGAGGTGGAAGAACAGAATTAGATCTTGTTTGGGCCGGGCGCGGTGGCTCAAGCTTGTAATCCCAGCACTTTGGGAGGCCGAGACGGGCGGATCACGAGGTCAGGAGATCGAGACCATCCTGGCTAACACGGTGAAACCCCATCTCTACTAAAAAATACAAAAAAACTAGCCGGGCGAGGTGGCGGGCGCCTGTAGTCCCAGCTACTCGGGAGACTGAGGCAGGAGAATGGCGTGAACCCGGGAGGCGGAGCTTGCAGTGAGCTGAGATCCGGCCACTGCACTCCAGCCTGGGCGACAGAGCGAGACTCCGTCTCAAAAAAAAAAAAAAAAAAAAAAGAATTAGATCTTGTTTGAGCCAACGAAAATTTACTAATGTCCCATTCCTTGCACACTAGAATTTCTAATATCTCTTTTGATCTTTAGCTAGCTCGAGTTTGTGTTGCCAATAACCAAGAGTTAAAAGCATTCAGAATGCTTTTAATATAGGCATAAAGATTTTTAAAAATAGAGTGGGAAGAGACGTTAGAAGTCACTTTGTCATTTGACAGATGAGGAAACTGAGATCCAGAAAGCTAAAGAACCTGGTCTGATAGCACACAGATGTGTCCGAGTGAAGACTGAAGGGTTTCTTATATTCATTCTAGGGGCCTCTCCCTTCAGTACTCCATTCTTCTTAGTCTCACGCCCCCAGCATCATGGAAATCTGGAAGATTCTTGCATTATTTAATGACAAATATGAATTGGTGTTTGTGCTATTTACCCTGATTATTGTCACTAGTAAGGAGGGTATAATTGCATTTTAGGGAGTGTGTGTGATTTTTTTGAATCAAATCTTGTTGAATTTTTAGGAGATTTTGACTGTGGCTGACAAGTAAGAATTTCTACATGCTGTGGCATAGTGGTTTAATTTGGTAATTGTTAAATAAAGACAACATTGAACTGAATAGGACACATTATGAGGATTTTCTGCTCTTTGTTTTGTTATTACCAAGTCCTCTGACCGTCTCTACCTAATAACCCCACCTTAATGTGACACACCCAGCAACTATCTTCTCTTTGCCTTATGGTTTCCACTGCCACTTACCCCATCCCCTGTCCTAGTCTAAACTTGGCAAAGGAAAAAGAAGAAACCTAGAATGTCTTGAGTCATCAAGGATGTACTGTATCACTGGTTGTGAAATGGTTCTTTCATGGCTGAGTCCCAAACAGGCTGCAGATAGCATGTGTCTTGCCAGGCACAGAAAATAGCTAATGTCTAGCCAGATGCTTTGGGCACACCAAGGTGAAACATGATCAGTCTGTAGGGACTCCCTATGTCTGCCAGGACAGAGTACCTCTCATCTAAGGGCCCATTCGAAAAACTCCAAACTGGATGAACTCAGGAAGTTTAATCAATCCTTCCCAGGTAAGAACTCTGTATTTTTACCCAACCTGAATCATGACTTTCAGTGCACCTATAGACACATCATTTAAATCTTCTCTGTTTCAGTTTGTTTATGCAAAATATACTTTTGACTTCTGAGTCCCTGTTATTCAGAATCTCATGGCTTTGTCTAGCTATATATTTTTCTTTTTCTTTTTTGAGACAGGGTCTTCTCTGTCGCCCAGGCTGGAGTGCAGTGTTACGATCATGGCTCACGGCAGCCTCAACTTCCTGGGATCATGCTATCCCACCTCAGCCTCCTGAATAGCTGGGACTACAGGCACATGCCACCACACCCAACTAATTTTTTGTTTTTTGTTTTTGTTTTTTTGTAGAGATGGGGTTTTGCCGCATTGCCCAGTATGGTCTCAAACTCCTGAGCTCAAGCAATCCCCCTGCCTTGGCCTCCCAAAGTGCTGGGATTACAGGCATGAACCACCATGCGTGGCCATATATTTTTCATTTGTCACCAAAATAATTATTTCTAGCTAAATAACCATTGTCTATTCCAGGCTGTATACTTCTTTTTCTTTTTTTTCTTTTCTTTTTTTTTTTTTTTTTTTTTTTGAGGTCGCCCAGGCTAGAGTGCAGTGGTGCGATCTCAGTTCACTGCAAGCTCTGCCTCTTAAGTAGCTGGGGCTACAGGCACGTGCATGCCTGGATAATTTGTTTTTTGTATTTTTAGTAGAGATGGCGTTTCACCATATTGGCCAGGATGGACTCGATCTCCTGATCTCGTGATCGGCCCACCTCAGCCTCCCAAAGTTCTGGGATTACAGGTGTGAGCCACCATGCCCAGCTGGCCGTATACTTCTTGAAGGCAAATACTATCAATTGTTTTGTATACAGCCCAGAATTCTGCCAGGATAGCAGTATTTAAGAATCCATTAAAATCTTGCGTATAGCTACTTCATTATCATACTTCAATTTAATTTGGCAAAACCATATTGACTCCCTTCTGGAGTACATATTTGTTTCTGTCTGGCACATTTTCCTTTAGAAACACACCCTCCCTCATACTACAGCACTGACAATCACATCCCCTGGCTTATGGGGAGGGAATAGACCCAGGCTGGCCAAGCACTGTTTCTTATCCCCTTGGCCACAGGGATGGGAATGTAACTCAAACTGGACCATTTGAACTGGACCACCAGGACTGGCAGGAATCATTAGTAAAGAGATAAACTTTTTTTTCTGCTTTATTGCTAAGTGAGGACCACAGAAGCCCAATGCTGCCGTGGCATGCAGATCACCATTTTGAGAGACATTGAGCATTAAGCCATGGACCCAGTTCTGGCCCATGCGACATAAAGAGAATCTGCTGGTTATGGCTCCGGAAAAACATCTGTTAGTAAAGGAGACAGTCTATGGTCCCTTCTATTTTATCCTCCCTCCTGAACTGAATGCAAATGTTAAGATTGGATTTGAAGCAATTATCTTGAGACCACGAGGGAAAGACCAAGAGAATCACAGAATCACAGAGATGTCAGTCCTGATATCTTCAAGCTACCCAAACAATAACTACCAATCACTTGCTGTAAACAAGGATTGGCAAACTGCAGCCCCCATGGCAAATCTGTTTATATGCCTCAGGGGCACGACTGACCAGGCTAGCACTGGGAGCCAAGAGACTAAGCCAAGGCATCCTCTGCCCCTACTTTCCCTTCTGCTCCCAGCACTTGCCCCCAGGCCAGTAGGCAGGTATGCACTGCAGTGCCTAGGGCGCAGCTGGTTGCCTCCAACACATTGGGGACTCCATTGTTGACAGCTGTTGGGCACTGAGTGCTGGAATCTCACTCCGGGAGTTGGTGAACCTGCAAGCCACCTTGCCTCTGGTTAGCTGCCCAAATTGATGTGGCTGGGCTCGCCAGGAGTAGAGAAGAGTGCACAGGCACTGGATGTTACCGGGGTGGAGAGTGAAACTGACCATGGGGGGTTGGCAATATTTATTACACACCTGGCTGGCCAGGCCCCTCCTTGGGCTGATAAGCTCTTTCTTCCAAGACTGTCTCCAGCAGAGGGCAACTGGATGCAAAGCATGCCCACCTCAAGCAAACAGGACAGAGAGGACTTTTATTTTCTGTTATATAAGTGCCTACACAATATCTTCAATTTTGCCACTTAGTCTGCAAAGTATAAAATGTTTACTCTCTGGTTATAGAAAAGGTTGTCAACCCTTGCTCTAGGCAATTCTTGTTAGGGCAAAAGAAAAACCTCTTTTTTTTCCCACCCTCCCTCCCTCTTTTTCCTTCCTTCCTTCCTTCCTCTTTCTTTCTTCCTTTCTTCTTTTCTTTCTCTCTTCTGTCTTTCCTTTCTTCTTTTCTTTCTTTCCTGTATTAGGCTGTTCCTGCAATGCTATAAAGAAATACAGCCGGGCACGGTCGTTCACGTCTGTAATCCCAGCACTTTGGGAGGCCGAGGTGGGCGGATCACCCGAGGTCAGGAGTTCAAGACCAGTCTGGCTAACATGACGAAACCCCATCTCTACTAAAAATTAAAAAATTAGCCGGTGTGGTGGCGGGCACCTGTAATCCCAGCTACTCGGGAGGCTGAGGCAGAAGAATCGCTTGAACCCAGAAGGCGGAGGTTGCAGTGAGCTGAGATTGCACCACTGCACTCCAGCCTGGGGAACAGAGAGAGGCTCTGTCTCAAAAAGAAGAAAGGAAAGAAATACTTGAGACTAGGTAGTTTATAAAGAAAAGAGGTTTGATTGGCTCATGGTTTTGCAGGCTTTACTGGAAGCATGGTGCCAGCATCTGCTTGGCTTCCAGGGAGGCCTCAGGAAGCTCACAATCATGGCAGAAAGGCAAAGGGGGAGCAGGCAGGTCACAGGGCAGAGCAAGAGAGAGAGTGGTGGGGGGAAGGTACCACACACCTTTAAAGAACCAAATCTCACTAGAACTCACTGTCACAAAGAGAGCACCAAGCCATGAAGGGTCCACCCCCATATCAAAACACCTCCCACCAGGCCCCACCTCCAGCATTGGGGATTAAAATTCAACATGAGATTTGACCAGGGACAAATATCCAAATGATATCAAATATTTTAGTCAACCTTTTTTGTGTTTTGTAGCCAAAAGCATTCCTAACTTATATTAATAAGTAAGACTTCAATAGCCAAAGATGCTTCAGCGAGAGAATTTTTGGCACAAATCACAGTCTGAACAGAAGTATAGAAATAGGGAGCCTAGGCCGGGCGCGGTGGCTCAAGCCTGTAATCCCAGCACTTTGGGAGGCCGAGACGGGCGGATCACGAGGTCAGGAGATCGAGACCATCCTGGCTAACACGGTGAAACCCCATCTCTACTAAAAAATACAAAAAAAAACTAGCCGGGCGAAGTGGCGGGCGCCTGTAGTCCCAGCTACTTGGGAGGCTGAGGCAGGAGAATGGCGTGAACCCGGGAGGCGGAGCTTGCAGTGAGCTGAGATCCGGCCACTGCACTCCAGCCTGGGCGACAGAGCATGACTCCGTCTCAAAAAAAAAAAAAAAAGAAATAGGGAGCCTAAGGGCCATGTATGAGGAAAGCAAGA
The DNA here is from genome assembly GCF_024542745.1 of Macaca thibetana thibetana. Taxonomy (NCBI): domain Eukaryota; kingdom Metazoa; phylum Chordata; class Mammalia; order Primates; family Cercopithecidae; genus Macaca; species Macaca thibetana. The sequence goes on along the minus strand of NC_065581.1, from coordinate 53,082,563 downwards.
CCTCTAGTGTGGCTTGAAAACAAGATTACTACAGCCAAGTAACTGAAAACATTTTTAAAAATTGCAGGTCAGCCCGGGTGTGGTGACTCATGCCTATAATCCCAGCACTTTGGAAGGCCGAGGCAAGTGGACCATCTGAGGTCAGGAGTTCGAGACCAGCCTGGCCAACAAGGCAAAACTCCATCTCTATTAAAAATACAAAAATTAACTGGGCGTGGTGGCAGGCGCCTGTAATCCCAGCTACTTGGGAGACTGAAGCATGAGAATTGCTTGAACCTGGGAATTGGAGGTTGCAGTGAGCTGAGATTGTGCCACTGCCCTCCAGCCTGGGAGACAGAGTGAGACTCTGTCTCAAAAAAAAAAAAAAAAATGCAGGTCATGCCCATTCATTGGCCATGAAATCAATTTAGTGGGCTGCAACCAGCATTTGTTTAATTCTGTTATCTACATGAATTTTTTTTTTTTTTTTTTTTTTTTTTTTTTTTTTTTTTTTGAGACGGAGTCTTGCTCTGTCGCCCAGGCTGGAGTGCAGTGGCGTGATCTCGGCTCACTGCAAGCTCTGCCTCCCGGGTTCATGCCATTCTCCTGCCTCAGCCTCCCGAGTAGCTGGGACTACAGGCGCCCACAACCGTGCCCGGCTAATTTTTTGTATTTTTAGTAGAGACGGGGTTTCACCGTGGTCTCGATCTCCTGACCTTGTGATCCGCCCGCCTCGGCCTCCCAAAGTGCTGGGATTACAGGCGTGAGCCACCGCGCCCGGCTCTACATGAATTTTTAATAGCTTTATGTATAATAGCACCAAAGTGGAAACAACCCAAATGTCCTTCAACTGGGAAACAGCAAAACTGTGTTACATCCATGTCATGGGGTACGACTCAGCAATAAAAAAGAATGAATCATTGATACAGGAAACAACTTGAATAGATCTCAAGGGAATCATGCTAAGCAAAAAAAAAAAAAAAAAGGAATCTTAAAAGGTTACTTACTGAATGGTCCATTTTCACAATTTTCACAATATCGTTGAAATAGCAAAATTATAAAAATGGAGAAAAGATTAGTCCAATGGTCCCCAAACTTTTTGACACCAGAGACCAGTTTCGTGGGAGACAGTTTTTCTATGGATGGGGAGTAGGGGTATGGTTTCGAGATGAAACTGTTCCACCTCAGATCATCAGGCATTAGATTCTCAGGAGGAGCACGCAACCTAGATCCCTAGCATGCACAGTTCACAATAGGGTTCCACTCCTATGAGAATCGAATGCGGTGGCTGATCTGACAGGAGGTGAAGCTCAGGCAGCAATGCTTGCTCAACTGCCACTTACCTCCTGCTGTGCAGCCTGGTATCAGAAAGTGGCCGGAGGTTGGGGACCCCTAGATTAGGAGATGCCAAAGGTTAGGGGAGGAGGAAGAGCAGGATGTGGCTGTGGTTTTAAAAGTGCAGCATGAGGAATCCCCAGGATGAAACTTTTCCGTGTCCAACTGTGGTGGTGGTCATACAATTCTACACCTGTGATCAACTATATAGAACTAAATGTGCACGCACACGCACACACACACACAAAAAATTGGGTGCATGTAAAACTGGTGAAATTTGAACAAGATGAGTGTATTGTATCAACATCAACTTCCTAGTTGTAATATTATAGTTAACAAGATGTTACATTGAGGGAAACTGGTGAAGGGTATGGGAGATTTCTCTATAACATTTCTCACAATTGTGAGTCTACGAGTATCTCAGAATAAAAAGTTAAAAAATATGAAACACAACATGGTGGCTGGAGGTTGGCAAGGTCTATGAGAAAAGGATACAAGATGTTACTGAAAGATAGAGGAATGTGTTCATAACAGAGATTGGGAGTGCTGAGAATATCAATGTTCAGCAAGCCAACTCCTTTCAACTGAAACTTGTTATATCAACACTAATGCAAACTTCCTTTTTACTCACTTAATTCTATTTCAAGTGACTAAAGATCTGCTATATTTTAGGTAACTTGACAGAACATTTTCTACTGGCTTCCCTTCAATTAAATTTTTTAAAATGAGCTCTTCTTGGGGGAAACTTTGAATGTATAAACACTTTGATTTATATTGAAAATGCTACTTATTTCATTTCCTGTTCATATATGTAAAAGACAAAAAAAGATGACTTTTCTTAAAATATTCAATATGTCACTAAACAACTGATTCTTAAAATTAAAGACAGAAAGAGGCCAGGTGCGGTGGCTTATGCCTGTAATCCCAGCACTTTGGGAGGCCGAGGGAGGTGGATCACCTAAGGTCAGGAGTTCGAGACCAGCCTTCTAACACAGTGAAACCCTGTCTCTACGAAAAATACAAAAATTAACTGGGCATGATGGTGCATGCTGTAATCTCAGCTACTTGGAAGGCTGAAGCAGGTGAATCGCTTGAACCCAGAAGGCAGAAGTTGCAGTAAGCAGAGATCATGCCACTGCACTCCAGCCTGGGCGACAGAGTGAGACTCTGTCTCAAAATAAATAAATAAATAAATAAATAAATAAATATATAAATAAATAAAATTAAAGACAGAAAGAAAACCTTATTACTATCATGCATCTCAAGGTAAGGTAGGAGCTCTTAATATTTTTGTAACAATTGAATATAAAAGTTTAAAATGCATCGTGCCACTGCACTCCAGCCTGGGCGACAGAGTAAGACTCCATCTCAAGTTAAAAAAAATAAAAGTTGCCGGGCGCGGTGGCTCACGCCTGTAATCCCAGCACTTTGGGAGGCCGAGGCGGGCGGATCACAAGGTCAGGAGATCGAGACCACGGTGAAACCCCGTCTCTACTAAAAATACAAAAAATTAGCCGGGCGCGGTTGTGGGCGCCTGTAGTCTCAGCTACTCGGGAGGCTGAGGCAGGAGAATGGCGTGAACCCGGGAGGCGGAGCTTGCAGTGAGCCGAGATCGCGCCACTGCACTCCAGCCTGGGTGACAGAGCGAGACTCCGTCTCAAAAAATAAATAAATAAATAAAAATAAAAGTTTAAAATGCTTGTATATACAATATTTCCTATTGTGAGTGATAGTGGAAAGTGAAAAGTTTAAGAAACTGTAATAGAAAATGCTGAAAACGTAGGCTGGGGCTAGATTGTGAATGTCAGTCTGAGGAATTCTGGTTTTAAGCTGCCTTCCTTGAGGAGCCCTGGGGGCTTTTCGGAGGGAAATGGCATAACCATATACAGAGAAAAAATGGACTAAAGGGTGAGAGAGACCAACTAATGGGCAATACATTATGTCAGCTGGCTGTGGACTCTAGAGGGGCAGAAAAGAAAGTGCATTCTTGGGTTACTTTCAGTGCAAGTGATAGAAATAGAGCGCAACCTCAGGTAAGCAAAAGAATGCATTTATTAGTTGACATAGCTGGAAAGAATGTGAGGTTATTTAAAAGAACCAAACAAAATGAGCTACAGGACACCAAAGCTTCAGTGACAGCATGGTGACTTACTACTGCTATGTGTCTCCCTCTCTCCATGAGTTTGGCCTCATTCATTTCTGCACAGAGGCCCTGTGAATGTGGTAGTAAAGACAGTGACCATTAGTTTGGGATTCACTTCCTTCTCCAACTTAGCAAGCCTAAAGAACTTTGTCCAGAATCCGGACATCAATCAACTCTGAGAGGCCCTGTTTTGGTGACATGCCCATTCCTTGCTCTGAATCTTTTACAAGGTTTCAGTTAGAGCGCTTTTGGCTGGGAGCTACTGATACCCATTTAAAAATGGCTAAAATAATGAGGATGATATATTTTACTTACAAGAAGTTATGAGGTTAATACAGTGACTCAGGCTGGGCGCAGTGGCTCATGCCTGCAATCCCAGCACTTTGGGAGGCAGAGGCGGGCAGATCACAAGGTCAGGAGATCGAGACCATCCTGGCTAACATGGTGAAACCCCATCTCTACTGAAAATACAAAAAATTAGCTGGGTGTGGTGGCGGGCACCTGTAGTCTCAGCTACAGGTGAGACTGTGAGGTAGGAGAATTGCTTGAACCCAGGAGGCGGAGGTTACAGCCAGCCGAGATTGCGCCACTGCACTCCAGCCTGGAGACAGAGCAAGACTCTGTCTCAAAAAACAAAAAAAAAAAAGATAGATAGATAGATAGATAGATAGATAGATAGATAGATAGACAGACAGATAGATATAGTGACTCAATAACATCAGGGTCCCTGGTAGGCTTCTCTGCTGTTCTCTTAACTTTCTCTTCAAGCGCAAGATGGTTGCTGTATATCCCAGAATCATATCAAGTAGCAAAAGTCCAGGGCAGGAAGAAGCAAGTCTTTGACTTGCCTCCATATTAAGGGCGAGGAAAGTGTCCCAGGAAATACCCTCTTAAATATGGATTAGGATACACACGCTGGCATAGCCTGTCGTTGGTGAGGCAAATTGGATAAAACATGGCTGGCTTGGACTAATTAACCCTATACCCTCCTAGAGTTGGAGAGGTGCTCTCAAAGCGCATGGGTTTCCAATATCTAAAACATAATTAGTATTCTAACAGAAAGAACATAGAGAAAAATGGTCAGTATATATGCAACTAACGTATCTTCCAGGCAATGAGAATGGAACATCGTATTTGTTTCCTATTGCTGCATAAAAATTTATCACTAACTTAGTGACTTAAAATATGATGCATTTCTTTTTTATTTTTTATTATCTTTATTTTTCTATATTTGGGGGGCACAAGTGCAGGTTTCCTATGTGCATATATTGAATAGTGGTGAAGTCTGGGCTTTTAGTGTACCCATCACCTGAATAATGCACATTGTAACCAATAGGTAATTTTTCAACCCAAGATGCATTTCTTATCTCACAGTTTCTATAGGTCAGGAGTACAGCTCCTGGCACAGCTTACCTGGATTTTCTGCAAGGCTGAAATCAAGGGGTTGGCCAATGCTGGGTTTTCACATGGAGGCTCAATGGCAAACGATCTTATTCTAAGCTCATTGAGGTTGTTGACAGAATTTATTTCCTTGTAGCTGTAGGACTGAGGTCTGTGGATTCTTTTTTTTTTTCTGCCCACACTTAAGGAGAGAGGGTCACATGAAGGCGTGAATGCCAGGAAGTGGGGATCCTGTGGGGGTCACCCTAGCGTCTATCTGCCACATACACTATAAGCAGCCAGGCCTGGGTCACATACCCAGCTCAGTTACCAGAAGAAGAAAGATAAAAAAGCTTTCTGGGAAATTAAAAATATAATTCCTTCAGTTCACATAAAAATGGGAGACATTCTGAATATATAATTGCCATGACTTGGCAGCCATTGAGTATGGTGTAGGGAAGGGAGGAAATAAAGATGACTCAGAGCCTGAAAGCCAGTCAGACTGGAAAGAGGACAATGCTATTACTGAATCTGAGGACTTAAGAGAAGGGAGGAAGATGGAGATTTATCTGAAGTTCCCATAGGAAATCCACATGGAGTTGCCTACTTGGAGCTCAGGACAAGGCCTGAGACATAGATAGGAACATAATCTACCTAGAAGTGGAGGAGATTTACAGCTGTGGGAATGGATGACACATTCGTGTATGCAGCAGTAGGTGACCATTTCCTCCTACGTGCCTGCTCAAAGCCTTTCAAATTGTCACTGAAACTCCTTAAGCTTACAAAGTCTTTCATGGTTTAGCTCTTGCTTACCTCTCTAGATTCTTGATTGACCTTCTCCCTAGAACACTATTACACTCCTTACAGGTCTCCAAAAATGCCGTGTTCTATTTTCTAAGCCTTTGCTTACCATTTCTCACTGCATGAAACACTCTTCACCCCTCCCCTTATCATTGCCCAGCCATGTATCTTTTGGGTCTCCATGTAGATTACACACTCTGGAAAGCCTTCCATGACACCAACTTAGATTGTCCCCTCTATGGGCTTTAGTAGCGTGTGGTACAGCCCCTTTCTGTAGTTCCAACAGCACAGTATTATCATTACCTACTCACTTTTCTCTTGTGAAACAATAAGCTTCTTGAAGATAGGGATGGCATCTAGCCACTATTGTATCTCCAGTTCTTAGCACAGTCTTTAGTACATGGAACATGCTTAGTAAGCATTTGTTAAATGAATGAGGAGTGAGTGTTAACTTATTTCTCTCTCAGTTCAAGCTCCTTTGCTTGTAAGTGTCAGAAAGCCCAATCCAAAGAGCTTAAGCAAAAAGAGGAATTCGTGGCTCACATAAGCCAAGAAGTCTAGAGGAGTCTCGTGCCCATCACTGAATGAATCGTTGTTCTTTCAGGAGAATGCAAGGCTCTGATTGGCCAAGCCTGGGTCACATGTCACTCTAGTTCTGCTCTCCCAAGACCACTCAGGCTGGGGATGAGGGATGGTGCTGGAAGTGGGAAGAGGCAGGGTCTCCAAACTACAGTCCTGAACTTTCCCTGGAATTTTGGTGAGGGGATCCTGGGTAACCCGTAAAAACAAATTTCTGTTAAGTAATGCTTACAATTCAGGGGGATAGGGAGGACACAGATCCAGCAAAGAAATTCTAGGTTAAGCAGTCTGAGGAATAGGCAAAGAGCTAAGAATGTATAGTGTCATGAGAGGAAAAGTGACTGATATTTGTTTAGCACTGACCATGTGACAGCTTTTCATACAACATATCATTTAACCCTCACGATAACTCTCAAATACATAGTTATTCCCAGTTGACAGAATCTTTGGGTAAACTGAGTCTCAGAGGGACTATGTAACCCACTTAGGCCACACAATTCCTGGTGTCAAAAAAGGTTGGGGACTGCTTCATTATAGGAACAAGGCTTTCTTCATTTTTGTCTCCAGCCTAGGAAAGGGTCTTACTCATACTGTGCATCACTAAGTGCTTATTAAATTAATGAGTAAATGATTAATTGCATGAGCAAAAGATGAAAAACTGTATCCCGGAAGAAATGAAGGTAGAGAAAGAACAGCAGGGGTGGGTTAGATTCAAACATGTTTTTCGGGCAGGTGGAAAGAGGTTGAAATGAAAGAAAATGTTGATGATGAAGCAATATTCCCTGTGAGGTTCAAATTCTTGGAAAAAGCCTTAGATAAAAATTTTCAATTTTTCTTTCCGCAGAGCGAGCGAGAGAGAGAGAGAGAGAAAGAGAGAGAGAGAGAAGTATGACTTTGGGAGAGTCTGGGGTAGAGGGAAGGAAGACCAAAAGCGTTCTTGTCAGCTTCCTTGGTCTTCACTGTGAAAAAGTAAAGGTTCTCATTTCTACAATTCTGTCGAGTGTACACTGACCTGATATTTTATTTTTTTATTATTATTTTTTTTTTTTTTTGAGACGGAGTCTTGCTCTGTAGCCCGGGCTGGAGTGCAGTGGCCGGATCTCAGCTCACTGCAAGCTCCGCCTCCCGGGTTTACGCCATTCTCCTGCCTCAGCCTCCGGAGTAGCTGGGACTACAGGCGCCCGCCACCTCGCCCGGCTAGTTTTTTTGTATTTTTAGTAGAGACGGGGTTTCACGGTGTTAGCCAGGATGGTCTCGATCTCTTGACCTCGTGATCCGCCCGTCTCGGCCTCCCAAAGTGCTGGGATTACAGGCTTGAGCCACCGCGCCCGGCCCTGATATTTTAATTCATGCCTCATCCACACAGTGCCAAGCAGAGAATAGATGCTAAAATAAATGTGTAAACTCACTGGGTTGAATTGAATGAAATCAAATTATCTCTTAGAAAAATTTGAATGTAGCCTACAGAAAGGGCAGTTACCTATAAGCCTAATTTGATGGCTTGCCAGGACTTTGGTAGGTGCTGTGGGAAGCTGGAGGAAGGCAGTACAATGTATCCATGTCATCTGTTCTACAGAATGTCTTTGCTGGGCAAATACCTCCTTATCATTTTCCTTTTTCAGTGCAAGCTTACATCCTACTTCTTCAGGACACCTGGGCTTGGGCAGTGATTATTAGGTTGAGTGTTTGTAATAACAGGTCTGTCTTGGGAAATTATAGGCTGTGAGGTCTCAGAGGTTAGCAATCAGAAGAGATTTACTAAGCCTTCTCTGACCAGTTCCAGGGCTGTATTTCTTAGCAGACTGACTCAGCCAGCAGTGCCACGTGTGAAACAGGTGGCAAGGCTGGTCACACTGCCTCTGTTCACATGCTATTCTGTCCACTCCCTAAGGGTCCCTGACACCAGCCGAGAGAGTGAAGACTTGGCCTGCTGGGGATGCCTCCAGCTGCAGAAGGCAGCCTGACCTTGAATTCGAGCAGGCTTTAAATTCTTCGCCTCACAGAATGAGGTAACAGAAAGATGGATGATTGCTGATTAGAACACTGTGACCTGAAAAAATTAAGTAATCCACAGTGAAAACTCATTCCCCTGTCTCTGTTTAGTCTCTGACAGGAATAAAAGATGGGATAAAGGGTGGGGTAGGGAATGGGGTGGTGGCATCAGGGGGCCCCCTTTGGCCACCAGTAGGTGCCTTTATTCATGTGTTCCCATGAGAAGGAGCAAAGAAAAGGGGTTGGAATAAAAAAGAAGAAAATCTTGTCCTTCGTGGCATAGATGAGCCTGGAGGACATTATGTTAAGTGAAATACACCAAGCACAGAAAGACAAATACTGCATGATCTCACTCATGTGGGAGATAAAATAAATTTTTTGAGCCCATGGAAGTAGAGAGCAGAATTGTAAGTATTAGAGGATAGGAAGGGTGGCTGAGGGAGGGGAGGAGGGTGAGAGTTCTGGTGCTTTGCAGCACTGTAGGGCGAATGCAGTTAACTATAATTTATTGTATATTCTCAAAAAGCTTCAAGATGATTTTGAATATTCACAACACAAAGAAATGGTAAGTGTTTGAAGTGATGGTATGCTAATTACCCTGATTTGATCATTACTCATTGTATGTGTGTATTGAAATAGCACTCCAGCTGGGCCCGGTGGCTCACACCTGTAATCCCAGCACTTTGGGAGGCCGAGGCAGGCGGATAACAAGGTCAGGAGATTCAGACCATTCTGGCTAACATTGTGAAACCCTGTCTCTACTAAAAATACAAAAAATTAGCTGGGCATAGTGATGCGCACCTGTAGTCCCAGCTACTCGCGAGGCTGAGGCAGGAGAATCACTTGAACCCAGGAGGCGGAGGTTGCAGTGAGCTGAGATCGCACCACTGCACTCCAGCCTGGGCGTCAGAGCAAGACTCTGTTTCAAAAAAAAAAAAAAAAAAAAAAAAGGAAAGAAAAAGAAATAGCACTCTATATTCCCACCAATTTGTACAATTATTACATGACAACTAAAAATAAAAGGAAAAGGCCGGGTGCGGTGGCTCAAGCCTGTAATCCCAGCACTTTGGGAGGCTGAGACGGGAGGATCACGAGGTCAGGAGATCGAGACCATCCTGGCTAACACGGTGAAACCCCGTCTCTACTAAAAAATACAAAAAACTAGCCGGGCGAGGTGGCAGGCGCCTGTAGTCCCAGCTACTTGGGAGGCTGAGGCAGGAGAATGGCGTAAACCTGGGAGGTGGAGCTTGCAGTGAGCTGAGATCCGGCCACTGCACTCCAGCCTGGGCAACAGAGCGAGACTTCGTCTCCAAAAAAATACAATACAATACAATACAACATAATACAATACAATACAATACAATAAAAGGAAAGGAAAAAGAAAAGCAAAGGGGCCGGAGAGAATGGAGTGTAATTCCACCCCTTCGTGGTACTAGGGAGCCAGGAGGAGGCTGGGCTAGGCAGGGAAGCAAGGAACTCACTTGCCCAACTCCAGGGATTTCAGATCTTCCTGTTTGTACAAGCAGGTGGTTTATTTCTAAATAAGCTATTTTGGATTCTTACTTTGCATAGAGCTTGTACATGTTTTCTGCAAAAGCCCAGGCAGAGGCCTCTGAGCAGGGGGTTTGGTGATGAAGTCGGTCAGAATGAGGTTTTTGATACTTGGAACTTTTGCCCAATTTCAAGCAATATATCTTCTGCTCCCTTTACTCCTTCCACTTTCTCAGCTCCACCAGCCACATGGTTTGTGGAGATATACATGAATCAACTGCCTGTCTATGGTAGAGTGTCTACTTTTCTAACAAGGGCCAGCCCCAGGAAAAACTGCAACAGTTGAAGTTCAGCTTCTCCTCTTCCTCCCTACCCTACGAACTCTGTAGCGCAATCTAGTTGTCAAGGATCCCAGAAAATTTGTGGTTTAAGGTATGACTTTTCTCACGTGTATTTTCATCCTGATAATAGGCCTATTACATTTTGCTTTCCTGTACATTTTCTCATTTGGCCAGCAACCCTGTGAATAAAACACTAGTGAGCATTGTTTCCCAAAAGGTATTTTGGACCACTTATGAAATGAACTGCCGGCCGGGCGCGGTGGCTCAAGCCTGTAATCCCAGCACTTTGGGAGGCCGAGACGGGAGGATCACGAGGTCAGGAGATCGAGACCATCCTGGCTAACACGGTGAAACCCCGTCTCTACTAAAAAATACAAAAAACTAGCCGGGCGAGGCGGCGGGCGCCTGTAGTCCCAGCTACTTGGGAGGCTGAGGCAGGAGAATGGCGTGAACCCGGGAGGCGGAGCTTGCAGTGAGCTGAGATCCGGCCACTGCACTCCAGCCTGGGCGACAGAGTGAGACTCCGTCTCAAAAAAAAAAAAAAAAAAAAAAAATGAAATTAACTGCCATCTTCTGAGAGCTTGCTACCTGCCAGTCACTGTGCTGAATGCCTTACATACCTCAACGAATCATCATAACCACTGTGAAGCTGATACTCTTATCCGTAATTTCCAGAGGAGAAAGCTAGGTATACGTAACTTGCCCAAGGTCACACAGCTAACTAGGGGCAAAATCAGGATTAAGGCCTGGGTCTGACGAAGTCCAAATCCTGTGCTCTTATCTCCTTCACCATTCTGACTGTGCAGAAGGCAGGACAGGTATTAGTATGCCTGTTTTCTTTGTCTTGTCTTTTCTTTCTTTTTATTTTTTTATTTATTATTTTTTTTTTGAGACAGGGTCTCACTCCATTGCCCAGGCTGGAGTGCAGTGGCTCAATCCTAGCCCACTGCAGCCTCGACCTCTTTAGCTCAAGCAATCCTCCCACCTCAGCCTCCTGAGTAGTGGGGAATGCAGGTATATACCACCATACCCAGCTAATTCTTGTATTTTTTTTTTTAGAGATGGGGTCTTGCTGTGTTGCCCAGGCTGGTCTCAAACTCCTGGGCTCAAGCAATTCTCCCACCTTGGCCTCCCAAAGTACCGGAATTGCAGGTGCGAGCAACTGCACTTGGCCCATTAAGATCTTTTTCTCGCCGGGCGCGGTGGCTCAAGCCTGTAATCCCAGCACTTTGGGAGACCGAGACGGGTGGATCACGAGGTCAGGAGATCGAGACCATCCTGGCTAACACGGTGAAACCCCGTCTCTACTAAAAAATACAAAAAAACTAGCCGGGCGAGGTGGCAGGCGCCTGTAGTCCCAGCTACTCGGGAGGCTGAGGTAGGAGAATGGTGTGAACCTGGGAGGCGGAGCTTGCAGTGAGCTGAGATCCGGCCACTGCACTCCAGCCTGGGTGACAGAGCGAGACTCCGTCTCAAAAAAAAAAAAAAAAAAAAAAAAGATCTTTTTCTCTTTTAAAATGGAAGTTCAGAGAACAATTTCACAGAACTCCCAGTGGTAGAGTTGGGGTTAGAGCCCCTTTAATAGATGACAACAGAAGAAAAATTCCTACCTCCTGATTGGGCCACCATGTCGGCTTCTAGGCACACTAATAGGAAATGTAAACACCTTCCTGTACTTCTTAAATCATGTAGTCAGCACCTGACTCTTACTTCATAAATTGAGTCTAGTCCGGGCACGGTGGCTCACGCCTGTAATCCCAGCACTTTGGGAGGCCAAGGCGGGTGGGTCACGAGGTCAGGAGTTTGAAACCAGCCTGGCCAACATGGTGAAACCCCACCTCTACTAAAAATACAAAAATTAGCTGGGCGTGGTGATGCAGGTCTGTAATCCCAGCTACTCAGGAGGCTGAGGCAGAGAACTGCTTGAACCCGGGAGGCGGAGGTTGCAGTCAGCCGACATCACGCCACTGCACTCCAGCCTGGGCGACAGATCGAGACCCGTCTCAAAAAAATTAAGTCCAAATAAAATGGGAGACTCTCCTAAACCACCTGCAATATGGCTTCCTCCTCTGTTACTCCATGAAATGGTTCCTCTCCACATCATCTGTGACTTCCTTGCTGAATCGTTTTTACTTCACATTTGTGTGTATCTTGGCCTCTCCGCAGTGTTTCATTGCTTATTGAAACTGTCTTCTGCCTTGATTTTAGGGTAGCAGCCTGTACTGGTTTTACTGCTACTTTTCTGGCTTCTTCTCAAGCTTTTTCTCAAAGGTTCAGGTTTCTCTGACTACACTGGTCATGGTTCAGGTGCAGCAAGCATAGCCTACCCTAGCTAGTTTAAGCCAAAAGGATTATTGCAAGGTATTCATGGGCTTACACCATCAGTGGGAGAGCTGAAGAAGTGGATTTGAGGCTGAATTACTAGGAACAAAGTCACACGCGGAACTGACTTGCCAGGGGATTTGCTGCTTCTGCCACAATTAGGGAGTGCCAATGAGCTAGCAAACTCACAACCTAGAGTTGCTCTGCTCCACACAAGCAGAATAGATCTTCCTGTCCTGCCCCCTTTGCCCCCCAACAACTTATTCAACTCTGAAATTGTAGTCTTATGTCAATGTGTCTAATTGTCACAACCTAAGTCACATCTTTAGAAACTCTACCTGAAGGAATCTGGAAAATGTAGTTTTTGGCTTTCCAATTCTGCGTTACGGGAAGGCATACTCAAAGATAATTGAAATAGACATTGAGTCACTCAGTCACTTAGGTTTTATTGTTTTCCTGTTGCAATATACCAATAATGTGGGGAAAGGAAAGAAAGATCAGACTGTTATTGTTTCTATATAGAAAGAAGTAGACATAAGAGACTCCATTTTGTTCTGTATTTGAGATGCTATTAATCTGTGACCCTACCCCCAACCTTGTCCTTGCAAGAGACATGTGCTGTGGTGTCTCAAGGTTTAAAGGATTTTGGGCTGTGCAGGGTGTGCTTTGTTAAACAAGTGCCTGAAGGCAGTATGCTTGTGAAAAGTCATCACCATTCTCTTAATCTCAAGTACCCAGGGACACGTACACTGCCAAAGGTCGCAGGGACCACTGCCTAGGAAAGCTAGGTATTGTCCAAGGTTTCTCCCCATGTGATAGTCTGAAATATGGCCTCGTGGGAAGGGAAAGACCTGATCGTCTCCCAGCCTGACACCCGTGAAGGGTCTGTGCTGAGGAGGACTAGTATAAGAGGAAAGAAGGCCTCTTGGCAGTTGAGATAGAGAAAAGCATCTGTCTCCTGCCCGTCCCGGGGCAATGGAACATCTTGGTGTAAAACGATTGATTGTATGTTCTGTTTACTGAGAAAGGAGAAAATCGCCTTAGGGCAAAAGGTGGGACTTGCTAGCAGCAATGCTGCTCTTTATGCACTAAAAAGGTTTATGGAGATGTTTACATATGCATATCAAGGCACAGCACTTTTCCTTAAACTTATGTCACAGAGATCTTTATTCGTATGTCTTACTGCTGACCTTCCCCCTACAATGATCCTATTATCCTGCCACTTCCCTTTTTCTAAGATGGTAAAGATAATGATCAATAAATACTGAGGGAACTCAGAGACCGGTGCCGGCATGGGTCCTCTGTATGCTAAGCTCCGGTCCCCTGGGCCCTCTTTTTCTTTCTCTGTACTTTGTCTCTGTGTCTCATTTCTTTTCTCAAGTCTCTCGTTCCACTTAACGAGAAACGCCCACAGGTGTGGAGGGGCAGGCCACCCCTTCACAATGACAGATAATATTCACATGCACTACTGACTTCCTTGACTAAAATTCTGATGCAGTTTCCTAAAATTTAGCTGGAAAGTAAAACAGACCACAGACGTAGACCACAGGGAAGGGGTACTATATTCATAAAAACATATTATAAACATGTAAGTAAAATATTCATTTAATGATATACCTGTCCTATGAATGTTTTCTTCCTTTATATTCTCTTTTTTAAACTAAAAATGTAATTATTGGAAAAAATAAAGAGAAATTGGAAATAAATATAAAATTATAAAGAAGCACTGCAATACTTAAATCTGCATTGGTATTAGAGGTTATATAGCGTTCTAGCTAGGACAAAGATAACCTGGGATGTGAGTTATATGTGCTATTTCCTCAGCTCTGGCATTGACACCATTCAAAATAATATTTAAAGCAAGTAGCAGGCTGGGCTCACGCCTGTAATCCCAGCACTTTGGGAGGCCGAGGCAGGTGGATCACCTGAGGTGGGGAGTTTGAGATCAGCCTGACCAACATGGAGAAACCCTGTCTCTATTAAAAATACAAAAAATTAGCTGGGCATGGTGGCGCATGCCTGTAATCCCATTTACTTGGGAGGCTGAGGCAGAAGAATCACTTGAACCCGGGAGGCGGAGGTTGTGGTGAGCTGAGATCACACCATTGTACTCAGGCCTGGGCAACAAGTAGCTGAGAGTGCTGTTACTAAAGGCATAGCCTGGTAACTATTTTAGTTTATGAAAAGCAAGTGATTCACAACTTTAATTCTTTATTATTTTCCAATTTTATTTTTATTTTTATTTTATTTATTTTTTTTTTTTTTGAGACGGAGTCTGGCTCTGTCGCCCAGGCTGGAGTACAGTGGCCGGATCTCAGCTCACTGCAAGCTCCGCCTCCCGGGTTTACGCCATTCTCCTGCCTCAGCCTCCCGAGTAGCTGGGACTACAGGCGCCCGCCACCACGCCCGGCTAATTTTTTGTATTTTTAGTAGAGACGGGGTTTCACCGTGTTAGCCCGTATGGTCTTGATCTCCTGACCTCGTGATCCGCCCGTCTCGGCCTCCCAAAGTGCTGGGATTACAGGCTTGAGCCACCGCGCCCAGCCTTATTTTCCAATTTTAAATGCAATGTATATAGAAACAATCCCCATGTATGGGTGTGATTACAACTGTACCTCGCCATGCTGCATGCAAATCTGATTACATCATGCCTTGCTAAATAGCTTTCAGAGGCTCCACACCCCACTGAGATAAAGAGTAAGTTCCTCCAACTAGCATTTCACACCCTGTGTGAAGTGGCCCTTGCTCCAGCTCCTGCCGTGTCTCCATATCCACACTCCATTCCAGCCGAAGCAAACCAATGACAAGCTTTCCAATGCACTATGCTCTTTTCTGTCTCTGGCTCTTTGAAAATACTACTCCATCTAGAGAGATTATCTTTCTTCCAATCTTGCCTTCTGAAAAGTCTAAGAATTCCCCCAAGATACAGTTTATGTGTCACCTTCTCCCAGAAGCTCTGCCGGAAATCACTCTCAGCCCATACCTAACTTCCAGGCTGAATTAGGTGCCCTCTCCACGCCACCCTCTCCTCACCCTTCGCTTTCTCCGAGGCTCCCTCAGCACCCTCAGCCATAGCACACTATTGTTAACTGTCTATTTATATATTGGTTCTTCCCATTAATTGGTCTGATTTTTAAAGTTGGAGGTTGATTTCACATAAATGTATTACTCCAAAATAGTAGTGCCTAAACAAATATTTGTAAAACGAATGAGTAATCAACAAATGAAAAAATGAATGAATAAAAATGTTGGCTTCTTTAGTACACAATCTACATATGCTTTATACAATTTATAAAGACTATTCACTTGCCAATAGTCTTTTGCCAGAAAAAAAAAAAAAAAAAAAAAAAAAAAACCATGATTTTGCATCCTATTGTAGGCATCTAAGTGTGTATTAGGTTAGCTAAAATTTTGGCATCAAAAGCCAGGTGCAGTCACTCAGGCCTGTAATCCTAGCACTTTGGGAGGCCGAAGCGGGCAGATCACTGAGGCCAGCCTGGCCAACATGGTGAAACCCCGTCTCTATTAAAAATACAAAAATTAGCCAGGAGTGCTGGTGCATGCTTGTTATCCCAGCTACTTGGGAGACTGAGGCGGGAGGATCACTTGAACCTGGGAGGCAGAGGTTGCAGTGAGCTGAGATCGCACCATTGCACTCCAGCCTGGGAGAGTGAGATTCTGTCTCAGAAAATAAAAATAAATAAAATCTTGGCATCAGAATTTCAGGAACTGAGAGCTTGTTAGGTTAGAAGACTAAATAAGTGGTCTTTAACTGGAGCTTATCCAGGGGTCCATGAACTCACTGAAATGATATGCAAAATTATATTTATGTATATGCATAAGCCTGCACCTCACATTCATGTGTTCTCCTTTATAGGGCAGGTCAACAAGACTTCTTTGAAAGGAGGAGTGGAGCCTGGTGTGGTGGCTCACGCCTGTAATGCCAGCACTTTGGGAGGCCGAGGCGGGTGGATCACCTGAGGTCAGGAGTTCCAGACCAGACTGACCAACATGGAGAAACCCCATCTCTACTAAAAATACAAAATTAGCCAGGCATGGTGGCACATGCCTGTATTCCCAGCTACTTGGAAGCCTGAGGCAGAAGAATCAGTTGAACCTGGGAGGCAGAGGTTGCGATGAGCCAAGATAGAGCCATTGCACTCCAGCCTGCGCAACAAGAGCGAAACTCTGTCTCAAAAAAAAAAAAAAAAAAAGAAGAAGAAGAAAAAAGAAAAGAAAGGAACAGTGGAAAGTAGTCAGGTCTACTGCAGACAAAGCACCATGGAAACACTTTAACAGACAATGAGGAGACTGAGAATGGGGTGGGTGATCATAAGAATGAGATGGCAGCTGCAAAGAAGGGGCAATTCAAACATTTTAATTTATTACTGGGTTCTCACCTGGCGAAGTGTGCCACAGTCAAATATAGCATTAAAAATATATTTACCCATCCAAGTGTGACAGGATCAAACTTTACCTTCCCCCACACACTCCACTCTATTAAGGAGTCTGTGTTTGCCCTTTGTGTGATGTTTACTATGAGGGAAGGAGAATTGAAAGTGCAGAGAAAGACAAATTTAATTTACGCACATTTTTTTTTTTTTTTGCATATATACTTGTAAAGGAAGGAATACACTCAGAAGGTAGATGAAAGGGGCTTTTAGGGTTTGCCAGCAGCAGATAAGAGAGATTTAGAGAGCAGCAGCTTGGATGGAGGGAACTCAGGAATGAGCTGTCCACGTAGGATTTTTTTTTAAGTATATATTTTTTTATTAAGTGTGATAAAACTTCCTTTTCACCAGGCTTCATAAAGACATAAATTATCTTTCAAGGTCTTGGGAGGCAGATTCGTGTGTCTGATTAGTGTGGGTTCCACATGGCAACAGGCCTCAAAGCAGAAGCACACAGACCTTGATTTATTTGTTGGGGTTACACAAGCTTCCCTGCCTGTTCTGCTGTGGGACAGCCTGGATAAAACTTCCTTTTCACCAGGTTTCATAAAGACATAAATTATTTTTCAGGGTCTTGGGAGGCAGATTCATGTGTCTGATTAGTGTGGGTTCCACATGGCAACAGGCCTCAAAGCAGAAGCACACAGGCCTTGATTTATTTGTTTGGGTTACACAAGCTTCCCTGCCTGTCCTGCTATGGGACAGCCTGGAGTCCACACCCACACTAGCCTATTTTTGGTCTGGGTTGGGTAGCTTACCAGGAAGGTAAGAGGCCAATTGACCCCTTATCAGTAGTTTCATTAACCAAGCCACCGCCAGATTTTTATTTGTTTTGTGGGAGGTCTGGGTCATCAAGTGGGGAAACTTCCCCAGAACAAGCTACTAAGTCTCTGAACAAAGGAACACAAAAGGCGTTACCATTTTTTCCTGAGCAATTGGTGTTCTTTTTTTTTTTTTTTTTTTTTTTGACAGAGTCTTGCTCTTTTGCCCAGGCTGGAGTGCAGTGGCGTGATCTCAGCTCACTCTACCCTCTGCCTCCTGGGTTCAGGTGATTCTCCTGCCTCAGCCTCCTGAGTAGCTGAGATTGCAGGCATGTACCACCACGCCTAAGGGAGGAGACCACTCCTCATATTGTCTTATGCCCAATTTCTGCCTCCAAAGAAAGAAGTAAAAAAAAACAGAAATGAAAAAAGCAGAAATGAAATCCTGACCTAATCGGTTTTATTACCTATAGATTACAGACATTGTATAGAAAAGCACTGTGAAAATTCTTGTCCTGTTCTCTTCCGTTCTAATTACTGGAACACGCAGCCCCCAGTCACGTACCCTCTGCTTGCTCAATCAATCACGACCCTCTCACGCAGACCCCCTTAGAGTTGTGAGCCCTTAAAATGGACAGGAATTGCTCACTCGGGGAGCTCGATTGTTAGAGACATGAGTCTTGCTGAAGTTCCCGGCCGAATAAAGCCGTTCCTTCTTTAACTTGGTGTCTGAGGGGGTTTGTCTGTGGCTTGTCCTGCTACAGCCTGGCTAATTTTTGTATTTTTTTTTTTTTTTTTTAGTAGAAATGGGGTTTCACCATGTTGGCCAGGCTGGTCTTGAACTCCTGACCTCATGATCCGCCTGCCTCAGCCTTCAAAGTGCTGGGATTACAGGCGTGAGCCACTGCGCCCGGCCGCTAAGTCCTTTTTCTTGCAGTTATCCTCCTATGAAGATAGCAACTTCATTCAAGGTTTGTTCCCCCTCCTAGGGCAGGCTCCATTCAATGACTAGTCAATGTCCCCAAGTTGGGGACAACTGTTCAGGGTCATCCCAGTTCCAGAGACCCAAGTGGTGCAAGAAAGCAGGCGCTGAAGCTGGTCATCCACCAACTAGCTGGAAAGAAGGAAAAGAAAATCTAGGGACGCAATTCACCATGCCAAAAGAAAAAAACATTAAGCTGAAAGCTGAGTCATGGAAGAAACTGCCTTTTCCTTTTGTTCCTAAGCAAGTAACTACAAATACAAGGCTAAATATCTCCACAGGAGATATTTAAATAAAAGGCTAAATACCTCCACTCTATGTTCACCTTATATAAAGTGCTGATTCACTGAGCACAACAAGAATACATCATTGACTACCCCCCACCTGCTCCTTTTCCCTTGCAACATGTAGATTACCATACCCTCCTTCTTTCGCCTCCAGCCCACTTTCCCTCTTTAAGTACTGAAGACCTCGAATCCATCTTTAGAGAAAGGCACAGACCACAGATTACTTCTGTCATTCTGTGTTCCTTTCTTCTGGGCATGTCCTTAACTTTGGCAAAATAAACTTCTAAATTGATGGAGCCCTGTCTCAGATACTTTCTGGTTGACAGACCCATCACGGGTAGTTGGTACAGCATGGATAAAGCCTTGCACACAGTAGCAGAGTGATTGCTAACACTTTCTGGAAGGACATATCTTTGGAAGGGAATGCACTGGCTGGGGCAATGGAACCAGTATTTGAGAAGCATGAGGAAATTAGCAATTGTAAGGACAGTAGGATCAGATGACTGTTGCTGAGGGCAAAAGATGTTCTGGAGAAAGACAAGGAAAGACTTGAGGGTGATCAACCAGCAATTAAATCAGCTAAACATAAAAGTCAGAGGACTTTCTTGTCAGTACAATGAGACTCTCATCTCCTATAGCTGGAGGACAGACAAGGTTGAAGATCAGGCTAGGCACTGAAGCACAAAAGTAGCAAGGTTCCAAAAAGAAGATTAAATTCTCAGCAGCTAAAGGAGGAAAAGGACTACAGGTGCTGCAGGACCTGGTCAGTCTGCACCAGCAGAGCTGAAAGAGATTGAGGCAGGAGAATAGGGTCTGGAGACAGGGAACTTAAGGCCAATTTGTGCAGACTTCCTAAAAGAGAAAACGCCAAGGTCTGGGGACAGGAAATCTTTTTTTTTTTTTTGAGACGGAGTCTTGCTCTGTCACCCAGGCTGGAGTGCAGTGGCCGGATCTCAGCTCACTGCAAGCTCCGCCTCCCGGGTTCACGCCATTCTCCTGCCTCAGCCTCCCGAGTAGCTGGGACTACAGGCGCCCGCCACCGCGCCCGGCTAGTTTTTTGTATTTTTAGTAGAGACGGGGTTTCACCGAGTTAGCCAGGATGGTCTCGATCTCCTGACCTCGTGATCCGCCCGCCTTGGCCTCCCAAAGTGCTGGGATTACAGGCTTGAGCCACCGCGCCCAGCCTTGGGGGCAGGAAATCTAAGGACAATTCATGCTGACTTCCCAAAGCTGGATCAAAAGGAAAACACCTGGGGCTGAAGGCAGGCAACCTAAAGCCAATTGACGCAAACTTCCTAAGGCTAAACTAAACGGGAAAAACTCCATCTCCCCACTCCGAGTAACAAAGGATCAAAGGCTACTCTCCCTGCAACCCTCCCTCTTCCACCACATACCAGATGGAAAGGGAGAGTGCCTTGGATTAGCTGCAGGCCTAGCACGGGCCATCCCTTTTATCTTCATAGGGCCCCAATTCACCTCAGTCTTTCTTTTTGTTTTGTTTTGTTTCTTGAGATGCAGTCTCACTCTGTCTCCCAGGCTGGAGTAGAGTGGCATGATCTTGGCTCACTGCAACCTCCGCCTCCCGGGTTCAAGCGATTCTTCTGCCTCAACCTCCTGAGTAGCTGGGACTATAGGAGCGCGCCACCATGCCTGGCTAATTTTTGTATTTTTAGTAGAGACAGGGTTTCACTATTTCGGTCAGGCTGGTCTTGAACTCCTGACTTCGTGTTCCGTCCGCCTCAGCCTCCCAAAGTGCTGGGATTACAGGCATGAGCCACCACGCCTGGCCCACCTCAGCCTTTAATTAGCCACAGGCCCAATCCTTCATCCAGGTAAGGGGTATCTGATAAGAATTTCAAATGGGGTACTTAAAACCCAGAAAAGTTTGTAACTGGGCCCTTGAGCTGCTTGCTTGGGCCCACTCCCACCCTGTGGAGTGTTTTCTTGCTTTAATAAATTCCAGCTGTCAGGGGCTGGGCACAGTGGCTCACACCTGTAATCCCAGCACTTTGGGGGGTTGAGGCAGGAGGATCACCTGAGGTCAGGAGTTCGAGACCAGCCTGACCAACATGGTGAAACCTTGTCTCTACTAAAATTACAAACATTAGCTAGGGGTGGTGGCGGGCACTGGTAATCCCAGCTACTCAGGAGGCTGAGGCAGGAGAATCGCTTGAATCCGGAAGGTGGAGGCTGCAGTGAGTCCAGAGCCTGCCGTTGCACTCCAGCCTGGGTGATAGAGTGAGAATCTGTCTCAAACAAACAAACAAACAAACAAACAAACACACCAAGGACCTGGACAAGTCCTTGTAGTCAAGACCCTCCACTGCTAATAAGATGATGTATGGGTTTAGATTCATTCTGAGATTATAGGACGAAGAGGAAGAGGCTGAGGGAGAGTTAATTGATATGGGAGCATTCTCCTGGGATATAGGATTTAATATCCTGGCATGGACCCCAGTACACTGCTAGGATGGCTCTTTACACATTTGGAGAAAGTGGTGCCCACGTGAAATGAGAAGTGAATATCAGAACTTCTGTTGCAAACAGTGGAAAAAGGAATCAAATATCTCATAGAAAAGGGCATGTTTGAGTGGGTTTGTTATGTAAGGCTGGAAAACCCACCAGATGACTATTTCCCATGGTTGAGTCCAGAGGACATTTCATTTACCAAAGCCATAAAGAAAGCTCTGATAAGAGGGACAATTCATCTTGACTGGAATCGACAAATATTCCAGCTTTGCCCCTGTCTTTCCTGTTTACAAGGCCCCAGACAGCACCACTGTCCAAGGCTTACAGAGTGTTTGATCCACTGGGAGGAGATCCTGCAAAAGATCAAACTGGAATAAAGAACACACTTTACAACCCATAAGATGTGACAGTGAGTACATGGGCATGGGACTCAATGGCTCTATCCATACTGTTACAGGTAGATAGGCATGAGTGGGGCAGGAGAGGGCTCTCTGCGCACCCACTAGAAATGTCAAGTGATGGCTCAGCAATTATGGCATTGCCTCTCTAAAAATGATAATTTGGAAGCACCAGGGAAAGGCCAATTCCTGATGGTCCACACCTCTTAACATCAAAATGTTAATTGAATGCAGGCCCTAGGGAGAAGCAACTTCCTGGGCTTGCATGTTAAGAGGCAAAAATGGTGATGTATGATCTTCCAGGTACACTCCACTGGAAAAGGGAAGAAAGCCTCAGATGGGCAGGCATATAACTCCCTACACACACGGCACCTGCTCAATTCCAAAGGGTAAGGAAAGCACAACACATGTGGAAAGCCCACTCTAAGGGAAGAATTATGGGAAAGAGGTGAGCCTGTAAGTCCTAGGATCAAGGTTAAAGATCCCCTTTTTGCTGTCCTCCTTTGCTCCCTTTTCTTTCTTGGACATTCAGGTGTCCCCTTGAGTCTCTTTCAAGAGAATTTTCCATTCTTTCTTGTTCCAAAGACTTTTAAATAAACTTCCACTCCTGCTCTGAAACTTGCCTGGGTACCTTTTTCTGCTTTATGCCCCTCAGTCAAATTCTTCCTTCTAAAGAGGCAAGGACTTAAGTTGCTGTGGACCCTATGGATTTACTGCCAGTAATTTGTGGTAACTCAGATCTCTTCCATCACTAACAACACTGCACGACACAGTGCAGCAGAATGGCTTGTCGAGGTGCAAATGAGAGGCCAGCTTGAAGGTGATACTTTACAATGTATATCCTTCTGGGGTTTTTTGTTTTTGTTTTTGTTTTTGTTTTTAGATGGAGTTTCACTCTTTCACCCATGCTGGAGTGAAATGCCATGATCTCTGCTCACTGCAACCTCCGTCCCCTGAGTTCAAGTGATTCTCCTGTCTCAGTCTCCCAAGTAGCTGGAATTACATGTGCCCACCACCACGCCCAGCTACTTTTTGGGTTTTCAGTAGAGACAGGGTTTTGCCATGTGGGCCAGGCTGGTCTCAAACTCCTGACCTCAAGTGATCCACCTGCTGCAGCCTCCCAAAGTGCTGGAATTACAGACATGAGCCACCACACCCGGCCCTTACAGTGTATATCCTAAAGCAACATCATCATATGGTATGGTGTCCCAAATAGGTAGAACACATGGTTTTGAGAACCAAGGGATAGGAGCAGGAGTGGCCCTGCTTACCCACACTGCCAGGGACCCACTTGGAGAATGTTTGCGCCCTATCCCTACAAGTCTGGGCCCTGTGAGTTTAGAGATCTCCACTCCTGGGAAGAGGAGGTTCCACCAGGGTATACAGTGAGAGTCCCATTCGATTTGAAGTATCGTCTGTTGAAGTTACTTTAGGTCCTTCCTGCCAAGAAATCAGCAGGCATGAAGGGATAACTGGTTTTAATCTTCTGGAGGAGGTAGCCCTGTTGTTATAAAATGGGGAAAGGAAATAATATTTCTGATCCCAGGTGATCTACTTGGTACTCCCTTGCAGCAGCCAGAGCCTGAGGAGGGCAAAGTGATCAGGAGCTCAGGCCCCTGAGGGACAAGTGTCTGGGTCATACCACTCAGGAAAGCCACAGGGTGAGGGGACTCTGTCATTGATAGAAGATGGAGATCGTGGCCGGGCGCGGTGGCTCAAGCCTGTAATCCCAGCACTTTGGGAGGCCGAGACGGGCGAATCACGAGGTCAGGAGATCGAGACCATCCTGGTTAACACGGTGAAACCTCGTCTCTACTAAAAATACAAAAAACTAGCCGGGCGAGGTGGCGGGCGCCTGTAGTCCCAGCTACTCGGGAGACTGAGGCAGGAGAATGGCGTAAACCTGGGAGGCGGAGCTTGCAGTGAGCTGAGATCCGGCCACTGTACTCCAACCTGGGCGGCAGAGCGAGACTCCGTCTCAAAAAAAAAAAAAAAAAAAAAAAAAGAAGATGGAGATCGTGAATACAAGTATATCGTGTTTTATTGCACTTAGCAGATATTGTGATTTTTACAGATTGAGTGTTTGTGGCAACCCTGTGTCCAGCAAGTCTATCAGCTCCATTTTTCCAACAGTATGTGCTCACTTCATGTCTCTGTGTCACGTTGGTAATTCTTGCAATTTTTCAGACTTTTTCATTATCATTATATCTTTTGTGGTGATCTATGATCAGTGATCTTTGATGTTATTATTGCAATCGTTTTGGGGTCCATGAACCATGCTCATACAAGACGGTAAATCTAATTGGTAAATGCTGTATGTGTTCTGACTGTTCTAATGACTGGCTGTTCCGCATCTCTCTTCCTCTGATTAGGCCTTCCTATTCTCTGAGACACAACAATATTGAAATTAGACCAATTAGTAACCCTACAATGGCTTCTAAGTGTTCAAGTGAAAGGAAGGGTTGCACATCTCCCACTTTACAGCAAAAGCTATAAATGGTTAAGTTTAGTGAGTAAGACATATTTATAGCTGAGGTGGGCAGAAAGCTGGACCTTTCGCACTCAACAGCCAAGTTGTGAATGCGAAGGAAAAGTTGAAGGAAATGAAAAGTTCTACTCTGGTGAACACATGAATAATAAGAAAGTGAAATAGCCTTATTGCTGGTATGGAAAAAGCCTCATCCAGAGCAAGACCTTAACTCTTTTAATTCTGTGAAAACAGAGAGGTGAGGAAGCTTCAGGAGAAAATTTTTAAGCTAGCAGAGGTTGATGCATGAGGTTTAAGAAAAAAAAAAAAAGCCATCTCCATAACTTCAAAGTGCAAGGTGAAGTAGCAAGTGGTAATATATTTAGAAGCAGTAGCAAGTTATCCAGAAGATATTTGATGGATAAGATCATTGATGATGGTGGCTACTCTAAACAACAGGTTTTCAGTGTAGATAAAACAGCCTTCTATTGGACGAAGATGCCATCCAGGACTTTAATAGCTAGAGAGAAGTTAGTGCCTGGCTTCAAACTTCAAAGGACAGGCTAACTCTCTTATTAGGAGATAATACAGCCAGTGACTTGAAGTTGAAGCCAGCGCTCATTTACCATTTTGAAAATCCAAAGGCCCTTAAGAATTATACAAAATCGCCGGGCGCGGTGGCTCACGCCTGTAATCCCAGCACTTTGGGAGGCCGAGGCGGGCGGATCACAAGGTCAGGAGATCGAGACCACGGTGAAACCCCGTCTCTACTAAAAATACAAAAAATTAGCCGGGCGCGGTTGTGGGCGCCTGTAGTCCCAGCTACTCGGGAGGCTGAGGCAGGAGAATGGCGTGAACCCGGGAGGCGGAGCTTGCAGTGAGCCGAGATCGCGCCACTGCACTCCAGCCTGGGCGACAGAGCGAGACTCCGTCTCAAAAAAAAAAAAAAAGAATTATACAAAATCTACTCTGCATTTGTTCTATAAATGGAAAAACAAGGCTGAGATGACAGCACATATGCTCACAGCATGGTTTACTGAATATTTTAAACCAACAGTTGAGATCTGCTCAGAAAAAAGAATTCCTAATGGAAAGCACACTTGACTTGGAGACTTGGAGTTAGTAGAAGTAGCCTCAAGTTGTGGCTGAGGTCAGTTACCATCTGTGGTTTTTTTTGTTGTTGTTGTTTTGGTTTTTGTTTTTTTTTTCAGATGGAGTCTTGCTCCTTTGCCCAGACTGGAGTGCAGTGGCGCAGTCTCAGCTCACTGCAACCTCCACCCTCCACCTCCCGGGTTCAAGTGATTCTTCTGCCTCAGCCTCCCGAGTAGCTGGGATTACAGGCACGTGCTACCACACCTGGCTGATTTTTGTATTTTCAGCAGAGACAGGGTTTCACCATGTTGGCTAGGCTGGTCTCGAACTCCTGATCTCAGGTGATCCACCCGCCTTGGCTTCCCAAAGTTTTGGGATTACAGGCATGAGCCACAACTCTTGGCCCCATCTGTGTTATTTTGAAAATGTTTTATATTACTAAAAATTTGAGAGACCTCAAAGTAGGCCAGACCCCATTTTTATTCCTTTTTTTTTTTTTTTTGCAAAGAGGGTTGGAAATGACAGAAAAGAAACATACAAGGCTGGGCCGCGGTGGCTCACACCTGTAATCCCAGCACTTTGGGAGGCCGAGGTGAGCGGATCACGAGGTCAGGAGCTTGAGACCATCCTGGCTGACATGGTGAAACCCCATCTCTACTAAAAATACAAAAAATCAGCTGGGTGTGGTGGCGGGCACCTGTAGTCCCAACTACTCGGGAGGCTGAGGCGGAGAATGGCATGAACCCGGGAGGTGGAGCTTGCAGTGAGCTGAGATGATGCCATTGTACTCCAGCCTGGGCGACAGAGTGACACTCCGTCTCAAAAAAAAAAAAAAAAAAAAAAGAAACCTACAGACTGGTCAGAATGATTTCAGTCCCCCTTTATGCCCTACAAAATGACGTGTCAAGCTGTACTCAGAAAAATCCACATTACTTCTGCCCTCTACCTGAAGGTTGGAGTCTTCAACTCTCTGGGTTGTCCAATGCGCTGAAGCTGCCCAGCACAGTTCACTTGGTCTTGGGCAGATGGTGTTTGGTGATAGAGAAATGTTATTGGGTATCTAAAGCAGATACTTTGTTGGCAGAACTGAGAACTAGGCTGAGGTAAGAATGAGTTCTGACCTAAAAAACATATTATGTTCCATGGTCTCAAAAACTTTGAGAAATGAGGCTTGTTGACATTAATACCAGACAACATTAGCAGACACCGTATAAATGATAGTTATTTTAACCTATTTATGGTGGCATTATTGGTTTTTCTTTAATTTTTCAAAAAACCATTTGTCAAGATTACTAAGCTAAGTGCTGGGGACATGAAGGTGAATAACAGTTCCTGCCCTCCAGGAAGATCATAATTTAATAATGGAGACAGCCACTTGAAAGATTGTAACTACAACATATAATTATAACTATAAAACAAGGTAGTAACCACTGCTGTAAAAATGGCTTTCTTGGCTGGGCACGGTGGCTCATGCCTGTAATCCCAGCACTTTGGGAAGCTGAGGCGGGCGTATCACGATCAAGATCATCCTGGCCAACATGGTGAAACCCCGTCTCTACTAAAACACAAAAAAAATTAGCCAGGCTTGGTGGTGCGCGCCTGTAGTCCCAGCTACGTGGGAGGCTGAGCCAGGGGAATCCCTTGAACCCGGGAGGCGGAGACTGCAGTGAGCCGAGATTGCCCCACTGCACTCCAGCCTGGCTGGTGACAGAGCAAGACTCTGTCTCAAAAAAAAAAAAAAAAAAAGTTCTCTTGTTGTAAATTACATGTTTTAGATTTTTGGTGTTGTAAAGTATCTTGTACTCAATTTAAGCAAAATTTTAAAATTAGAGGCTTAAAAAGTGGAAAAGAAGAGGCAAAAATTTTAGAACCTGCAAGTGACGTAACTGCTATTTGACAACTGTAAGAGAAACAACTAAAAAACTGTCAAGGATAAGAGAATACAGCCCTGGCCGGGCGCGGTGGCTCAAGCCTGTAATCCCAGCACTTTGGGAGGCCGAGACGGGCGGATCATGAGGTCGGGAGATCGAGACCATCCTGGCTAACATGGTGAAACCCCGTCTCTACTAAAAAAATACAAAAAACTAGCCGGGCGAGGTGGTGGGCGCCTGTAGTCCCAGCTACTCGGGAGGCTGAGGCAGGAGAATGGCGTGAACCCGGGAGGCGGAGCTTGCAGTGAGCTGAGATCCGGCCACTGCACTCCAGCCTGGGCGACAGAGCGAGACTCCGTCTCTCAAAAAAAAAAAAAAAAAAAAAAAAAAAAGAGAATACAGCCCTAAGAAGGACTAGTGGATCCAGAAAAAGGGTTCAAGAGAGAGGGTAGGCCTTTCAGGGAACCTGCAGTGTTGGAGGCTCTCCCGCTCCAGAAGGAGACAATTAGAAAGGGTAGAGTTAGTGCAGGATGGCCTGAGCCCAGGAGGGGAATCTCCCGGGCTTGAGAAGAAAGAGCCTTCCTCTGCCAGGCCTAGGGATAGGAGCAGAGCATGCAGGGATGAGGGCCCAGAGGGAAAGCGTAAACCCAAGCTGAGTCAGAGGGGACTTTGCGGGGCTCCTTCTGTCAGATAAGCCAAGAAGTAAGTTCCAAATATATCTTGGAGTTGAAGTTTCTATTCCTTTTTGGTCTTCTTCCTGGCGGCCAGGGAGTTGGCTGGAAGGAACGGCTCAGGTCCCGAGCAACCAGAGGTAAAGCCACACCAGACAGCACTACTAAGGCTACACTCCATTTATGAGATACAAACTCAGAGCAGACGGAGCAGGAGGTTGCGTAGCAGCTTTTAAGAGAGTGCTTAGCTTAGGCTGGGAATGGTGGCTCACACTTATAATCCCAGCACTTTGGGAGGCCGAGGTAGGCAGATCACCTGAGGTAAGGAGTTCGAGACCAGCCTGGCCAACCCTGTCTCTACTAAAAATACAAAAATTAGCTGGGTGTGGTGGTACACGCCTGTAATCCCAGCTACTTGGGAGGCTGAGGCATGAGAACCACTTGAACCCCGGAGGTGAGGTTGCAGTGAGCCGAGATTGCGCCACTGCACCCCAGCCTGGGCAAAAGAGTGAGACTGTCTCAAAAAAAAAAAAAAAAAAAAAAAGAGAGAGAGAGAGAAAGAGAGAGTGCTTAGCATGATAATTTCATCATTCTGTGGCTGATTCTTTGAGAGTCTAGTAAAAACATACTAATAATTAAAGTCCTGGGGTCTTGCCATGGATTGACAGGCAAGAGAGGTCTTGCCATGGACTGACAGGTAAGGAGTGGAGAATATTGAAAGTCTGCAGTCCTGGTCAGAAAATGGGCAAAGAAGGAAAGAAAGCTAGAGGATCCCACAGGAAAGATGTGAGGTGTGGCATGGTGACTCAGAACACCAGCTTTGCCATCGTACAAACTGGATTCCAGTCCCAGGCTACCTCTGGCTATTTATGTGTTTATCCTTGAAGAAGCTGCATAACCTTCAGAGCTTCAGTTTCCTCATTTGTAAAATGGAGACATAGCAGTGTCTTCTGCACAGAAATTCTTGCAGGGAGGAAAGGATGTAAAGCATCTAAGGGCTTGGCACAATCCCAGGCACATAGTGTATGCTCAATAAATGCTAGAAATTTTTATTATTATCAATCCTCTTTCTTCTTATCTTGAAAGTAGTGAGATTGTGCAATAAAAGATCTTCAGTGGGCCATTTCCTCTTTCACAAGCAGCAAATAACTATCAGACTACACTTCCAGGTGAAGTCCACATTCCTTGTGGACATCGTCCTGAAATGCTGGTCCCAAAGGGCATGGTCAAAATCGAGGTGTGGGTGTTGAAAGACCTTTTATTTCTCACTCTATCTTTCTAACCTTGAAATCAGCCAGAGTTAAGGCATCTGGGTGACTCATAACAAGCATTTCTAGAGAAAAGTACTTTCTGCTCTGGTCAGAGGAAGAATTAACAAGCCCTTTGGTATTGCAACCTTCTCAGTCACAATGCCAGGACTGGCTTCTTGCCCGGTACCTGAACTGTTGCCAATAATCCATTTTAACTCCTTTTAAATTCTGAATAGTGGCTTCAATGACTGTGAGAGTTTGGGGTGGGGTTGAAGGGGGCAATTTTTTGAGGCTTGAATATGCACAAATAAATTAGGTGGCTATTTAATATTGGGTATGTTAATCTGTATTTGTAATACAACAGATAAGATACATGCATTATTTAAAATGTCCTGTGGTTTCAATTTTGTAAGATTGATGAGAAGGTGGATGTATTTGCACTTGAATTAAATTAGAAATATTGGTCATCATCTGTCATGTAAACTAAACTTTAGCCTTAGGCCATGATTTCCCAGTTTTATAATCAAGAATGCCTTTAGCCCTCAAGGGCATGCCAAAGTCACCAAATTGTGCCTTTGCTCAACCAGGATGTTTAGTTTCCACTAGAGAGCTCCACTTTAAGACTACAGAACTTAAACTTCCTCAGGAGTGTCAGTTTTGCGATGTGGCCTCTAAGTCACGGTGTTCACACCCTGGAAAATTCTATGATTTTCCCAATACTTTATTTATTTATTTATTTATTTATTTATTTATTTACTTACTTACTTATTTGAGACAGAGTCTCACTCACTGTGTCACCCTGGCTGGAGTGCAGTGGCACGATTTCAGCTCACTGCAACCTTCGTCTCCTGGGTTCAAGTGATTCTCCTGCCTCAGTCTCCTGAATAGCTGGGATTACCGACACAGGCACGCACCGCCACGCCCAGCTATTTTTTGTATTTTTAGTAGAGACGGGGTTTCACCATGTTAGTGAGGCTGATTTCGAACTCCTAGTCACAAGCTAAACCGCCCGCCTTGGCCTCCCAAAGTGCTGGGATTACAGGCGTGAACTACTGCGCCTGGCCCCCAGTACTTTTAAAATAAATATTTTTTGTGCTTAAATTAGCTGGAGTTGGCTTCCATTGCTTACTGCAGAGAGCCCTGATTGACATACATTTTCTGTGCATCAGTTTTTTCATGTGACATGTTGGGACTATTAATTATATATTATTAAACTGGGCATTAAAATGTTAAATACGTAGTCTGACTATTTTTTGTGCAAATAATTGCCAAGAAAATTATTTCACATTTAAAAATAAAATTATACCCCTTGCTTTTTTTCTTCATTATTCCATTTTCTTTCAAAGACATACACAGGTATTAAAATAAGTAAAAACATGTTCTTGAGTGTGTTGGAAAGTGGTTGGTTTTTAAAACAACTGTAAAGTATCTTGGTGATAGAAATATTATAATACCTTGAACATTATGAATATTGAAATTTTGCTTAATGAAAAGTGTTATTTTTGAAAACAAACATTTTTGAGCTTCT
The DNA here is from genome assembly GCF_024542745.1 of Macaca thibetana thibetana. NCBI lineage: Eukaryota > Metazoa > Chordata > Mammalia > Primates > Cercopithecidae > Macaca > Macaca thibetana. The sequence goes on along the minus strand of NC_065581.1, from coordinate 53,051,973 downwards.
AGGAAGAATAACAAGATAAGTTATAAGACATTCTTATTTAAGTATATTACATGTCCACATCCAGCTGCAAGAAATGGCAGGACCAGCTCATCATAGGGGTTCTACTATATGAACCAAAGGAAGAACGGACATGAGGGTCTTTGCCACATGGGTTTCCTCCACAGCAAAAAATACAAACAACATTATCATTTTTAACAAATGCACACACATTTATATTTCACATTCTCTTTTAATTCAATGTTGTGTTAGTATCAGCTTTATGTTTTACATGGAGTAAACATGTTTCTCACTTGATCAGGTCTGTATTTCAAACAGAAACTTGAAAAGAACCAGATAAGATGAGGAAATATATGTAGACACCCAGTCACAGAGGCCAATAGTCAACCCAGTGGCAGTCAGAGCCTCCGTAATTAGAGATTTGTGCTTAGTAGGCAGATGATGCTGTATTGGGCAGCGGGAGAAAAATGGCAGCAATATTTGGGCAGCAAACACACAACATAGTCCTGATTTTCTCTCTCTGTGTCCCTGTTATCCATCTATGCAATGAGGATTGAATATTTGTTTCTTTTTTTATTTAGAAAGAAAAAATGTAAACTCCTGCTTTAATTATCTCAAATACTTGATGATAAAAAAAAACAAAACAAAACCTATGGTTCAGACTGTTCTGAAGTTTTTTTTTTTTTTTTTTTTTTTTTGAGACGGAGTCTTGCTCTGTCACCCAGGCTGGAGTGCAGTGGCCGGATCTCAGCTCACTGCAAGCTCCTCCTCTCGGGTTCACGCCATTCTCCTGCCTCAGCCTCCCGAGTAGCTGGGACTACAGGCACCCGCCACTTCGCCCGGCTAGTTTTTTGTATTTTTTAGTAGAGACGGGGTTTCACCGTATTAGCCAGGATGGTCTCGATCTCCTGACCTCATGATCCGCCCGTCTCGGCCTCCCAAAGTGCTGGGATTACAGGGTTGAGCCACCGCGCCCGGCCTGTTCTGAAGTTTCAAGGTAATTTATGCTTGTGTTTTCACATTTTTCCTACTAAGTATTATTTAGTGAATGAATGTCAGATTTTGTTTTCTCGTCTATGTCACCTATGGTTCAAACCATAGAGTACATAGAATTTAATATGGGATAGTGATGGATATAAAAGAATTAAAAAAATAGGATCCCTGCTTTCAAAGAGCCCTTAGAATCTCAACTATGGGGCCCAGCATGGTGGCTCATGCCTGTAATCCCAGCACTTTGGGAGGCCAAGGCGGGCAAGTCACTTGAGACCAGGAGTTCGAGACCATCCTGGCCAACATGGCGAAACTCTGTCTCTACTAAAAATACAAAAATTAACTGGGACTGGTGGCACACGTCTGTAATCCTAGCTACTCAAGAGGCTGAGGCACGAGAATCGCTTGAACTTGGGAGAGGGAGGTTGCGATAAGCTGAGGTCGCGCCACTGCACTCCATCCTGTACGACAAAGTGAGACTCTGTCTCAAATAAATAAATGAATGAATGAATAAATAATCTCAACTATAAGTAACTGCGAGGATCTGCTAGTTGATCTCCCCGAACACTGTCTCTGTTCTCTGTTCAGTTCACCATCCACTCTGCAGTTAATCTCTCACTGCTTTTATGATGTCTTATCACTATTGTCAATGGCTTCCCATTTCTCTTAGGACCGCTTTCAAGGCCCTCCACAATATGGCCTGAACCTACTTGTCTGATATGGTCTTCTACCACCTGGGAGAATGAATCAGGCAGCCAGGCCAGTGTTTCAACGGTTCCCAGACCGGCAATCCAGGCTCTTCCTCACGCTGTTGCCCCCAACTCAGCATACCCAGCCTCCTCCTTTCCATCTGTCCAGGTCCCAGCCATCCTTCCTCTTCATTGAAACTCTCCCAGGCCGGGCGCGGTGGCTCACACCTGTAATCCCAGCATTTTGGGAGGCCGAGGTGGGCGGATCACGAGGTCAGGTGATCGAGACCATCCTGGCTAACATGGTGAAACCCCCTCTCTACTAAAAAATACAAAAAATTAGCCAGGCGTGGTGGCCGGCGCCTGTAGTCCCAGCTACTCGGGAGGCTGAGGTAGGAGAATGGCGTGAAGCCCAGAGGTGGAGGTTGCAGTGAGCCGAGATTGTGCCATTGCACTCCAGCCTGGGCTACGGAGCCAGGCTCTGTCTCAAAAAAAAAAAAAAAAGAAAAAAAAAGAAAAAAAGAAACTCTCCCAACCCCTCCCTTATATGTCCATATCTTGCTTCTGATTTCCTTTTCATTCTAGGCATTTTCACAATGCTATTTAACTGCTTTAACAGTGTGTGCCCTTCGTTTTTTATTTATTAAACAAATGCTTAATGAATACTTACTGTCTGCCAGACGATGTGATTAGCACTTGATAGACAGCAGTGAATAAAACCAACCTTTTCTCTACCCTCATTCTACCCTTAAGTGAGGCAGGATAAACTGTAAATAAATAAGCAAGCATAAAGTAATTCCAAATGCTAAGGGCTACAAAGCTTCCCAAAAACATTTGGAAGCTATGAAAAAATAACAGATAGAACCTAAATTAGATGGCTAGGCGGGTGAAGGCAGGGTGTGGTCAGGGAAGATCTCTAAGGGAGTGGCATTTATTTTTATTTTATTTTAGTTTTTTGAGACAGAGTCTGCTCTGTCACCTAGGCTGGAGTGCAGTGGCATGATCTTGACTCACTGCAACCTCTGCCTGTTGGGTTCAAGCGAGTCTCCTGCCTTAGCCTCCCATGTAGCTGGGACTACGGACACCCACCACCATGCCCGGCTAATGTTTTTTGTATTTTTAGTAGAGACGGGGTTTCACCATATTGACCAGGCTGGTCTCGAACTTCTGACCTTGTGATCTGCCTGCCTCAGCCTCCCAAAGTGCTGGGATTACAGGCATGAGCCACCGTGCTTGGTGGGAGTGACATTTAAAACGAAGAATGGATAGGAGTTAGGACGTTGAGCAAATGGTAGCAGGGAAAGTATTCCAAGGAACAACATCTGCAAAGGTCCTGGGGTAGGAAGGAAGAAACTCAGTGAATTTGAGGAACTGAAAGAAGCGAGCGGAGGCAAAGGAAAGTGGGGAAAGATGAAGCCCCTTCTTACCAACTAGACCTTGAACTCCTTAGGTCCAGGGCCCCCATTTTATCTTTGGTGACTCACCCCTCACTCCCACCCTAAGTACTGAACACAGTACTTAACACACAGTATACCAATATGTTAAAGGATTTGACTACCTATTAATTCATGATCCTACTAAATCATCAAGAATGATGTAAGAAATTAGAGCAAAGTATAAGGTAAAACAATTAAGCAGAGCAGTTTTAAGACTCTGGTAGGTCCCAGGCATTTCCAATCTCAGAGGCTCTACTACACCCACATAGTACAAAATATATTAAAATGAACCCACATTTTACATCAAACGCCATAAATATCACCACATAATCAGAGTAGAATTGAGTTGCAGTTAATTAATTTTCATCATGTTAAATTTATGGACATTTAAAGATACATATATTAATTTTGATTTTGCACACTTTTTTTTTTTTTTTTTTTTTTTTTGAGACGGAGTCTTGCTCTGCCGCCCAGGCTGGAGTGCAGTGGCCGGATCGGCTCACTGCAAGCTCCGCCTCCCAGGTTCACGCCATTCTCCTGCCTCAGCCTCCCGAGTAGCTGGGACTGTAGGCGCCCACCACCTCGCCCGGCTAGTTTTTTGTATTTTTTAGTAGAGACGGGGTTTCACCGTGTTAGCCAGGATGGTCTCGATCTCCTGACCTCGTGATCCGCCTGTCTCGGCCTCCCAAAGTGCTGGGATTACAGGCGTGAGCCACTGCGCCCGGCTGCACACTTTTTTTTTTAAGGTCATTCTCCCCTCGTCCCTGAAAGTCTCAGACATTTTTGTGGGCCCTAGAAAGAACTGTAGGTCCAGGAACACTCATTCTATTTTGTAGAATGAGATGTTGCCTGATTCCAGATTTGCCAACAAGAGCCAATTATAAAAAAGAAGAACTGTAGGTCCTGAGCACTTTGCCTAATGGATACAAGCCCCAGCAATCAAGGGCTAAACTGGAAGGAATAAACAACAAATGCTAGAGCAATTCAGGGAAAGAGGTATCACTAAGGGCAGGAAAGCTTACGCGTCATATCTGTTAACCCGTTGATTTGCCTGGCCAAGAACTGCAACTCCTAGGAAGCAGAGGAAGTAAGAGGACACTGTAGTCTGGGCATAACTTGGACCCAAAGTTTCTCCAAGCAGAAACTAGTGGGGTCAACTCGAAGGACTAGAAGCCTAGGTAAAAGTATCCATGCCTTCTTTCTTTTGTTCACTATGCCCTAGAACTGAGCAGATCTGTATCTTTTTAAATTCTGGAGTACACAAGAATGGACGCTGTCAGATGTTATGAAGGCAAATGTCAAGCTATTCAGGGAAAAATCACAGATCTGATTACATGGCCTGAGACACTAAACAGGAGAATGTCTCCAGAGAATAAGAGAACTGTCAAAAACTGAACACTGAGGATACAATGAACAACGGGGAAGGCAGGAAATTGAGAGCTGGAGAGACCCGTCAAGCTGAAATGCAAACTCATTAGTCAGCTCAGATTTGAAATATGCCACATTAAGAAGAGAGAATGTAGATGCAATGAAGGTGGCTTAGTCTGCTCAGGCTGCCATAACAAAATGCCATAGACTTTTCGATGGCTTAAGGCACAGAAATTTATTTCTTACAGTTCAGTAAGCTGGGAAGTCCAAGATCAACGTGCTGACAAGGCAGGTCTCATCCTTAGGCCTCTTCTCTTGGCTTGTAGGAGGCTGCCATTACTGTTTACTCACATGACCTCCTGTTCATGTGCTGGGGCTATGGGGCAGTGAGCTCTCTGGTGGCTCTTCTTATGAGGGCACTGACTTCAGTGTGACAGTCCCGCTCTCAGACCTCATCTAATCCTAAGTACCTCCCAAAGGCCCCATCTCCATAGACCATCACATTGGGGATTAAAATTCACATCGACATATGAATTTTCGGTGGACACTATTTAGTGCATAGCAGAAGGATACACCTAAAAGAGAGACACTTAAAAGAGAGACTTTCAGGACAGCTGTCAAAATGAATAAAGCCAAGAATGAGCTCTTTGAGAAAAATAAGCACTTTTTTTTTTTTTAAAGGCAATATAATATTGCAGAAAAGATTAGGAGCGTTGGTTACAGACAGACCTGGGCTGAATCCTGTTTATTAACTGTGTAGCCTTAGATAAGTTACTTAATATCTCTGAGCCTCAGTTTCCATAGCTGTAAAACGAACATTAAAAATGTATCACACAGTTGTTGTAAGGATCAATGAGATAAAGGGTTTAAAGTACTGGCACAGAGAAAAGACCTTCTGAAGGTTCTGATGGGGCATGGAAGGTACATGCATGTTGTTGAGGAGCGAATGTGACGGTGATAGGTGACACAGAGAAGCTGGTTCATGCTGAAATGTGCTGGCTCATGAGTACTGCTCTCACTGAGTAGGAGATAGGACTGGGTGACTTCTCTAGTGCTCTCCAACTCTGAAATCCTATTAATCCCCGTATCGATGAGGAAGCAGATCTGTTCATCTCATCTGCTTTGTTGTTACTGTCCATTCATGCTCTGCATTTTTACAAATATTATATTATTCAATCTTTACTACAACCTGAAACCTAATGGTAATAATAATAGCGATTATTATTCCTATCTTACAGATGAGCAAACTGAAGTTCAAAGAATTGGATAACCTAGCCCAAGATCAGACCTTTGCAGAATGAAAGAATCTGGATTTGCACCCGGAACTTACTGGCTTCCACCTCTAAACACCAGCTTCCCTGTTCCAACTCTCCTAAAGTTGAATGTGCTTCATACAAATATCAGTAGGAAGACACTGAAGCACAAAATAAGTGGGGTATTGTATGAGAATGCCTAGCTTTCAATGAGCTTATGTCTCCAAGCTTGGACAAATTCCGGCTGGGGTACCAACAGCATTTATATATGAGAAGACTGTTGGCAGCTTTTCAGGGACTGTGGGGCCAGGGAGAGACGCCAGAAGACTGTGGCTGGGTACACACTGTTCCATTTTGTGAAAAGGGGAAGAAGGTTGATTCTGCAAACCATAGATGCCAGAGTCCTGGGCAAAGTTCTTGAAGGGCATCCCATAAACATAAAAAAGGGAAGTCATTGCTAGGCACCAGCAAGTTTTCACCGAGAAGGGATTATTCCAGATGAACCTAACTTCCATTTCTCATAAGGTAAAAAATTGGTATGGCTTTATTTAGACAATACATTTTGCTCATTTTCGTGAGCCAGTTGGAAAATCTATTTTGTAAAAAAAATTAATAAAACATAATAAGACTATTTCCATGAGAAGTATAATTTTTTGGTTATTCATTTTAAAAAATTTGACATAATTATAGATTTACACATGCTTATAAGAAATAATACAAAGGCAGACACAGTGACTCATGTTTGTAATCCCAGCACTTTGGGAGGCCGAGGTGGGCAGATCATGAGCTCAGGAGATTGAGACCATCCTGGCCAACACAGTGAAACCCCGTCTCTACTAAAAATACAAAAAATTAGCTGGGCGTGGTGGCACATGCCTGTAGTCTCAGCTACTCAGGAAGCTGAGGCAGGAGAATCACTTGAACCCAGGAGGTGGAGGTTACAGTGAGCCAAGATCGCGCCACTGCACTCCAGCCTGGGCAACAAGAGGGAAACTCTGTGTCAAAAAAACAAAAAAACAGTATACCACCTAACTCTTAGAAGGTGTTCAGATATTCATCCCTGTGGCTAATGATACAAAGAGGCATCAGTATTAAGGCACTTACTATTCCTCCTGCATACAACACTGTTCTCCAGATACACTTAGTCCAGGTCCATCTCACTATTCAGCTCTCAGCTTAAAGGTCACCTCCAGGCTGGGCACGGTGGCTCACACCTGTAACACTTTGGGAGGTGGTGGTAGGGGATTGCTTGAGGTCAGAAGTTTGAGATCGGCCTAGGCAACAGAGCAAGACCCCATCTCTACAAAAAAATATAAAATTAGCCATGTGCAATGGCATGCACCTGTAGTCCTACCTACTTGGGAGGTTCAAGTGGGAGGATTGCTTGAACCCAGGAGTTCAAGGCTGCAGTGAGCTATGATTGTACCACCACTCCAGCCTGGGTGACAGAGCAAGACCTTGCCTCAAAAAAAAAAAAAAAAGAAAAAGTCACCTCCACAGGGAAGCCTTCCCTGATCACCTATCCTACCTATCCTAGAGTGCTGCCTCTGTCTCAGTTCCCTGCTTTATTTCTTTCATAGAACTTATTATCTTTTTTAAAAAAATCATATGTATTTGTTTACTTTTTTATTATTTCTCTCTCCCCACTAGCACGGAGTTAGAGCTGAGGAGGAGCAGAACCCCTCACCCCCAAATGCCTAGAAGGATCTGGCAGGTAGCAACGTGTGAATCTGACTTGGTAAGGACTGTGTCTATGTGTCTAATAACGGTCTTTTGCTGATATGTGGAAAATATAGGCCCAGCATTGACAAAAAGCATATTTTTTTTCAAAAGGCTGGAAATTCGGATTTTTTTTTTCTTTTTTTTTTTGAGACGGTGTCTTGCTCTGTCACCCAGGCTAGAGTGCAGTGGCGCGATCTCGGCTCACTGTAACCTCCACCTCCCGGGTTCAAGCGGTTCTCCTGCCTCAGCCTCCTGAGTAGCTGGGATTACAGGCGCCCGCCGCCGCGCCCGGCTGATTTTTGTATTTTTAGTAGAGACAGGATTTCACCATCTTGGCCAGTCTGGTCTCGAACTCCTGAGCTCATGATCCACCCGCCTTGGCCTCCCAAAGTGCTGGGATTACAGGCGTGAGCCACTGCACCGGGCCAGAAATCCAGATTTTTATAAGCAATCTCCTAAAATTTAATGTTAGCAACTAATTTTAAAAATTACAGCAAAACAGGTACCCTGGCAGAATTGAGTTCACAAGCCATGAGCTTAGCTTGCCCTGTGAGTATTCAGTGTTGCAGGTGCCAATGGTCTCCCAGTCCACATGCTCCCTTACAGAGAAGGAAGGGGCTCCTGAGGCCACACAGCTGGTTGTAGAAGCAACAGGTCAAGAAGCCTGCTGACAAAGCCAGAATAATCTTGTTGCAGGTCAGATTTAAGCATTTATTTCTCTACCAAAGTCTTCTAGCAGCCAACTTCCCACACCAAGGACTATCAGGTCGGTGAATTTTGTTTTGTAATCACTCAGGGAAATCCTTACTACAAAGAGAGGAAGTGGAAAGCCAGAACATGTGGGTTTAAGGGTTTGCTGTTGTTTTATTTTCGTGTTTTAGATTGGATATTTTTTTCTTTCCTTCTCTGGTCTCTTCCTTTCCCCTGACCTATCCCTGCAGATCAACTCCTTTGTTGCAAGGATATGCTTTCCGCTAAGAGTCAGCTTGAAATAAGTTTGCTAAACTCATTCATTGTAGTTGTTAATAGCAGCAAGGTCAGTAGCCCAGGTATCTAAGGTCCAAAAATGATAGCCTGCAGTCATGTGCTACCTCCTCTGGGGGACATTTGCAGTTGAATATTCTTTTTATTTTCTTCTTCTTTTTAAAAAGTTCCCAAGAGCTATAAATGCAGTTTACAATTCTTTAACTCTAAAGTCAACTTTCTGTGTCTGGAAGCGCAGGCCCGTCAACAACAGATGATGCGGAGAGATCCTTCGGGTGTCCGGGGAAGTGAGAGAGGGACCATCCCTTAGGTTATTGAAAGCGCCTGAATATGGGGAGACAGGAAACAATTGGTGAATCTGGGAAAAGGGCAGATGGGAGTTCCTAAGCTGCAAATCATAGACAGAGGGGGAGGGGAGGGGCAGGGGCAGCGGGGAGGAGGAGGAAATTACTTGAAAAAGTGAAGGAGGGCCGGGGCGCGGTGGCTCAAGCACTTTGGGAGGGGAGGAGATCGAGAGGAAATTCTTGAAAAAGTGAAGGAGGCTTGGAGGAAGCTAGGGAAGAGAGCTGAAGAAGGAGCCGAGAGCGAGAGTGGGCGACAGAGCGGGGAGTGAAGGAGGCTTGGAGGAAGCTAGGGGAAGAGAGCTGAAGAAGGAGCGAGAGTGGGGAGGCGGGGAGAGGGAGGGAGGTGAGCGGAGGCCCGGGGCCAGTGCGGTGGCTGCAGTGCTGTCTGTCTGTCCATCGGTCCATGGGGCGCCAAGCGGCCAGGGATGCAGGATGTGCTTGGGATGGGAGTGAACACCTGGCAGGCCCCGGCTCACAACGCCCTCGTCGGGTTGGAGGCGGGGCAGGGGACGGCCACCTCCTCGTCCCGGAACCTGAAGTTCAGGTTCCGCGAACGGAAACGCTTCTCCCAGGTGAGCTGGGAGCCAGGTGAGCAGACATTTGGGGTCAGTCCTCGGTTCATCCGGCCCCGGACACATCAAGTGCGGGCCTTGACGTACCGAGGTTTTCCAGTTTAAGAACACATTTTTTTTTTTTTTTTTTTGAGCCGGAGTTTCGCTCTTGTTGCCCAGGCTGGAGTGCCATGGCGATCTCGGCTCACCTCAACCTCCGCCTCCCAGGTTCAAGCGATTCTCCTGCCTCAGCCTCCCAAATAGCTGGGATTACAGGCATGCACCACCACGCCTGGCTAACCTTTTTGTATTTTTGGTAGAGACAGGGTTTCTCCATGTTGGTCAGGCTGGTCTCGAACTCCCGACCTTAGGTGATCCGCCTGCCTTGGCCTCCTAAAGTGTTGGGATTACAGGCGTGAGCCACCGCGCCCTGCCAAGAAAACACTTTTTCCTATAGAAATCGCAGAGAGTAGCCGGGCGAGGTGGGGGGTGCGGGTGGAGAACAAACCTGTGGGAGAGTGGAGATGAGAGCAATTTGTGAAGGCGGCCTGGGGACCAGTTCCCATGAGAGAAGCTCCAAACCTCAGTGGGAAACCTAAAGCTCTCAAACTGTCTTCCTGTATTTTATTATTATTATTATTATTATTATTATTTTATTATTATTTTTTTTTTTGAGACGGAGTCTCGCTCTGTCACCCAGGCTGGAGTGCAGTGGCGCGATCTCCACTCACTGCAAGCTCCGCCTCCCGGGTTCACGCCATTCTCCGGCCTCAGCGCCCCGAGTAGCTGGGACTACAGGCGCCCGCCACCGCGCCCGGCTAATTTTTGTATTTTTAGTAGAGACGGGGTTTCACCGTGTTAGTCAGGATGGTCTCCATCTCCTGACCTCGTGATCCGCCGGTCTCGGCCTCCCAAAGTGCTGTGATTACAGGCGTGAGCCACCGCGCCCGGCCTTATTATTATTTTTTTAAGGTGTTGGGGGCGGGGGTGGCAATATGAGAGGAGGGCAGGGGCCAAGATCCCTTATTTTTCTTCCTCTTTTCTCCAACCGATTAACAGATGGAAATGTCTCAACCAATGAACAGATAGAAAGCAGCAGCAGGCCTTGCTCCTAGATAGAAAATGGAGTGGGGAGGGATGAGCAGGAGGCTCCCCTCCACCTCCACCTCCACCTCTCCTGGTGGGGTCCAGTGAAAGCAGTCTAGGACTGCTTGGAAGGAAGTTAAGTGGCTTTATGAAAAGGCCTGCCATCTTAGATGGTAACTTGAGTTAATAACTAAGGAGGAAGCAAAGGAGTTCATGTAGTACAGAGTTGTGAGCCTGATGAGGAGGCGGTATTGCTAAAGTCGGATCATGAAGATGTCTTACATCAAAAGAAATCATAAGGCAAAGAAAGGAGAACAGAAACTCTCATTTCCTCTTGATCACTGGTGGTTGGCTAAGTTATCATTTTTAAATGGAAGGTGCCAAAAAGTCCAGTAATAGAGTAATTTTTCAGACAAGTAGACAGGAAGCATACTTTTTTTTTTTTAGACGGAGTCTCGCTCTGTCGCCCAGGCTGGAGTACAGTGGCACGATCTCGGCTCACTGCAAGCTCCACCTCCCGGGTTCATGCCATTATCCTGCCTCAGCCTCCCTAGTAGCTGGGACTACAGGTGCCCGCCACCTCGCCCGCTAGTTTTTTTGTATTTTTAATAGAGATGGGGTTTCACCGTGTTAGCCAGGATGGTCTCGACCTCCTGACCTCGTGATCCACCCAACCTCGGCCTCCCAAAGTGCTGGGATTACAGGCTTGAGCCACCGCGCCCGGCCGGAAGCATACTATTACAATGAGACTACAGTAAGTCTCAAGGTGATGGCAGTGACTCCCACCCAGATAGAATTTTAGGAAATATGTTTAATTACTACATGAAAAGATTTATGGAAATCATTGAAGTCCTAACTGCCAGAATATGCAGTAGAGCCCACGTCAAGAATTTGCCATCAATAACAAGCACAGACTTTCCAGTTACAAATAGCTACCTAGAAAGAAATGGCAAAGTACTGATCGTTTCTCCAAGCTGCTGATCTGATAACCAACATGAGATTTAGTATCTATAATGGCTGTCTCACTTGATCTCCTGTGCCTATCATAATTCCCAGCACATTAAAAAGGCTCAATAAATATTTGTGGAATGCATTGCTGAGTTCATAATATTTACCATGTTGTATTTATTTTACTACCTTAGAAACAATCTCTAAGATGACAAGTTATAGCCATCTTAGCAGACATCCTGTGATATCTGGTCTTTTGAATTAACTTGAAGATGTTACAGCAACTAAAGACTTTAGTTAGGATTAGGTGAGTCCAACATGCTTGTTTTATAAGGAGAACACTTGAGACACATAAAGGGAAGGTAACTTTCCTAAGGTCACGCACCCTTTGGAGCTAGAATATGCATGCATCTTCTGAATCCCAGCCCTGTCTAGGATGGACACCAGCTCTTAGAGAAAGAGCAGCTCAAAAATCACATCATGATATTATGGAAGTAGATTTTCATTAAGTAAGAAACAGCAGGAAAGCACTGTAGTATGAAAGAGAAACATTGCAGTGGTGTGTCAACAACGCTTTGCAGTCTCAGTTCCTCCATTAGGCAGCTGATTAGACATTCCAAGTGACTTGGCAATGCGAGAGCTCTGAGATCTAGAAATATCCAATGCTAATGTTAAAGTCTATTCTTCCATGTGGTTTTTCTTTCTGAAAACTTTAAGGAATGATTGATTTTTTTTTTACTCCTGTCAAGCAGGTCCTTCCTCATAACAAATTGAAATATAGAGTGACTTTTTTAACTAAAAGGTAGGAGCCCGAGATTGAAAGAGGTCTTGCCTTTTTGTCTTGAAACAAAACAAAAAAACTAACCATCTTCATGTGCCTGCTTGTGCGGGACACCAGATGATCAGGGCAAGTAAAACTGGTGAAGCAGTTTGGTTTTTCAGGGCACTCTTTGAATTTAGTGTGTGGGAGGGACTTCCTGTAGAATTTTGCCAATAATTTTATTTATTTTATTTTTTAAAATTTCTTTGTTTTTGAGATGGAGTCTCACTCTGTTGCCCAGGCTGGAGTGCAATGGTGCAACCTCGGCTCACTGCAACCCCCGCCTCCCGGGTTCAAGTGATTCTCCTGCCTCAGCCTCCCGAGTAGCTGGGATTATAGGCGTGCACCACCACATCCGGCTTTTTTTTTTTTTTTTTTTTCTGTATTTTTAGTACAGATGGGGTGTCTTCATGTTGGTCAGGCTGGTCTCCAACTTTTGACCTCAGGTGATCTGCCTGCCTCAGCCTCCCAAAGTGCTGGGATTATAGGCATGAGCCACTGTGCCCGGCCCTTATTTTGGTTTTTCAGGGCGCTCCTTGATTTTAATGTGTGGGAGGGACTTCCGGTAGAATTTTGCCAATGTGTTTGCTTGGTGAAGAGAGTCAGAAGGCCAGGAAAAATGAAAAGTCCTTTAGAAGGGGTCATTAAGGAGAGGAAGTCTGTGTGAGGAAAATAATGCAAACTGATATCCACACTAAGAATGAGTATTATTTTCTCTGAGCTGTTTTACTTTGGCTCTTGTATTGCTGACTGATTCTGTAAGAATGTGGATGGAAGATACTGATGTGTGGTTACACAAATATAATTTCATTCATACCCACAGTCACTTCATAATGGAAGGCCTGATATTCATCAACTAACTCAACCCTTAGCTTCCATAGTTACCTGGGGGAAAATTTCATTGACTTTTATTAGGAAAGGCACACACACTCACACATCACTGTACCCAACTCAGCTCAAAGACCCCCATCACCCTCAAAGCATGCTTTCAGCATCAAGCTCAGGGAGGGCTGCAACATCCTGCACAAGCTGTCCTGCGAAGGAGAGCCATTGCTGCTGTGCTTGTGACTGAGAGTGAAGAGGCTGAGCAGGTGGCTTCCCTGGCCCAGACCATTCAGGTCAAACTGAATCAATATTGGAGAACCAAAGCAGGTCATCTGTTCTCTGTTCATAGAGCCAGATGCCTGATCTCTGAGATAGAGCCCGCAGGACCAGAGCTCTCTCCACGTTGTCCCATCTTCAGCAGGACCTCTGAGTGGGCAGACTTCCCCGACAGTTGAAGGCAAACCTTCCTGATGTCTTAGGAGACATTTTACTTTATCTTTGAAAAGCTGGCCACATGTCTTCAAAGGAAAACCATCCACATAAAATTGCCTCTGTGTTTGTCTCAGAAAGTAGCTACTGGGTTGCGTTGCTGGCCTCCCTGGTGCCTCTGTGGCTTGTTGCTACTTTCCTTGGGGTAGACAGATCTATTGCCGAGCATGCCTTCTATGAGGTTGTGGATGCCATCTGTGTTACCGCCTGGAAAACCAGCCTGACTTTGAGGAGGTGCTGAAAGATAGTACAGATAGAGAAGTTCTGGACCAAAGATGGCTTCCTAGTGTGTGCTGGGGCTTCCGGAGGCACACATATTGAAGTGTCCTGCCCCAAAGGCCAGGAAAGTAACTATTGGAACTGGCATCAATACTTATTCTGTTGGAAGAAATTTAAAAATTTAATAAAGGAAATGGATAGATAATAAAGTGAACAAAAGGAAAAGAAATGTAGGATTTTAATTAAAAGATCCTTAAATGAATTGTGTTTCTTTTTTTTTATTTTAAGACAAGGTCTTGCTCTGTTGCCCAGGCTGGAGTGCAGTGGTGCGATCATAGCTCATGTAAACTTGAATTCCTGGGCTCAAGTGACTCTCCTGCCTCAGCCTCCCAAGTAGCTGGGATCACAGGCATGTGCCACTACCCCTGCCTAATTAAATTTTTTTTTTTTCTTTTTTTGGTAGAGACCGGGCATCTTGCTATGCTGCCCATGCTGGTCTCAAACTCCGAGCCTCAAATGTTCTTCCTGTCTCAGCCTCCCAAAGTGTTGGAATTTACAGTCATGTGCCTCTGCACTCTGCTCTTGTGTTTCATTCTGTCTCAGCTTTGAAACATGGGATAGACAGGCCTCTGGATCAGGGCTTTTAATGATTATGGCTAGGTCTTAGCTAAAAAAGGTCATGGTGGAGAGGCCTAAGTCTGTGTTTTTATTACCCTTAGTCTCTTCTGTTATTATTTATGTATTCAAAAAGCGTTTGAAGGTCTACTTTATGCCCAGGCATTATATTAAGTCCAGGGTATTCACCAATAATAAAAATGCCCATCATCTTTGGAAAACAGTATGGTGGTTCCTCAAACAATTAAAAATAGAATGATCAGCAATCCACTTCTGGGTATATATCCAAAAGAACTGAAAACAGAATGTTAAGAGATACAGGCACACCCATGTTCATAGTGGCATTATTCACAGTAGCCAAGAGGTGGAAACAACCCAAATGTTCATTGATGGATGAATGGATAAGCAAGATGTGGTGTATACATACGATGGAATATTATGTGGCCTTTCTATTGTGAAGGAAATCCTGTCACATGCTATAACATGGATGGACCTCGAGGACATTATGCTAAGTGAAATAAGCCAATTGCAAAAGGAACATTACTGTATGACTTCAATAATGAGGTACCTAAAGTAATCAAAGTCATATGTATGTATAGAAAGTAGAATGGTGGGCTGGGCATGGTGGCTCAAGCCTGTAATCCCAGCACTTTGGGAGGCTGAGATGGGAGGATCACGAGGTCAGGAGATCGAGACCATCCTGGCTAACACGGTGAAACCCCGTCTCTACTAAGAAATACAAAAAACTAGCCGGGCGAGGTGGCGGGCGCCTATAGTCCCAGCTGCTCGGGAGGCTGAGGCAGGAGAATGGCGTGAACCCGGGAGACGGAGCTTGCAGTGAGCTGAGATCCGGCCACCGCACTCCAGCCTGGGTGACAGAGCGAGACTCCGTCTCAAAAAAAAAAAAAAAAAAAAAAAAAAAAAAAAAAAAAAAAAAAAAAAAAAAAAAGAAAGTAGAATGGTGGGCTGGGCATGGTGGCTCAAGCCTGTAATCCCAGCACTTTGGGAGGCTGAGATGGGAGGATCACGAGGTCAGGAGTTCGAGACCATCCTGGCTAACCCGGTGAAACGCTGTCTCTACTAAAAAATACAAAAAACTAGCCAGGTGAGGTGGCTGGCGCCTGTAGTCCCAGCTACTCGGGAGGCTGAGGCAGGAGAATGGCGTAAACCTGGGAGGCGGAGCTTGCAGTGAGCCGAGATCCGGCCACTGCACTCCAGCCTGGGCGACAGAGCGAGACTCCGTCTCAAAAAAAAAAAAAAAAAAAAAAAAAGAAAGTAGAATGGTGATTACCAGAGCTAGGGGCAGGGGGCGAAGCTGTTGTCTAATGGTGCTATGAGCTGAATGTGTGGGTCCTCTCAAAATTCATGCGTTGAAACCTAACTCCTAAGGCCATGATATTAAGAGGTGGGGCTTTTTGGGAGGTGAGGTGATTAGGTCAGGAGGGCAGTGTTGTGGTCAACTATCTTCAGGGGCCTCTTGATGGTTGGCTTCTCCATGATAGTGAGCCTGTGTCATATCTCTGCTGGGGCTCAGCAGACCCCATATGGATCCCACTGTTGTGCCTGGGATGGTCCCACTATTTCCTGGCCTGGGAGCACGAGGGCTGAGGCCACTGGTGTAAATTCCAGATTGGTCTTGTTAAAGAGAAGCAGCATCAGTCACTTTTTAAAGAAAGAGATTTTATTCGAACCACTGCAGTATTGAAGAGAGACTTTAGTATAAACTGAGCCCACTCCAACTAAGACGGTGGTAAATGGGGCATTTAAAGGGAGAACATAGAGGTAATTAAAAGGGGGTCTGGGGAAGTAAAAAAAGAGAGGACAAAGAAAGGCTGGGAAAAATGGAAAATTACAGAAGGGGTTAGTGGAAAAGTACTGAAAACTGTTTGGTAATGTGGGTTGGGACACAGTACATTTTGCAGCTTAGCAGCATTGTGTTTTTTTTGAGCAAAGACTTAGCACAGGGGCTGGGGCCACCTTTAGGGACTGTCATGGTCTGAATGTCTCCCCAAATTCACGTGTTGCAACTTAATCACCAATGTGGTAGTGCTAACAGGTGGGGCCATCGGGGGTGATTAAGTCATGAGGGTGGAGCCCTCATAAATGTGATTAGTGACCTTATAAAATGTGATTAGTGACCTTATTAGTGACTGGAGGTAACTAGCCCCCTTTTGCTGTTCTGCTCTTCTACCATGTGAGGATACAGCATTCTAGGCACCATCTTGGAAGCAAAGACAGAGGCCCTCACCAGACACTGAACGTGCTAATACCTTGATCTTGGACCTCTCAGCCCCCAGAACTGTGTGGAAATAAATTTCTGTTCTTTTATAAATGACCTTGTTTCAGACATTTTGTCATATCAGCACAAGCAGACTATGACAGAGACACAGTCTAGTATAGGCAGAAGCCAGGCTGAAGTCTGGTCAAGTCTCCTAGCACAGTGTTTGGGCAAGTCCTCTGTGCTATGTGAAAGTTCACAGTTCACAACTCCCTCCTGCTGCATAGCCTTCCTATTGGGGCAGTTAGAAGGCCGTGGATCAGGAAGTTTGGAGGATTCCTGTCCTTTCTTTCCAACCCCAGTGGGCGATGGGAGGGTCAGGGTGGACCTCACTTAGCCAGGCTCAACTTGAAAGACCCTGCACCTATTTCTGCCTTTATTTCAGAGAGTGGCTGGTCATGCAATAGGTGAAGGACAATGTTATTGAAAAAAGACTCCCAAGGATGCCCCCAACTGCTGCAGAATTTGCTGAGGTGATTGTTTTCATACCCTTTAACTGTTGGAGATCATCAGGGATGCTCCTAGAACAACAGATGCTGCTGTGGAGGCTCCAAGATAGTTGAACTGCTAATGTCCTAGGTCCCTGTGCTCTGCCACTGCTTTGCTCAAGCTGGAGCCTAAGGCAGGGAGGGATGGAACCAGAGAGTTGTTCTGGCTGTCGTTCACCCAGGCTGACCCATCCAGAGACCCAAGTCCTGTCCAGAGCCCAGTGAGACTGACTGTCTCATGAGTCTGTCTCATGGCTGTGTCCTTGGCCAGCCACAGCCACTCAAATCTGCTAAGAGGGAGAGATAAGTATGAACCTGTTGGTCTTGTCCTCTCTTGAAGCAAATAGCAGGCTTCCTGTAAGTAAGCCACAGGTGGCTCTGCCCACACATATCTGCCTCGCTGTAGTGTACGAAGACTGTGCAAATATCTCACTGACATTCAGCTTTCCTCCTTACTTGCCTCTCCACCTGAATATGGCTGTCAACGAGCTCACTGCTGCCCGCTGAGCAGGTCCTGTATGCTGGTTGGCCAATGAGGAAATGGGTCCAAGGTGGGCCAACCGGCCTCCAGGAGACCAGTTGTACCCAATGTCTTTGTGAGGAAACCCCTTGAGCTACAACTTAACAGAACAGATTGGTTCCCACAGTGCAGTTGACAGAAATATCTTGCCAGGCTAGACTTCTTTCTTCAGTAAGACAGCACCACCCCACCCACAGCTGTAAGCACAGCTGATTTCTTTTGAAAAGAGAGGATTGTGGCCGGGCGCGGTGACTCACACCTGTAATCCCAGCACTTTGGGAGGCCAAGGCAGGTAGATCATCTGAGGTCAGGAGTTTGAGTGCAGCCTGACCAACATGGTGAAAACCCTGTCTCTACTTAAAAATACAAAATTAGCGGGACGTGGTGGCTCATGTTTGTAATCCCAGCCACTTGGGAGACTGAGGGAGGAGAATCACTTGAACCTGGGAGGTGGAGGTTGTAGTGAGTCGAGTTTGTACCATTACACTCCAGCCTGGGCAACGAGAACAAAACAACGTCTCAAAAAAAAAAAAAAAAAAAAAAAAAGAGATTGAGAGAGGAAGAGAGAGAGGTTTGTTTTTTTGTTTTTTTGTTTTTGAGACGGAGTCTCGCTCTGTCGCCCAGGCTGGAGTGCAGTGGCCGGATCTCAGCTCACTGCAAGCTCCGCCTCCCGGGTTCGGGCCATTCTCCTGTCTCAGCCTCCTGAGTAGCTGGGACTACAGGCGCCCGCCACCTCGCCCGGCTAGTTTTTTGTATTTTTTAGTAGAGACGGGGTTTCACCGTGTTAGCCAGGATGGTCTCGATCTCCTGACCTAGTGATCCGCCCGTCTCGGCCTCCCAAAGTGCTGGGATTACAGGCTTGAGCCACCGCGCCCGGCCGAGAGAGAGGTTTGTTACCACAAAGACCAGGGCTGGCTTTGGCAGGCCAGGGCTAGTTGTGAGGGAGTGCTTGTGGGCTCTATGCTTCAGCCTGGGACAAAGGAGTGGGAAAGATATGAGAACTTGGTATCAGGAACTGCCACATCCCTCTCCTCTATCCTCTCAATTATAGCTCCCTGTCAAACCCCTCACAAAGTCAAAAAAGTCAGGCTCAGGAATTGGTGATACCGATACTTCTGGGGCCCCAGAAAGTTCCTATTCGCAGACACTGTGGCCAGTCTGTTTCCTTTGTCTTCCTGAGAAGGCACTCTGTGGGCCACCTAGAAACTAGTTTAAGTGTCCCAACTTAGAGCCAAAAATGGAAAAAGCGCAAAGGTGCCGGGCGCGGTGGCTCACACCTGTAATCCCAACACTTTGGGAGGCCGAGGTGGGCAGATCACCTGAGGTTGGGAGTTCGTGACCAGCCTGACCAACGTGGAGAAACTCCGTCTCTATTAAAAATACAAAATTAGCCAGGCGTGGTGGCGCATGCCTGTAATCCCAGCTACTCGGGAGGCTGAGGTAGGAGAATCACTTGAACCCGGGAGGTGGAGGTTGCAGTGAGCCGAGATGGCGCCATTGCACTCCAGCCTGGGCAACAAGAGTGAAACTCGGTCTGGGGGAAAAAAAAAAAAAAAAAAGAAAAGAAAAAGCATAAAGGTTTCCAATTTTGAGGGCCTGAAAGAAGGACCATGAATTAAATGAAGCAAAAGAGGAAGGCCTGGAGGGCTCACGGAACAAAAGGAAGCTGTATCAATGGAAACAAGAGGGCAAGAAATCAATTAAGATCTGAAGTTGTGTATTCAGTGTTAATTCAACAGGCATTATTAAGGCCTACTCTATGTCAAGCACTGGGCTAAGCGCTCAGAGTAAGAAGCAGAACAAGACATGGTTCACTGGAGTAAACAGGCATGTAAACACTAATTGCAATATGATGAAAGAAGGGCCCAATGAAAAATGTCAAAGTAAGAAGACTAGGTTGTTCCATCCTACTGTCTTTTATAGGGATATGGTGCTGGTAGCTTCTGTGTGAGCAAAGGCAATTGGGAGCCCTCTACCACAACCCTTTCTCCTTCCTTCCCCTTCACTCCTTTCTATCCTTATCCTTTTCTTCTGTCTCTTCTTTCCTCCTTCTCTACTGCTATAAAATGGCACCTAAGGGCACTCTGTAATTCCATTAATAGAACAGAGTTGAATACAAGTGTCCCCCCTCATCTGCAGTGTTGCTTTTCTTGGTTTCAGATACTCACAGTCAACTGTGGCCTGAACATATTCAATGGAAAAGTCCAGACATAATTCATAATAAATTGTCGTTCATTCTGAGCAGCATGATGAAGTTTCTTGCTGTTCCCCTGTGTTCCGCCTGGGAGGTGAATCATCCCTTTGCCCAGTGTATGCACCCACCCATTAGTCACTTAGCAGGGTCTTGGTGATCACATCAACTGTTGAGGTATCGTAGTGCTTGTGTTCAAGTAACCCTGTTAGAACAGGCAGATAATTAGACGTGATCATGAAAGGGGGCCTCTGGAAGAGGAAGCACTGTAAAATCTAGCACCTCAGAGACTGCCTGAAACATGCATGCTAAATATGAGCAGAGAGGAGGGGAAATACCAAAAGGAATGTCCCCTCAAGGAGGGGACACTGAGAAATGTCACTTTCTCAAGGTATGCAGAAAGGAATGCCCTGAAACATGCCTTAAGATGCCCAGTAATCGCCGGGCGCGGTGGCTCAGGCCTGTAATCCCAGCACTTTGGGAGGCTGAGGCGGGTGGATCACCTGAGGTTGGGAGTTCAAGACCAGCCTGACCAACATGGTGAAACCCCGTCTCTACTAAAAACACAAGAAATTAGTCCAGGCGCGGTGGCTCACGCCTGTAATCCCAGCACTTTGGGAGGCCGAGGCGGACAGATCACAAGGTCAAGAGATCGAGACTATCCTGGCCAACATGTTGAAACCCTGTCTCTACTAAAAATACAAAAATTAGCTGGGCATGGTGGCATGTGCCTGTCGTCCCAGCTACTCGGGAGGGTGAGGCAGGAGAGTCGCTCGAACCTGGGAGGTGGAGGTTGCAGTGAGCCAAGATCGCACTCCATCCTGGCAACAGAGCCAAGACTCCATCCCCCCACAAAAAAAAAAATATGTAAAAAAAAAAAATACAAAAAATTAGCCAGGCGTGGTGGCCGGCACCTTTAATCCCAGCTACTCAGGAGAATCGCTTGAACCCAGGAGGCAGAGGTTGCAGTGTGCCGAGATTGCGCCACTGCACTCCAGCCTGGGCATGACAGGGAGAGACTCTGTCTCAAAAAAAAAAAAAAAAAAAAAAAGCCCAATAATCATTCGTTTTGTGGTTAAATTGTCAGAATGTAGCTAACTACATGCTAATAGGAGGGTTTGAAAAGGGCAAAAGGGGAATTCCTAAGAGACACACAGTCGGAGTAAGTACAGATTTGACCTTCCTGGGGTGGTGGTTATGAGACACACTGCATTAGGTAGGATTCATATGGATCACTGGGACCCAATCACGCACATTAACCAATAGTAAGGGAGGGTCCCACAAGGCTGGGCAGGGAATTAGATGGGGACAAAGGCAGAGACTTAAGACAGAAGCCAGGAAACCAGACAAAGACAAAGGAAGACTTGAGACAGAGGCCAGAACTTAAACAAAAAGTTCAACATAAAAATTACATTGCAGAACTCTCGGGGCTGTTCCCAGCCAGGTCAGCCCACTCCTCTCTTACAGTGTACATTTATTTCCATAATAAACCATTTTTGCTTGCTTCACTAATTGGTCTCTTGGCTGAATTCTTTTTGCCAGAAGACAAGAACCAAGGATCCCCACACTTCCCAACAACAACCCTCATTAAATTTAATAGTGGCCCAAAATGTAAGAATAGTGATGCTGGTATATTATGATTTTCTATTTTATTATTGATTATTCTTGTTTATCTCTTACTGAATGTAATCTATAAATTAAACTTTATCATATGTATAGCAAGAAATGTAGTATATATGTAGTTTGTACTACCTGCCATTTCAGGTATCCACTGGGGGTGTGGGAAGGTGTTGCTAACCCCATGTGTTAGTCCATTTTTGAGCTGCTATCAAGGAGTACCTGAGACTGGATAATTTATAAAGAAAAGAGGTTTAATTTGCTCATGGTTCTGCAGGTTGTACAAGCATGGAACAAATGTCCACTGGCTTCTGGTGAGGGCCTCAGGAAGCTTACAATCATGGCAGAAGGTAAAGGGGGAGCAGGCACATCATACGGTGAGAGTGGGAGCAAGAGAGAGAGACAGGAGATGCCACACAATTTAAACAACCAGATCAGAACAAGAACTCACTTATCACCAGAAGTATGGTGCTAAGCCATTTGGTGAAGGATCTGCCCTCTTGATCCAAACGCCTCCTACCAGGCCCCACCTCCAACCTCCAAGACTGGGGATTGCATTTCTTTTTTCTTTTCTTTTCTTTTTTTCTTTTTTTTTTTTTTTTTTGAGACAGAGTCTTGCTCTGTTATCCAGGCTGGAGAGTGCAGTGGCATAATCTTGGCTCACCACAACCTCCGCCTCCCATGTTCAAGTGATTCTCCTGCCTCAGCCTCCCGAGTAGCTGGGATTACAGGGACGTGCCACCATGCCTGGCTAATTTTTGTAGTTTTAGTAGAGATGGGGTTTCACCATGTTGGCCAGGCTGGTCTTGAACCCCTGACCTCAAGTGATCCACGTGCCTTGGCCCCCAAAAGTGCTGAGATTACAGGCATGAGCCACTGCACCTGGCCTGGGGATTACATTTCAATAGGAAATTTGGAGGGGACAAACATCTAAACCACATCACCCCTATTCTAAGGAAACAGAACTTCCCTGTGGAAACGGGATATCCAGCTCCTTAGTTCTCCGCTGTGCGAAGGGCATTAATAATTGTGTTAAATTATTATTTTGTGGACAGAACTTTCCTAATCAACAAGAAACCAAGTTTAATTCCTAAGATCTAAACCAGTTAGATAGAAATAACCCAACACAAAGAAAAGAGGAAAGTATTTGGATGGTTTGGCCTAATGTGTTCCTTTTGAATTTTAATTTTTATTTATAAAAGATAATAGCTTGAAACTATTGGCTGGGCACGGTGGCTCAAGCCTGTAATCCCAGCACTTTGGGAGGCCAAGACGGGCGGATCACGAGGTCAGGAGATCGAGACCATCCTGGCTAACACGGTGAAACCCCGTCTGTACTAAAAAATACAAAAAAAAAAAACCTAGCCGGGCGAGGTGGCGGGCGCCTGTAGTCCCAGCTACTCAGGAGGCTGAGGCAGAAGAATGTTGTAAACCTGGGAGGCGGAGTTTGCAGTGAGCTGAGGTCCGGCCACTGCACTCCAGCCTGGGCGACAGAGCCAGACTCCGTCTCAAAAAAAAAAAAAAAAGAAAAGAAACTATTATCAGTTTTAAACAGAAAATAGTTTGAAACTCACACTCACTACCCACATTTTGCATATATTAACATTTTCCTTCAAGTATTTTTTTAAATAAAATATTTGTATTCAACCAAAGACCCACCCTTTTTTTCTCCCTCTTCTAAGAGTGGGTTTGTGTCATTCCAGGAATATTGTTATATTTTGCTATATATTTGTGTTAGCAAAATAAATAGTAAGTTTGTATGTTTTGAAACTTTATATAAGAAGGCCTAATACTGTGTATATCTTTTGTTACCTGATATTTTCACTCAGTGTTCTCATATGGTAGCTCCATTAAACTTTTGTATTCCACCAAAGAACAAACTAGTTCATTGCTTATTTATTTCCATTGTATTTCTTGTGCTTTCTACTTACTATGCTTTTCTTTGATTTATTTTTTTCACCTCTCTTACTATCTTCTGTTTATTTATAGTGTTTTGTTTCCTTTTCCTCTATTACTTTAGAAATGATACAATCTATTTTGATTTTTCTAGCCTTTATCCTTACATTTTTAACGCAAACAACTGCCTTCAAAATCTGCATTCTCCTCCCAAATAATACAAAGATCTTAAATTTTTAACTTCGATTGGCTCTAGTCACTTGCCATGTTATTATTGTCTAAAACTGTGCTGTCTAATAGCTACTAGCCATATAAGTCTATTTAAATTTAAATTAATCAGTGTTAGATAAAATTAAAAATTATTGTCCTTAGTTGCATAGCCAAATTTCAAATGTACAATAGTTACATGTGGCTAATGGCTACCAGATTGGACAGAGCAGATACAGAACATTTCCATCGCTGAAGAAAATACCGTGGCCAGGCGCAGTGGCTCAAGCCTGTAATCCCAGCACTTTGGGAGGCCGAGACGGGTGGATCCTGAGGTCAGGAGATCGAGACCAGCCTGGCTAACACAGTGAAACCCCATCTCTACTAAAAAATGCAAAAGCTAGCTGGGCGAGGTGGCGGGCGCCTGTAGTCCCAGCTACCCGGGAGGCTGAGGCAGGAGAATGGCGTGAACCCGGGAGGCGGAGCTTGCAGTGAGCCGGGATCTGGCCACTGCACTCCAGCCTGGGCGACAGAGTGAGACTCCGTCTCAAAAAAAAAAAAAAAAAAAGAAAATGCCGCAAGACAATCCTAGTTATTTACATCTAGTTTTTAACTCTCCGCCTAGTCATTATTATTTATTTATTTATTTATTTTGAGACAGAGTCTCACTTTGTCGCCCAGGCTGGAGTGCAGTGGGGCGATCTGGGCTCACCGCAAGCTCTGCCTGCTGGGTTCACACCATCCTCCTGCCTCAGCCTCCCGAGTAGCTGAGACTACAGTGCCCACCACCACGCCTGGCTAATTTTTTTCATATTTTTAGTAGAGATGGGATTTCACCATGTTAGCCAGGATGGTCTCGACCTCTTGACCTCATGATCTGCCCGCCTCGGCCTCCCAAAGTGCTGGAATTACAGGTGTGAACCACTGCGCCCGGCCTTCTAGTCATTATTATTAGTATTGATTTTTAGAATCAAGACTTTCTTAGATTACCTTTGTGTTTACCAATTTATTTGCTTACCATTGTTTTTTGCATTTGTAAGGATATAAAATATAAATCCTAAGCAAAGAATATTATATTATTTTTCATAATATATCTCCATTTCCCCAACGCTGCCCATCTCATGAGCACTCCTCAGCTCCATCTCCTAGTTTATCTCTTTTCAAATAAGTATGCTCTACTTTCAACCAGTCCATTAATTTAATCTTTCAGTAATGTATTTTTGAATTCTAAAAGTATGATTTGCTCAAATCTACTTTTCTTTGAGGGTCTTGTTCTGTCCTGAGTATTTCTCTACCTTTAAAAAACATTTCATTTTAAATATGTTAATTTTGGAGTGTAATCGATTTTTTTGGACCTCAGTTATCTAAACTATGAAATGGAGCTTTAGACTAAATGGCCTGTAAAGTGACTTCCAGCTCTGAAATTTTAGTATGTACTCTGACATTCATTTTTTTTTTCATAAATATTGTTGGAGTACTTTGCATTTCCAAGTAATGAAGGTGGCACTGAAGCATGCCAGTGAATAAAGAATGATTATTTTAAAAGCCACCTTTTCCAGACCTCTACAGGCTCTGAGCCAGCACCTTCAGTTTTCTCATATCCCTTTCCTGTATTAGCATAGAGAGAAACAGGTGGCTGACCAGATGGACAGAGGCCAGGAAAAATTTCCATCTGGGTTTGGTTTCAGATCAGAGATATGTTTTGGAGGCTCATCAAAGAATCCAGTGAAAGGCTGAGAAAAAGAGGTGAACATTAGATCTCTAAGCTTCTCAGAGATTTTTGTTTTGATCCTTACAGCACATAAAATATAAAATTAGAGTTCCAACAGCTTTTCTACACTCTCTAAAACCAACAGAATACAAGAGGGCTGGAAGAACAGTAACAAAGGCCTGTGTTTCTTTTTATCTAAAGATTCCTGAAATTGACCTGGAAGAACATAGTAAGATGCTAGAAGGGAGCTGTGGGTATGACCTGGGGTGAGGGATAGGAGAGGTGATTTTATTATATTTCTCTAAAGGGCAAGTGATTGATCAATACAACCATTTCTGCAGCTTGTATCTCACAGTGCCTCACAAGCATCTTTCAGGTTTTGCTCCTGTGTTGTCAAATGTTTGGTGAGTAAAGGATACAATGAGATTCAGTAGTCCCAAGCCCTGGCTTCTATCAGCCTATCACATTGATGGTGTGAATGCTGTGGATAGGAACTATAGTTTCTCAGGCAAATAACATGGAACCAATTAAAAGAAATACTCAACTCATTTCAAGGTGCATTGGCTCTCCAGCCCCCTTTCTAACCAGATGCAGTCATGATGTTTTATACTTTTATTTATTTCCTTTGCTTAGGTTTTTAGAATAAACTTGATTAAGTCATACTTTATGTATACTTTCCCTTATTGAGACATACTTTGTATATGATACTTTGTTTTAAAATTCAACAAAATGTAACTTCCCTTTCTTTTCTATACTGTCCCAGACAAAGTTTTGAAACTAAATGTCAAGGTTGAATTATTCTTTTGACTACTGATGTTTTGGGAGACTTGACTGTCTCTGAAATTTCTTTTCCTTTGTGTTAACTATAAAACAACTGTTCATTCTAACTAAAGATCTAAATAAAGATCTTTAACATTTGTATGCTTTCTGTAGGCCCTTGACGCACTGTGTTTAATTTCTGCTACCTACATAGAATTTTTATCCCTCTGTATTAGCCTATTTTCACACTGCTGATAAAGACGTACCCAAGACTGGGTAATTTACAAAGAAAAAGAGGTTTAAAGGCCTCACAGTTCCACGTGGCTGGGAGGCCTCACACTCATGGTGGAAGGTGAAAGGCACATCTTACATAGTGGCAGACAAGGGAGAGATGAGAGCCAAGTGAAAGGGGAAATCCCTTATAAAACCATCAGATCTTGTGAGACTTACTCACTACCACGAGAACACTATGGGGAAAACTGCCCCATGATTCAATTATCTCCCAGGTCCCTCCCACAACACGTGGGAATTATGGGAGCTACAATTCAAGATGAGATTCCGGGGTGGGGACCCAGCCAAACCATATCACTCTCCTTTTCCCTCATTCCTGTTTCTATCCAAATAGCTTTTCTTTTTTTTTTTTTTTGAAACGGAGTCTCGCTGTGTCGCCCAGGCTGGAGTGCAGTGGCCGGATCTCAGCTCACTGCAAGCTCTGCCTCCCGGGTTTTTACGCCATTCTCCTGCCTCAGCCTCCCGAGTAGCCGGGACTACAGGCGCCCGCCACCTCGCCCGGCTAGTTTTTTGTATTTTTTAGTAGAGACGGGGTTTCACTGTGTTAGCCAGGATGGTCTCGAACTCCTGACCTTGTGATCCGCCCGTCTCGGCCTCCCAAAGTGCTGGGATTACAGGCTTGAGCCACCATGCCTGGCCCCCAAATAGCTTTTCTATCTGTCAGTTTTCCCTCTGAAATGTCTTGCCTGCATCCCTTCCTTTCTGATCCCATTTTGGAACATCTTTTGCTGGCCTCATTTCTTTTTTGTTGTTGTTTGTGTTTTTTGTTTTTTTGAGACACAGTTTCGCTCTTGTTGCCCAGGCTAGAGTGCAATTGTGCAATCTTGGCTCACTGTAACCTCCGCCTCCTGGGTTCCAGCGATTCTCCTGTCTCAGCCTCCTGAGTAGCTAGGATTCCAGGCATGTGCCACTATACCCGGCTAATTTTTGGCATTTTTAGTAGAGACAGGGTTTCACCACGTTGGCCAGGCTGGTCTCAAACTCCTGACCTCAGGTGATCCGCCTGCCTCAGCCTCCCAAAGTGCTGGAATTACAGGCATGAGCCACTGAGCCCGGCCCATGGCCTCATTTCCTTTTATTTGATTGAAATAATTAATTCTACACATGCTCTGACCAGATTAATGTTCCTAAAGTACAACTTTGATATAGTCTCTCCTTTGCTCAAAAGCCATCAATGACTCCCTTTTTCCTACTAAATCAGGCACTATGTACTTATTCTGTTCACTGTGACCTCTAGAGTCAGACCCAATGTACCCAGCCGCTTTCAGTCGTACTCTGTACTCACCTTCCTGTGGACCTTTCATTCTAGTCACATTAGTATCTCCTAAGGGCTTGGCCATGTCTGCCTTTACTTAAAATGTCCTTGCTCCACCTCTCTGTAGAGGCAATATTGCCTACTTTTGATCCTCAAATCAAATACTCCCTTCTCTCATTAGCTTTCCCTCAATCAATGCAAATGTATATGTTATTTTTAATAAATATGATGCTTGATACTATGCCTATATCACATATTTTTAACTCAATTAAAATATTTTAAAATAAATACCTGTTCACTTAATATTGAAGTAAATTCTACTGAATGTAAAGGATCAGATTCTACATTTGAACCTTAACATATTCATTTGTTTTTTTTTTTTTTTGTTTTTCAGACAGTCTCATACTCTGTCGCCCAGTCTGGAGTGCAGTGGTGCGATCTTGGCTCACTGCAACTTCTGCCTCTCAGGTTCAAACGATTCTCCTGCCTCAGCCTCCCGAGTAGCTGGGACTACAGGTGCACACCACCATGCCTGGCTAATTTTTTATAGAGATGAGGTTTTGCCATGTTAGTCAGGCTAGTCTTGAACTCTTGACTTCAGGTGATCCACCTGCCTTGGCCTCTCAAAGTGTTGGGATTATAGGCGTAGCCACTGTGCCCAGCCCTTATTTATTCTTAAATGCTATTTGATATAGTAATAAAGATCTGGGTTCAAATCCTACCCCTGCCTCTTGCTAGTACAGAATTCTGAGATCTTTTAAACTTTAGTCTTCTCACTTGTAAAATGACGATTAAAAATGACCACTTCACAAGGTGAGGTAAAAATTCAATGAGATTTTATGGTTTATAAAGTGCTTAGCAAAGTGTCTGGCACATAGTACATGTTCAGTGAATGGTGACTATTACTTCAAGCTGAATCATAAACTACTTCAAGAGAGATTTTTATACTCTAAAGCTTTCTGTCTAATGTAGTAGTCAGTATCCACATGTAGTGATGAAACACCTGAAACGTGGCTAGTCTGAACTGAGAGCGGGTAGTACACACGAGATTTTTAAGACAGCAAAAAGGAAAAAAAAAAAAAAAAGTAAAAGTAATCCCAGCACTTTGGGAGGCCTAGGTGGGGGAATTGCTTGAGGCCAGGAGTTCGAGACCAGCCTGAGCAACATAGCGAGACCCCATCTCTACAAAAAATTAAATTAGCCGGGCATGGTGGCACATGCCTGTGGTTCCAGCTACTCGGGAGGCTGAGGCAGGAGGATTGCTTGAGCCTGGGATGCTGAGGCTGCAGTGAGAGCAACTGCACTCCAACCTGAGTGATAGAGCAAGATCCTGTCAAAAAAAAAAAAAAAAAAGGAAAAAGAAAAAATTCTCTCAACACTTTTTACTATTGATTACATGTTGAAATGGTAATATTTTGGATATGTTAGGTCAAATATATTACTAAATTAATTTCAACTGTTTGTTTTTTACTTTTTAAAATATGGCTACTATAAAATTTAGAATTATGTATGTGTCTTGCATTATAGTTCTATCAAGCAGCACTGATCTAAAAATCTTTGCTCCTGGAAAGAATTAGGTATACAGATGCTTAGCTAATATTTGATTGTTTGGTATGGCTAAAGTTCTTCATCATTTTTAAAAACATTTATTTCTTTTTATTTCTTTTTTCCCCTACCATGCCAATGTACATCATTTTATTACATTAAGGGACTATATCTTTAAAAATGCATGCTTACAACAAATCTAGACAGATTTACAGAATGGAGTTATTATTAGAGCATTTCATATGTATATTCATATTCACTCAATTTTAGTCATTTCCTTCTTCAAATCTGTGGCTCTAAGCATTGAAGCAAAACTCTTCAGAGCATCAGTAAAGGCTTGTACAATTAAGAATGGGGGCTTAGCTGGGTGCGGTGGCTCACACCTGTAATTTCAGCACTTTGGGAGGCCAAGTCGGGTGGATCATGAGGTCAGGAGTTCAAGCCTGACCAACATGGTGAAACCCCGTCTCTACTAAAAATACAAAAATTAGCCAGGCGTGGTGGCATCTGCCTGTAATCCCAGCTACTCGGGAGGCTGAGGCAGGAGAATTGCTTGAACCCGGGAGGTGGAAGTGGCAGTGAGCCGAGATCGTGCCACTGCACTCCAATCTGGGCGACAGAGCAAGACTTCATAAAAAAAAAAAAAAAAAAAAAGGATTGGGGGCTGGGCACGGTGGCTCATGCCAAGGTGGGAGGATCACTTGAGGCCAGGAGTTTAAGACTATTCTGGGCAGCATAGTGAACCTATCTCTCAGAAGAAGAAGAAGAAAAAAAAAAAGAATGGGGATGACTTTTTTTTTTTTTTTTTTTTTTTTTGAGACGGAGTCTCGCTCTGTAGCCCAGGCTGGAGTGCAGTGGCCGGATCTCAGCTCACTGCAAGCTCCGCCTCCCGGGTTCACGCCATTCTCCGGCCTCAGCCTCCCGAGTAGCTGGGACTACAGGCGCCCGCCACCTCGCCCAGCTAGTTTTTTGTATTTCTTAGTAGAGACGGGGTTTCACTGTGTTGGCCAGGATGGTCTCGATCTCCTGACCTCGTGATCCACCCGTCTCGGCCTCCCAAAGTGCTGGGATTACAGGCTTGAGCCACCGCGCCCGGCCGGGGATGACTTCTTATAGACTGAGAAATGAGATTACTGAAATTAACCTTGGCAAATACCAATGAATCACTAATTGTTGGCAAGCCAACTGTGTTGTTATATTTAATGGGAAAATCAGGATCACTGATGTTCTCTGTCTGGCTCCTGGATTTTCCGGCTCTTTTTAGCATATCTAACTGGAAGGACTCCAGGAAGCAACAGAAGAGTGCAAAAGGGAGACAAGAAAGGTTATTAGACTCTTTTATTTATTTATTTATTGAGACAGAGTTTCACTCTTGTCACCCAGGCTGGAGTGCAATGGTGTGATCTTGGCTCATTGCAACCTCCGATTCCTGGGTTCAAGTGATTCTCCTGCCTCAGTCTTCCAAGTAGCTGGGATTATAGGTACCGGCCACCACGCCTAGCTTTTTTTTTGTATTTTTGGTAGAGATGGGGTCTATGTTGGCCAGGCTGGTCTCGAACTCCTGACCTCAGGTGATCCACCTGCCTTGGCCTCCCAAATTGCTGGGATTACTGGTGTGAGCCACTGTGCCGGCTGATCAGACTCCTTTAAAACAGTCTTCTAAAGGAGTCCTTTTGGTATTCCATAATGTTCCTTGAGCATGGAGTAAATGCATCTGATGGCTTCCAACACTGTCAGAATCCAAGTCAAACAATACCCTGCCTATGTTATTATTATTTTTTTAGCCAATTGGACTTCCAGCAGGAAAAGGTCCCACTCAAGGAAGTGTGTGGATTGGTTGTATTGTAAGTTTTTTGGTGGAAGTGGGAAGGGGGCTTGAATTTGGTTGTCTGAATTGTTTCAGAATGCACTACAGTGCTTCCTCCCCTTCTCTTATCCCTTGACTGCTCTCCAACTACCATTTACCACCACTACAAATGGTTAACATTTATTTAATGCTTACTACATACCAGGCACTTTTTTCAGTAGTTTACATCTGTTATGACTTCACTGGATACTTAAACCTTTATTTGAGTTGGATACTACTAACCTAATTTGAAAGGTGAAGAAACTGAGGCACAGAGTGGTTAAGTAAGTTGCCTAGTCGCACAGTTAATATACAGAGCAGCCAGAAAGAGTAAGCAAATCTGCCTGTCTTGGTGCTTGAAACTCTAGATGCTATAGCATCTGAAGATTCTGACTTCACACTGTGGAACTGCTAGGTTAGGGCAAGCCTGCGCCTGCAGATGATTCCTTGAGCTGCTGTGACACCTGGAGGCATAGATTTGCTCACCTCCAAGCTTTGGTGACCTTTGAGTAAATGTCAAAGGACTGCTAATGAATTATGGCACTTTCCTGAGTGCCTAAACAAGTTATTAATTACAGGGTATTATTTGAAATGTTTTGCAACATATAATATTCATTGGTTTGAACAAAGGTATATATAATTTCATGTCAATAATATTTATTATGGAATTTGTATTGTGTCTTTGGGTATTTTTTGGACTCTACGGACATAGAAAAATGGCAGTATTACATTTATTTTGCAATCTCTTTGCAATCTTGTTTTCTTTCCATTATCCTCCTGTATACTCTGCTCTCCAGGGAGCCCCCTAGCGTTTAGGCAGCCTTAGAGATAGGCTTGAGTCCATTGAAGTCTAGGGTGGAAAGAAAGTTGAAAGCAGGAATGTGACCCAAGTATGGAAACTGTAGATATACTACTTTATTAGCTTATATGTGCTTTTTAATTTTGAATCAGGATAGAGGAGGACCATGGGGTAAGCTCAGCTGGACTTTTTATGAGATATGTACAAATGCTCCTAATTTTTCTGTAGCAAGAACCTGATTGATTTTGGGCAGTTTGGAGGTGTCGGCGATAACAAAGGAAACACATTTTCTCTGCTTAAAGATTTCATGCCCTAATGAAAGAAGGGAAAAACACCAATTAAATATCGATGTATCCTTCACAGCTAAAGATGATGATATTAGGATAAATCAAGTCTTTATCAAAGTCCATGGCATGATTAATTCATTAAATAGAATTGTCTTTACATAGTTTCCAAATTTGCCATTAGCTCATGGAATGTTAGAGTAAGACAGATTATCAGAGATATTCTAATTCAGTTTCTTCATCTTATACTGTATATATGGAAACAAGCCCAGAAAAAAGTGTGAGAATCAAACATACGGTTTTCAGATTTCCACTCATTTGGACTTTCTACTACAAATGACTCGACTTCTTTGCTAGTTTGAGCTAAGCTTCCCGGTTCTTTTAGTGTTAATTTCAAATTGTTTCCAGAGCAGAGGATATCTCAGTACTCTGTCCAATAAATTAATAAGAGTTATGATCAAGTGATAAAAAATCTTTTTTTTTTTTTTTTTTTTTTTTGAGATGGAGTCTCGCTCTGTCACCCAGGCTGGAGGCAGTGGCGCGATCTCGGCTCACTGCAAGCTCCGCCTCCCGGATTCACGCCATTCTCCTGCCTCAGCCTCCCGAGTAGCTGGGACTACAGGTGCTCGCCACCACACCGGGCTAATTTTTTTTTGCATTTTTAGTAGAGACGGGGTTTCACCGTGTTAGCCAAGATGGTCTCGATCTCCTGACCTCGTGATCCGCCCGCCTCTGCCTCCCAAAATGCTGGGATTACAGGCGTGAGCCACCGCGCCCGGCGTGATAAAAAATCTTAAGTAGGCCGGGCGCGGTGGCTCAAGCCTGTAATCCCAGCACTTTGGGAGGCCGAGACGGGCGGATCACGAGGCCAGGAGATCGAGAGACGATCCCGGCTAACACGGTGAAACCCCGTCTCTACTAAAAAATACAAAAAAACCTAGCCGGGCGAGGTGGCGGGCGCCTGTAGTCCCAGCTACTCGGGAGGCTGAGGCAGGAGAACGGCGTAAACCCGGGAGGCGGAGCTTGCAGTGAGCTGAGATCCGGCCACTGCACTCCAGCCTGGGTGACAGAGCAAGACTCCGTCTCAAAAAAAAAAAAAAAAAAAATCTTAAGTAAATCAGTAATTACCTCTTGCTATATAACTGCAAACAGGATCTTTATTCTAGAATTTTCTCTTTTTTTTGCCCGTTAATTAACACAAAAGCAAGCTGTCAAATGACAGCCTTTTTGCTTTAACTAAGGATCGATTTATCTGCCCACTAGGATGGCGTAAAACATAGTAACTATAAAGTGAATAATAACTAGAAATACATATACCCACACAAATAGATGGCATATATATTTAGTTTAGGCAGATTATTCTTAGAATATTTAGCAGTATATAGTGAGTCCTGAAGACTTTCAAACATAAGCTAATAATCAGTTGGCTGAAATTTCAGATAAAGAGCTATCAAATGTCTGGTGTTGGGCAATCTAGTATTTTAGCTTCTTGTTCAGTAAAATTAAAAACACATGCTGGGGCAATGGACATGCTCTTTATTGTGCAGAGTGGTTACATGGGTGTAAGCACAGGTACAAATTCATTGAGCTGTACACTTCAGATTTGTGCATTTTACCGTATATACATTATATCTCAAAATAAAACTAAAAATATAATAAAAAGCCAACCACGACGGACTAAAAACACACAAATTTGGACATGCAATGATCTTTCAATCATTGTAGTTTCAGATTTGCTCTTAGTTACTTTTTAATGTATGTGTGTGTGTATATATATATATATATATTTTTTTTTTTTTTTTTTTTTTTGAGACGGAGTCTCGCTCTGTCGCCCAGGCTGGAGGGCAGTGGCGCGATCTCCGCTCACTGCAAGCTCCGCCCCCACCCGGGTTCACGCCATTCTCCCGCCTCAGCCTCCCGAGAAGCTGGGACTACAGGCGCCCGACACCATGCCCAGCTAATTTTTTTGTATTTTTAGTATAGACGGGGTTTCACCGTGTTTGCCAGGATGGTCTCGATCTCCTGACCTCGTGATCCGCCCGCCTCGGCCTCCCAAACTGATTGATATTTAATCAAAGGGGCATGAAACACTTTTTCCCCTCTTGTGTTGATCATTCAGTAAGCTAAGTTACTTAAAAGGATCCTGTGATCTTTTTATAAGACCAGAAAGCCTTTAATTTACCCGTTATTAAGTAAGATGGAGTAATAACGGTTTCCAGAATTTGTATAACACACGATGCAGTCTCTTGGGGGCGGGGTAAACACCTATTTTTTTCTTTTCACTTCATCCTCCTCTGCGGCGATGTCTTTATGGGTTCGTCAGGTAACGGTATCAGCAAATGGGTTTTTAACTAATCTTTCCCTAAGATACTATAGTTCCACATCCTATCCTATAGATTCTCAAAATCCACTTTTACACTAGGATGCCACTTGAGGGCAGTTCTGATTTGGATATATCTTTAAAATGATTTGCTTTAATGTTTTCATCTCCCTGCGTTATAAACCACCATCTTCTGACGTTTAATTTACTTTCAAGTAAAGTCCTACCGCCGGCCTGAATTTGGTCATTGCATGGGTCCAAAGTTCTGCAGCTTGAGAAAACCCTGCAAAACATCCGGAAAGGTGGGAAAACACTACAACTCCCAGAACGCAGCGCTTTCCCTATCGCCAGCCTGTCCCCTCCAGCTGCCCAGTGACCAGCCTCTGTGAGCCTCCTCTCAGCCCTATTGGTCAGTTTGCTCGTCAGTGCGGGAGGAGGAGGGAGGGGAGGAACAGAGGATCCCGGATGGTACGTTTCCCGCCACCGCGCGGCGCCCAGCGGAAAACCCGAAGAAGAAGTTTTTGATTGGACAGTCGCTATTCCGGCGTCAGACAACTCAGCCAATCATAATGTTTATATGCTCCCAGGGTCCCCGCCTCTTCCTCGAGGTAAGCTTTGGTGGCGGGAAAAGTTCGGAAGTTTTCGCGCCGGGGTGGAGTCATCTAGGGAACCTTCGGGCTACTTTGGTAGAGGTAGTTCTTTGGCAGCGGGCATGGCGGGTACCGTGGTGCTGGACGATGTGGAGCTGCGCGAGGCCCAGAGAGATTACCTGGACTTCCTGGACGACGAGGTGAGGGAGCCGCCGGCGCGGGGCTTTAGCGCTCGGAGCCTCTGCAGAGGCGTCCCGGGAAGCGAGAGGCCCGCCAGACCTCCATACCGTGTGCTGCAGCGGAGCCTGCCGGGCCCGAGTCTCCAGCCCCAATCTTGTAGCTTCTAACGCCGGACTCGCTAGTTTGTGTTCTATAAGTGAACTCTTAGGAAGCCACCTTTCTCCTAAGTACAAGCGATGGTCCGGGCACGCGAAAGGCGGCAGTTTCCCATTAAGTGCAAGCAGATTGGCAAAGCCCACCTCGGCCTTTTGCATTTCACTGCTCTCTCTTGATTTGGGGAGACTCGGGGAGGGGGGAGGGGCTGCCCTAGGGCTATAGTGACCAGCCGCGTTGCAGAGTGCTCAGATTTTAGGGACTGACTTTTTACCAGGAGGAAAAGACTCCCTAATTCGGCTGCATTCTTTTTCAATACCAATTAAGATGCAGATAAAAAGTGTTTTGTGTGCAGGCCAAGGGGATTTTATGTGCAACCCAAGACTTAAAAGCCATAGAATGTTGAAAAGCTATCTTGAAGGGTTGATGATGTGACCAAATAGCTGAGATTCTCTATTCCTTTAGGGGTATGAGAACGCTTTCCGTATTGCAGAGATGATTGGGGAAAATACTACTTTTTACGTAATTCTTTTTTTTTTTTTTTTTTTTTTTTGAGACGGAGTCTCGCTCTGTCGCCCAGGCTGGAGTGCAGTGGCCGGATCTCAGCTCACTGCAAGCTCCGCCTCCCGGGTTCACGCCATTCTCCTGCCTCAGCCTCCCGAGTAGCTGGGACTACAGGCGCCCGCCACCGCGCCCGGCTAGTTTTTTGTATTTTTTAGTAGAGACGGGGTTTCACCGTGTTAGCCAGGATGGTCTCGATCTCCTGACCTCGTGATCCGCCCGTCTCGGCCTCCCAAAGTGCTGGGATTACAGGCGTGAGCCACCGCGCCCGGCTTTTTACGTAATTCTTAAATGAAAAGCCATTTTAATGTGACTATTAAGAGTCCGTTTAATTTACATTTTTATTGTATATATTTGAAGTGCACATGTTTTGATATGCGTGGTGAAATGATTACTACCGTGAAACAACATAACCATCTATTCGCATTGTTACCTTTAACATTCGCATTGTTAGGTTCAACTTAACATTTTAAAAGTTTGCACTTACTGTCCTTTTAGACTTCTCGAGCTCATTTTAATTCTCCACTAAAGACAGAAATTACAGCATGCAGAAAGGTCGTCCATGATGATGGGAATAACAGCATGGACCTTGAAGAAGTCATTATCATTCTTACAGTCCCCTCTTAGGATGTATTTCGAATCTAAAGATAGTGAATGAAAGGGAGAAATTGATGAGCACATACATACTGGGGATTCAGCTCTGCTGCAGAGATTGACGTGGCTATCTGGCTGTGAGAACTACTTCTGTTTAGAAACGTTTCTGAATTTGTGGCTATGGTGATATGTGGTGGCTGTTTTGCAGGAAGATCAGGGAATTTATCAGAGCAAAGTTCGGGAGCTGATCAGTGACAACCAATACCGGCTGATTGTCAATGTGAATGACCTGCGCAGGAAAAACGAGAAGAGGGCTAACCGGTGAGTGGCAAGGAGATACACTCGCTCTCAATGAGAATGGCTCCCTTCCCTCTTGGCCAGATTGAAACAGCCTCTCAGGAAAGGACTTGTATGAAATAGGATTGATCTAGAAGTCCTCATAGCTCACCTGCACCTATTATTATTTTTATTTTTTCCGAAAAGTAGGTGGTTGGCATTTTCCTCCCAAATGCTCCTCCTTCCAATGTTTAGCTGAATATGATTTTTATATCTTTGATAAGTTGAATTAAAGTTGGTCCTTAGTTCTGGTATTTTACTGAGTCTTATAGGATGGCAGGAGAAAGCAGAAGCTGGATTTTCTCATTGTTTTTAATGATCCATTCAATGATCCTGCTGTTTTGAGGATCCATTGTTTTGAATTCCGCCCTGTCTAATTTTTCTTTCTCCTGCCCGTGTACAGGCTTCTGAACAATGCCTTTGAGGAGCTGGTTGCCTTCCAGCGGGCCTTAAAGGATTTTGTGGCCTCCATTGATGCTACCTATGCCAAGCAGTATGAGGAGTTCTACGTAGGATTGGAAGGCAGCTTTGGCTCCAAGCATGTCTCCCCGCGGACTCTTACCTCCTGCTTCCTCAGCTGTGTGGTCTGTGTGGAGGGCATTGTCACTAAATGTAAGTGGGTTAAAGGGGGCCACTAAGGAAATGAAGATAGAATAAGACAGGGAGGTGGGGAAAGCAGGGGAGGCAAAGTAGATCTGGGTAGCTTGTGGCTTCAAAGAGGTGGAGCACTGGAATTATGTGGTAAAACTTGGAGGGGCTTAGGGCGTACATTGATTAGGGGGACCTTGAGTAATCACAGGTGTTAGTAGAATGATGAATTCTGCTGAGAGCTGGAACTCCTGGCAAGCTCTCATTCCAAACCCTAACTCCACCTATTTCATTAGTTGGGATCGGTGGTACTTAAAATTTTACATGGATATGGTGGTGGTCTATATATAAATAAGATGAACAAAAGGTAATATTGAAATATCATAACCTAGTGAAAAGAACACAGTATTTGGAGTCATAGGCTTGCATAGGTTTGGGTTCCACTTGTATCATCGTCTAGTTGGGTGAGTTTATATGTGCACATTTTCCATTCCTAGGTTCTCTAGTTCGTCCCAAAGTCGTACGCAGTGTCCACTATTGTCCTGCTACTAAGAAGACCATAGAGCGACGTTATTCTGATCTCACCACCCTGGTGGCCTTTCCCTCCAGCTCTGTCTATCCTACCAAGGTAAGGGGGATAAACTGATTGAGCTGTCTTGGAGGTTGGAGTCAAAGATACCTGTTTTAAGGCAAGGAGTTTTGTAATATCTGAAGTCTTTTTTCTGTAAAGGGTGAAAAATAAGGATTAATCCAAAGGAAAGATTGATTGCAGGCCAGAGTTTAATATGAAAATCCCACAATTCTTATTTATTTATTTGTTTATGTTTAAAGATGAGGTTTTCCTATGTTGCCTAGGTTGGAGTGCCGTGGCTATGCACAGGTGCAATCATGGTGCACTAAATTTGCAAACTCCTGGGCTCAAGTGATCCTCTCAAGTAGTTGGGATTACAGGATTGTGCTATGCCACCTGGCTTCACAATTTTTTTTTTTTTAAGAGACAGGATCTCTGTCTCTCAGGCTGGAGTGCAGTGGTGCGATTATACAACACTGAAGCCTGAAACTCCTGGACTCAAGGAATCTTCTCACCTTAGCCTCCTGAGTACCTGGGATTATAGGCATGAGCCACCAGGTCTGCTAATTTTGTTTTCACTTTTTTCTAGAGACAGGGTCTTGCTATGTTGCCCAGGCTGGACTTGAAATCCTGGCCTCAAGTGATCCTCCTGCTTCCATCTTCCAAAGTATTGAGATTACAGACATGAACCACCATGCCCAGCCACAACTCTTATTTTTTTTTTTTCTAGATGGAGTCTCGCTCTGTCACCCAGGCTGGAGTGCAGTGGCGTGATCTTGGCTCACTGCAAGCTTCGCCTCCCGGGTTCACGCCATTCTCCTTGCCTCAGCCTCCTGTGTAGGTGTGACTATAGGCGCCCGCCACCATGCCTGGCTGATTTTTTGTGTTTTTAGTAGAGACGGGGTTTCACCGTGGTCTCAATCTCCTGACCTTGTGATCCGCCCGCCTTGGCCTCCCAAAGTGCTGGGATTATAGGTGTAACTCTCATTATTTTCTTAAGAAAACACTTGTTCGTTTTAGAAAATTATGGAGTAGTCAAAAGAAGATGTTACCTACATAGATGTTTTAACAACGTTATAATCATATAATTTTGTAATCTGCTTTTTAAAAAGTAGAAAAATATGCTAGACTGTTATGTAATCTTTAAAAATATTTCGTTGTGGGTTTGGGAGAAGGCTGGCATAGGAAAATGCTTCCTTTATTCTTAGTGTTCAGATTGATCTGAATTGAGGACAATGCAAGGCTTTCCTCAGGAGACAAAAGATCATTTTAATATTGATTACTTGATGCCTGAACTCATTCTATCAAAGAATTCCTCTCCTCCCCTCATCAAATTTTAATTGAGAACTACTGTATTGAAAGCACTGTTAAGTGCTATGGAGGACAAGGATATAAAGAAGACCCAGTCCTCGCCATCAGTCTTCACAATGGTGGAGAAATGAAACATATAAACAAAAACGAGAATGAGTATCTTAGAATTATAACTTAAGCATACTTTAGCATCATTTCATCTGGAGGTAGCTCATCTGGAGGTAGTTCCAGATGAAATGCTGAGATCAGAGAAATTAAACAATTTGCTTATGGTCCCAGTTAGTGATGGCCTTAAGGACTACAACCTGTGTCTCTTTAGTTCATGCCAGTTGTATTCTCTAAGTCATTCTGTTGTCTTCTTTGGACCTTAAGGTCTCCACTTTTCTAAAATTTCTTCTTCAGGAAGTACTTGGGAAGTACTCTTCTGCTAATTACTGTGGCCAAGCTTCTTGAAAAGTGAAATACATTGGGCCAGATCTTCTGGAGATTGTCTGTGATGGTGCTTAAGAGCGTGGGCTTTGGAGTTAATACCTGTGTCAAGTGCAGACTCTTACTTAACTGTGTGACCTGGGGGAACTTATTTAATCTCTCCTAGTCTCCTGGTTTCCTTGTCCATGACGTGTGAAAATATCTTCTTTACAAAGTTGTGATAATGATATGAGATAATTTTGTGAAGTAATAGCACAGTGCCTGGCACATAGCAAACACTCAATAAGTGACAACTGTGTTTTTAGAAAATTCAAATGTGAAGGAAGTAAAACTTCAGTATACGTACAGGAAAGCTCACATAAGTGTATAGTTTGATGAATTTTTACAAGCTGAGTATACCTGTGTAACCAGCTCCAAATGAAGAAGTATTAGCACTCAAAAGTCCCTCTTGAGGGCCCATGTTACCCAGGGGTAACCACTATCCTGATGTCTAACCCGCATGGATTACTTTTGGCTGTTTTTCTATTTTATTTAAATACTCTTTTGTGTTGGGCTTCTTATGCTCAACATTGTGTTTATGAGATTTATCCATGTTGTGTATAGGTGTGTTTCATACATTTTTATTGCTGTACAGTATTCATTTATGTGACTCTACCATGTTTATTTAACCCTTGCACTATTGATGGCATTTTTATACTTTTAAATTTTTGACTATTAGGCATAATGCTGCTATGAGCATTACATAATACATGCTATGCATGGCTTTGGGTGAACGTTTCTGTTGGGTATTACCTAGAAGTGGAAAAACTGCTTCAGAGTGTAAGCATATATTCAGCTTTAGAGGGGAAGTAAGAATCTTAATTTAGATGTTAATATAACCATAGTCCATTCAGACTGTGGGTTGCCCCTTCCATTCGATGCTTGTTACTAAAACAGAGGGGAACACAAAAAACTAGGGAAGGTACTTGACTTTTTTTGTTCCTTAATAATGAAATTTTATGAAGTCATCTTATTTGCCATGACAGGTGAGTGTGGCATTTTTAAGACAGGACAGAGTTCACTATCCCTCTGTGTGCCTTTTTCTAGGATGAGGAGAACAATCCCCTTGAGACAGAATATGGCCTTTCTGTCTACAAGGATCACCAGACCATCACCATCCAGGAGATGCCAGAGAAGGCCCCAGCTGGCCAGCTCCCCCGCTCTGTGGACGTCATTCTGGATGATGACTTGGTGGATAAAGCAAAGCCTGGTGACCGGGTTCAGGTGGTGGGAACCTACCGTTGCCTTCCTGGAAAGAAGGGAGGCTACACCTCTGGGACTTTCAGGTAAAGGGTCTGCCCTAAAGTGTATGTAATGCTGTTGATAGGTTCCATTTCTGGTAATAGCCTTTCTCCAGTTTGCCGTATTCCAGAGTTATATCTGATAGGTGGAGCACTCTACCTTTCTGGGAGACAGGATACCTTCAATACCTCTTTTCTATCAGATAAAGCTGGTGATACTTACCATCATATGCCAAAAGTGAGAGTTATTGGTGACAATGATTACAGCCTCATGGCTTTCCTGGGAGTTTCTCATTTAATTACGCTTCGTCCCCATACACAGTTCTGTCTGAAGCTCTGTGGGTCAATTCCAGAGGTGGGGCATGATCAGCATATTTGGGTCACAGACAGAACCAGTTGTTTAATTCACAACAACTACCTGCCCCCTCCTCCCCAGTTCTGATTGGCTGGTCTAGTTTGGTAGCCTAAAAAGGCTTACTACTGCTGGGGGTACTAGCTACTAATGTTAGAAATTGAATATAACGGGCTTCCTCTTTATTCTCTTTGTTCCAGGACTGTCCTGATTGCCTGTAATGTTAAGCAGATGAGCAAGGATGCTCAGCCTTCTTTCTCTGCTGAGGATATAGCCAAGATCAAGAAGTTCAGTAAAACCCGATCCAAGGTCTGGGCATCGTTTAGAAATTTGAGGGTGGGAATGGATTTCTAAGAGTTGTGTTTTGGTGCATGGCTGTTTTTGTACTAGATTAGAAGAAGATCAAAAAACATTTTTTTGTCTAAAGTGTTTGGTGTTAGCTTCTTCTATTTTTGGGTAAATCAACACATGAAGGGTGTTTTTGCTGTTTGTTCTTTAATAATTCTGTTATTAAACAATTTTAATACCTGCTACTTGCTGGGCTGCTAAATGAGCCTAATAGAAATATTAGGATAGCTGTTAACTTACAAGTGTACCAATAAGTCTGTTAATTACTGAAGACATTGGTGATGCATTACTACTTAAATATTTTTTCTTTTAGTTCTCCAACTTGTTTTTCTTATCTTTTTCTTTTTAAGATAGGATGTATATCCACATTTAGAATTGAACTACATATATGAATGTGTGATGATAAAGGTTACTGTTCAAGCATAGTACATGTTCTTATTAAACCTAAAATGTTTTGAACCTGGGAATACTTTTTTCTCTTAGAGATTAAACCTCTAAACAAATTTTGAAATTTGAAATTCTGAAATTCTGCCTCTGTGCCTACTCTGATAATGGCCTGATAGTGTGATTTGTCTTAGAGAAGAAACTTGCAATTAGGAACAGTGTACATGTTTCTATGTTTCTTCAAGTATTTTCTTTTTTCTTCTTTTTTTTTTTTTTTGAGATGGAGTCTTGCTCTGTCACCCAGGCTGGAGTGCAATGGCGCGATCTCTGCTCACTGCAACCTCTGCCTCTTGGGTTTAAGTGATTCTCCTGCCTCAGCCTCCCAAGTAGCTGGGATTATGGGCACACGCCACCACACCTGGCTAATTTTTTGTCTTTTAAGTAGAGATGGGGTTTCACCATGTTGGCCAGGCTGGTTTTGAACTCGTGACCTCGTGATCTGCCTGCCTCGGCCTCCCAAAGTGCTAGGATTACAGGCCTGAGCCACTGCGCCCGGCCCTCTTCAAGTATTTTCTATAGGCCAAAGTATATAAAGTGGAGCTCTACAAAGTCCCATTGAATCTCACTTAGGCTTGCCATTGGTTTTTTCTCCGGTAGGATATCTTTGACCAGCTGGCCAGGTCGTTGGCCCCTAGTATCCATGGGCATGACTATGTCAAGAAAGCAATCCTCTGCTTGCTCTTGGGAGGGGTGGAGCGAGACTTAGAAAATGGCAGCCACATCCGTGGGGACATCAATATTCTTCTAATAGGTATGATGTTGGGGATTTGCTTTAGACTGTTGTTCTTGTGTAGTGGTTGTCGGGACCTATAATATGTAAGATTGTACATTCTGTACTTAGCAGTATTTCAGTCCTATCAAAAGGCTAAAATGAATCTTTTTTTTTTTTTTTTTTTTTTATCATGTCTGGAATTCTTGATTTATAGTATATGATATATTCTTCCATGAGTGGTGAAGGGAAAAGCGAAGGAAATAATATTAAAAGCCAATTACTGTATGACTGTTGTGTCAGGAGCTGTGCTAGAAAGGCAGAACTTGCTGGGGGTGCTGGGGAGTTTCCTAGAGTGTCATCACTGCCCCCACCCTACAGGAGACCCATCGGTTGCCAAGTC
This sequence comes from Macaca thibetana thibetana, assembly GCF_024542745.1. Taxonomy (NCBI): domain Eukaryota; kingdom Metazoa; phylum Chordata; class Mammalia; order Primates; family Cercopithecidae; genus Macaca; species Macaca thibetana. The sequence goes on along the minus strand of NC_065581.1, from coordinate 53,008,781 downwards.
TCAGCTTCTGCGGTACGTGCTTTGCACTGCACCCCGGGCTATCCCCACCACTGGCCGGGGCTCCTCGGGAGTGGGTCTGACGGCTGCTGTCACCACAGACCAGGAAACAGGTAAGGGTATAAGGGTCCTTTGCAAAGGCCCAGCAGAGAGACTGAGCGTAGATCCTTTGTGTGCCCTGGCTTGTGTTCTGAAGATACAGTTGGTAGGTTAGTTGAGGCCAGATTATAGAGGACTGAGTATTCAGCAATGGTGGGTGAGTTATTTAAGTCTTTGGTTCATCTATTTACAGGAATGTTTTCGATTTGAAACAAAGTCTTAGCACTTTAGAAAGGAAATAAAAATAAAGATTGTACTATTTTATGAACTAGAGGAAGGGATTTGGAGACCAGTGAAGAGAAGGCAGAGGCCTAGTTGGGATATTACTTGAGGATGAGGCCAAAGAGAGACTCTATAAAGGAGATTTGTGAGAAGCTAGTTACTTAGGGGTCAAAGTGGGACAAAGAGATACTATTAATATTTAGGTTTAAGCTGAAAAGGTGACCCACCAGAATTTCCTGTAAGTTTCTCGCAGCCAACACACCGTTGCCGCGTTCACATGTGCAAAGTGAAAGATTCCTAGGAAGGAGATTGAAATCCTTCCCTTCTGGCCCCTATAACCTAGACTGTAGCATGTATTTTTACCTCCTCATTTCCCAGGGGATCGTCGTCTGGAAGCGGGGGCCATGGTCCTGGCTGACCGAGGTGTGGTTTGCATTGATGAATTTGACAAAATGTCTGACATGGATCGCACAGCCATCCACGAAGTGATGGAGCAGGGTCGAGTGACCATTGCCAAGGCTGGCATCCATGCTCGGTTGAATGCCCGCTGCAGTGTTTTGGCAGCTGCCAACCCCGTCTACGGCAGGGTAAGTAGAATCAGGCCCCAGCTATTGTCCTCACCTTCATTTGATTTTGCTGACTAACTGGGCTGAGAAGTGTATTCTAGGTGACCCAGGGCAAAGACTAAAAATAAGGCCATTTTCTTGTTATTATCATTTGTTTAGAGCAGGGTTCCTCACCCATTCCTGCACAGCAGACTCCCCTGGAAAGTTCCTTATTTAAAAGTAACTTTTTAACAATATAGTTAAACAGTCCATTTAACATATTTAACAGTCCATTAAATAAAAGGACTACATGCATGTGGCGGAGGAATTTCTAAACAGAACAGAGCTATAGTATGAAAATGAAAAGACTTGCTTCTCTCTCCTGTCACTTTGCCAAGAGGTAACAGCTTTGAAGTGTTTAAGGAAACAAAAATTTAAGCATGTACCAGCAAATACACTATTTCCTTGTTAAGAGTTATCTCTTTATCTTTGTTTTTATCATGACTGTGATGTGCTAGATATAATCTTTCATATTTGTCTGTGCCTGGGGTTTGGTGAGTTTTTCCTTTTAAAAAAATAGATTTCTAGTATTCCATCATAGGGATGTATTTAACTAGTCTCCATCTGATGGGTATTTAGTGGCTTCCTTTTTTTCCTTCCTATTTTGAATGAAGCTGTAGTGGCCATCCCTTTATGTGTGTTTTGTTACAGATTTGGGAATATATCTGTAGTATAAATACCTATTAATGAAATTACTGGATTAAGAGTTATGTGCATTTTTCTTTTGGTAGAGATTGCAAAATTACCCTCTTTAAAGATTGTACCATGTTAATACTTCTATTAATGAATGCTCATAAATGCTTTGTATTTACCAACTCCTTTTATTCTATCAGTAACTACCTCACAATGTATAGTTATCTTTATTTTACAGATGAGAAAATAGAGGTACAAAAGATTATGTAACTTGTTCAAGAGCCACAAACTTGAAAATGGTAGAGCCAGGATTTGAGCCCAGAGCTCATGCTGTGTCCCGGCAGTTTATAATCCTACAGTGTATGGGAACGCCTTGTTGCGATGGTGTTTTTTATACATACAGTTGCATGGTCCCCAGCTCAGAGTTTCTGAATTGAAATCTCTGAGTTGGAGCTCTTGGTAGCTATGGTTTAGAGAGGCTCTGCAGGTTTAGTTTTAATGTGTAGCCAAGGTTGAAAACCATAGGTTTTAAAATTAATGATGGGGCTGGGTGCAGTGTGTCATGTCTGTAATCCTAGCACTATGGGAGGCTGAGGTGGGAGGATCACTTGAGCCCAGGAGTTTGAGACCAACCTGGGCAATATAGTGAGACCTCATCTTTAAAAGTAAAATAAAGTCAAATAAATGATAATGTGTGTTTATGTCATTTTCTTTTTTTTTTTTTTTTTTTTTTTTTTTTTTTGAGACGGAGTCTCGCTCTGTCGCCCAGCCCAGGCTGGAGTGCAGTGGCGCGATCTCGGCTCACTGCAAGCTCCGCCTCCCGGGTTCACGCCATTCTCCTGCCTCAGCCTCCGAGTAGCTGGGACTACAGGCGCCCACAACCGCGCCCGGCTAATTTTTTGTATTTTTAGTAGAGACGGGGTTTCACCGTGGTCTCGATCTCCTGACCTTGTGATCCGCCCGCCTCGGCCTCCCAAAGTGCTGGGATTACAGGCGTGAGCCACCGCACCCGGCCTGTTTATGTCATTTTCAAGAGTGATTGGGAAATATAAGAAAAATGGCAGAACCTGAAATGTGAACATGGTCAAAATCATTATTACCTAAAAGTTGTTATGTTCTCTGATTGTGAAGTGTATGTGGATGGGTAGGTATCTGTCCAGTAGGCCCAGAATTGAAAGAGTATTGGGGTTTTTGAATCCCGGGAAAAACTCCCTTGATTTTTTTTTTTTTTTTCTGAGACAGCGTCTTACCCTGCCACCCAGGCTGGAGTACAGTGGAGTGATCCTGGCTCACTGCAGCCTTGACCTCCCTGGGTGCAGGTGACCCTCCTACCTCAGCGTCTTGAGTAGCTTGGACTACATGTGCACCACCATGCCTGGCAAATTTTTTTTTCTTTTTTAATTTTTATAGGTACAGGGTTTTGCCATGTTGCCCAGGCTAGTCTCGAATTCCTGGCTGAAGCAATCCACCTGCCTCCCAAAGGGCTGGGATTACAGGTGTGAGTGGATGTGCCTGGCCAGTTTCTAAGATGTTATGATTTGTACATCATTGACCATTTTAGTTGAGGTTTTACTCATATCTTCTGATATTTTGCTCATATCTACTCATATCCAAAAAGTTCTAAGTGCTTGTAGCCTAACCAACTTGCTCTGTCTTTATGACAGGTAGGGGAAAGGGATCATCTCTCAGTCAGGTCCTGCCTTGGGAATGAGAGGAGCAGAATAAGGTTTGGGAATGAGGGGCCTGGTTTAGAGACCTACATTCAGCCTGTTAGAGGTTCCTGTAGTAGGATGTGGGGCTTCCTAGGAAGCTCAGTTAAAGAAGGGTTGCAGGTAGAAGAGATGATTTACATTGTTTAATGGCTTTAAAATACTTCACTTTTTCACTGTTTTTTGTCTGTTTTGCTCTTTGAGGTCAAGCCTTCCATTCCCACTCCCAGAATTGCAGCAGCCTTGTTCTTTCTTCCTATTGATGTCATGCCCACTTCTGTTGTCCTCACATTCCCCAGTATGACCAGTATAAGACTCCAATGGAGAACATTGGACTACAGGACTCACTGCTGTCTCGATTTGACTTGCTCTTCATCATGCTGGATCAGATGGATCCTGAGCAGGATCGGGAGATCTCAGACCATGTCCTTCGGATGCACCGTTACAGAGCACCTGGGGAGCAGGATGGCGATGGTGAGGCTATGAGAATAGTAAGAGTAACTAATGGAAAGGGGCTAAACAGGTGGTAGTTTCTCAGGCCCAACCCAGGTGGTGGTAGGTGTTTCAGTGTCTGGGTTGATGTTGAAGAGCCCCCAACTGTTTAGCCACCTCCCCTTCTCGCTTACTGGAGGTTATCCTAAGGTATGTCTTTTGTCCATTTCTGGGTCTGGGAATAACTTTGAGCATCTTCTGTGGGCCAGGCAGTTCCACCATCTTTATCTGTGGGTTCCATGTGTCTGATTCTTTTTGAGCCCTTTCTTTATGAATCTTGGTGTCTTCCCTTCTTGTGCTATAGAAAAAGCAATTTCCCCTGGGTTAAACTCTTTATTACTCTCCTTTCTCCTAACTTGGGTATACCAGCTATGCCCTTGGGTAGTGCTGTGGATATCCTGGCCACAGATGATCCCAACTTTAGCCAGGAAGACCAGCAGGACACCCAGATTTACGAGAAGCATGACAACCTTCTGCATGGGACCAAGAAGAAAAAGTAAGCATTCTCATAACTCTGCCTCAAGGGAAACTGAAATTTGTGTTATATTAGAACATGTGTATGTCTAAGCTTAGCTAAGGCATTATGTGCCCAGATCAAAACCATGCCTGGAGTCATAACCATGTGGACTAATTTTCTTTTCTGGGTCCACAATATATCCTTTATCCTGGCCAGTTGCCTTGTAAATGTTTGGGTGATTCAGCCCAGGTTCAGGTCTTTTTTTTTTTTTTTTTTTTTTTTTTTTTTTTGAGACGGAGTCTCACGCTGTTGCCCAGGCTGGAGTGCAGTGGCGCGATCTCGGCTCACTGCAAGCTCCGCCTCCCGGGTTCCCGCCATTCTCCTGCCTCAGCCTCCTGAGTAGCTGGGACTACAGGCGCCCGCCACCGCGCCCGGCTAATTTTTTGTATTTTTAGTAGAGACGGGGTTTCACTGTGGTCTCGATCTCCTGACCTTGTGATCCGCCCGCCTTGGCCTCCCAAAGTGCTGGGATTACAGGCTTGAGCCACCGCGCCCGGCCCAGGTCTTTTCTTAAAATAGAGTTTGGATGACATGCCTAACTGATGGTGGGCGTGCCTTATACATGAAAGATGGCACGTGTCATGTAGCCATTTGTGATGAAGGGTCAGCAGATAGGAAACATTTGAGACTTTGTAAGTAGACTTGGGTGAAGGAGACGTGTGTTCAGGTGCTCAAAGCATGAAATGTGGGATCTTACACCTCTATTTTTGGTCATGATGCAGTAAGAAGCATAGCATAATCTTCAAAGCTGTTGGTTTAAAAATGCAGAATTTGGAGTCAGAAAACTTTGAGTCTACTTCAGCTTCTCTGAGCTGTAGTTTTCCCACCTACAAAATAGAGCAAATAATAACCTAAACTTTTTATCTAAACTACCTAACTCACAAATAATACCCAAAATAATTAAATAAAAATATGTGGAAGAATCTTGTATATGTTCCATATAAATGGGAGTTATGATAATGGGTTCTAGGCTTTGTCTGTTTTGATCCTGGCTTTTCTGAGAGGCAACGCCACTAATCCAGGCAGGTGGTAAGGTGTGACAGGGAGATGGAATTCACTGTGTGTGGCTCCAGGGAGAAGATGGTGAGTGCAGCGTTCATGAAGAAGTACATCCATGTGGCCAGAATCATCAAGCCTGTCCTGACACAGGAGTCGGCCACCTACATTGCAGAAGAGTATTCACGCCTGCGCAGCCAAGATAGCATGAGCTCGGACACTGCCAGGGTGAGTGCCTAGGGGAGCCTGGGCCTAGGATCCCTTAGGTATATGGCTGGGCAGGAGTCCTTGCTATCTGGGAGCTCTGAAAGCATTTTAACTTAGTGACTTTTTTCCCTGGTCTGAAGAGTTTCCTGTTACACAATTTTAATCATTTCCTTTTATAAAGGAAAATGAAATAAGGACCCCAGAGGTAACATGTCTTTCATTAGTTAAAATGACATTGGCCTCCAGAAGCTATGATTCATTCAGCCAACATAGGAGTGACCTAGACTAGTGACCTAGTCGAGTGACCTAGACTAGTGACCTAGTCTCTCTTACAAGCAATGTAAAATTAATAAGCACTCTTTTCAAAGAGCTCAGATCCAGGATGGGGAAGCACAAAGGTAGATAGAAAGACATCCGTGCATATTTATAAATATTTACCTCAGTGTGGTACTTACAAAGGAATGAATATGAAAGGCTATTTGAGTATAGATGAAGAAAGTGTTAATTTTCTTTTAGACTTCCCTGAAAGGGTATGAATGTCAAGGAAGGATTCCCAGAGAGTACAATATTTGGACTGGACTTTGAAAAAATGACTAACAGGCAACCATGATGGTTATTCAGAGCAATTTCTGGTAACCTAATATAGCTGTCCATGAATTTGTCTAAATCTTTTTTTTTTTTTTTTTTTTGTGAGATAGAGTTTCACTCTTGTTGGCTAGGCCGGAGTGCAATGGCGTGATCTCAGCTCACTGCAGTCTCCACCTCCCCGGTTCAAGCGATTCTCCTGCCTCAGCCTCCGGAGTAGCTGTGATTACAAGCATGTGCCACCATGCCTGACTAATTTTGTATTTTTAGTAGAGATTGGGTTTCGAAACCATGTTGGTTAGGCTGCTCTGAACTTCCGACCTCAGGTGATCCACCCGCCTTGGCCTCCCAAAGTGCTGGGATTACAGGCGTGAGCCACCATGCCCGGCCCAAATTTGTCTAAATCTTTTAGGGGCAGTGGATTTTGCGGCAGAAAGACCCAAGTCCAGAACTCTTATTATGTGACATAGACATAGACTTGGATTAGACATGATCCCAGATCATCTACTCCAGCCTCACCCACTCTGTCTTCTCAAATCCCTGCTGGGACTCTTTTGAGATGGAGTCTTGCTCTGTTGCCCAGGCTGGAGTGCAGTGGCATGATCTCGGCTTACTGCGACCTCTGCCTTCCGGATTCCAGCTGTTCTCCTGCCTCAGCCTCCTGGGTAGCTGGGACTACAGGCCTGTGCCACCATGCCTGGCTAATTTTGAATTTTTAGTAGAGACGGGGTTTCACTGTGTTGGCCAGACTGGTCTCAATCTCCTGACCCTCGTGATCCGCCCACCTCGGCCTCCCAAATTGCTGGGATTATAGGCGTGAGCCACAGCACCTGGCCGGGACTTTTTAATACCCCCAGTGACAGCATGCTCAGAACATTACTGTTTTGAAATTTTAGAATATTTGTTAAGCTTAAACCTATTTCCCCACAACTTTTACCTGTGGCTGTTGGTCTTGTTTTCTGGAGGTTGTGTATCACCCGTCTTCCTCATTAAACAGCTTACTTTCTTTTTAACTGTTCCTTTCCCCATGCGAACTTCTGGTGTGTGGCCCGCCCTCTCATTGAACCTAGAACTGAGCATCATACACTATTTTAGTTGAGGTCTTAGTGTGAGGTCTGTAAGTGAATTCCAAGACAATTTGGATTCTCTAGGTATGCTATTGCAGGCTAGGATTTCACCAGCTTTTTAAGTGGTTCAGGAATTAGAACTTGTCATGGAGTATATGACTTCCAAACTCTGGTAGCTTTCTAAATTATTACAAAATTTAATGAATGATTTTAAATGTGAATGTATTTAGTTTTGAATGTCATTGTGAATATACACGGTAATTTAGGAAACTTGAAACAAGAAGGGACCAGGATACGTCAGTGATGGGTCATATAATGGGAGACCTGGAAGGTGTGACAGAAGAAGTTTCTTTTTTTTTGAGATGGAGTCTCGCTCTGTTGCCCAGGCTGGAGTGCAGTGGCGTGATCTTGGCTCACTGCAACCTCTGCCTCCTGGGTTCTCCTGCCTCATCCTCCTGGGTTCTCCTGCCTCAGCCTCCTGAGTAGCTGGGATTACAGGCACGTGCCACCACACCGGGCTAATTTTTTTTGTATTTTTAATAGAGACGGGGTTTCACCATGTTGGTCAGGCTGGTCTCAAACTCCTGACCTCATGATCTGCCCGCCTTGGCCTCCCAAAGTGCTAGGATTACAGGTGTGAGCCACCACGCCCGGCCTGGAAGTAGTTTCATGTCTGATCCCAGCTCTGCAGCTAGCTTTTGGACTGTGGACAAATCCTTTCACCTGTCAGGTCAGCTTCTTTATCCATAAAATGAGAGGATTGGACACATCAGAATCACCTGAAACTTGTACACATATCTAGTCCCAAACACAGATTTCTGATTCATTCATTTCCAATTCATTCTGATTGATTAGGTCAAGAAGGCCATTCAGACAATAGCATTGTAAAAGGTAGAAGCACCCCGGTTTGGTATTCACCGGTCCCTGTGAGAAACATTTGTTAGGAATGTGTCAGAGTTCTCCTTCTCTGGACTGAGTTTACTCAAGCTACATATTTGTCCTCAGATTACTCCTTTCCTATCCCTCCTTCAGTGTGACTTTGGAAACTCTCCTTGAAGGTCTTTGAGTCCCATTTCCTTCATGTATAAAACTTCTCCAAGTTATTAAGAGGGTGAAATGACAATGTATATAAAGGCAGACTTCCTGCTGCATTGCTGGCCTACAATCACTGATGATTTTTCTCCCTTCTCTTTTCTACACTGTAGTCTTTTATCTTTCCAGTTGTTAGATGCCTAATTTTCTTCCCTGTTCACTTGCTCCTCCTTTCTGCAACAGTCTTGGGTATATTTCCTTGATCCTTGTTGTCATCTTTCTCATTTTTATATGGTATCTATAGAGAACACAGAGCTCTGAATTCTCTGCTTAGGCCTCCTGGGGCTTTTCTGGTAGTGTCATTTCCCTTTCTGTGCAGTAGGATTGATGGGCATGCCTAAAGGATTTGGGATAAGCAATCCTCCCTTTTCTTCCCTAGACATCTCCAGTTACAGCCCGAACACTGGAAACTCTGATTCGACTGGCCACAGCCCATGCGAAGGCCCGCATGAGCAAGACTGTGGACCTGCAGGATGCAGAGGAAGCTGTGGAGTTGGTCCAGTATGCTTACTTCAAGAAGGTGAGGATTCAGATGCCAGGGTATGAGAGGCTCTTCTGAATAAATTACAGATGCATGGGCTTCCCAGCCTTCCATGACTGACAGCTACATTTGGATCGTCAACAGAAAGCAGTATTTGTCTTCCAATGATCAGTCTGCCTCACTCTTTCCTCTGGAACACTCTGTGATTCTCAACCTTGACTGTACCTGAGAATCAGATGGAAAGCTTTAAAATGCTGATTCCAGGGCTCCTAGAGATTCTGGTTTAGTTGATGTGCTATACTTTCAGTCAGCTGCTTCTCTGTGTACTCCTACTTCCTTTGCATCTTAGAAAAAAAAGTGTTTTCAAAAGGGCTACCTTGGTAATCTTCCTTGTCCCTCTGTACCCTTTCCCCTTGGTAGTCTCTTCAAATGTCCCATTGGCACCTCAGAAGCTCATGTTTAAAGTTGAACTCTCAAACTTGCCTCATCCTATTTCCCAATTTCTGTTTGTGACATTGCATCTCTGTCATTTTAGATATTAAGCCTCAAAGCTTAGACTCCCTTTTCCTAGTTGCCCACTCCCGCCCCCGTCTGGTGAATTTTAGTTTTGGGGTTGAGTTGTGAGTCTGATAAAGTCTTCCTCACTTTTTGCTAGGTTAAGGGTTGTCTTGGATTTCAATTAGACACCTGATTTATAAGGAAATAGATTGTTTTCCACTTTACTATTATGTGCTAGACATTTGTTTCTTTATTCAGTAAACATTTATTGAGTACCTACTATATAAACAGCATATAACGTACTTCCCAGCATTTTAAAAAGGTGGGTAGCAGTCTCTACTTCTGCCCCTGGTCCTGGGACTTAGGGATAAGAGGAGCTAGGTAAACCATTGGAAACATGGAAGTCATTCCTGCTTATGGTGCAGAAGAGACTCGGAGTTCTCGATGCAGTTCCCCTGCATCAGTGACCCCTCCAGCCCACCCACACTTGCCTTGGGCCTAGGTTCTGGAGAAGGAGAAGAAACGTAAGAAGCGAAGTGAGGATGAATCAGAGACAGAAGATGAAGAGGAGAAAAGCCAAGAGGACCAGGAGCAGAAGAGGAAGAGGTAAGGTGGGGCAAGCAAATGAGATTAAAAAGTTGGTGGCCAAAAAGTTGGTAGCTCACACTTGTAATCCCAGCACTTTGGGAGGCTGAGACGGGTGGGTCACTTGAGTCCAGGAGTTTGAGACCAGCCTGGAAAATATGGCAAAACTCTGTCTCTACAAAAAGTAGAAAAATAGCCGGGCGTGGTGGCGGATACCTGTGGTCCCAGCTGCTCGGTAGGCTGGGGTCGGAGGATTGCTTGAGCCTGGAAGGCAGAGGTTGCAGTGAACTGGGATCGCGCCACTGCACTCCAGCCTGGGTGACAGAGAGAGATCCCATCTGAAAACAACAAAAAAAGTTCCAGTGGGACTGGGGAGAGGAGTAGAGGGTAGAGGGTGGAATGAGCGCTGCTTATTGATGTCAGGTTGTTCATGGAGGGTGTTCCTAGACCTGTACGGTTTGTGGATGAAGATAACCTGGGTAAAAGAGAGAGAAAGAGAGTGAGACCTTCTCATGTGCTTTTGACCCCTCTACTGAAGAAATGCTAAATAGTAGGAACAGCAACCCAACCACTGAGGGTTTTGAATATATACTTAAAAATTCTAAGGGAAAAACCTTCATGCTTATGGTTGAACTTATAAGGGTGAGTGATGTGGGAAAGAGCATTGGAAGCAGCGCCTGTTTGTGTTCTAGTCTGGGGACTTGGTCGTGTTTAGAACAAGCAGCAGTTTGCAAAGGCCTAAGCCTAGTGCTTCACTTTGACTTAGTGGTTCTGTTTCCTTTTCTCCATAGTTAGAAGCACAACATGGGGCTCCCTTGCCTTTCTGTCTCCAAACTTTCTCTCTCTCTTAACTGCCCTGGGTATTTTAGAAGGAAGACTCGCCAGCCAGATGCCAAAGATGGGGATTCATACGACCCCTATGACTTCAGTGACACAGAGGAGGAAATGCCTCAAGGTGAGTGAGCGCCCCTTACTGATGAAGGAGGTTGTTCCTGTGACTCCTGGACTTTTCCAGTTGCTCTGTGCACTTTAGTTTCTTGTGGACTCTTGTTTGTTTGGCTCCCTGTTTGGGGCCTATGTCCAAGAGGTTTGTCCCAAGAGAGCTTCAGGGGAAACCCACAGTAAAAGCTTTGGAAGAAGCTTTGCTCTATTGTGTACACCTCCTTGATGAACTGTGCTGTGCTATACCTGGTATAAGCATTTCACATAATATGTATTTTGAGGGTCTCCTGCCTCACTAATTCCTTCATCATCCAGTGAAGATTTCCCTTTGTCCTAATTGTTCTGCCTGGCCCCATAAGAACCCTAGGAAATAGGAGTGTTCAGCAGGCTGAGTGAGGGATTGGGAGTGGAGATGATTTCCCTAGTGTTTGTGGAAATGGCTTCACCTTGCTAATCTTCCCCATCTCTACAAACATCAACCCGCTGAAGTACACACTCCAAAGACGGCAGACTCACAGGAGACCAAGGAATCCCAGAAAGTGGAGTTAAGTGAATCCAGGTGAGTAGGGATGTTGCTCCTGCCCCTTCAAGAATTCTGTATCACTGAGGAAGGGACTTTTTTCCCTTGGAGAGGGTGGGAAAAAAACTGCTGGTTATCAGTAAAACACAAAGCTGGAGACCCGCGGCTTTTAACATTTTATATTCTCATTTAATTTCAAACTTACTGAAAAGTTACGAGAAAAGCATGAAGAACTTCTGGATGTCCTTTACCCGGAATCTTCAGTTGTTTAAATTTTACCGTTTGCTTTATTAATAATTCTCTCTCTAAGAATTTGAATTATGTCTGTGTGGGGTTAGGAAGAAGAGTTTTACAACAAGTACAACTTACGTCTTACTGTAACCTCAGATTCTTCTTGGTGGGATAGATATATTTTGGCCATTTGTTTTTGAAATGAATTTTTACCACCAGGGTTTTAGGAAACATTTTTATCTATGAATTTTGTTTACTGAACACCAAAGAAACTCCATAGGCAAGTTTTACGTTTTTTCTTTTTATACTTTAAACACATAACACCATGTATTTACTGAAGAAAATTTGAAAAACATTGAAAAGTATTTAGAAAAAAAGAAATCAATTGTAACTCTATCCCTCAGAGACAACCATTCAACTGTATCTTAAAATGCTTCTTGAATCAGCTTGTATAGATCTCTCTTTTTTTTTTGAGACAGGAGTGCAGTGTTTTTTTTTTTTTTACCTTTTTACAGTGTTTATTTTTTACTTTTTGTAGAGACGGGGTCTCCCCATGTTGCCCAGGCTAGTCTTGGATTCCTGGCCTCAAGGAGTCCTACCTGGGCCTCCCAACCAAAGGGCTGGGATTACAGGCATAAGCCACTGTGCTTGTTTGATGTCATTCTTTTTTTTTTTTTTTTTTTGAGACGGTGTCTCGCTCTGTCGCCCAGGCTGGAGTACAGTGGCATGATCTCCACTCACTGCAAGCTCCGCCCCCCAGGTTCATGCCATTCTCCTGCCTCAGCCTCCCGGGTAGCTGGGACTACAGGCGCCCGCCACTGCGCCCAGCTAATTTTTTGTATTTGTTGTAGAGACGGGGTTTCACAGTGTTAGCCAGGATGGTCTCGATCTCCTGACCTCGTGATCCGCCTGTCTCGGCCTCCCAAAGTGCTGGGATTACAGGCGTGAGCCACGGCACCCAGCCGATCTCATTCTTTTTAATGACTGCAGGGTTTCCATGGTATGGATGGGTAAAAATTTATTTAACGAAATTCTCTGATGATAGACATTTGGATGTTCCCTGTTTACAGTAAAACAGTATTAAATTTATCAGTGTGCACTCATGCAAGTATAGCTGTAAGGTGAGTTCCTAGAAATGGGCTCCCTGGGCCAAAGGATATACACATTTAAGGCTTTAGTAAGTGCTGCTAAATTGTCCCCCATTGATGCTGGCCAGGTTACTGTTTTACAGCCAAGGGGAATGCCAATTTTCCACGCACTAGTATAATAGTTTAACTTTAAAGGGGGCTCCTCAAGGGTAATGCTGCCATCAGAGGCAGATGTGTGTGTGAGAAAGAATATTGAGGGGACACCTCTACTATATTAACACTATGACTTTTCCTAGAATAGCTCTTTCCTGAGAGCATTTGGGTTTGTTTACTCCTCTCCCCCTTTCTCCTGTCTGGGGCAGGTTGAAGGCATTCAAGGTGGCCCTCTTGGATGTGTTCCGGGAAGCTCATGCGCAGTCAGTCGGCATGAATCGCCTCACAGAATCCATCAACCGGGACAGCGAAGAGCCCTTCTCTTCAGTTGAGATCCAGGCTGCTCTGAGCAAGATGCAGGATGACAATCAGGTCATGGTGTCTGAGGGCATCATCTTCCTCATCTGAGGAGGCCTCGCCTCTGAACTTGGGTTGTGCCAAGAGAGTTTCTTCCGTGTTTCCCCCCGTCCCCAACCCAACTCTTTGCCTCTGCTCCCCTCACTAACAGTGTTGAACTGAAGGCGAGGAATGTTGGTGATGAAGCTGAGTCAGGACTCGGTGGACCCTTTGGGAATGGGTCATGAAAGCTGCCATGGGGTGAGGAAAGAGGAGACAGTGAGAGAGGACAAGGACTATTGCATCTTCATTGCAAAAGCACTGGCTCATCCATCCGCCCTACTTCCCATCCCACACAAACCCAACTGTAAATAGCATGACTTCTGAGTACTTTTGGGGGGCACAACTGTTTTCTGTTCGCTGTTTTTTTTTTCCTGCAGAGCACTGTGGTCTAGACTAGGCTTTGGGTGGTTCTAACTGGTGGAGAGAAGCTCTGATGCATGTCATGCTGGTCAAGAGAGCTTTCTTTACAATAGCACCAGTTAAGGCGAATATATATTGTACCACAAAACAAACCCAATATCCAGATGAATATCTGAGATGTTGAATAAACTTAGCCATTTTGTACACGCGGTCTTAATAGTTGTAGTCTGTTTTTCATACATATATTGAATTTTGTTTTCCTTGAGAGCAATCGTGCAGGGTTTGCTGCTCCCGCATTTGCAGCAAACTACCACACGGTGGCAGCAGCCTGCTGTGCGCTCTCTCTGGGGGTCATGTCTCCTCTAGAGACAGTTTTCTTCCTCAGCAGCACCAGCATTTATCAGTCAAAATTGATAGTGCAGACCAAACCCTGCCAATTTAAAATAGCTAAATGGCCAGGGGAGGCCAGTGAGTAAAAGTCCAGGAAAAGAATTACCCCTCTGCCTGGCGCTTTTTGCCTGAATCTAAACTTACCCTTCATAAAGATAGAATACCTGATATGTCAGACACCTCAAAATCCTGGGAGTTCTTGCTCATAATGAGATCTTGTTAGAGGATCCTCTTTTTTTTTGAAACAGGGTCTCGCTTTGTTCCCAGACTAGAGTGCAGTGGTACAATCAGCTCACGACAGCCTCGACCTCCTGGGCTCAAGTGATCCTCCTGCCTCAGTCTCCCGAGTAGCTGGGACCACAGACACATGCCATCATGCCCAGCTAAGTTTTTGTTTTTTATTTTAGTAGAAATGAGGTCTCTCTGTTGCCCAGGCTGGCCTTGAACTCCTGGACTCACATGATTCTCGCATCTCGGCCTCCTAAACTGTGAGATTATAGGCATGAGCCACTGTGCCCAGCCTATAGGATGCTTTTGAAACTACCTGGGTGTCCACTTTTTGGGGTTGGTTAGCCTGTATGCACATAAGCTTGTGATGGGGCCAGGGTGGGACTTCTACTGTTGTACGGTTTGAATAGCTTTTGAAGAATTTTTCAAGTTACTTTAAAAAAGGATCATGTGACTTTATGGGGGGCTTGGGTCACATGGACTGGAAGCTGCTTTCTGGTGGCAGATGTGGCTCTGAAGTTGTGCTAGTTTTTGGCTGTAAGATTGCTGAGGTACTTTCTTCTCTGTTTTTGCCGAGAGTCATCTTTTACCACAAAGCAGGAGATATTCTTTGGTTCGTTAAGACAAAGGGATTTTTTTCTTAAAAGCAGTACAAAATTGTTGGGGAATTCTGTTTTATTTGTGATTTTCCCCCCCCCTCACAGATGCGAGATCCAAGTCCTATTGGAAGTGGTCTAGAGAACCCAGTTTCAAAGGACAGTGCAGTGGTACCAGAAGGAGGAATTTGCCATTCATTGAGCATTGACAATGAGTCAGAAGTTGTGCTAGGTACAGCAGTGGGTGCAAAAGTGGTGCTTTCTTCTCTGAGGCCTCTAAGCTGGGGATATGTCAATATGTTGGTGAAAATTTAAAAATATAAAGTATACAGCTGGGCATGGTGGCTCATGCCTGTAATCTCAGCACTTTGGGAGGCCAAGGCAGGCGAATTGCTTGAGTCCAGGAGTTTAAGGCCAGCCTGGGCAACATGGCAAGACCCTGTCTCTATTAAAAAAATTAAGTATGATTATATACCAAATAAGGGCAGACACAGAGATACAGGAATCCAGGGAGGACCGTGAGGATGTCAGGTGCTACTGATGGGGTACAGCTATGAAGAACAACTCTAGGAGTTTTTAGGGATCTTCTCAAGTGATTTGTTCTAGAAAGGCAAACATTCTGTCAATAGGACTCTTAGTCTGTCCTTCACCCCTGAGGAAACTGAGGCACAGGGTGGGGTGATATGTGCATCTACCATTGTGATAATAGCTGTAATATCAGGTGTACTTTGCTGACCATTTCATCACTCTTCAAACTAGTCAAAAGAATAGTAAGTGGAAGACTATATAGCAGCCACAATAGATATTAATTGTATTAAAATAGCATGACTCAACCTTTCCATTGAGTTTTAAGACACTTGCGTGTGTAGTTCCCAACTTACAATAACAGAAAAGAGCTAGTAAGCTTTTCCAGGGTAGGTTCTTGCTTGTTGACAGGTGGTCCACTGCAGGACCTACTGTGGGAACCAGAAAGAGGCTGCTCAGGTGGGCTGACATGTCTTGAGGCCAGTCACCCCCGAGGGTATCACTGTTGCCACCCTGCAGAGATTGCAGTGGTGACCCAGATTCACCAGAGAAAATCACTAAATTACGTGCCTGATTCCAAAAGAGAAGTCTGTTTACATTTAGGTTTGTCGTCTGAAATACTGTAGTTAAAATAATTTGGGGGGGCTTAGAGAAGTAAGTTGTATCTTGAAAAATGGCACCTTATTCCTTAACTCCCCTGGATAAATGAAGTGGCAACATGAAAGGATGGTTTTCAAAAAGGACAGTTTGGTAAGGATTGCTGAGATTGAATCTCTTCTCTGCAATTTACCAAACAACTTCAGGTAAGTTTTGTGCTGCTCTTTATTTCAGCTGTAAAATGGGGATGATTCTTGCCTTGTAGGATGCTTGTGAGACATAACTGGGAAAGCAGATGGCAGGTTCCCGCCTGGTGTATTACTACTTCATGGCAGTGGTTTGATTACTGCAAGTTCCAGGGCCCATTAAAACAAAGTGATTCATTTTGACAAATGTTTATGAAACATGATCCTTTAATCAAAACCAATTATGATGATTTCACCCTGGCTGCATTCCTGAACTCTCATCCCTTCCCTGCCTTTCCACTCTGATGGTTCCCACATTCTGGTCAGTGTGGCTTTGAGGCAAGCACTTCCCCCCAGAGAGGACCCTCTGGGCGCTAGCTCGGCAATGCATTTTCAGCTTTCTCCTGAGGGCAGTGTTACCTCACAACAGGGCAGGGTGGTATGAAAACATCGAGGGGGATAATGAGAAAGGCTCACAGAAACCAGTGAATCTGCCAGCCCTCTCTTTCTCATGTCTCCTGAGGAGATTTCAGACTACATCAGTTGTCCTAATGATTCTGAGCTTGTGAAGTGAACTCTGCCTCGAGGGTTTGGTCAGTGGAATATGGCAAGCGCAAGAATCACCTGTGTGCTGGCTGCCTCAGGTGCTCAGCCCTAACAACAACTCTGTGCAAGCTCTTTCCCTTCCTTGCCATCCTTTCCCTTCCTCCCTCCTCAAGAGCCAGGTAACACCACGTCTGCTGTAAGTGAGGATGGGGGAGCATTAAACTCTGGTTGCATAGGAAATCTCACCTGAGAGCCAAAAGGTTGGCAGGGTGACATGAGCCCTGCACTGGCAAGCAAAGGCATGTGCATCTGAGTTCCTTTTCTGACACTAGGTACCAGAGTTAACATGCCAAGCTAGGCTGGCCACTTAGAGGAAAGTGCATAGTTTCCATATCTGGAAAAGGAGTTGGTGGAACTACGTGATTTCTGAGGTCCCTTCTGGTAATGCATGTGATTTTCTTTTGTTTCTCTTTGAAATTGCCATAGAGTCTTGCTCTGTAGCCCAAGCTGGATTGCAGTGGTGCAAACATGGCTCACTGCAGCCTTGACCTCCTGGGCTCAAGTGATCTTCCCTCTTGAGCCTCCTGAGTGGCTGGGACCACAGGTGCACATCACTCTGCCTGAGTAATTTTTACATTTTTTGTAGAGATGGTGTTTCTCTATGTTGCTCAGGCTGGTCTCGAACTCCTGGGCTCAAGTGAGCTTCCCACCTCAGCCTCCCAAAGTGTGGGGATTATAGGCATAAGCCACCATGCCTGGCCATGATTTTCTTTACATTCAGTGTCAGTTCCACCCACAAGACGTGTTAGCACTGGCACCGCTTGATAAAACCTGGGTTGGACTGCTTGGAGAGGCAGGTCAGAATGGGTTGTCGGCCACCATGTTAAATATGCTTTTTAGGGACAGTGATTTCTATGCTTCCTTATTACTTCTTTGTGGGTAGTGTCCCAGGATGTTGCCTATTATTTCAAGAGATTTTATTGAATTTCTAGAAACATTTTTTTTTTTTTTTTTTGAGACGGGGTCTCGCTCTGTCACCCAGGCTGGAGTGCAGTGGCCGGATCTCAGCTCACTGCAAGCTCCGCCTCCCGGGTTCACGCCATTCTCCTGCCTCAGCCTCCCGAGTAGCTGGGACTACAGGCGCCCGCCACCTCGCCCGGCTAGTTTTTTGTATTTTTTAGTAGAGACGGGGTTTCACCGTGTTAGCCAGGATGGTCTCGATCTCCTGACCTTGTGATCCACCCGTCTCGGCCTCCCAAAGTGCTGGGATTACAGGCTTGAGCCACCGCGCCCGGCTTTTTTTTTTTTTTTGACATGAAGTCTCACTTTGTTGCCCAGGCTGGAGTGTAGTGGCCTGATCGTGGCTTACTGCAAACTCTGCCTCCTGGGTTCAAGTGATTCTCCCACCTCAGCCTCCCAAGGAACTGGGATTACAGACACCTGCCACCATGTCTGTCTTTTTTTTGTATTTTTAGTAGAGATGGGGTTTCACCAGGTTGGCCAGGCTGGTCCTGAGCTCCTGACCTCAGGTGATGTGCTCACCTTGGCCTCCCAAATTGCTGGGATTACAGGTTTGAGCCGCCACACCTGGCCATCCTAGAAACACTTTAGAACAAAATTAATTTTAACTCCATTTTAAATTCCTGAAAAATAAACCTGGTTTACTTTCTTTTTCAGACCTGGCGCCTTAGTGATGCGTGTTGGATTCTGGCTGGTCCATTATTAACCAGTGTGTAATCCTAGCTCATTCTCTTCAGTCTTTTCGTGAATATTTTTACTATTAAGCTCTAAGTATTTTCCCACAGCCTGTAGGAGTATATTATTAGCCTCTGCTGAGATTTACCATTCTGATAATAGTTCTCCCAGCAGGTACTTTTTGTAGCAAGCTAAACCTTCCTAGCTTGAAGTACCACTATTTAACCTTGAAATAGAAAGGTCAGCTCCTGTAATATTGCATATGTGTGCTGCTTTTCTAGTAATTTCAGTGCATGTAGTCCTGAATAGGAACCACAATAAAACCTGATAAAAATCTCTAAAAATGAAAGTGTGTGGTTTTTTTTTTCTGTCTTTTTTGAGACAGTCTTGCTCTGTTGTCCAGGCTGGAGTGCAATGGTGCAAACACGGCTCACTGCAGCCTCAAACTCCTGGGCTTAAGCAGTCTTTCCACCTCAGCCTCCCAGGCAGCTGGGACTACCATGCCTGGCTAACTTTTAAATCTTTTGTAGAGATGGGGTCTCTATGTTGCCCAGGCTGGTCTGGAATTCCTGGCCTCAAACAATCCTCCGACCTCAGCCTCCCAAAGTGCTGGCATTACAGGCATGAGTCACTGCACCTGAACTATTTAAAAAAAAAATTACTACGAATATGACATGGAATATTCAGGAAGCTAGAGAACAAAAATTACTACCCTAATATAACTACTATAACTCGTTTTTGGTGAATCTTAAAACCAGTTTTAAGAGTGACACTTCATAATATATCCAGTTGTATAAGCAAGCTTCAGATTAGGCACTTGAGATTAACAATGGTTTAGGAATTTAGGGACAAAAAATGTTTTTGAAACTGAATTTGAAGTCAGATGTTTGAAGCTTTGATTGCAGGAGAAGGCAAATGTTCACAGGTCACATTTAACCCTAATGGAGAATAAAAAGCTGAGAAAATTGGAGTTTAACATAGGGATGATGTATATAGGTTCTAAACTCCCAACCAAACTTTGGCTCCCAGGCACAACTGTGTACTCAGTGACTGGGACAGATGAGAAACGATGGCCTGCTGCTATATACTAGGCACCATATAAATTATAATAAATGTTTCTACCACCTGTGACATGGATTTTATTATCTCAATTTTATAGAGGAAATAGGCCTAGAAAGATTAGATACTTTGCCCAGGGTTTCAGAGCTAGAATGTGGTGGAGATCCTACTGGCACTCTTGATTCTTAACTACTATGTTGTTTTGTTTTGTTTTTTTGAGATGGAGTTTCGCTCTTGTTGCCCAGGCTGGAGTGCAATGGCATGATCTAGGCTCATCACAACCTCTGCCTCCCGGGTTCAAGTGATTCTCCTGCCTCAGCATACCGACTGGCTGGGAGTACAGGCATGCGCCACCATGCCCGGCTAATTTTGTATTTTTAATAGAGATGGGGTTTCTCTATGTTGGTCGGGCTGGTCGTGAACTCTAAACCTCAGGTGATCCACCCACCTCGGCCTCCCAAAGTGCTGGGATTACAGGCGTGAGCCACCGTGCCCGGCCAACTACTATATTCTAATCAGCATACTGTGTGCTCACTTCAAAGGGCTGGGAGTGCTCTGGGGAGCTGGAGGTGGTCAGAGAGAGCTACATCTATGAGTGAATCTCGTGGATTAGATGACAGAATTCTAGTGTGACAAGGTGTGTGGGTACCGGCATTCAGAGATGAAGTGGAAGACTATCTATAGCTAGTGATGTTCTCCGAGCCATCTCAGGGGTTTGCCCTGAGGGCAAAGGGGCCTGTTTGGTAATGACCCGGTGTTTGCTATTTCATATTGTCTCACAAAGCTTGTGCTAGTGTAGGCACTCTAGTAACCAGGAAACTGCCCTACTGGAGCCTGTTAACATTCTTAAATGAAGAACAGCTCAAATATTTTTTCCTATTACAAAACCTAGGATCTTTTCATTGGCGAAACACTAGAAAGTAACCATAAGAAATAAATAAAAGATATTTAAAATCCACAGAAAACGTATCTGGTATGTTTTTTCAGATACCTGTAGTTGGATATTTGTTATCAGTTTTTCAGATTATAAATAATGCTGTGATGAAAAACCATGTTGCCAAATTTTGGTGCACATGCTTATTTTACTTAGGATAATTTCCTAGAAGTATAATTGCTGGACCAAAAAGAGGAACATTATTAAAGTTTTTTTTTTTTTTTTTTTTTTTTGAGACGGAGTCTCGCTCTCTCGCCCAAGCTGGAGTGCAGTGGCCCGATCTCAGCTCACTGCAAGCTCCGCCGCCCGGGTTCACGCCATTCTCCTGCCTCAGCCTCCCGAGTAGCTGGGACTACAGGCGCCCGCCACCACGCCCGGCTAGTTTTTTGTATTTTTTAGTAGAGACGGGGTTTCACCGTGTTAGCCAGGATGGTCTTGATCTCCTGACCTCGTGATCCGCCCGTCTCGGCCTCCCAAAGTGCTGGGATTACAGGCTTGAGCCACCGCGCCCAGCCTAAAGTTTTAGGTATAGCTCACTAACTTGATGATTTATATCCCACACATATGTATGAGGATGCTTTTATTGTCCTATGTCTTTGCTGACACTGGGTATAATCCTCAATCCCATCCCCACCTTTTAAAAATTGCCACATGTAGTCTGGTTGAGATTTGAAGTTTATTTTTAAGGTCTCGCACATAGACTTCTCATGACAATAATTTCAGTAACATCTGCAATTCAGAGTTATGGAAATGGTTTAAAAATTCTTCCTATTATTAACAGAGAAAGTGCAGAAAAGGCAACTTTCACCACTGTATAAGCTTTGAGAACCTGAGGTGAAAAGTTGGTGGAATATTGCATCTTAAGAACTATCATTGGCTGGGCACGGTGGCTCACGCCTATAATCCCAGCCCTTTGAAAGGCTGAGGTGGGTGGATTGCCTGAGCTCAGGAGTTTGTGACCAGCTTGGGCAACATGGTGAACCCTGTCTCTACTAAAAATACAAAAAATAACCCAGTGTGGTGGCACGTGCCTATAGTCCCAGCTTCTTGGGAGGCTGAGGCTGGAGGATTGCTTGAACTCAGGAGGCAGAGGTTGCAGTGAGTTGATATCGTGCCACTGCACTCCAGCCTGGGCAACAGAGAGAGATTTTGTCTCCAAAAAAAAAAAAAAAAAAAAAAAAAAAATGAAAAAGCTATTATTGAAATCACCTGGTCTGATCCTGTTTCCATTAGGGTGGAATACAGGCGGGGTGCGGTGGCTCATACCTGTAATCCCAGCACTTTGGGAGGCCAAGGCAGGTGGATCACCTGAGGTCAGGTGTTTGAGACCAGCCAGAACAACATGGTGAAACCCTGTCTCTACTAAATACAAAACAAATTAGCTGGGTGTGGTGGCACCTGCCTGTCATCCCAGCTACTTTGGGGGCTGAGTCAGGAGAATCACTTGAACCCGGGAGGCAGAGGTTGCAGTGAGCTGAGATTGTGCCATTGCACTCCAGCCTGGGCAACAAGAGTGAAACTCCATCTCAAAAAACAAACAAAACAAAAAAACTTCCTCATACAAAGATAATATGTAAGGGCTAAAAAGGGTTCAGAATAAAAAGCCCAAAGACTAATTTCATTTCTCATTTTTAGAGAACAGAATTGCTCAGGTATCTTGACCCCAAGTCATAGGTATCACTGAGAAGGTGCTGCTTGCTTTATAAATTTGGTCCTCTGACCACCCCCCAACTTTTTTAGTACCGGGGACTGATTTCATGGAAGACATTTTTTCCCAGTCTGAGGGTGAATGTGGGGCCGGAGAGCAGATGGTTTTGGGGTGAAACCATTCCACCTCAGATCATCAGGCATTAGATTCTCATAAGGAGCGCACAGCCTAGATCCCTTGCACGCGCAGTTCACAATAGGATTCCCACTCCCATGAGAATCTAATGCCTCGCTGATCTGACAGGATTCAGAGCTCAGGGCTATTCCTATTATAATTATTTCCCTCCTTTGTCAGCACATTGTTAAAGAGCTGATAGTGTTAGACCAGGGAAAAATGGCCCTGAAAGAGCTGGAGAGAGGGATCCTTTTATTTGTAGACAGTCTAGAGGGAGTCAAGAGGCCTGGGTCCAGGCCAAGCTTCTTCACCACTGGGTATCTGTAGGAAAGCCATTGAGCCCCCATCATCAGCTGAGCGGGTTGCACCAGATTGTTTCAGAAGACCTGTGTGGCTCCTGAAATCTATGATAGCTGCAGATATCAAAGATAAGGAGATGTCTTGCCTGACTTAATGGTTAAACTAATGGGTTTCCAGGTCTAGAAATGACCTATAAGGTATCAGAGATGTCACAGGATAACAGAGTTGCTAGTGGTGGTATTCTCCTGAGTTGTTTAACGCAAAATCTGCATTATTGACATAAATGTGCAATCTACAAGAAGCCTTCTCTCTAGCTTAAACAAGGGCTGGGCTCTGCATAGCCAAGAACCTTTTCAGTCTTTATTTTTTCCTTGGTGTCCTTTCTCATCCACCTTCCTTTGACACTACCCTGCCCCCAGTCCCACTCAGGGCCTAAAGCATTAGAGAGAGCAGTGGAATGAGCCCTGCTAACTTAGGAGCTCCCGCCCTCTGCTCTGGAGCCCTGAGGGCAGACGGGGAAGAGCAGGCAGGTTCCACTTTTCCTTTCCAGGTACCTCCCCATCTTCATTTTTTTCTCCTTTGCCCCTCATACATCCTTCAAGCCCTTACCTCTGCACAGATGAAGAACCGTCCCTCACAGGAAACCCATTTCATCGTGTCCTTCTACAGCATTTCAACTGAAATTAGGGGAAGCTGAGAATCGTCATTCTGAGTCAGATCCGTGCAGGAGTGAAAGTAACACATTTCTCAGAAGTGTGGTTGTTTCAATGCTCTCACTGGATCTCTGCTGCCTCTTATTCTCTTCTCAATCTGGATCTTCTTGGGAAACATACAGTTATGACACTTGGAATTTTTAGCATTTGGAGTTATGTGATTGTTTTCCACAGAAGGAGGAGAAAACTAAAGAGGGCAGAAGATATATTACCCCACCCCATATATGTGTGTGCATCCATGCGCGTGTGTGTGCACACACACATACTCCTACTTCCAAGACTGAAATTGTATCTTTAAACGAAATACGATTTTTTGTTGAATTTCCATAGGATCACAAAGTTGGAAGGGACCTTGGAGGTAGTCCAATCCAAACAGCCCCTCCGTGCATAACTCCACTGTGGAACGTCACTGCCAGATGTTCATTAAGCTTTGGTGTTCTAGAGACAGTCTAATCTCTTTCCCTTTTGAAAAATTTCTAAAGTTTTGAAAATATGTGCTGTAAGTTTTCTCTTCTCTAGAACATTCCCACTTTAATAATTTTGTTGACAACTTTGTGAGTACTGATATATTAGAAATTGAAGGTAGCAAGAAATTAGGTAGAAGAAGAAATAAGCTAGTCTTGACATCAAATTAAATCAAGTGAATAAATATCTACAGCTATGGGTAGAATAATTTGCTAGGGGTGTGAGAGTGGTGGGAAGGCCAAAAGACAGAAAGAAGTCACAGTTGTCTCCTTCAGCAAGTTTAAATCCAGAGAGCAGATGAGGAGTAAATACTTTAAAATTTAAAAAGCCAAAGCACATACAAATAGCCATTCAAGTAGACTGTTAAAAAAGTTGTCTCTCATCGTCTCTAGTTAATTGCTAAATGAAATGTCATGAAAGTATGATGAGAGTTTGGAAGAAGGAAAGACGAGTGGATTTTGAGTCTGAGGACGTGGATGTTGAGGTTGGGTGGAACCCAGGTGAGCAGAACTGAAATGGTTTTTCCAGGAACAAGACACTAGCCTGGAGAGGGTGAAGACTCAGAAATTCAAACTATTTTGTGGAGCAAAAGCAGAAAATTGAGTGTGTCGCATGTGGAGGGTTTGGGAAAGGAATTTGCTTTAATAAATGAGGTTGGGGCCGGGCGCGGTGGCTCAAGCCTGTAATCCCAGCACTTTGGGAGGCCGAGACGGGCGGATCACGAGGTCAGGAGATCGAGACCATCCTGGCTAACACGGTGAAACCCCGTCTCTACTCAAAAGAATATAAAAAACTAGCCGGGCGAGGTTGCGGGCGCCTGTAGTCCCAGCTACTCGGGAGGCTGAGGCAGGAGAATGGTGTGAACCCGGGAGGCGGAGCTTGCAGTGAGCCCAGATCGAGTCTCCCAGAGCGAGACTCTGTCTCAAAAAAAAAAAAAAAAAATGAGGTTGGGGGGCAGGGATGAGATTTGGGCCTATGCCTAAAAGCTTGGAAATTTAATCCTGGGCAAGAATGGTCATCTTTCCGGGCCTAAGCTTGTCATCCCCACCCATCATCCCAAAACTCTGTTGGTTGTTAGTATGATGACTGGGGGGAAAGGACAGGAGCAAAAGTTGCTGATCCCAGGCTCATCAAGCTGAGGAGAAATTTTGGTGGGAGGAAGCCAGGAAAATGTGACAGCATTTGACAGATGCTCAGCTGGGCTTTCCCCAGGCATTGTGTTCTGGCAGCGTGTTGATTAATTCCGTCCACCTCAACGCAGGAAATCAGCTTGCCTGCTGAGTAAGAGAAGTCTGCACGGAACCCTGGGGTTGCTGCCAGCCTGAGGTTGCAAGGACAGGCCACGCCCATGGAGGCTGCCGCCGACAAAGAACAGCCTCAGTTTCCCATTATTCTCTTCATCCTCACACTTGCCAAAGAACCTTCCAAAGTAGGAAGATACGTATGGTTCTTAGCTACGAGGGAGTGAAGCTCTGAGATTTAAGACTTCTGTTTTTTTATTTTGTTTTGTTTTGTTTTTAATCTCAATAGCCTTTCAAGGATACTTGAGTCAATTTCTGTTTCAGAAAATGTAATGTGTTCCGTGAACCTCGCTACAATTTTATGGGAAGTTCAGCACCTTCCCTAATGTTCCCTAACGAGGTGCATCCGAGACTTTCATGTGATATGAATCATTTAGGCATCTTGTGAAAATGCAGCCTGATTGAGTAGGTGTGGGATTGGAGCAGGAAAATCTCCAATTTTAACAAGCCCCCAGGTGCTAACAAGCTAGATGCTGCTGTTCCCAGGACCAAACTTTGAGCAGTAAGATTCTCCTAGATTGCAGGATTGAGGGGTAAGAAAGAGTCAACTTTCTCATTCCAAATCTTGCTCTATCCATATGTGCTGCCTCCCCTCCTGAAGCTGTTGTCCTCTCTCTCTCTATATATATACACATGTAGATGTCATAAACCTGTTTTGTATATAAAGAGGTTTACCTTAGACATGGAAATAATGAAAGAGACTTAAAGGATTAATTAAAGAATTAAAGCACAACATACACATTGAAACAATTTCAATATAAGGCTCATGACTCTTAGTTCCCTGGTCATCTCAGCTACTAGGAGTTTCTGGGTGGCAGCTCTCCTCATTTCTCTCTAGGGTTAACTAAAATTCCTATTATTATAATTATTTTGAAGACAAGATCTTGCTCTGTCACCCAGACTGGAGAGCAGTGGCAGGATCATGGCTCACTGAAGCCCTGATTGCCTAGGCTGAAGCAATTCTCCGACGTCAGCCCCTCAAGTAGCTGGGACTACAGGAGCATGCCACCATGCCCAGCATTTTTTTTTTTTTTTTTTTTTGAGACGGAGTTTCGCTCTGTCGCCCAGCCTGGAGTGCAGTGGCACGATCTCGGCTCACTGCAAGCTTCGCCTCCCGGGTTCACACCATTCTCCAGCCTCAGACTCCTGAGTAGCTGGGACTACCGCCCACCACCACGCCCGGCTAATTTTTTGTATTTTTAGTAGAGATGGGATTTCACCGTGTTAGCCAGGATGGTCTCCATCTCCTGACCTCGTGATCCGCCCGCCTCAGCCTCCCAAAGTGCTGGGATTACAGCCGTAAGCCACCACGCCTGGCAATACCCAGCATTTTTTTTTTTTTTTTTTTTAAATTTTGTGTAGAGACGGAGGCCTCCCTGTGTTGCCCAGGCTGGTCTTGAACTCCTGGCCTCAAGTGATTCTCTCGCCTCAGCTTCCCAAAGTGCTGGGATGATAGACATGAGCCACCGTGCCTGACCATATTATTTTTTATATGTAGAAATTTCCCTGTCTTTACCCTGGAATAGGCTCTGTCTTTGCACTTCCAAAAAGGTAAGTTCTCTTCAAGACAAAAGTGCCATCTGGTCTGACATAAAATTTGCAGCTCTCTTGGAAGGAGAAAACTGTTATGGCAATTTTTTTTTTTTTGGTAGCACTTTTTTCTTCCTCTTACCCAGCACAGAGAGTGGTACAGAGTGAGTGTTTAATAAATGATGTTTCTGCTAATAAGTAGATAAAACTTGAATGCAAAAGCCTTCACAGGTCCACAGAATAGATTCAGAATTGAGAGGTCCCTCATGCGATCTGGAACTTTGTCCAGCCACTTAAACTGTATTCCGCCCAGGATCCTCACACAGCACTCTGGGGAAACTCCTTTCCTAAGTCTTTTTTTCTCCTTAATTTTCTTTTCTTTTCTCAACTTTTGCCTCTGATCCCCTTCTTTCACTGCCGTCTCTCCCAGCTCTTTTTTCATCAGAAGATCAGAAATTGCATGCTTTGAGAAAGAGAGAGAGAGAACGAATGAGAGAAACCTACAGAGACAGAAGGGAAAGGAGGACTTCTGTTTTTTTTTTTTAAATCTTTTGTTTACCTAAGCCCCAAGTAATTTCTACTCTCACAAATATTGGCATATGAAGACCCTAGTACAGTGTTTTCATCTGACAAATAATCATTATGTTTCTTTTTTTTTTTTGAGATAGGATCTTGCTCTGTTGCCCAGGCTGGAGTGCAGTGGCATGATCACGGCTCACTAGAGCCTTGATCTAGCTAAAGTGATCCCCTCATCTCAACCTCATGAGTAGTTGGGACTACAGGTGTGTACCACCATGCCTGGCTAATTTTTGTATTTTTTTGTAGAAACGAAGTCTCACCATGTTGCCCAGGCTGGTCTCCAACTCCTGAGGTCAAGCTATCTACCCACCTTGGCCTTCCAAAGTGCTAGGATTACGGGTGTCAGCCACGATACTCATACCTAATCATTATCTTTAAAAAGAAGGGTTAGTTTCTATGAATTGTGATTTTGTGGAGATTCTAGAAAGTGCATAATGGTTTTGAATATTTGACTCAAACAAATAGGAAACATTGAATGAGTAGGTTCAAAAAAGTCCGAAACTGAAAATCTTTTGCATTAAAAGGAAAAAAAAAAAAAAAAAAAAAAACAAAAAACCCAAGGATGATGTAGAGTTTGTGGAGTCTGTAGTTTTCTGCTTTTTGGGAGAGGCTCACTTCCCTTTTACTCTGTGGTCCCTGGCTCCACTTCTTGGAAGGTTTAAAAAAATGTCTTTTTTCTCCTTGTAACCTCTTTGGTCACATCTGACATGGTGTTGGTGAATATACCTTTCTTAGAGCTTTAGTTCTTGTTCCTTGATGGTTGGGGGACTGAGGATTGGTTCCTGATTAATTTCTAGAACTCTCTCAAAAACTTAGTGAACTTTTAATCTGAGTCAATTCTTTTTGAGGCATAATTCCTAGAACATTTCTATTTCTTTGTTTCTTTATTCCTATAACTCTCTTTTGATTTGATGGCAGATTGCTAGAACTATAACACTTTTAATTGAGTCCTTTTATCCAATTAAAATTTTTTTCCAGATGATTCATTCTAATTCTTGCCCTTCGGTAATTTACTTGGTTGAAAGGTTTTATTGTGCATTTCTCTTTCAAAGGCTTTTTCAATCTTATCTTTTACTCTTGAGGGATAGAAATAGTTATTTTTATTTTTAAATTTTTTTGCAGCCTTACAGGGCTCTGAATTTCTTTCTTTCTTTTCTTTTCTTTTTTTTTTGAGACAGGGTCTTGCTGTGTCGCCTAGGCTAGAATGCAGTGCTGTGATCTCGGCTCACTGCAACCTTTGTCTCCAGGCCAAAGCGATTCTCCTGCTTCAGCCTCCATAGTAGCTGGGGTTACAGGTACCCACTGCCACGCCTGGCTAATTAGGGTTCTGAATTTCAGGACTCTCTTCATTTCCTTTCATTTTTGTTTATCAACCTGCCAACTCTTTCCTGAACTCATCTCTTTCATGTGTTACCTTGCCAAATGCAGACAATAATATCCAAACACATGCAACTAACATTCTATTTTCTAATCTCTTTTTCTAGAGCTTCAAGTTTATTAGGTACAAGATCTGCCTCTCAAGTTATTGCAGGCAATGGTTTAACTAAATGTTTTGTCATTGTAGAGCATGGATTATCATTTATCCAGCCTGCAATTTTATTGCCATTATGATGTGCTACCTGACCACTTTTTTTCATGCTTTTTGTTATGACAGCACTTTACTTCAAGGCATGAATTTCTGTAACTGCAGACATACTGTCATGTTGCAGTAGCATATCTTGATTAGATGCACTTTTTTTTTTTTTTTTTTCTTTTTGAGAGAGAGTCTCACTCTGTAACCCAGGCTGGAGTGCAGTGGCACAATCTCTTCTCACTGCAGCCTCAACCTCCCGAGTAGCTGGGCTCAAGTGATCCTCTGAACCGAGCCTCCAAGTAGCTGGGACTATAGGTGTGTACCACTACACCTGGCCTCAAGTGATCTGCCCACCTTGGCCTCCCAAAGTGTTGGGATTATAGGCGTGAGCCACCACACTTGGCTAGATACACCTTTTTAAAATGAGAATAAAACCTTTTAAAAGTTGGATTTGTAAAACCAAATGTGTACATTTATATTATCATTATTCCCAGCTATCTCATGTTATTATCTGATTGGTTATATGTGCATGTTCACTTTTTTCCATGACTATTTTAAGCCCATTAAGGCAGAGACTTTAATAGTATAGTCTATTACCTGTGATAGTAGCTCCAACAAAATGTATCATGGCTCCAAGCACACATAAGGGCATGAAAACATCTTGCTGATTTGGATGTTTGACAAACTATAATATGTTACTACATTTGAGGCTGTGTGTAACTTATGGCTAAGGCAACAGAGTCTTCTGGTGTCTTTTTTTGTGGGCTCTTGGAGTTGACTGTAGTAGTCTAGCTGTCAGTGTGTTGAATAATGGCTCCAATGCACTTTTGAAACTCTTAAATCTGGTGACAGCTTAGATCATGAGTGGTACAGAGCCAGTCAGTGAAGGGTTCCACCATTGTCAGCTGTGTGCCCATCATATGTTCGTTATCGTGTCCCTGGTATTAGCACACGATTTGTGTTATAGGAAGTGCTCAATGAATGTTTGATGAGATAAGGATCTGAATCTGTTGATTCAGTTTGAACTCAGTGATAGCCAGTTACTAGTTTGGCATCTTGACAGGACAGTTGTTTTTACCCCAAAGGGGAAAACTGTGACCAAATTTAGCAAAGGTCAGTGTTGCCTCCTGCTTATGTAAAGAACCATTTTGTTCTCCCCTGCAATCTAGCAAATCCTCTTGTATTGAATTAGGCACTCTTGGTTCCAACTGATTTATTCATTCTTTATTTCAAGAGAGCTGGCATATTCTATGCATTGAGGTATGGCTCTGAATGGAAAAGAGATCACTGAAGAAGATGAGTGACTCAATCCACTCAATTTAGTACACATTTAAAGGTCTATTGCACATGTTGCTTTGGGAGCATAAGGGATACAAGCAAAGATGAAAACATGGCTCTTGATTTCATGGAGCTAGCTTCACTGTGCACATGGAAGGTCACTCCCGGGGAGGCCTTGAAAATTCTCCATAAGTTGGACTTAGGCGGTTCAGTCTGGTTAGAAGGAGTTGGCTAGGGGACTTGAGTCTATCTTTGCATAGAACACAGTTTAATCTAGATTGTATATTTAAGGATGTATATTTGGAGAAGGAGGCTGGTAGAGATTATTGGGGGGCAGGGTAAAGTTACCCAGATATATGAAGACCCCAGGGAACTATCCTAAAACATGTATGTGAGGGCAGGATACACCAAGTATTGGCACAAGAGGTTGAAGAAAGGAACAATGCCTGAAAGGGTGATTTGAAGAAATCTTTTTGTAGAAGTTACACTTCTGGTTGTTCCAGAGAGAGGTGCAGAGGGATGCACAGGCATGGAGGGGAGCAGGGTGGATGGAAGGCCTGTGATCACAGAATTCTGATCAGTTTTGGAGGGCCTTCCAATGAACCTAAGAACAACTCTTCATTTTCTTCAGGCGAAGAGTTGTTCAAACATGTTACGCTGGAGGAAAATAACTTTGCCCTGCTAGAATGTGTCCTGCCTTGTGAAAAGATTATGTGTAATTTTACCCGATCTTAATGGATGTAAAAAAAGATAAGTTACTGTTTTTTGGGGAATGTTTGTGTATCTCTAGGGCACAATGCCTGACATATAGAATGTTTGACAACCTGAACTGATCTGAGACAAATTAACTTTTTGCAGGTCATTTAAATTTCATGTCAGAGCATTTAAAGCATTTTTTCTTCAAAAATTAGAAACAACATTTATTGTTTCTTGTTAAAATATGGCGCTCTCATGAGAAAAGAGTGTGCAAAAAGAGCCTTCCTTCACCCTTATCCCAGCAGGCTGGGACTGTCCTCACTGTGTAGGAGGGAAAGTTTTTCACCTACTCTTGGGAAATTAGGCTGCTCTACTGTAGTTTTACTTTTGATTACTTGCATATGTAAAAAAAACAAAAAACAAAAACAAAAGGCAAAATCCAACAGCTAATAGGTTATCTCTCCCTAGGCATATAAGCCCAGTCCACCTGGACACAGATGTGGGGCTTAAGTCCAAATTCCCATGTGCAGCCCAGGATTAGGTGGTACTTTGGAAATCAAGTGGGTGTTCCTGGCTAGGGATTGAAGGCGATCTCAGCCCCTGGTCAGCTGGTTGAAAACATCCAAAGTGCCTCCAGTGAGAAGCTGAGATTACCTCTTTAATGAGAAACACTTTGGGTGAGGTAGGGCCCACCGTCAACTGGTAGGCAGCATTCTTGCCACAGGTTGTATCTGGTCTAGAAACTACTAGATCTCCAAATCCTCTTGAAGTCCCTTACATTGACAAGAATGAATTCAAGTTTCAAAATGACACACCAAGTTATACAAGGTAGAGGATGTCATTAAGGCAATAGTCTTACCAAGTCCATGCACAGAGCTCTAATCCCACCGTCACCCTCCCCTCACTCTCCAAGTCTGCTTAGTTCTACCCACTACTCTTCCTTCTCAGCGACAGTTCCAGCATCCAGAAGTCTTGAGCAGCCTTCAGCCTCACAAGTTGGGGGTGGCCTAATTCAGAAACTTCATGGCAACTTCAAGGCCAAGGAAACAGGCCACATTGGCTGGGAAGGCTTGGGTCATCACTGCATCAGACCCTTTAGATAAGGATGTGATTCCTTCATCCCAGATGAGCTCCCTCAGCACATCTCCAAAACCATTAGGATATTTCCCAGGAGGTACAGTCTGGAAGTGAGACTTGAGCACATCTTGGGGGATTGCCACAGCCCAGTTGAAGATCCCTTCCTGGCAATGCCCCCAGCCACCAGGATTCAAGGCGCACTGAGCTCACGGACCCTCTTTCCTTCAGGAGTGAAGATATTTTTTAGCCATTTATATGTTATGAATTACATTCCATTAGCTGGAACATCTCACATAAGGGTAAGCACGGTCCCTTTGTAGATGCCTCGGATCCCAAACTCCTGGTACAGCTTCTTTGCACAGTCCAAGGTTCCAATGTACTTGGTTTCCCCTGAAGAAGCCTGAAACTGTAACCAGCACTTGATGGGTGCTCCAGGGGTCACGATGCCTGTGGTGAATGTACCAGATAACATACCAGCTGCAAACAGCTGGGGATAGCTGAGCACATCCTCTGGGTGTTTCTGTCGTAGTTTCTTCCTTTAACCAAACCCAAAGAAGTACACAGCAAACATGGGGGTGACACCGATGATAGGAGCAGCCATTCACTGATATAGCCCCGTGATGCCCCTTCTAAGAGTCTTCGGGAGACAGTCCAAGGTCCCAAAGTACATGGGAGGCTGTCTAGGCAAACTCGGTAGCTGTGTCTGCAGTCGGACCTTGACGGTGTCCAGAGGGTGCCCCATGAACAGCAGGCACATGCCACCAAAGCCGCTGGCCAGCAGGTTCTTGAGCGGGCTGATGGGCTTCGGCTGATCAGCCATGGTCAGTCCGCCTATCTCTGAGTCTGTCAGTTCCTGCGTCCTGGCTCTGCTGCCCCAGCTGCAGCGCCAGGGCCGCCAATCTTGCATTTAAAGGCTTCTGCTTGCTAATTCATTTTGGTTAAAAAAAAAAAATCATTCTCAGAGATAGCCAAGGTAATGGGCATTTATGTGTTGTATAAATGTGATATTATATATATGTATATATTTGTCCATGGCTCCTGGTTCATAACTCCCACAGCCCTCATTATATCCCAAGTGATAAAAATGATAAGCATATCTTTTGTTGGGGTATTTAGCTTTTTTGTCTTTGGTTACTGAAGCAGCTTCAGACAGCTTCAGAGCAATAAAGGTGAAAAAGACAGTCTTTTATTGTAATGTTGGAGCACTTTAGGCCTAAGAAATAGGTCTCAGAAAAAAGAATCTCCCTCTCTGAACTTCTGCCCACCTTTTCTCCCCAAGACAATAGAAACGGAAAATATCCTCTCATCTAACATCACTCCCACACCTTTTGTCTTGGGGCTGGTCATAAAGAAATTCTTTGACTTACGTTGTCTAATCATAGGCCATAAGACCCTCAATTCAGGAAGGGTCTTCCCCTCTACCCAGGAGGAAGGAATGCTGTTCAGAGAGGCCAACAAGAATCTGAACAGACAGGCCTGGCTGGGTTTCCTCATTCAACCTATTAATATCAGGTTATACCCTTTTTATCCAATCACATTTGTTTACAGTTTTCCATGTTGTAATCATGTCTGCCCAATGAAGATTCCATAAAAGGCCCAAGAGGATGGGATACAAACAGCCTTTGGACCGTTGAACTTGTGGAGGCTCTAAGAAAGGTGAACAGTAGCTCATCCCTGTGCTGGGAGGGTAGTGCACCCCAGCTCCATGGGAAGGAACACTTCCGTGCTTGTGACCCTTTCAAACCTTGCTCTATGTACCTTTTCATCTGGCTGTTGACTTGTATCCTTAAAAATATCCTTTGGAATATACTGGTAAATATAAAGTAGTGTTCCCTAAGTTTTGTGAGCTGTTCTAACAAATTAATCAAACCTAATCAAACTCAAGGGGTTTGTGGAACCTCAACTTGAGGCTAGTCGGTCAGAAGTCCCAGAGCTTTGGACCTGTGACTGGTGCTTAAAGTGGGAGCAGTTTTGTGGGCACCCCTGGGATCTGACTCTGCCTACCTGGAGATAACGTCAGAATTGAATTGGATTAGAAGATGCTTAGCTGGCGTTGGATGCAGAATTGATTGCTTGCTGGTTGATGGAGATAAATCCCCACATATATGGTCATGGAAGTCTTTTGCATTGCTGGTAGTGGTGTGAGAGCAGAGGAAAACAGTTTGTTTTTTCAACACAATGAATAATGATTATTTATTAAGCACCAGTAGGAGTCTAACCATGGGGTTAAAAAATAATTAGTTCAGGGAGATAACAAAACTACTAGGGTATATCATTTCTGAATCTTTCACTGATGTCATTTCATTTCTTTAGTTTTGTTTTCCCGTTCATAAAATGGAGGTAAAGATAGTTTAGTACCAAGGCTCCTCTAAGGATGAGTTTTCTCCCATTTAAATCACGATTCATATTGCATGACTAGAAAGTAGAACATATGGTCCGTGACAAGGGTGTTGGCAATTTGTGGGAGAACAAAAAAGATTTGACAACAATTTCTAACTTGGTTCATCTCCGTAGTAAATTAAAAATGTTGCTCTGATTTGTGGGCACTGGGGGTGGAAGTAGGGTAGAAGGAAAGAAAAATTTGGTCCTTTTCCTGTCATCCCTTTCTTTAGGGTCCCCTTTTGTTCCCCTTCGGGAAATGGAATAAAAAAAAAAAAACCCTGCATTCGTCAGTAACTCTGGGTCAACCACAACTTAAAGACAGTAAGCAGGTCAATCAAAACAGGGGCAATGATTGCTATATAACTAACAGGTACTCTCATTGATAGAACACAGGCATACACAGGAAGATACATTCACAGAAAGAGCTTCCTGCACAAAGCAAGCAACCAGTGCAACATGACAGTGAAGACGCTGCACGGCCCAGTCATGGTGAGTAGCAACAATCATTCTGGTTTAAGGACCGTCATGCCTAGGATTTCAGGAAAACAGAATTCTAAGGAGTTAGGTTTGATTGGGGTCTTTTTGGAATTACTTCTTTAAAAAACAGAGATGACTTTAATTTTGACTCCTGTCTGGTGGCAAAAAAGAAAAAAATAACTAGAAAAGTTATAATGGCATAAAAATGCAGCTCCTGGCCAGGTGCGGTGGCTCACGCCTATAATCCCAGCACTTTAGGAGGCCAAGGCAGGTGGATCACATGAGTTCAGAAGTTTGAGACCAGCCTGGCCAACATGGCAAAACCGGATCCCTACTAAAAATACAAAAATTAGGTCAGGCCCAGTGGCTCACGCCTGTAATCCCAGCACTTTGGGAGGCCGAGGTGGGCGGATCACTTGAGGTCAGGGGTTCGAGACCAGCCTGGCTAACTTGAAACCCTGTCTCTACTAAAAATACAAAAATTAGCTGGACGTGGGGCAGTTGCCTATAATCCCAGCTACTCGGGAGGCTGAGGCAGGAGAATGGCTTGAACCTGGGAGGTGGAGGTTGCAGTGAGCCAAGATCACACCACTGCACTCCAGCCTGGGTGACATAGCGAGACTCTGTCTCAAAGAAAAAAAAAAATGCAGCTCCTCACCCAATGGCTTTTGCCCAGGTGCTGTTAGTATGTGCAGTCCTTGGCATCACAGACAACTAGCAGGTTCTCTCCTGTGGCCATCCATTATAGAGTTAGGTTGGCCTGAAATTCTTATCTCATGGTGGGAGCTTGGCCAGCCCTTTAGGGATTATGTAGATATACATTTTAACCAAGGAAACTGAGGCCTCAAAAGGTTTAATGATTCCCGTGAGACCGCAGGAGTGCCCTGGGTAGAAGAAGTGAAATCACCCAGTGTTGACTTTGGACAGCTCCTCGAGAAGGGAAATTTCCCATGTCTCTGATTGCTATTTATTTATTTTGCACCATCTCATTCTTCTTGGAGGAAAGAGAGATGTCAATGCAATGAAAATCTAGCCCCAGCAGGTCTGGAATCTTGCCTGGCATTAGATAAGGCCTGGGAAGAATTTACTACAGAGGCACATGAAAACAGAGGTTAGGAAATCCTGCATTTTATTATCGGCTTAGGTAATTTCCTTGTTTTCTCCTTTTACAAGCCATATAATTTAAAAGAGCTTGAATATCACAAAAGGTTCATGGCATATAGCAATGGTATGTTTTAATTTATTTTATATTTATGTGTTATTTTAAAGATTACATGTAGCGCAGCAAAGTGCCATATTTAGGGGCATAGGCTCTGATGTCAGGCATATGTGGCTCCACTGCTTGCTAACTGTAGGATTTTTGGGTAAGTTATTTATCTTCTCTGTGCCTCAGTTTCCTCAACTGTACAGTGGAGATAACAATGGCATCTTTCTCATGGCATTTATTGGGAGGATTAATTAACATCTTTGAGAATAAATGAGTCTGTACTCTGTATTGGCAGATTTGTGTATGCTTAAGTTTCAGTTAATTTGGCCATCCTAATAAACAACAACTGGTAATGATAGAGAAAGCATTCAGTAAGTATTAACTGTTCATATTAATATTGTTATTATTATCCTGGAAATTCTGATCAATCCTCTGAAGTACATGGGGATACTTCCCACTTTATACAGATGAACAAAAGCTCAATTAAGCTATTTATTTAACTTTTCTGGATACTGTAAGCACAATAACTGGTACACCAATCTAAGCTTTCTGGCTCCAAGTACACTATGCTTCTCTTTGAATGGTTCGGAGGCAAGATTTCTGAATTTAAAGCCATTGCATCCAAGCAATTCTGTTGGGTAGCTTTGTGCTCCATAGCTATTTCTATTTCTAGTTTCCTTAAAGAAATCTGTTGGGTTGTCAGGAGGAAACATAACAATGCAAGGAGCATTGGAATAGAATTAGAAGTTGAGAGGTGCAGGCAGATAGGACATCCTCAATAAGTAGTTGAGGCAAATTCTCATGGACCTAGCGGTTGACCAGGTGCATGCTTACAGGAGAACACACATTGCTGGTGAGTATAGGGGGTGAATGTTCAGATTGCTCAGGTGGGCTCACATTAGAGTGAAGTGCAAAGCTAGGCTGAGAAGGTTGGTGTCCTGTTATAGCTCACCTTCACCTGGTGCTTTCCCTTGCCTCTGTCCCCTGTTCTATAGATTGAGAGCAATATCTATTCATCTGCTTTCTAGGTGGCATATAAGAGTTCAAGTCCATACAATGCTCTGAATTTCTCTGAGAGGTACTGTTTAAATCATTCTTAAGAACCAGCGACAGCCTGGTTCAGAGCCCCTGCTCTGTATTACATAACCACTAACATCTACAGTTTCAGATCAAAAGCTTTGTGGAGCAAATTGGAGTAATTTGCAGACATCATCTGATTTCCTGATAAAGAGCTATGTGACCTACAACACGTATGCACATCTAGTTCAGCTGTCACATCGCTTAAAATGCTTGGCTCTTCTAATGAGACAAAACTAAGATTAATGTTGGTAATAATAAAAATAACCTTCAATGGCAATAGCACTGACTACTGACACCTTGGTTTGAGTCCTGAGACTGGTACTCATATGCTGGTGAACCCAACCAAGTTATTTATTCCCTTTGGGACAGAACTCTTTCACCTGTCTAATTGGGATAATTAATACTAGCTCTGTCAACCTCACCAGGTAGTTGTGAAAATCCAGTAAAAGCGTTTTCTAAAATACTCTATATTAGCAAATATAATAACTTGTTAGAAACATGGTAATTATTGCTAAATCATAGAACTCCAATGTATGTATTTAAAAGCTTTCATAATGAAAATTAATAGTGATTCAGTGAGTATGACACAAAAGAGGAAAGAGAAAACACAAAGGAGGAATTTACTTAAGAACCCTAAAGATGTGATTGATAGGCTTGGGAAGTTATCTAAGACCCTTTAATATAAGCTGACATCTTTAAAAAAAAAAGTCATAGCAGTCCAGGCACGGTGGCTTAGGTCTGTAATCCCAGCACTTTGGGAGGCCGAGGTGGGAAGATCACTTGAGGTCAGGAGTTCAAGACCAGCCTGGCCACATGATGAAACCCTGTCTCTACTGAAAATACAAAAAATTAGCAGGTGTGGTGGTGCACATATGTAATCCCAGCTACTTGGGAGGCTAAGGCAGGAGAATCACTTGAATCTGGGAGGTGGAGGTTGCAGTGAGCCAAGATTGTGCCACTGTATTCCTGACTGGGCAACAGAGTGAGACTCCATCTCACAAAAAAAAAAAAAAAAAAAAAAAAAAAGCCATAGCACTTTGTCAAGACAGAAGGTATATGAGCATGAATTCCACATCTATCTAGTCTACTGTGTAGCACAATATAGAGTTAGCAAGTTAGAGTCACCAGTATTGGATACTTATCATATGCTGCCACTATTCTTCATGATTTGTGTGGATCATCTCATTTAATCTTCACATATATATACTTTTTTTTTTTTTTTTTTTTTTTTTTTTTTTTTTTTTGAGGAAACAGAATCATAGTTGCTAAGAGTCCCGGAATTGAGTTACAGACCCTGGACTTCTGACTCTGAAGCCCATGCCCTGAGCTACCGCACTATAAAGTCAAGAACTAGCTGTTGAATGAACGAACGATTGTGGGGGATGAAAGTTGATGCTTGCTGATTATCTAAAGGCAAATTAGCCTCATTCTGACCTTTCTGGGTCAACCTTGCTTTCAACTTCTTTTTAATATCAGCTTCCTCAGTATGGCAAATGGACACTATGACCTTTTTGTTTACTCTTATTGGTTTTTTGTCTCTAGTATCTGCAAAATGTGAAAAGGAGAGCCTTTGAAACCAACATGTCTAATCACCTTCCCTATCTTAACTCATGGAAGGTGTGAGCCTGAACAACGCTAAGCCTAGAGAATAAAAGCAACTTATCTTCAACTCTTCTTCTTCTTCTTCTTCCTTTTTTCCCAAGAAGGAGTCTCATACTGTTGCCCAGGCTGGAGTGCAGTGGCTCGATTTCTTTTCACTGCAACCTCCGCCTCCTGGGTTCAAACGATTCTCCTGCCTCAGCCTCCCAAGTAGCTGGGATTACAGGTGTGCGCCACCATGCGTGGCTAATTTTTGTATTTTTAGTAGAGACGAGGTTTCACCATGTTGGCCAGGCTGGTCTTGAACTCCTGACTTCAGGTGATCCACCTGCCTTGGCCTCCCAAAGTGCTGGGATTATAGGCGTGAGCCACCGCACCCGGCCTTCAGCTCTTCTTCTGTATTATGTTGAGAGTCTGTGATGGGCCTTGCTCATCCCCAGTAAGGGTCAGTGGCGATGGTGGGTGAGCAAAGCATGGTTGTGACAAAGGGAATCTGGCAAGATTTTTAGCTTTTCTTTTCATTAGGTCTTTGGGGCACTTTCATTCTTTGTACGTTACTATAACACCAGATAAAGTGGCGTTTCAATGTAAGTATAAAAAAAACGCTCCAGAGCTAAAGAGAAATAGTTTCCATATTCTCCGTTGTTGTGCATCATTAGTGCCCCGGTTTCTTTCAATTAGCATGGATAATTGGAACTTTGCTAACGTTGGTTTTGCATAATGTTTTTCTTAATGCAGTCAGCTTAACTATATAGTTCAATTTAACTGTATCGTTTTGTTCATTCATTCACTCACTCACTCTTTCATTCATTCCGAAAGTGTTTATGAACATGTGTAATATGCAGGAACTTACAATCTAATGGGTGTAGATCTGACAGGAACACAAATACTACATTTCCAGACAATTAAAAAATGCTGCTTGAGTGCTAGATGATCAAAGCTTTATAATTTAAGGATAATAAACATACTTCTGATTGAACCATTTTAGAGACTGTTCTTAGAGGAGATCATATCTGAGCTGGGCCTTAATGGAAGGGTAGGATTTTGACAGACAGAGTATTCTAGGCAGTGTATTCTAGGTGGAGGAGTGGCTTGGAGGAAGGATTTTGTGGGAGATTCACGGGATATCAAGTTGGAAGTAAAAACAAGAGCTATCGTTTATTAAGCCTCTATTTTCGTTTTACAGATTTATAGGTGTTTTATATAGAACATGCTATTTAATCTTGTTAGTAGTCTCATAAAATGAGCATTATTATCCACTTGGAAGGAAGAGAAACTAGAGGCTCAGCAAGGAAGCCAGGATAGGATTTTAACCGAATCTCAGACCCTGGCATCTTTCTGTCTCACTGTTTAGAAGCTCTTAGACTCCGGAGGGCTTCACTTACTAGCTAGGCTAATGAGTTTAGTTCTCAGTTTGGCACCTTGATACCTTTAGGTATGAGTGTTCCCATTTCCAGGTGAGGAACTGAGGTGCAAAGAGAAGCCCTGATCCCATAAAAGGACAGGAATGCTGAGTTCCACAAAAGCATGCATCTCTTGCTAGTAGGTGAGGCGAGTCTCTAACTGATTGCAGCCTCTTCTGTTTTCCAGGTCAAGTACTTGCTGCTGTTGATATTGGGACTTGCCTTTCTGAATGAGGTGGCAGCTAGGAAAATCCCCAAAGTAGGACATACTTTTTTCCAAAAGCCTGAGAGTTGCCCACCTGTGCCAGAAGGTAGTATGAAGCTTGACACTGGCATCATCAATGAAAACCAGCGTGTTTCCATGTCACGTAACATCGAGAGCCGCTCCACCTCCCCCTGGAATTACACGTAAGTGCAAATGAGACTGATCTTCACATTCTTTGGAAAAATATGTTAATTCTTTCTTATCATAAAGTAGAAAATGTAGAATACGTAGAAAACATACAAGGGAAAATCCTCTTAACAATGAAAATTTCATTTTACCTGGGAGCTCACATCTTTCTTGTTTTGGGCTAGGTTCACCTTTGTGGTTGATGGTCCTAATATTTTGCTTCCACATTCTCATAAACTCTGTGCCTTTTTCTGCTTCGTGTAGCTCTAGGACAGAATTCACAAATTTTCCTGTGTTGGAAGAGAGGGTTCTTTAAAGCAGATTGCATAATTATCTCCGCATGAGGATAAATGGGAAACAGAAAAGTCGGTTCAAGGAGATCCACTCAGATTAGACATTATCCTTTAAGGAGTGGGAATGAGTGGAGGAGAAAGGCCAGTCTGGGAAATGGGATGTTAGGTGGAGACCTTCAGGGTACAGTTTTGTAATTTGGCCTTAAGATACAGGTTCTTGGAACACCAAGCACCCCCTCCTACTCTCCAAATGTAAGTATAAAAATAGATTCCAGGGACAATTGAAGTGTTTCTGGGGTTGTCATGTAGCTTCTCATGTGAGTGTGTTATGAGAAAACCTTGGGACTGTAGTGCCCCCTGCCTCAAACTGGGAAGATGTGGAGAGACCAAAGAATGACTT
The DNA here is from genome assembly GCF_024542745.1 of Macaca thibetana thibetana. Classification (NCBI taxonomy): domain Eukaryota; kingdom Metazoa; phylum Chordata; class Mammalia; order Primates; family Cercopithecidae; genus Macaca; species Macaca thibetana. The sequence goes on along the minus strand of NC_065581.1, from coordinate 52,967,982 downwards.
GGACAAGTCCAGCTTAGCGAGTAGATGAGTTTATTAAGACTTACATATGGGGCGCCCTAGGGCCACAGCAGGACAGATCTAGAGATCCGCCCTGCCTCCCATCTCTAAGCTGCTCATAAGCAAATTTTCTGGCTCTTTGCCTACTGTGTGTGTCCAATGGGACTGTTTCCCTTGGTAGGTTCTCAGATACTCTCTGAGATATTTGGGTTCTCAGTGGCCTGCTCCTTGGCTGTGCTGGTGGCCCTGGCTCACTGCCCATCCTTCATGGTTCAGACAGTGGATACACACCCTCAAGTAACTTGGTGGGAGTCCTGTCACACTACAAGTGGAGTATGTACAGTGGCAAGCTGGCAGGATAAATGTTGCGGTCTTTATGCCTCCAGGCAGAGGGGCCTATTAAAGGAGAAATGAAGAAAAGGTCTGAGATTCACAGACCTCTGGGACTGTGGCTTTCCTTTCCAAGCAACAGGCTCTGTAGTCCGACTAGTGATGGAAGACTGACTAGTGACGTTCAATCTCCAGGCAGAGAATAAAGAATAATTGTAATAATAATAATGCCAATAAGAGATCTAATGTGAATTGAATGCTAACATTTGTACAGTGGGGTATTTTATATGTACTTGTATCACTGAGCATTCTCAACAGTTGCATGAGAAAATGGAATATGAAAATCCCCATCTTATAATTGAGGAAACTGAGGCTTAGAAAGGTAAGTCACTGCCAGAGGCTGGTGTATGCTTCCAGGCTGTGTGGCTCCGGAGCCTGTGCCACAGCCCTGCGGAACTACCTCCCTGCAGGTGAGCACCCAGTGCTGTGGGGCTCTCATTCGCTGTCTTCCTCCCCCATGCCTCACCATGGTGCTTTGGCTTGCTCCTCCTGCAGTGTCACTTGGGACCCCAACCGGTATCCCTCGGAAGTTGTACAGGCCCAGTGTAAGCACTTGGGCTGCATCAATGCTCAAGGAAAGGAAGACATCTCCATGAATTCCGTTCCCATCCAGCAAGAGACCCTGGTCCTCCGGAGGAAGCACCAAGGCTGCTCTGTTTCTTTCCAGTTGGAGAAGGTGCTGGTGACTGTTGGCTGCACCTGCGTCACCCCCGTCGTCCACCATGTGCAGTAAGAGTTGTACATCCACTCAGCTGAAGAAGCTGTAGAAATGTCACTCCTTATCCAGTGCTCTGCAACAAGTCCTGTCTGATCCCCAATTCCCTCCACTTCACAGGACTCTTAATAAGACCTGCATGGATGGAAACAGAAAATATTCACAATGTATGTGTGTATGTACTAAATTTTATATTTGATATCTAAAATGTTAGGAGAAAAATTAATATATTCAGTGCTAATGTAATAAAGTATTAATAATTGAAAAATACTTCAGGTGTCTGTTTGCAATTCCAGCTTGTACTCACGGACTGTGTAGCCCTACAGATTTTGGAATTCTATATGCCTATCATTTGTTTTTCATATTTCCTTATCAGAGCACCAGTGTTAGAGTTGTTTTGTTATTAATGGTGCCTGGAGATTGGTTACATAAAGAGTTAAGGAAAATGGTACAAACAGAACTCAGGTTCCCTAGGGACACTTTACTGCTTCGTTATCCCAACTACATTATTTTACAAAGCAAGTATTTCTTGGCCACTGTGCTAGCCAGTGGAGATACAAAGAAAAGTAAGAAATGCATATGAAGGGCCATGTGTTGATAGAGGCCATCCAAAGAGCCCCTGGTCATGAGGGCCATGGTGGCCACTTTGTTTCCTCCTCTGACTTCTGGGCCCTTTAGGGGTCACTGGTTATCTTTTGTCCATCTCTTACACATCTTAGAGGCACACAAACTTCCAGATTCTGATCTCCATGCCACTCTGAGGAAACTGAGAGGTCTTCTGGTGCCTCTGTTGCACACCACATTTTCTCCTTTACTTCCACCATGCCACTAGCTCAGAGTACATCTGCATGGCTGCTGCCTCCCAGGTTCCAGAGAGAAAGTGGGCTTAAGTTCTCACTCCCACCTAGGACTTGGCTTGAGGATGGACAGTCGGCAGGAGCCTGGCTCCCATTTTGAACTCTTCAGTCTGTTGGTGGGTGTGGAATGGGAGTGGTTGGAGAGGCTAACTCTTTCATCTCTTTGCTCCAGAATCTTGTACTTAGGATATAAATATTGACTTTTGTACTTAAAATGTTCACATGTTCAGGTTCTTTTTTTTTTTGAGACGGAGTCTAGCTTTGTTGCCCAGGCTGGAGTGCGGTGGCGCGATCTCGGCTCACTGCAAGCTCCGCCTCCTGGGTTCATACCATTCTCCTGCCTCAGCCTCCCGAGCAGCTGGGACTACAGGCGCCCGCCACCACGCCCAGCTAATTTTTTGTATTTTTAGTAGAGACGGGGTTTCACCGTGTTAGCCAGGATGGTCTCGATCTCCTGACCTCGTGATCCGCCTGTCTCGGCCTCCCAAAGTGCTGGGATTACAGGCGTGAGCCACTGCGCCCGGCTTGTTCAGGTTCTTAAAATGTAAAATACCTTCCTCTCATAGCTATCAGCTTCACAATTTTACTCTAAATCTCACAAGTTCATTGTGATGCTCAAATCTGTGTGAAGAAAGTTTTCTCTGTTCATTTTGGCAGTAATAGCTGTACCCTAGGCGTAGTGCATATAAAAAACCCTCTGTCTGAGTAGTGGGGGAAGTATAAAGGAAATTTCAGGGGGAAAAGAATTGCACCACTGGGTATATCAAGATACCATCTCAGCCCAGTGTGGTGGCTCATGCCTGTAATTCCAACACTTTGGGAGGCCAAGACGGGAGGATTGCTTGAGACCAGGAGTTCAAGACCAGTCTAATCAACACAGACCCCATCTCTCTGTCTCTCTCCACACACACACACACACACACACACACACACACACACACACACACACACAATTAGCCAGGCATGGTGGCACACACCTGTAGTCCTAGCTACTTGGGAGACAGATGGGAGGATCGCTTGAGCTAGAAGTTGGAGGCTGCAGTGAGCTATGATATCATCATTGCACTCCAGCCTGGGTGACAGTAAGACTTTGCCTCAAAAAAAACCAAAAACAAAAACATTATATCATATTTCATTACACATGTACCCATGTACTTTCAAGGCAGTGTGCCAAATACTATAATCAAGGTATGAAATGGTAGGAAAATATAGGAAATTCCTGGAAAGTTTCAGACACAAGATGACTTTTGCACTGAGATGAATATGAATCAGTTTGGAGGAAGATGTGGGAAAGGCATTCCAAGCAAATGTAACAGCATGAGCAAAGGCAAGAGATGCAAAAAAACCTGGTATACTGGGGGACTGAAAGTAGTTCTATGTGCTCGGGATACTGTGGACATGGGGACATGGTGGGGAACACATAACAAATGTTTCTTTAATGAATAAATGAATGAATTCACTTGGTAGTAGACAACAAACAGTGGGCAAATGGGCCACTCATGGATGGTTTTGTAAGCTCTGTTTCAGGAACGACAGGAGGATAGCTATATTTCACAAGATAGCTTTGGTGATAGAGTGCAAAAGGGATCAGAAACCTGAAGGCCAGTGAGAAGATCAGAGAGAAAGCAACTTCACTCTGACAGTACACTCACAGTTTTAGAGCTGGATGAGCCCCTATAGATCACCTGGTCAACCCTTCTCATTTGCAAATGTGGCCCACAGGAATTAGGCGACTTGCTCAAGGTCACTTGGTAGGTAGTAGCAGAAACAGGTTCATTGACTCTAAGTTCATGACTTTTGATATGGGTTTTGCAGCAACGCTGTAGGGTGTCCAATAAAGATCCATTTCAGTCATTCCTCTATGTGGCCTCAGGCTGGCCCTGAGAGAGACTATGTGGTGCTCTGAAGCCTGGGGCCTTGAGTCACAAAGCTTCCTTCTGTGGCTTCTGCACTGAGGGTTGGCTGTCCTTCAGGAAACTGCATGTCCTCTCCTGCTCACAAGGTGGCGAACTGTGTCCAGTTGTTCCCAGATTCCTCAGCATACACTGAAAGGAAAGAAATTACTGCTTTATGGGTAATTTGTTTTATTTGGTGACTGGAAGCCACTTCTGAGGCAGAGTGAGTAGGCTGTGTTCTTCCGCTCTGCGCTCAGGTTTCTGGGAGTGCCTTTGTTTTTCCTGTAGGAGAAATGGCTGCAGTTGAGCAGTTTAGGTGTTCAAATACAACATTGCATCATAATGTGTGGAGACAGAAACCTTTGTTTCCACATGGAAACTTGAAAGCATATAGTCTTTTCTTTCCATATCCAGTTCTTTTTGATGAATGGTTGGCTAAGGGGAAAAAAACCAACATATTCTTTCTCTGTCTCTGTTTCTGTCTTCTTTTCCCATTCCCTACCTCCCCAAATTTGGATAAAAGTCACCTATATATATAAAGCTCTGTGTGATAAATTTTACTTGTTTTTTTTTTTTTTGAGACGGAGTCTCGCTCTGTCACCCAGGCTGGAGTGCAGTGGCCGGATCTCAGCTCACTGCAAGCTCCGCCTCCCGGGTTCACGCCATTCTCCTGCCTCAGCCTCCCAAGTAGCTGGGACTACAGGCGTCTGCCACCTCGCCCGGCTAAGTTTTTGTATTTTTAGTAGAGACGGGGTTTCACTGTGTTAGCCAGGATGGTCTCGATCTCTTGACCTCGTGATCCGCCCGTCTCGGCCTCCCAAAGTGCTGGGATTACAGGCTTGAGCCACCGCGCCCGGCCGATAAATTTTACTTGTAATTTACAGTGAGAAAAATAGAAAGTTGGTTTTTCTTCTCCGACTCCCTTCCATAAAAGGAGAGGTAGAAAATATGCATTTAATATGTAGACAGCTCTTGGCTTTGAATCCTGGTTCTACCACTTTCTCAGAAGGACACAATTTTGTCCTTCTGAGATTCAGCTTCTTCATACATTAAATGCAATATAATATCTATTTTAAGAGCTCTGTGTAAAGTAATTGAAATTTAAAAAAATGTAAATTACTCAGTACAGTAACCAGGTAATGGTAGGCTTGGTAACTAGGAGTCATTATTTCAAGATGCACAGGAGGACTTAGGTTTCCCATTTTGCTTGGCCCAAAGAAACTCAGAACCCACTTCTATGTTTAAATACCACAGTTTGCTGGCAGATTAGACATTCGTAAAAGAAAAAAAAAATACCACAGTTATATTGTTCCTCATGGTTTTCAAATTTGCTTTAATTTCTATACATATATTAATATAGTATAGTATATATAGTACAAGTATATATTAGTATATAGATCCTATGTTTAAATCAATTTTCCATCTGTGAAAAGTTAAGAAAGCTATAGATTCAATTCATTAAAAAAATTCCCCCTGGACCCAAATGTCTATTGCATCCCTCTCCACTGGTATAAATTGGAAGAAAAATATTTTTAGCTTAATAAGTTTTAGGAGTGATACATGTTCAGCTAGGTAAGTGTGTGCTTTGAAAATTGTGACCTTTTCCTGGCTACTTGCCAGTTCAGTGGGTACTGATTTTGAGAATTTTGTTTAGTAGTGAAGAAGAACATATTTCAAAACTAAGATAAAAAATGATCACTATTTGAGCATCAAGATGTTCTTGCCAGCAAAATGTTGATTTCTTCTCTTAAATGGTACAGACACCATGGCAATATCAGAGAGCACAGCATAATGACTAAGTGTGTGGACACTGGAGCCAGATGCCGGGTTAAAATGTCAGTTCTGGACCTTACTAGCTGTACTAGTTGCTAAAGATTTGGGTCATGTTACCTAGCCTCTCTGTGTCTCTTTTTCCTCAAATGTAAAACAGAGATGATAATAGTGCCTACTTCATAAAGTTATTGAGAGCATAGAATAATAATCTGTAAGGTAATTGGAATAGTTCTTGGCATGGTAGGCGTATTGTTTAGTGTATTATTAAGAAAGATAAAATCTATCTATTACTCTACCACAATAATAGATCACGTTAATATTTTTCTTTCTCTTCTGCTCATTTGCCTCACAGATATATATTTTATAAGGCTGTAACTGTAACATGCATGCAATTTGTATTTGGTAATTTTTAACTTCACATTATACTCTATATATTTCCAATGTTTCCATAAAGTATTCACAATGATTTTTAGTAGCTGTGTAATTCTTTCAAGTTGATGAACCAGAGTTTATTTAGTTACTTTTTTATTTTTGGAGTTTTTGCTCCAAATATAAAAAAATAACTATTAACTTAAAAAGTTAAATAATGCTTGTAACTGTTTTAATTACTTTTTAAAATTATGAACTATGTAATACAAACAGAAGAGTTTATGTCTTTGTATATGGATAGTTGCCTTGCATATAAAAATTCTGTGTGTGTGTGTGTGTGTTTTCATATCTATAGCCTACCTTGGGGCCAATTAGTTAATTTCTCTGAGTCTCAGTTTCCTCAACTATAAAGTGGGGTGATAATGTCTGTCTCATAGGATTGTAAAGCAGATTAAAAGAAATAATACATGTAAAGCATTTAGGGCAGTTCCCAGTTCCAGCCAGCTGTTTTAGTCTTAGTGGTTATGCAGAGCCTGTGGATGAATGTTTCCATCTTTAAATTCTTGTTTTCAAAGTCAAAGAAATCAATGCATTAGACAAAAATGAGTTTATGAGTTGTTCTGGGGTTGTGACTGTGAACATATTCAGAGCCTTCTGATTCCACTGGCTTACCTCTGTGGTTTTGTTACGTGCTATCTATAGGTGACACACCACAGCCCTTTGTATGGCCTGAGGTGAGGACCAGATTTTGTTTATAGTGGTGACACCACCAGAAGCCCTGTAACCATTTCCCACAACCACAATCTCATGGCTTTGACAGAAACCAACTCTGGGAGGCACCGCTTGGATGGGGTGTGTAGGCTGAACATTGGAGTGGGATCTAAGTGTGACTGTCCCCCTTGTAAGGGACACCATGCTCATGGAAAATGTGCTTAATATTCTTAAGATACTAATCCATCAGGCAAGAGTTCCCCAGGGTCCCAGGCATCTGCTGATCTCACATTCCTGGGCTTCTCAACCTCTGAGGGAAGAAACACTCAGACTTCCCACAGACCACTTGTCAAAAGCCTGTTTGTCTTTTGCGGTCACCTCAAACCCCAAGTGGGATCCATTAAGAAAGCAAGGTTTGCTTCTGCCTTTTGATATTGAGTGTGTCTACATATGGGATGCCAAACTTCTGGCTACTATATTTGAAAGTACAGAAAAAATATAATTAAATATAAAAGAAAACAGATCTTTCTGTTCAGATCTATGTTGCTGAACTTTGTGAGATTTATTAAGAACTGTGATTTGGGTTTAAGAATTGGAATGAATTGTGGTTCTTGCCCTATGGAAATGAGTTTTGCTGGGTGAAGCAATGATATAATTACTCCTACTGTACAGTAGATGAACACCAAGGGATTCTTCATGATTCTCATTAGTACTAGAATGCTTTGTGATAAAAGCTAACACTTGCTCACTGGTTACAGTAGAATACACACTTGTAACTTCACATGCATGCACTTAATTAATCATCATCATAACTCTGTGAGGTAGGAAATACTAAATAGGCCCATTGCACATATGAGAAAATTGCGGCACAGATTGAGATATTATCTTTCTGAAGGTTATAATAGTGATATGGTGGTAGACTTCTGCATTTCATCACCAAGCTCCATTGCCTTTTGTGGGAGATCCACCACAAATCACTTCCCTGTGTGAGAGGCTCTGAACCACGGCATCTTTTCTGAGGATCACTTTTTCTGTGAATGGTCAGGGAGAGCAAGCTACAATATTTGCTTAGTCACACAATTACAAAATTTTAAGCATTGTGGAAAGCTCATTAGAAAGCTAACCAATAGATCTTTGGGTCAGCCAGCTTCCATCAATAACTCAAATTATAATGGCCCTCATCTTGCTTGCCTATAGGAAGTCCAGTCCTTTGCCAAGCCCTTGTCCCCAGGGTTTTCTGGGAATCTTTAAACAACATCCTCATTTCCTCTAAACTTTTTCTGAAATTGTTCACCACTTTGACCAACTGTCTGGCTTTAGACATCAATTCCTGCCCCACTCAGCCACCTGCAGATAGAGGCCTGGTAACCTCTGTCAGGCTCCATGATTTCCAAGCCTAGGTCATAAAAGTCTATGCAGCTTCCACCTTGTTCCCTTCAAATGTTCACTCTTGGGGAGCCAACTGCCATGCAAGAAGTCCAACTACCTTTTCCCTCCAGGAAAGGCCACTTGTAGACGCTCTGGTTGACAGTCTCACGGGAGCTCCCAGCCAACACCCAGCACACACTGCCAGCCATGTGAAGAGTACATCTTGGACATCCAGCCTAGCTGAGACTTCGATTGATGAAACTCCAGCCAATATCTGAATGCAACTTCATGAGTAGGACAAGCAACATAATCTGTGGATTCCAGTGCAAAACTTAAAGTGTGGGGCCTATTGTTAAAAAAAATTAAGACTGTCAAGCAGAGCATTAAAACAACTGTGGGGCACTTTTAAGTGCAGGGCCCTGTGCTACTACGACACAGCCTACATGCCCATGATGCTTGCCTGCTCACCAGATCTGAAGAGAATTGCCCAGCTGAACTCTTCCTGAATTTTTGTGATCAAAATAAAATGACTTTGGTTTTACATAATATAATTTTGGGATGATTTATTACATGGCACTAGTAATCACATCAGGTTCCAAGAACAATTATTTTAGACTGCCACAGCCCAGTATTATTACATTTTCTTTTTTTTCTTTTTGTTTTAGAGACAAAGTCTTGCCCTGTTGCCCAGGCTGGAATGCAGTGACCCAATCACAGCTCACAGTAGCTTTGAACTCCTGGGCTCTAGCGATCTTCCTGTTTCAGCCTGAGTAGGTAGGACTACAGGTGTGCATCACCACACTGGGTTGATTATTTTTGTAGAGATGAAATCTCACTATTTGACTTAGGCTGGTCTTGAACTCCTGGCCTCGTACATTTTTCCTGCCTTGGCCTCCCAAAGTGTTGGGATTACAGGCATGAACCACTACACCTGGCCTACATTTTCTAAATGTTCACTTAGCTTGATATTTGTGTCTAAGGAAGCTGAATTATATCTAACCCAATTCTATTTTTTGTTTTGTCATTCAGCAGGAGTTCAAAGTTGTGCCTTTATATCTTTGCTGCAATTTTGGCTATCTCAACAACTAAATGAAAAGCATGAAAATACACACCTCTATATAATAACCAGCAATGGTGCACAACAGCCCAGTATATATCATTAGTTAGAAAGACATTTTTCTACAAAGGGCATAGTCTGAAGAAATGCAACTCTGTCTACAGGATATATGACCTTTTACTCACCTTTTACAAAGAACAATTTAGTCCCCGGGAACCAAGGCTTTTCAAGTATCTCCACTTTAGAGCTGCATAATTATAGGGCCCACATACATGAGTTTTTCAGAAAAAAAATATGGAGCTTCAAGACATTTTTTATGCAAGGCAGAAAAATGCTTGCCTCCTGGAAATGCAGATTTTCAGATTCTCCTGTTTGCCCCAAGATAATGAAAAACAAGCCCACACTTCATAATTTATTCTGAAGTAAAATAGAGCTGAGCCTCTGGTTTCAGTTATTTATCAGAACTCTGTATTAACAAGCATTGCTGTGTTAGAATAGAATATGAATAGAATATGGTGATGAACTGATGTTAGACTATGGTGATGAAATGATGTTCATAATGACAATAACTTTAGATATTGTTCTCTACATAATCAAGAGAATGTTCTGTTGTGTTACAGCCCCATGTGTATCTGATTTTCTTCTTTGAAAATTTTTCTGCCAGGCGCGGTGACTCAAGCCTGTAATCCCAGCACTTTGGGAGGCTGAGGCGGGTGGATCACGAGGTCAGGAGATCAAGACCATCCTGGCTAACACGGTGAAACCCTGTCTCTACTGAAAATACAAAAAATTAGCAACACATGGTGGTGGGTGCCTGTAGTCTCAGCTACTTGGGAGGCTGAGGTAGGAGAATGGGGTGAACCCAGGAGGTGGAGCTTGCAGTGAGCTGAGATTGCGCCACTGCACTCCAGCCTCGGTGACAGAGCGAGACTCCATCTCAAAAAAAAAAAAAAAAAAAAAAAAAAAACTTTCCTGCATGATGTCCTCAGCTGAATAATGTTCACCAAAGATATTTGTGTCCTAGTCTTTGGAACCTGCGAATGTTCCCTTATATGGCCAGAGAGACTTTGCAGATGTAATTAATTAAGGATTTTGAGATGGGGAGATTATTCTGAATTATGCGGGTGGGCCCTGAATGTAATCACTAGAATCTGCATGAGAGGGAGGCAGGGGGAGATTTGACTACAGAGACATAAAGCAATGTGAGGATGGAAACAGGATGCTACAGAGCTGGCTTTGAAGATGGAGGAAGGGACTACAAGCCAAGGAATGCAAGGACTGCAGCTTTGGAAGTTGCAAAAGACAAACCATGATTCTCTCCTAGAACCTCCAGAGGGTGCAAAGTCTGGCTGACACCTTGATTTTGGCCCAGTGAACTGTAAGAGAAATGTGTGCTGTTTTAAGCCAACAACTTTGTGGTAATTTAAGTAGTGATAGAAAACTAATAGTATGCTTATGTGTATCTGAGTGCTTTCTTCTTCTTTGAAAAATCTTTCTTGCATGGGCAACTCTTCATCAAGTTGGATGTTTGATTAGCCTAAGTATTCTGTTTCCAGGCTGGAGGAGCATTCACTCTAGCAATTATTAGGTATGATCTATCCATTTGTAATCTCTATGTCAATGTCTCCTTCTGCAAAGCCATAATTCAGGTTCATTGTGTCTAGGCCCCAATTCAATTCAATTAGTCTATTACAGACAATTTGCTTTCTCTAGTGGCCAGCCCAGCTAAACAATGTGTTTGATGACAGCAGAAGATGCAGAGTGGGAAATGTCTCTGACTCACCCATGTGGTGGATTCTGAAAGCAAGCAGCAAGGATGCTGTTTCGGTTTGACTGCTGCATGCCCTGTGTGGGAGACAATGAAGAGCACTACGGGGCCCAAAGTTGGCTTCTCACCATCTGACCCAAACAGACAACTTCTTACAGTAACCCCAAGGGAAGGAAGTCAGTGTTGGTGGAGTGCTCCTTCCACGAACTTAAACTGAGATGTCTGACCTACATTTCTAGCCTCCAAAATGACCCTCATTTTACTCGTAGTGGTTCAAGGTTAAATGCATAAAAGTTAACATTGCATGACAATCATATTTAACATAAAGATTATTTGAAATCCGTTGTCTTCACCAAACTTCTTGAATTTGATACATGAAAGGGCAGTAGGGTGGAGCGGGTAACCATTTGTCTTTGTGGGTGTGCTGTCTCATGTCTTTTTTTTTTTTTTTTTTTTTTTTTTTGAGACAGAGTCTCGCTCTGTCGCCCAGGCTGGAGTGCAGTGGCCGGATCTCAGCTCACTGCAAGCTCCGCCTCCCGGGTTCACGCCATTCTCCTGCCTCAGCCTCCCGAGTAGCTGGGACTACAGGCGCCCGCCACCTCGCCCGGCTAGTTTTTTGTATTTTTTTTAGTAGAGACGGGGTTTCACCGTGTTAGCCAGGATGGTCTCGATCTCCTGACCTCGTGATCCGCCCGTCTCGGCCTCCCAAAGTGCTGGGATTACAGGCTTGAGCCACCGCGCCCGGCCTGTCTCATGTCTTTAGGCAAACTTGCCTCCTCCACTTCCAGTGCTTCTCGCTCTTTTTTCCTATCCCTGTAGGGCTCCAGGAATGTCAGCTATGGCTGCAACTCAAGCTTAGCAAACCAGACCATTTTTCTATGTGATGTGATTTATGAGGCACTGGGAGGAGACTCTGTCTCCAAAATACATTTTTCTGTGCTGCTGAAATACTCTCTTTAAGACATCACTTTTGAAGGCTCTTTGAAAAATATGCACTTCTAGAAGGTTGACACATTAACCTGGTAAGGTAGATTCCATTTTCTAGATATCCTCTGAAAACCTTCCTTTTAAACATGCAGCACCATGTTCCCCACTGGCGAGTCAAAGATCAATATGGCACCATTCTTTCTGTTGTGATGCTCGTGGTCGAGAGGGGAGACAGAAAAGAAGTCAGTAAATTTAACCCCTGTCAGCTGGGGTCATCATGTCTATAGAAATTTAGTCAATAACTGGTTCAAACCACCCAGTGGGCTCTCCCTCCATACCTGTGGGGATTCCTTAGGGAATCTTAGCCTTCCTTTAGTGTGCTGGCTTCCTAAGGTGCTGCAGTGTTGATCTTCTGCACTCGCGGTCCACCTCCTGCAAGCTGGCACTGCTCTGAGCTGACCTAGATGCTTTGCCTTGTGGGAAAAGCACAGTGGGCATTTGCATGTGTGGTAGATGTCACCGGAGATGTAGCGTGACAGAGGGAGATACTCAGCAGCACTATGGTGCAATTAACTCCACACTTAATATTAGGTATTCCTGTTCTTAAACATTCTTCAGCCACCATTGGCATTGAGGAATTCTCAGAGGCTAACACTTCTCCATGGGCTCCTTTCCTGTCTCCTGGTAGTTCTTCCCCTGACTCCATCTTTCCTCAGCTCTCACCTTATCCCCCTTTCTGCTTACCACCTTCCATTTATAGTATGGTTTAGCTTTTTGTTTCTCTGTCGTCTGCTAATGCAGGTCCTGGAGACCTTATCCCTTGCACCAAATACTGCCTTTCCAAGTATTTTGCAAACATTTCTACTCAAGGGAAAAATAACACCAATCCCTAAGGGCAAAAGCAATTAAGTTGGTTGTGGTTTTAAACAGAAGTTTCTTTTTTTACATGTCTATAAAAACAATTCCAATACAGTGTGACAAATATAACAATATAAATAGATATGAAGTACAGAGTCAAGATGAAAGAAAGTGACACTGAGTTGTTCTTCGATAGAGGGTTGGTCCTATATGGGTTGCCAAAGAAGGTGACATTGGTTTTCCATCTAAAGGATGAATGGGCTGGGCTTGGTGCCTCACACCTGTAATCCTAGCACTTTGGGAGGCCAAGGAGAGTGGATCACTAGAGGCTGAAAATTTGAGACCAGCCTGGCCAACATGGTGAAACACTATCTCTATCAAAAATATGAAAATTAGCTGAGTGTGGTCGCTGGCCTGTAATTCCAGCTACTCGGGAGGCTGAGGCATGAGAATCACTTGAAACTGGGAGGCAGAGGTTGCAGTGAGCCAAAATCATGCCACTGTCCTCCAGCCTGGGTGACAGAGTGAGGCTCTGTTTCAAAATAAATAAATAATAAGTAAATAAATAAATACATTAAATAAAAGATGAATAGAAGTTTACTAGGAAGATTGGGAGGCAGAGGGCTTTTTGGTTGGAAAGCACAGTGTATGCATGGGCACGGTGGCACAGAATGGCATCTCATGCTCAGAAAATATGAATGATTGGCAAAGCAGAAACATGAAGTACAGTGAGTGGGGGCAGGAGAACATGTGACCAAAGAGATAAATGGGGATGAAAATATGAAGGGATTAAGGCCTTTAAGAAATTTGGATTTTCTTCTCCAAATAATGGAGAGCTATTTCAAGGTTTTAGGCAAGGGAGTGAGATGATTGATTTTGCATTTTAGGGCGCTGTCTCTGGTAACACGGTGAGATTGGATCAGATTTGTTCAGGTTGGTGTGGTGTGGAGATGCTACGGTTGAATGTTATTGTTAAAACTCAAGCAAGAAGTAATGAAGTCCTGAAATGTCAGTGGGGCTGGAGGATAGGAAAAGATTGAATCAGTAGGATTTGGTAACTGTTCATCTCTGATTGGTGTTGGGGGTGGGAAGAGGCTAAGGAGATGGAGGAGTCTGGGAAAATTTTCCAGGGTCTGATGGGGCCAATGGGTGGATGCCTTGGCTCAAAACCAAGATGACACCATTTAAAGACAAGCATTTTCCAGGTAGAGAAGACAATGAGTTTAGATGTTAAATATGATGCCTATGGGTAATTGGATATATTGATCCAGTTTCATAGGAAGAAGCTGAAGGTAAAGTCCAGAAATAAAAATTGTGGAGTCCTTGGGATAGTTCGTGATTGAGTCAATATAATCTGTGATTCAGAAACACAAACCAGGGAAAGATGGTATATTAGGCATGCACACCTTAATGTGAATTAGTTTTATGAGGTTCTTTTTCCTTACTGTCAACTGAGCTTATTCCACCATAAAAGGGAGTTTTCTTTTGGGAAAAAAATTAGAGAGACCTCGGATGTATAGTCTTTGGTTTTGATGATGAAAGGTAGCATGGAGTCATTGGCTGTCTGGAAGATGAGACAAAGAGACAGAAAGAAGAGGGTAGGATGCCAAATAATATCTTTCTCAACTTCACAACTTTACCTGTGGCTTCTCTTGGGCAAGAAACCCCCCAAACAATCACTGGTATCTACAAGGAAGTCTTCATAACTTATGATTCTTTTATTATTTATTTTCTCACTCATTCCTATAGTTTTTCTGCAAGTTTCCAGGTGTACAGGCAATGCCAGTTTGGAAAACGATTGTTCTGGAAAGCCTGGGATAAAGAGTCTTATGGGAGTGTGAAGGATAAATTATTTAGCAAGGGCTGAGTCCTCCCATCCATCAGGAGTTATTGCTGCTTCCAGTGTCTAGTGGGCACCCTGCAAGGTTTTGTCACCTATTCAACTTTCCTAGGATTTTCTCAGAGATGTCAGCATACAGAAACCATTTTTATTGGAGGAACTCTGTACTAAGGGTACCGGTCTCTGTGACAGCATCAAGACACTGGAACTACCTAGAGCCTCAGCCAACAAGGGAGAAGAAAGTGCTCTCTTTTCATTGGGAGTTCACAGATGAGCTGCACCTGGGCAATTCCCCATCACATAAGCAAAGTTTCTTTGCAGTAGGAGGGGATGAGGCTAACACTTATAGGCAGAGGCAAGCAGAGACGAGAGATGGATATAGACGGCGAGAGTCCTGGCAGGTGGAGAGTTCAGTTCCAGCTCCTGGGCCTTAGGTCCCGTAGCCCCTTCCCCTTCCCAGTCACTTGGGCCAATATGTGTCATTTTTCTAAAGCTGATTTGCAGACAACTCCTTGGGGGATATTTTCTTGGGGGAAGGAAAAAGGGATCTCGGAGGAGACCAAGATGGAAGTAAATGACCAGAAGAGTGAAATGTTGGGGAAACCAAGAGTGGAGACATTTTTCAAAAAACGATTAGAAGATGATTTTTCAGAGATCAAGTTTGATTGCTTTATTGTCATAGAAGCCAAAAACAAAGGCTTAGGGGGCAAGGAGAGGTGAGGAAGTAGAAGTGACAGGTTCTGACTGCCTGGTCGTCACATCTGGCTGTGAGAGATGCAATCGTGGCTGTAGCAGTTACCATAGGATTGGGAATGGTGCTCTACGACAAAACACTGAGATTCAGCCATTGAAGAAAACAAGCATTTTCTTTGGTTTTGGTAAAGGACCCAGCTGTCCTCATCTGTACAATGAGGTGACCATGGCAATGTGAGCACTGAGGATGAAGAGTCTCTCAAGAGACTAGCTCTCAAGAGTCTCCTGAGGCCTGAGAAGACTTAGCCTGTGCACCCTTTCACAGCAGCATAGCCTAAAAGAATTGGGGCAGACAGGTCACCCTTCGTCCTTGCATCTTGAGGTGTGCTGCTGCTTGACGTTGTGGGAGAGGTTGCTAAACAAAGACAAGGAGCATTATTCCTCGGGTCACTTTTCTCAAAATGTTGTATGCATTTGTGCTGGATAAAGAGTTCTTGGGGAGTTTAACTTCCAGGCATCTGAGATGGACAAATCTCTTTTACAACAGTAGGGTCCCACAGAGAAGAGGAGATGAAAGACACCAAGAAGAAAATGAGATGAAAGATACCAAGGCGAAAGAGAATCACACATGGTTTCAAGGAGGTGGCAGAGGGTGAGAGGGCAGACATGGGGAAGAGTGCCTCTGAGGCAGAAAGAAGGGTTGTAACTGAGGAAAAGATGCACGTTGGAGGCCTTCAGCTCAGAAAGGTGCTCTGGGGAGCAAGAAGAGAATTGGAGGGGGGTTAAGATCCGGATGAGAATGAAAAAAATTGGCAGAGTAGACATAGGGATTATGATTATTAGGGCAGATATTCCTAAACATACTCAAGCAACAGAACACCCAGGGATCATAGCCTTTTTGTGAGTTGCTGAGAGATATTGACGAATTTAATACATATCTCCTTAACAAGATTGACCTCGACCTTATAATTTGTCTATCTTATGTTTACAGTGTTTAGACATGCTATGTTTACATGTGATAAAAACAATATACAGTCAGTCACATGCATTTGTCCATTAAAAATCGCTTAATAAGCTGAGGCACAATACGTCTCTAAAATTTGTCCTTTTATTGAAAGTGATCTGAATAGAGATGAGAAAGTGGAAGAATCGTGTAGCTGAGTCATGATTATGCTTATGATGGATCAACTTAATTTTATTTTCCTTTCTTTTTTTTTGAGGTAGGGTCTCATTTGGTCACCCAGGATGGAGTGCAGTGGTGCAGCTTAGCTCACTGTAACTTTGAACTCCTGAGCTCAAGTGATTCTGCCACTTAAGCCTCCCAAGTAGCTGGGGTTACAGAAGTGTGTCACCACACCTGGCTATTTTTTAAACAAATATTTTTTAGATATGGTGGGGGGATCTTGCTGTGCTGTCCAGGTTAGTCTCAAACCCCTGGCCTCAAGCAATTCTCCTGCCTCAGCCTCCCAAAGCACTGGGACCCATTTTCTAATATGTGCTGCTTACATAAACATAAGTAAGATAATCAATTCTTTAAGTCACATCTGAGTACTTAGCACATGTACAGACTCCCATCTTACCTTAGTTCTCTTAGTTGTAAAATGCTCAAAGCTCATTTCAAGGCATTTAAGGAGTAATCCAAAATGAACACTTAGAAATGTCATGTATGTGGAACAACAGTTTCCTTATAGGACTTCCCTCCCTCCCTCCCTCCCTCCCTCCCTTCTTCCTGGTGTCCTTTATCCAATTATTCTTTCTTATTTTGTTTAAAACTTATTTAGACTTGATGATCTAGCAGAGTTTGAAGAGATTTAGAAAAATTGCAACTACAGTAACAATTCAGGAGTATTCCAGATCAAGTTATGAATGACTGTGGAATATTTTGCTTTTTCCAGAAGTGAAGAAAAGTTTGTCCTGTTTCATTTTTCTTTAGCCCTCATCTTGAGGCTGATGCTGAGGGTAGACAAAGCGTCTTAGAAGGAAGGAGAAGAGTCACCAAAGAGAATGGCTTTGGAGTGGTTTTCTCTCTGATTGTGTTTAATTCACCCATTTTATTATTTAAGATGAGGATTTCTACTTGGCTGCAATGAAGAAAGCATATGCACCTTTTTTTTTTTCCCCCTTTTTTCTGTCTGGAACTGAGAACAGGGTTATGAGATTATTGTGGTGAGCATCACTATGGTGAGCCATCAGTTGATCGGGAGGGCTGTAAACAGTTTGGTTAACCACAGAGCTTGCTGAGAGAGAAGGTGGACCTAGGCGAGAGAGGCAGGAGCTTGTGGGAAGCAACTGAGTGTAACACAGAGATATAGTCTAAGTTACGTGGGACAGTGAAGACATGTGAATAATTTACCCAACAACAACATCTATTCAAGGGCAAAATGTTCAAACCAGATACTGTACTATGTACTCCATGTGTCATTTAAGAAACTTTGGCAAATAATCTGAAACCCTCAGTTAAAGAAATGTTAAATGAATTCTTAAGGCCAGTTGCAGATATTAAACTTTCTGATAGAAAGAAAATATACAATTTATGAAATAAATGGTAGCCTACAAATATTTTTCTTTTTCTTTTTTGGAACTTGTCCTTGGGCAAAATTGTATGCTCTTCACTGAGAAGTGAAATGGCAGGCTGAATGTATGGTTCAAATATAAATACGATTTTTTTTTTTTTTTTTTTACAACAGAGCTTTTGCTAAAATTTTGGCAGCATGTAGTCTGAGATTGTATTCTCTAGTAGTTAGCTCTTTCACTTTAGTATAGTGCTTTTAAGATTCATTCATGTCATTGTGTGCCAGTGGTTTGTGCTTTTCCGTTGTTGAATATACCCCATTATATGGATATACTAAAATTGATTTATTCATACACTAGTTAATGGGCATTTGGGTTGTCTTAGTCTGTTTTCTGTTGCCATCACAGAACATCACAGACTGGGTAATTTATAAAGAAATAAATTTATTTCTTTCAGTTCTAGAGGCTGGGAAGTCTAAGGTTGAGAGGTTGTATCTAGTGAGGGCCTTGTCCCATCACAACGTGGTGGGGACATCCTATAGGGAGAGGACGAGAGTGTGTGTACCACCTCAAGCTTCTTTCTTCTTTCTTCTTTCTTCTTTCTTCTTTCTTCTTTCTTCTTTCTTCTTTCTTCTTTCTTCTTTCTTCTTTCTTCTTTCTTCTTTCTTCTTTTTCTTCTTCTTCTTCTTCTTCTTCTTCTTCTTCTTCTTCTTCTTCTTCTTCTTCTTCTTCTTCTTCTTCCTCTTCCTCTTCCTCTTCTTCTTCTTCTTCCTCCTTCTCCTTCTCCTTCCTCTCCTTCTCCTTCTCCTTCTTCTTCTTCATTTTTTAAAACAATTTTTACTAGATGCTTAATTCAAACATTTTTCATGTTATGAAAACCATATTGGAAGCATATTTTTATGGCAGTATAATATTTCAGTTAAAAAAATTGACACATAATTATACATATTTATAGGGTACAATGTGCATTTCACACCTAGTCCCCAAAACTCATGTCCTTCTCACATCCACAATACATTCATTTTATCCCTACAGTTCCAAATTTCATAACTTGTTCCAGCACCAAGTCAAAAGTCCAAACCCAAAGTCCAAAGTCATCCCAGATTCAAGGCAAACCCCTTCCAGATGTGAGCCTGTAAAATCAAAAACATTATCTACTTCCAAAATATAATGGTGGAACAGGCATGAGTAAATATTTCCATTCCAAAAGGGAGAGATAGGCAGGAAAAAAGGGGTAATGGGCCCCAAGCAAGTCTGACACCCCAAAAGGGCAGACACTAAATCTCAAGACTGTAGAATAATCTTATACTCCATGTGTTGCTTCCTGGACACACTGGGGTTGGGGGTGAACCCCAAAAACCTCAAGAAGTCCTCTTCCCTTAGCTTTGTTGGGCTCAGCTCACACTCCAGCCCTTTCAGGTTGGAGTCTCATACCTGCAACTCTCCCAGACTGTTATTGCACGCTGGTGGTCCTACATTTCTGGGGTCTCACACCCCAGTGGCAGTCCCACACCCATGGCTTCACTAGGCATTGTCCTAGGGGGGCCTCTTTGTGGCATCTCATCTCTGTGGCAAGTTTCTGCGTGGGACCGCAGGCTGTGTGTAAACTCTTTGAAATCCAGGTAGAGGCTGCCATACCTCCATAGCTCTTGCATTCTGGGTGTGTGCAGAATTAGTACCATGTTCGTGCCACTAAGGCTTATCACTTGTGCCCTTCAGAGCTATGGCAGGAGCTGTACTTGGGCCTGCTGAGACATGGCTAAGGAGGCTGTGGATTCCTGCACTGTAATGCCTGGAGCAGAGACCAAAGGCGGCTCTGGGCACTAAGCCTATGTAAGGTGCCCTGGGCCTGTCCCTTGAAACCATTCTGCCCTCCTAGGCCCCTGGGCTTGTGGTGGAAGGGGATGCCTTGAAGATCTCTGAGATATTTTCAGGGCCTTTCTTCCATTGTCTTGGTGATTCCTTCTATCTGTGCTAATCTCCTTAGAAAATGATCTCTGGGTCATATCCTTGACTTCCTGTCCTAAACTGCTTTTTTTTTTTCTTCTTTTTTCTTTTTTAACTCTTTACAGGGTCAGGGTAAGAGTTTTCCAAACCTTTCTGCCTTGCTTCCCTTTTGAGGATAAATTCCATCTTTAAATCATTTTCCCCTCTTGTAGCTTAATGTAAGCTATAAAAGTAGTCATACAGTAGCTTGAATTTTTTGCTGGTTAGATATTTCTTCCACTAGGTAACCTAATCCATTGCTCTTAAGTTTTGTATTCCAAAAATCCCTTGGGCGTGGACACAATCCAACCAAATTCTTTTCCAGTTTATAACAAGAATGGCCTTTATTTTAGTTTCCAATATCTTGTTGCTCATTTTCATCTCAGACATCATCAGAAGAGCCTTTACTGTTTATATTTCTATCAGCATTCTAGTCATGATCACCTAAATAATCTCTAAGAAGTTCCAGACTTCCCCTCATCTTCTTGTCCTCTGAGCCTCCACAGAATTGCCCTTAATACTCTGTTCTTGGCCACTGAGGTTTTTTTTAGCCTGCTCCTCGAAATTCTTCCAGGCTTTGCCCAATACCTAGTTCTAAAACCAAGTCTACATTTCCAGGTATCATTATAGCAACGACTCCACTCTTGGTATAAAATTATTGTCTTAGTCTGTTTTCTGTTGCTAAAACAGAATATCACAGACTAGGTAATTTATAAAGAAAAGAAATGTATTTCTTTTTTTTTTTTTTTTTTTTTTTTTTTTGAGACGGAGTCTCGCTCTGTCACACAGGCTGGAGTGCAGTGGCCGGATCTCAGCTCACTGCAAGCTCCGCCTCCCGGGTTCCCGCCATTCTCCTGCCTCAGCCTCCCGAGTAGCTGGGACTACAGGCGCCGCCACCTCGCCCGGCTAGTTTTTTGTATTTTTAGTAGAGACGGGGTTTCACCGTGTTAACCAGGATGGTCTCGATCTCCTGACCTTGTGATCCGCCCGTCTCGGCCTCCCAAAGTGCTGGGATTACAGGCTTGAGCCACCGCGCCCGGCAAGAAATGTATTTCTTAAATTTCTGGAGGCTAGGAAGTCCTGGATTGAGGGGCTGCATCTGGTAAGGGCCTTCTTGCTGCGTCATAACATGGAGGAGGACACCTGATGAGAGGCCAAAAGCAGGCTTGTCAACTCAGGTCTCTTGTCCTCTTCTTATAAAGCCACCAGTACCCTCACAGGGGCCCCATCCTGATTATCTTATCTGATGCTAGTTACCTCTCTAAGGCTACCTCTTAAAGACTTGGAGGATTGGATGCCTCCAATCAACATATGAATTTGAAAATTAATCTTCCAACACATGAAATTTGGGGAGCATATTCAAACCACAGCAGATTGTTTACAATTTTTGGCTGTTATGGCAACATTTTACATATAGGTCTTGTGTTAACTTACGTTTAATTTCTCTTGGATAAATTCCTAAGAGTAGGATTGCTGGGGCTTATGGTAAGTGTACATTTAATTGCCAAATTATTTTCCCAAAGTGACTTGTCAAAAGACAAAATTATGACATATGTAATTTAAAAATTTTTATTGGTTTTTATTTGTCATTCTAGTTGAGGAACATCTCATTCTATGAAATAGAGTGAGTACTATGATGTGCTGAGCAGAGGGGATTAGCTTTATAGCTAGAAAATGGCTAAAGAGAATAGAAACAGAGAACAAAAAGTGGATTGGTCATTTCAAAGTTATTTTCCTGGTAGGGTTAAAACAGAGGGGGGGATTTTCTTATTTTGTTGACTCAGGTTGATTGGAATCTCCTTTTTTTTTTTTTTTTTTTAAGGAAAACTGTCCCATTTCAAAGTTCAGCTTAATTATGTGGAACTTAGCACATGTGACTGTATTCTGGTTTGGACTGGTCTGTTGGGGCCTACTGCAGGAATCTAGTCCAAACCAACGGCCTCCCATAAACTTTGTTTAACAGACTGTATCACTTTGCATTTCAGCCAGAAATGTATGAGGGTTCTAGTGCTCTCATATCCTTGCCAAAACTTGGTATTGTCCATTTTTAAATTTTGGTCAATCTAGTGGGTGTGTAAAGGTATCTCAATGTACTTTTAATTTGCGTGTTACAATATAGTGATCTAAACATGCATTGCACCAAAGAGATCTGTCCTTTCATTTAGGTGTGACTGCTTGGGGCTTGCAGGTACAAGTGGCCAATCCCAGTTGCAAATCCATCTTAGATGATGCTTTTATCAGAAAAGTTGATTTTCCACCTGTCTTCTTCTGTCACCTTGTCTTGATCTTGTACCGATGAGCCTCTCTTCACAGAACATGCATTATTGTGCACACGTCCCTTATGAGTAATCTGGTTCCAGTTTTATCCTTCCTTAGTGCTGAGCCCACTGTTTCCCATTTTCTTATCTCTAGTGGATTGGCATTCCTCTTTGTTCTGAACCCACCCTAGGTGACACTGGGTTTTACTGCCTTTCACATTCATGCCACAGTCACTTGATCATAGTCATATATCAGAAACTTTGTCACTGATAACTCCCATTCTCCTACTGATTTGGTGCTGTTCACAATGCCCAGTGATTCTGATTGATCTACTCCATTTTTAACAAATGTCTTGAGTTAGAGGTCTGAACCACAAAGTCCTGGACAGCAGAAGCCACATAAGAGAGACTGAAAGTAAATTTGAATGCTATGTTTGTAAAGATAAGAGCTGAAGCCACAGATCTTGGGAGCTCACCTACATTTAGGGTTCAAGACAAAGAAGTGAAACCAATGCAGAGACCGAATAAATTAATAGGGAGGTGAGAAAGAGTGTCACAGTAAGACAGAGTTTTAGGAAAGAGAGATTGCTCAACTGGGTAAATGTTGCACAAAGGTTTAGAAGAGCTGGGAAGATGCCACTGAATTTGAAATTGGGAGGTTATTTGACACTTTGGGAAGTTCAGTTTCAGCAAAATAGTAGAGTTAGAAGCCAGAAAGTGGGCCGGGCATGGTGGCTCATGCCTGTAATCCCAGCACTTTGGGAGGCCAAGGTGGGTGGATCGCTTGAGGTCAGGAGATCGAGACCATCCTGACCAATATGGTGAAACCCCTTCTCTACTAAAAGTACAAAAATTAGCTGAGTGTGGTGGCATGCGCCTATATTCCCAGCTACTTGGGAGGCTGAGGCAGGAGAATCTCTTGAACCCGGGAGGTGGAGATTGCAGCGAGTCAAGATCATGCCACTGCACTCTAGCCTGGTGACAGAGTGAGACTCCATCTCAAAAAAAAAAAAAAAAAAAAAAAAAAAAAAAGAAGCCAGAATGTATAGAAATAGTTAATGAGAAAGTGCAGGTCATACGTACAGATGCATTTTTCAATAAGTGAGGCAGACATAAACATACCTGCCTCTGAACCATCCTTTGTGCCTTCCAACAGGGTAAGAAGTGGACATCTTTCTGTGCTTTTGATCCCCATATGCCTTTGCCCAAAGACTCTCACTGTCCTGGACTTTCTCCTATATCTTCAACCTTTGACCGTTTCCTCCCTGTTTATCAACATGCTCAAGAATTTTCAGTTTTCAAAAAAGCAAAATTAAAAATAACTATGAATAACTCATAGGTTCCCATGGCCATTACTCTATCTCCTTCCTTTTCTTAGCCAAGCTACTCGAAAAAGAGCCTTTTCTTGTGTCTCCTACTTCCTACTTTTTCGTTAACTCCTCAATCTATTCTAATCTGATTTTGGTCTCTACCACTCCAAAGAAGGCTTCTACCTTCTTCCTGTAGAGCTCAATGCTTTGTTTCACCATAGCTAACAGATGCCTTTCAGGTCTCAACTTATTGGACATTTCTTGACATTTCATTCAGATGACCAATTCCTTCTTGAAGTTCTCTATTCTGTTGGCTTTTCTCTCCAATTTTTATTTGTGTACATCTTTGGTTGCTCTTTCTTTTGTGGGCTCTTCTCTTCTTTTTTATCCTTAGACACAAAAATTGTGCATGGTTCAATCTTTGTCTGTCAGATCCTTTCACTCTGTAATTTCCCTTAAGGAGACACCAAGGAACTCATGGTTCGTGATACTTGCTAACAGGTCCATGCCATGCTTTGGATTCCACCTGCTTTTGCCTAAGGGACATTGCTACCTTACGATCCTCAGACCTCTGCTGAGTTTCAGGCTCATTTCTCCATTTTTCCACTGGACATCTTCATTTGGGTGTCCCACAGATATCTCACAACATGCTCAAAGCTAATCCACTACTCTCATTGGCCCCAAACCTATTATCCTTCTTTCTTCCACTCCTTATCTTATTGAAAGACATTGCCATCCACCCCCATTAGCCAAGTCAGAATCTAGGAGCCATCCTTGCCTCTTTGCACTCCTGCCTGCTTCTTCCCAACCACTCCATCAAGTCCTGTTGATTTTATCCTTAATGTTTCTCAAATCCATCTCTTCTAGCCATTTTCACTGCCACTACCACACTCATTACTCTCTCCCTCAGGAAAATCATATCTTTTCAACCGGATTCATCCATCCAATTTCATTCCTCAAACATGTTCAGCAACTACCTACTATATGGAGGGTAGTATTAAAGGGGGAATATCAGCTTCTAGTTAAGTGTTTTATTCTATCGTGGATACTTCCTCTTGACTGCTTCCTCACTAAACGTTAACTGATCATTCCTTATTCCCACCTTACCCCACACCCCACACTGGTTATCCTGCACATTATAAAATTCACCATTCTGTAGCCTGGTTTGGAGTCAGACACATTGATTAGAGAAGATTAAACTAATTTATCCTCAATGAGGTGCAAGTAGAGTGGAAAAATAAACAGTTACTGGTGGCTAGATATCAGAGTCAAGTACCTTAACTCCTACAATCTTTTAAACCCATCCCTACTAAACCCTATAATCAATTTACTGTCATTTGTCCTCAAGTTCTTATTTCCCTTCTTAACCAGCATACATACCATGGCCAATCCTTATAAACACTCTTTTTGCACATGTTTTCAGCCCTTTACCTCTTTCAATCACTCTTTTTGCACATGCTTTCAATCCTTTACTGCTTTCACTTGGTCCGTAGTCAACTGGCAAAATCCCAACTCCAGTTAAATTCCAGTCTTCACTTATTCAGTGCTTAAAGCTGCACTGCTGAATGTAACTGGAGAAAAACATGCAACCATGCTGACTGGTCTCACTTTAAATGTATTACCACTAACTTCAACTGGGTCCGTAATGTTACCCAAACATTCATTTGCTCTCCCACTCTCCTACCTGACTATTTTATATTTTCTCTTATCTCTTTATGCCAGTTATCAATGTATTGCCTCTCATTTCCAGATATACTTGATTAATATATTTCTCAAATCTCCAAAATTAATATACTCCTCAAATTTCCACCATCTTTACACTCAGTAGATGGCCTTGCTTCTTATTTTTTGCAGAAAATAAAAGCAACCCAGAAAAGAACATCTAGAAATGCTATACATCTAACCACATTTCTGGACCCGTTTACTGTTTACTCTCCTCTAACTCTGGATGACCTGATTTTACTCCTAGCTAAGGAAGACTTCTCTATTTGTTCGTGGGCTCCCATCCCCTTCCCCTCATCCCTATTCAAGTTTCTTGCTTCAGAATTCTTCCTTACAAAGGTGTCTGTGTAGTTATTACTTACTTCACATTGCCACAGATTTTCCCAAAATGGTAGTGCCACTTTGCAATATGAAATTCACTGAATACAATTTAACATAGTGTTACATCCTTACATAATGCTGTTATGACCAATGCTGCTTTATTCCTGAATTAATGATGTGTGTTCATTTTTTTCTTGATTAAAAAGTAAGGTTATTATGGCTTCTTTGATATCCCATTGCATCTCCCCCAAACTAATAGTTGTAAAAATTTTTTGTATAAAACTACATGATCCAAATTTAAGACAGAAATATTTCAGTTGGATATTAAGAAGGACTTTTTGTGGTTTTTTTCTGGGCTGGGGTAATGAATCACATTGGATTATAGTGTTTCTTTATATAAAGTGCTTAAAAAGTAGGCTTGACAATATTTTTGCATATGCGTAGTATCACTTTATTTTGTCTTGTATCTTTTGTCAAAGAAATGGACTGGAAGACCAATTCCAACTCTTCCAAGATAGTGATTCCATAATTATCCAGGAAGTGTCAGCCAAGACCCTACTCTTCCAGGAAGGCACTGGGCAGGCAAAAGTGAATGAGTCAGCCTTCCTACCTTTGTCTTCCCAATAATTGACACAGGACCAATGACAAAGGTGTCTTCAGTAAATGTTTATGACTGAATCTTCATTATCATCACCATCATCATCATCATCATCACCACCATTATCCATATTTGGCACACATCTCGGTGCGTGCAAACCACTGTGCATTGTTACTCCTTTCAGGAACTCATGAGAGTAACCTATGTTGGTGTTCCGGCATGAGGCATGTGAAGTATAGGTCAACTTTGATCTGAGCCTTTTAAGCCTTCTTGCTTTTAACCACAGACATATATTGATTTCCCTTAATCATCAAGAATGAGCTTCATGCTTTGAGAACCAGCTTTGTCAGCTCTGCCCTCACCTGGTAAGAGTTGGTGTCTGAGGACGTGAGGACATGTGAGGATAAACGACCACCCTTGAAGTTTCTAGGCATCTCTTATGGGTGCTTAACACTCTACTTTCTGACTTGGTCTTTTTGTGACAGGTTCTGAACTTCTGAACCTGGATTTTAAATGTGCCTTCATAGTTAAAGGAACAGAAAAAGCACATATCATGTCCCTGTATACTCTCTCTTTCTCTGTTTTTCCTAAGCCTTTCATTCCTTTTCTAACTTCTCTCTTCAGCTACTCTGAAATGCTTCCCAGTCACACCTCAAATTCCCTTTTCTGGGTGAAGCTCTTTCTGACCATTCCATCCAACAGTGAAGTGCCTTTCTTCTGAACATCCTTGACACTTAAAATCTGTCTCATGAATTTAGCCTATATATACCTGCTATGAGACCACAATCCTTTCTTTGCACTTATTGTCCATCCCTACTTCCGCTTTCCCCTCTGTAGTCTCTCTGAGGACAGGAACCACATCATTCAGCCATAGCCCCTACTAGGGTGGTGTACCCAAAATAAGTGCTCAACATAATAAAAAAAATGAAGTGATTGATTCATATTGCATTTGATCCATGGCTCTGTGGATGACAGTTGTAACATCTGAGAAAAAGGCAAACTGCATTTTGTCATTTGTGTTTGCTTTGAACAACCAAGAAAAGCTGTTCAGTTGGTGCAGCCAACTGCTCTCTGCCTCTTTGCATGCCCTCCACCACCACTGGTGTTCCTAGATGCTTGCATTTGGTTTCAGACCTTGCTGCCTGAGTCCGCCTGTAAGCTTCTCTTATCACTTCCTGTCTCCTCATAGAACCCCCTACAAAGACACAAGAAAGTAAGATGCCTGAGGCTGGGATCCCGAGGATGGCTGCTCTCCATTAATGTTTGAGGATGTACCGCTCTCCAATAATGTTGTGCTGTTATTGTCACAGAATGCAAATCCTGAGGCTTGAAGTGTGAGAGTAGGAATTTCTCAGAAAATCTGTCATTCCTGTAGAATTTTTCTTATACACAGTCCTCTTGAGAACTTTAGTGATTAAGCCTTGGAACTTCAACCTCAATCTATTTAGCTCTGAGTAACTTGGTTGGGAACTCTACATTGTAGACGCTGAATAAGAAAATAAAAAGAAATATTTATTGAGCTATTTCTCTATGGAAAGTGTAACTGCCCCATGGGGTCACCTTGTCCACTGCCTAGACAGAGCCGATCTATCAAGACAGGGGAATTGCACTGGAGAAGGGGTAATTCACATAGAGCCAGCTGTGCAGGAGACTGGAGTTTTATTATTACTCAAATCAGTCTCCCCCAGCATGCTGGGGATTGGAGTTTTTAAAGATAATTTGGCGGGTAGGGGCTTGGGAAGTGGGGAGTGCTGATTGGTCAGGTTGGAGATGGAATCACAGTAGGTTGAAGTGAGGTTTTCTTGCTGTCCTCTGTTCCTGGGTGGGAACACAGAACCGTTTGAGCCAGATTACCAGTCTGGGTGGTGTCAGCTGATCCATCTAGTGAGGGTCTGCAAAATATCTCAAGCACTGATCTTAGGTTTCACAGTAGTGATGTTATCCACAAGAGCAATTTGGGGAGGTTCAGACTCTTGCAGCCAGAGGCTGCATGACCCTTAAACCATCATTTCTAATCTGGTAGCTAATTTGTTAGTCCTAGAAAGGCAGACTGGTCCCAAGACAAGAAGGGGGTCTTTTTCGGGAAAGGGCTATTGTCAGTTTTGTTTCAGAGTCAAATACAAACTAAATTCCTTCCCAAGGTTAGTCTAGCCTATGCCCAGGAATAAATAAGGACAGCTTAAAGGTTAGAAGAAAGATGGAGTTGGTTAGATCTGATCTCTTTCACTGTCATAATTTCCTCAGTTATAATTTTTTTTTTTTTTTTTTTTTGAGACGGAGTCTCGCTCTGTCACCCAGGCTGGAGTGCAGTGGCCGGATCTCAGCTCACTGCAAGCTCTGCCTCCCGGGTTCAAGCCATTCTCCTGCCTCAGCCTCCCGAGTAGCTGGGACTACAGGCGCCCGCCACCTCGCCTGGCTAGTTTTTTGTATTTTTTAGTAGAGACGGGGTTTCACCGTGTTAACCAGGATGGTCTCGATCTCCCGACCTCGTGATCCGCCCGTCTCGGCCTCCCAAAGTGCTGGGATTACAGGCTTGAGCCACCGCGCCCGGCCTTCAGTTATAATTTTTGCAAAGGTGGTTTCAAAAGCAATGGGCTTGGCACTTGCTAAGTGTGTCTGAATGGGTTCGCTTGATGGATTGGGTGATTGAGGCTGAGAGAGCTTAAGTAATTTGTTCAAACTCACAGGGTTAAATAACAGATAGGGCTAGGATTTAAACCCAACGTTAGCCAGAACTGTTTTGTCCTTAAAGCCCTAGGGCACAGTGTTCAGGGTTTATAAGCTTTTCAGACCCCAAAACATGTTTGAGAATTGGAAAAATAAACTAATTGGATTTAAAATGCCAAAGTAAGCTAACAATCATCAAAATGAAGTTAAACTACTTGCTTTTATAGAATCAAATATCATATTAGTCATGAATGCAATTTATTCAATTAAAATAATTATTTATGAATAATGCTTATTGTTGGATGTGAATGCATTTTTATGATTGGGTCGAATGTGCATGGGCCCTCAAAAGAGTGCCCAAGGCTTTGGAAAGCTGTAAAATGGACCTATTTATGCACCCCTACTTCTGGAGAAGCTGTGTCTTTTGACTTTTTTGATGAACTTTTATCTCAAACAAGCAAGCTGGAATAAGGAGGAGAAGGAGAAAAACAAGGAGGAGAGAAGGGGGAAGAAGAGAAAGAAGAGGAGGAGAAGGAATTCTAGGTATTATCTACCCTAGAGAGATGGCCTTGTTTCTTTTCTACTGCCATAAGTGCCTAATATAAAACATGCACAGATTTAGCACCCAATGAATACTTGAAAGAATGAGAAAACTCATCAAGTCAGCAAAAAACATTATTACATTGAATTTTTCAGTTCCTTGCACTGGTGTTTGATTAGAGCCAATTAGAAGGCAGCAACTATGGTGCAGGCTGACCTCCAAATGGGATGCAAATCCAGGCAGAAGGGTAGAGGGGCCTTTGCAGCGGAAGAGGAAATCTACCCCAGCAGCAAATTCAAATGTGAGGCAGCAGATGTTATCTTAGCTCTCTCTCAGTTGGGTCACCCTCTCTCTATTCATACTTCACCACCACACTAGTGGCAAGTCACAATTTCCCATTGGTCACTTTATACATAGTATAGCCAGTTACCTAGCAGATACAATAAATAAACACAATAACAAGCCACATTTATTGAGCATTTTGTACACCCTGGCACTATCATGTTACCTCAATTAATTCTCAAAATAAACTTATTTTTTTCCCTACTGCTATTTTTATTTTTATGATGTAAAATAGAGGTACAGAGACATCATATAATTTGCCTAAAGTCACAAAATTACTAAAGCTAACACCAGATTTTGATTAGCTCTGAAAAACTCAGAAATGAGTTTATGTATTCACCATATGCTCTGCTATCTCGAGTTTTTGGTGATTTAGAAAAGGCTTCTTTGCTTTTCTAACTCACCTGCTGCTGATGCATGTCCCACCATGAGAGTAATTCTAGTAATTCTAATATTGCTTAGTAATTCCTTCATTTCACTCTGAAAATGAAAACGTGTGAGCAGTGATGATACATTTAAAGTACACCACTCATGTCATAGTACGATCAAAAACCCTCCTGCAAGGCAGCTGAGGAAAAGACGCAGGGAGAATAGAAAGCAAGATTTGATGAGCAGAAGTAAATAAAGGGATGCTTTTGGAATGAAGGAACAGCTCCCACTTGTCTTACAATTGTGTAAACCAGTTTGAATTTTAAATATTCTTTCCATTGCACCGTAAATCATTGACTCTATCCTGAAAGTTTCAAACTTTGAAGTTTATACATCTTCATCTCAAGTTCTCCTCTCCCAGTGTGGGCCACAGACCCCTTTTATTTTTTTTTTATGAGACAGAGTCACTCTGTCACCCAGGCTGGAGTGTAGTGATGTGATCATAGCTCACTGTAGTCTCAAACTCCTGGGCTCAAGATATACTTCTGCCTCTGCCTCCCGAGTAGCTGGGACTACAGTTGTGTGCCAGCTAATTTTTTATTACTTGTAGAGATGGAGTCTCCCTATGTTGCCCAGGCTGGTCTCAAACTTCTGGCCTCAAGCGATCCTCCTGCCTTGGCCTCCCAAAGTGCTGGGATTATAAGCATAAGCCACTGTACCCAAGCTCCACAGATCCCTCATATCTTGATGTATTTCCCTTTTGGAAATATGGTCTCAGTTAGCAAGGTGAACTGCAGTCAACAGCCAGTTGACAAAATGCTGGGGAAAAGGATCACTGAATGGGTCAAAAGAAGCTGGATTTCATCTCATTCACAATTTTATCCAGGGCAGGCCTGCAGTGGGTCTATAAGACAGGGCTTCTTGGTGGACAATTTGAGAATCTTTCAGAGCTCAAAACATTGATACTCAGGGAAAAGATCATCCTCCCACCATGAAATCCACCCAGGTGCACTGGGTTCACAGGTGGGGGTATGAGCCAAACTTGGAGTTGGGGCAGCTGTAGAAGTGCGGGAAGCAAGGATTTCCCTTGGTCTTGGGATTTGTTCAAGGTGGGGCCTTTGTTTTCCCTCCAGGAAATTTCCTCAGACTTTCTTGCTAGTAGCCTGGAAGAAGCCTGCAGACATGGCCTTCCAACCAGGCAGCCTGAAGACGAAGGCCGAGAGGAAGGTTGGTGAGGTCCATAACTCAGGAATCCATCAAAGGTATGCATTTCTTTTTTCCATTTTTTTGTTTCAAAATTTATTTACTAAAGTTTTTTATTAAAATTTTATTTTTAACTTTTGTGGATACACAGTAGGTGCATATATTTATGGGGTATGTGGGATGTTTTGATACAGGCATGCAATGTGTGATAATCACATTGTGGAGAATGCGGTATCCATTCCTTCAATCATTTATCCTTTGTGTTATAAACACTTGAATTATACTCTTTTAGTTATTTGAAAATGTACAATTAAGTTATTATTGTCCATTGTCATCCTGTTTTGCTATCAAATAGTAGGTCTTATTTGTTCTTTTTGGGTTTTTGGGTACCCATTAACCTTCCCCACCGCCCCGCATCCCACCCTACTTCCCTTCTCAGCCTCTGGTAATCATTTTACTCTTTATGTCCATAAGTTCCATTGTTTTAATTTTTAGGTTCCGCAAATACGTGAGAACATCGTATGCATTTCTTGATGTTGAAGACAAAAGGAAGGAGGCCATGACGGCTAAATATGATAACCTAAGGAACACGCCTGGCATATGGAAGGGCTTATAAGTGGGGGGCTTCTGTATTTCATCTTTCCATTTGTCTTTTATGCTTCAATCATAGTGCTTTTGAACACGAGGAAAACTTGCTGGCAGGAAGGTCAGCCATAGAATAAGAGCCTGGGAAATAAGAGGAAGAAGGAAGATGAGCTGGTGGGTTTCAAACATTGCTGAGAGAAGAGTAAGGTGAGGACTGAGAAATGATCGTAGAATTTGGCAATATGATAGTCATTGGTGATGATGGCAGGAGCTGTTTTGAGGTAATGCCAGGGTGAAAGCTTGATTAGAGTGGGTGTAATGATATTTTAAAATCTTTCCCAATTTGAGAGGTAGAAAATTACTATTACTATCCAAATATTTCAGTTCATGGTATTTTGATATTTAAAAGCTTCTGAACCCAATTTCCTCCTGTGTCCCCACCTCTGCCCTGCCACCATAACATTTTTTTGGTCCTGTTGGATTTATTTGTCACTTGAGACACCTCAAGGCTCGGGAAATGATGGAGATGATTTCATTTGATCAATAATCCATTTGGAAAATTTGTGTCTCAGAGTAGACTTGTTGAGTCATTCAACATGAATGGTTACTTAATAGTGACATAGAACACAGTATATGTGGCTCCAGGTCTTTAATCCTAGGGCGCTGATGTTGACAACATAAAAAGATGAAAGCATATGTTTTAGCATTGCTTTGTGTGTATGAGATCTTCTTCCTGATTTCTGAAGATGAAGCTTTATTTTTAAAGTATTTGCTAGATTATATAGTTTTCTTCCAGCTTGACTAGGTTTTCACTTTACTGTTTTTCTATTTGAGTATGCTGCCACCAGGGGATGCAATAGGCTATAGACGTAGTGGTCTGTTTTTGTTTTCTCTTTGTTTTTTGACCTGAGGTTTTAGGTTTCAAATGTTGATTCTGTCTTGGAGCCATTTTCAAATAATCTCATTTTTTCCATTCATTGGAATGAAAATGAAAATAACTTATTTAAGAATGAAAATAACTTATCGAAATAACCGAACAACAATTATTTATTTATTTATTTATTTGA
Organism: Macaca thibetana thibetana; assembly: GCF_024542745.1. NCBI lineage: Eukaryota > Metazoa > Chordata > Mammalia > Primates > Cercopithecidae > Macaca > Macaca thibetana. Next base: position 52,935,284 of record NC_065581.1, on the reverse strand, counting down.
GATGGAGTTATGCTTTTGTTGTCCAGGCTAGAGTGCAATGGCAGGATTTTGGCTCACTGCAACCTCCACCTCCAGGGTTCAAATGATTCTCCTGACTCAGCCTCTCCAGTAGCTGGGGTTACAGGTGCCCGCCAACCATGCCTGGCAGATTTTTTAGATTTTTAGTAGAGACAGGGTTTCACTGTGTTGGCCAGGCTGGTCTCAAGCTCTTGACCTCAGGTGATCCATCTGCCTCAGCCTCCCAAAGTGCTGGGATTAAAGGCATGAGCCACCGCACCAGCAATTATTTTTAAAGCTGCCAATTTTTGGATCATGAATAGCACTCCCCATTTTAGAAGAAATAGATACTCATACAAAATAAGAAATTATGAAGAAAAAGTCAAAATTGTCCATTCCTCCTGTTGGCATTTTACATATTTGTTTTCTGTTTTTTTCAATGTCTTATTTCAAATACTATGGAAGTTTTATTCACAGTTTTGGTTCTCTCTTTATATGTTTTAAATTATTTTGTTATAATAACTTTCTAGAAGTGTAATTACTGGGCCAGAAAGCATGAACACTTTTAAGACTCTTGAATTAAGTTATAAAATTGCTTTTCAGAATGTTATATTCATTTATACTTGTTAGCAGTGAGTAATTGCTCAGTTTAGCATATTCTTGCCAAACTGTTTACTACAGTTAAAAAACAAGTTTCACTAATTCGATAGACAAAAGATTGTTTCATGTGAATTTGTTTATTAGTGATAATATTTATCCATGTGCTTCTAAGACATTTTGATGCCTTATGTCATGTAAATTGTTTATTTGCATCTTTTGTTCGTTTAGCAGTGTTCTTAATGCTTGTCTTATCAATTATCATGGACTTTTCATATTCATTTATTTATTCGACATGTATTCATTGAGCACCTACCATGTGCCAGATACTGTTCTAGGCACTGGGGACACAGCATTGAACAAAACAGACAAAAATTTCTGCCCGCACAGAGCTTTCATTCTGGTGGAGAGAGAGAGAGACAAAAACAGAATAAAAAAATTAAATAGATATGAAAAGGACATGAATGCCGCAGAGAAAAATAAAGTTGGGAATTTGGAAAGGGAGTGCCAGGGTGACCAGCCAGAGGTAGCTCCCTGAGAAGGAGACATTTGCACAAATGAAGGGAGGGAGTTGCTCATCAGGCTGTCAGTGGAAGAGCGTACCTGGCAGAGGGAACAGCAAGGAGAAAGCACAAAGGCTGTGAGATGGGATTGTGTTTAGTATTCAGGTTCATAGTTCATAGCCTGGATATTAATCACTTGCAGCATTTGTGACAAATATTTTTTTCAATTTGTTGTTAGCCTTTCTGTTTAATGTTTAACATACAGAAGATTTACAGTTTTGTGTAGCTAAATCTATTGCTCTTTTTCTCTGTGGTTTCTTCCCTAACTTTAAAAAACTTTTAATTTTAAAGTATTTCATATATGCAAAACAATGACTGAAATATACAAGGATAATTTAAAAATTAGAAAAACAACAAACCCAAACACCAGACACCACAGCATGAGGGTTAGGAAGTGAAACCTTGCCAGAACCTTGAAGTCCTGGTGCCCCTTTTTTCTCCCTCTTTTTCGTCTAGGAGGAACCACTACCCTGACTTTTCTGTCCAACTTTCCCTTGCTTTTCTTTATAGCCGTATCACACCTATGTTTGCATCCTTAAATGATATGTTGCTCAGTTTTGAAGAACCAAATGGGCAAACACAAACCCAGCTGGTTAGGAGACGGCAGCGTTCCCACTGTTAGTGGGGGCTCCCAGGAGCCGAGCTGCTTCCTTTATCTCGCTCATAGTCTGGCTTCAGCTTTTTTGAGATTTTACAAGAGCACTTTCTGGGGAGATAATGAGGAAGACTTGGGGGAACCCTGAGGGCTACGGGGCAGGGCCAGTGAAGAAGACCTGGCTGGCTGCCTCCAGAATCCAGTGTAAAGTTGTATTTGGGATGCATCTGCTCTTCCAGGGACCTCCTTTCCCAGCTCCCCCACATCCATGAGATGAAAAGGAGACTGAGTTCTGGAATCCCCACATGGAGGAGACATGTGCACTAGGAACACCTCACTTGAAGTATTATGTGAGTGAGAAACTTCTGTCTGAGTCTGTCCTTCAGCTCTTTAGCCTATCTTAACTGAAAATGCAGGTTCTTAATTTCTACCCAAAATGGGGTCAAAGTGAGCAGGGTGCTCTGCATTTTCCATTTCTGAGCCTACCTTACCTAATTTCCGGTTTTCAAAGGTAAGTCTACACAGACATTTTGGTGGTTGAAGGGGAAATGAGTGCCTTTAACGAATCCAGTCAGTGGGGCAAGGAGAAGATAAGAGGAAATTCATGAACTTATAACCAAGGGAAGCTAAGGACAGGTAAGAACCTTGGATAGGCTTACCTGGCCATTCTGTCCTCAGATTCACAAAACCAATGCCATGGCTTCAGGGATGTTGCTCAAACATCCTTTAACATGTCTGTCTCTTGAATCACATGGCTCCAATCTAAACTGGGTACTCTTGACTCCTGGTGCAGCTATCGCTCCGGGATCTCCTTTGCCATCCTGGAGGGAAATTCCTTATTCTCTTTCCTGTGTTGACTCTGTTTCCTGTGCTTCATATCTTCCTATGTCTTGGTTTACTATCTTGTTTTGATGGAGCACATCCTCAAGTAGTTTTGTGAGAAAGGTTGCATGAGAGGCAAATTATTTGAGATCCTGCTTATGTGAAAATGTCTTTTTTCTTCCTTCGTCATACAGTTTCATCATGTTTGGAGTTTTATGTTGGAAATAATTTTCGTTTGGAATTTCGAGTACATTTTCCCACTCTGTTCTATGTTCTAAGGTCACTGTTGAGGATTCTGAAGGTATTCTGATTCCTGGCCCTTTGTACCTGATCTGTTTTTCTCCCAAGAAGACTGTAAAATTTTCTGTTTGCCTTCAGTATTCTGAAATTTCACTAAGATGTGGCTTGGTGTGAGTGTTTCATTTAGATAGTTGATGAGTCCTTCTCTGGCAACTCATATTCTTCAGTTCTGGGAACTTTCTTTCATGTGTTTAGTTACTGATTTCCTCTCCTCCATTACTCACTGTTCTTTCTTTCTATTTTGATATACAGTAGTTCTTCCTGGATAGGACCACTGATCTTTTTTCCCATATTTTAATCTTTCTCTACTTTTTGGAAGATTTTTTTCAACTTTCTCTTCCAGGATTCTATTGACTGTTTCATTTCAGTTATGATGTTTTTAATTTCCAAGAGAATCTTGTTTTTTTTATTCTTGGTATTTCCCTTTTTAAAGTAGTATCCTTTTTGATTTCAAGGATCTTCTCTATCTGAGGATATTAATTATATTTTTGAGGATTTTTTTTCTTGCATATTTTCTATTTCCTCCTAATGCCGTTTCCTTCCCTTCCCTTCCCTTTTCCTTTCCCTTTCCCTTTCCCTTTCTCTCCCCTCTCCACTCTCCTCCCTCTCCCCCCTCCCCTCCCCTCCCCTTCCTTTCCATTTCTCTTCTTTTCTTTTTTCTTTTTCGAGACACTGTCTCACTTTGTCGGCCAGGCTGGAGTGCAGTGGCACAATCTTGGCTCACTACACCTCTGCCTCCTGGGTTCAAGCAATTCTCCTCCCTCAGCCTCCCGAATAGCTGGGATTACAGGTGCACACCACCATGCCTGGCTAATTTTTGTATTTTTAGTGAAGACGGGGGTCTCACCATGTTGGCCAGGCTGGTCACGAACTCTTGACCTCAGTTGATCCACCTGCCTCAGCCTCCCAAAGTACTGGGATTATAGGCGTGAGCCACTGCGCCCGACCTCCTAATGCCCTTTTCTGTTTGTTTATTTTTGTATCTGTCTTCATGTTCTATTTTCTTAGGGGTCTGCTCAAGATTAAAATAAAAGCTGATTGGAAGCTCACTGTGTGTGGGGAAATTTGGGGATTCTGAGCTTCCCTATGGTGTGATCTGAGTGGGCCATTTGTGGGGAACCCCCTCTAAATATATTTAGGCTTTTCCTTTTGGGATGATCAGATTCTTCAACCTCTTGCCAGAAGGAAAAAGTCTTGTTAGAGTTCTGGAAACTGAGGAGTAAAGGGGCCTGAGAGTGGGATCATCCTTGGCATTCAGAATCTATATGACCACTTGATCCTTCCATTTTTGGTGGTTGCACACCCTCACCCATGCTGGTAGACCCCAATCCAAAGACCCTCTGTTTTACCCTCTTCAGAGATAAACTGCCAATTTTCTGGTGGAATTGGGAGGAGGATTTGCCTAGCAGTGGAGTGCTGGGAAGAAAAGTTAGGGACTAAGTTGTTGCTCAAACAGCTTTCACACTGGCCCTCTAAATCCCCCTCTTCCCCCTGTATTCCCAGCTCCTGCTCTGCAGGACCTGGTGCTGCTAGGGCCTTAGCCTTTGGAGAATTGGTGGCACAAAATGGACTGGTTCTCAGCTTCCCCTCTGCCAGTTTAGGATTTCTCTCTTACTTCTGTAATCTAGCTGAAGTTCTTTTGGATGCATGATGTAATGGAAAGCTCTACTTTGATTTTATTTCTCTTCCAAATAGTTAACCAATAAAGAAACCCAAACCTGTTCACTGAATAATTCCCCACTAAACCATTTTGTGATGACAGTTTACTTTTACTATATTTTAGGTTCTTCATATACACCTATGGTGTATTCCGAGTTATTTAATTTGTTCATTGAGTGTTCTAGTCTCATATCTCATTACTTTTTAAAAATGCCAACTTTAAACTGTTTCACTCCCTGAGGACAGGTCTCTGATGATTTAAATCTTCTCAGAGGAGTTTTAGAAATTTGCTACATTACCACATAAAGCCTTACCAATGAGAATTTGTTTGGTATTGCATTATACATAGGAACAGATTAGAAGATTGGCATGGTGGGGTGTGCCTGTAGTCCCAGCTACTCAGGAGGCTGAGGCAGGAGGATTGCTTGACACCAGAAGATCTAGGCTGTAATGAGCTGTGATTGTGATGTGAATAGCCACTGCACTCCAGCCTCGGCAATATAGCAAGACCCCGTTTCTAAAAAAGAAAAAAAAGGGAAAATAATTGTTTTCTTTTTTGTGCATGTAATCTTGCCTTCTATGAACAATGTATTTCTGACCATTTATTCAAGTTATTTATAGTAATTAATTCATCATTATTTCATAGTTCTCTCTATATACGTCTCTCTCATATTTTAATAAGGCTATTTCTAGGTATTTCAGGCTTTTGTTTTTCCATAATGGATGATTTTTTTTCATTATGTTTTTAGACTTGTTATTACCACTATACAGGCGAATGATTTAAAAATATTTATTTTATAGCTAGCCAGTTTCTGAGCATTCTCTAATGGTTTTCCTCTTGATTAACTCATTTTTTTTTCTCTAGGTATGTAATGGTATTCTCTGCAAATAATAATAATTTTGTGTCTTTCTCTCCAATGTTTGTTTTATTGCTGGGCAGGACTTCCACACAATGTTAAACAATAATAGTGTCTCTGCACTAAAATTTTTTTTTGCTATATTTTGACTTAAATATTTAAAAGTTATCCTGTGCATAAATTTTATCAACTTTTTTCATTGCTAATCTAAATCTTACCAATATGACATAACATTTCTTTCCCATTTAATGATTCTAAATTTATGTTTTCTGATATTGATGTTATCTTTATTTCTGCTAGTATGCATTTGCTTGATATATTTCTTTGTTTATCCCTTTACTTGTAAACTTTCTATGTTATTTTAAGGATAGTGTGGAGTTAAGAAATTGGGATATTTCTTAATCTTTAAAAATCTAAAAATACTGTGGAGTTAAGAAATTGGGATATTTCTTAGCACTGGGATTACAGGCGTGAGCCACTGTGCCTGGCCTAAGCACTTAATTTTTAAAAATCTAAAAATACCACAGTATTTTTAGGATACCACTTTGGGAAGCTGAGGTGGGTAGGTCACAAGGTCAGGAGTTGGAGACCAGCCTGACCAGCATGCGGAAACCCTGTCTCTACTAAAAATACAAAAATTAGCCAGGCGTGGTGGTGCATGCCTGTAATCCCAGCTACTCAGGAGGCTGAGGCAGGAGAATCACTTGAAATAGGAGGTAGAGGTTGTGGTGAGCCAAGATCACGCCACTGCACTCCAGCCTGGGTAACAGAGGGAGACTACGTCTCAAAAAAAAAAAAAAAAAAAAAAAAAAAAAAAAAAAAAAAAGTACTCAAATTTGGGACTCTGTTCTTTTTTCTTTTTTTCTTTTCTTTTTCTTTTTTTTTTTGAGACGGAGTCTCTCTCTGTTACCCAGGCTGGCGTGCAGTGGCGCGATCTCGGCTCACTGCAAGCTCCGCCTCCTGGGTTCACGCCATTCTCCTGCCTCAGCCTCCTGAGTAGCTGGGACTATAGGCGCCCACCACCATGCCTGGTTAATTTTTTTTTGTATTTTTAGTAGAGACGGGGTTTGACCGTGTTAGCCAGGATGGTCTCCATCTCCTGACCTCGTGATCTGCCCACCTTGGCCTCCCAAAGTTCTGGAATTACAGGCGTGAGCTGCCGCGCCCAGCTAGACTCTGTTCTTTAAGAGGTGAATTACAAATATTTACTCATATTGTCTCTTGTTTATGTTTTCTGTGCTTTTTTTTCAGATTTTTTTTTTTGTTTTGGTTTTTGAGCATTGTTTGGTTTCTTTATATCCTGTGTTAAGGTTTATAGGAATTCCAATTTGTTATATATATATATTGATGGTTACCTTTAGATTTTTAGCCTATTTATCACATTAGGTCATTTTTAAATTGTCTACTTATCAAAGCCAAGAATGGAGCAATAACTTGATTTTACTCCACTGAGGCAGAGGAATTTTGTGTTTTTCTACTCTGTCTCTCCTTTCCACTCTTATATTTTTTTGCTTACTTTACTGAATCTTGGATTATGAACTTAGATGATGATTATTATCTAGAGTATGGACTTAAATGATGGTAATATCTAAAGTATAGGTTATATAATATTGTATAGGTTAAATAATATTAAACTATAATTTAGATATTATTTTTTAGCAAAGAATTTCTTTGACTTTAAGATTCATGTAAAAAAATGTATAACCATTATTTAGATATATTGCAATGTAGACCCAGTTTCAGTGCTCACAGAGGGCTCACGACTGATTCATCTTCAATTCTCAGCTTTGATTCGTCTCTCTGTCAGAGTTGGAGAACTGGCTCATACAATTATAGAGGCTAAGAAGTTCCATGATAAGTTGTCAGAGAGGCCGAAGACCCAGAGAAGCCTCAAGCATGGCTCAGTCCAAGTCCCAAGGCCTGAGAAACATGAAAGTCAATAGTATAACTCTCAGTGTAAGGCTGAGACCTCGGGGTTCACTGGTGCAAGTCTTGGAGTCTGAAGGCCAGAGAACATGGGATTCTGATGTCCAAGGGAAGGAGCAGATGGGTATCCCTGCTCCAGAAGAGAGGGAGAGAGGGAGGCAGAGAGAGAGAGAGAGAGAGAGAGAGCAAATTTGCCTTTCTTTTGCTTTTTTGTTTTATCTGCACCCTCAGCCGATTGTATGGTGCCTATCCACATTCAATGATGGTGGATCTTTTTTACTCCGTCCGATGATTTAAATGCCACTGTCTTCTGGAAACACATTCACAGACATACTCAGACGTAATGCTTTACCAGCTGTCTGTTCTCACGCTGCTATAAAGAACTACGTGAGACTAGGTGGTTTTTAAAGGAAAGACGTTGAATTGACTCACAGTTCTGCATGGTTGGGGAGGCCTCAGGAAACTGACAATCATGGTGGAAGGCTAAGGTGAAGCAAGCCACATCTTACATGGCAGCAGGAGAGAGAGTGAAGGGGAAACTGCCAGAAACTTTTAAACCATCAGATCTCTTGAGAACTCACTCACTATCATGAGAATACAGCATGGGGGAAATCACCCCCGTGATCCAATCACCTCTCACCAGGTCTCTCCCTCGACACGTGGGAATTACAATTTGAGATGAGATTTGCCTGAGGACACAGAGTCAAACCGTATCACCAGCTATTTGGATATCCCTTAATCCAGTCAAGTTGACACCTGAAACTAGCCGTCAAACGTAAGCAGAATTTAAACTATTACATACATACAGAAAAATGCACAACCCATAAGTGTGCAACTCAATGAAATATCACAAATTTATCATTCATTGGGTTGTCAAGGAAGACTTGCCTGAGCAGATGCTGCCTGACCTTTACTTTCTCCCTTTTAGTGCTTTGAAAATTTTACTTTATTACCTTTCAGTGTTATGTAAAAAAGTCTGATGTCAATATAATTTTGGTTCCTGATTAGATATTTTATGTATTCCTTCTGGATATGAGTCTTTTATGTTCTTTATTTTTAAAATTAAAAAAATTGTTGAATATATTTTGGTTATAATCTTTTAAAATTAATTTGTCTAAACGTAGTTTTCAGATGCACTTAAATAAATTTCCAACCCAGGAATCTTTTTTTTCCCATTAAAACTTTCCTTATTGTCTCCTTAATTTATTCAGATTTCTTCTTTGAAATTTCTGTTTTTCACATAATTTTATCTCTGCTCCCTATCTTTGTTATATAAGATCAATTTATATATATATATAATTTAAATAATATAGAATATAAAACATATAATTATATATGTAATATATAAAAATACATCATATAAGTATATTATTTAAAAACATAAAATATGTAATATATATTACATAATATATTATGTATTACATAAAGTATATGATATATGATATATTATATGTTACATAAAATGTATACTATATATTTATAAAATATATAACATATTATATTATATAAAATATATGGTATAATATGTAACATATATAAAAAATAATATATATAATATACATATATTTTTAAACAGAGTCTCACTCTGTCACCCAGGCTGGAATGCAGTGGTGCAATTTCAGCTCATTGCAACCTCCGCCTCCCAGGTTCAAGAGATTTTTGTGCCTCAGCCTCCTGAGTAGCTGGAATTATAGATGGGCACCACCATGCCCGAATGATTTCTGTATTTTTAGTAGAGACGGCATTTCACCATGTTGGCCAGGCTGGTCTTGAACTCCTGGCCTCATGTGATCCTCCTGTCTTGGCCTCCCAAAGAGTTGGGATTACAGGTGTGAGCCACTGTGCCCAGCCCCAATTTATATTTATCATCAATGTATTTCTTTGTTAATCTTCATCTGTATTCTGAGATAGCATCTCTAGCTGGTTCTCCATCAATGGTTCCCAGAGGCTGGTCAATGGATGGCTACTGGAGATGATGCATCAAAATCAACTGGGGAACATGTTAGAATAGTTCCTCAAATTCCATCTCCAGAGATGTCTTTTTGCTTAATCTGATTTTTAGAAATGTGTTGATATTTTCATCAGTTTAATGGTGATGAGAAATGGGAAGACTAAGGCTATTCCAGGTAAGCAGGAAGCATAAGCAAAGTCCCAGATTGTGAGAACAGTTAGGCATGGCATTGATACTGGTAGCAGGGAGGGAGGATGGTGGGTTGAAATACTGAGAGGTGGACTGGGCCAAGTCATAGAGTATCTTCTGTGTCATGCAAGACAATTGGCAGTACTTTATCTTGTAGGTATGGAGGAGTTACTGAGGAGTAACCAGGGGATTAATGTGATCAGATTTACATTTTAGAGAGGACCTCTTGAAACATGGGGAGAGATGGAAGAGTAACAATTGCTGCGTAATTTTGAAACACAGGTGTGCAGCTGTTAGTTGTGAGGTAAGTCCCATGTGGGTTGTTTTCTAATGTGTTAATTGCCAAAGTTTGTAAAGGTTATTTTAAAAAAAATTAGCATTGATTCAAGGTTATTTTTACAATAATGTCACTGTTACTTGCACCCGAGACCGTCTTCCACCAGGAAGTGGCCGTGTAACAGCTCAGCTGTTTAGAATTATGTGACTGTGAGACGATGTCATGCACAAACCTTCATTCATCATATGTGTGATGGCAGAAGTAATGCTATGTGTCCACCAAATCCCATTTCATTTCTTTTTCATGGACCCATAGAAATATTTCATTTCCCAGTTTCCACTGGCTTTAATTTGGGTCTGTGTGACTGAGTTCTGGTCAATAAGATCGGCCCTTTAACACTGAATGTGTAGTTTTTAGCCTTCTCTTTTCTTTCATTGGTTATATGCCCAACAGAAATACAATACTAGCCGCATTTTAATTATATAATTATTGTAAGCACATTAAAAAAAATAGATGAATTTTTAATAAATTTAATATGTTTAACCAAGTACATTTTAACATTTATCAATATAAAAAGTAACAAAAGATATTTTACATTAAAAAAACTTAAGTATTTGAAATCTAGTATGTATTTGACACTTATAACACAACTCAACTGCGTCTAGCCACATTCCAAGCGCTCTATAGCTACAAATTCCTTGTGGCTACTGTGTTAGACATTGCAGTGCTAGATGGTGCTGTAAAAGTCAGAACCTCTGTGTCAGCCTGGGTCTCTCAGTGGCCAAGTAGAGCAAAGCTCCTTATTGATCCCTGCTGGATTGTAACATGCACAAGAAACAAACCTTTGTTTATTTGGACTTTGTCTGTTTCAGAAGCTATTAATTAACTACTATGACTAGACTCCCCAACAAGTTTGAGAGATACTGAATTATTAAATATAAGAAGCAAGGCAGAAAGGCCAGTTAGTGTCATAATACAATGCAACTGTAATAGCAAACTTGGAGTTAGCAAGGAAGGGGAGGACATGTGAGACACTGATGAAGAGGTGGTCATTGATTGGATGAGGGGAATGAGGGATGGAGAGAAAGCTAGGTTTCCGGCTCAAAGAAGTAGATGATGCTATTCCAGTAGATAAAAAAACAGTAGGAGGAGCCAGTTTGGGAGTAAAGCCAGCGAGCCTAGTTTTGTCTTTGTTGATTTTGAGGTGTCTGTGGACTGTTGGTTCAAAGTTCAGCTGAGTATTGACTGTGTACTACCGGCCATGTCAGGTGCTGATGTTTCTGCTCTTGAGGAACCACAAACTGGCCAAATAGGTAAAGCTGATAGAGTATGTAAGGTCAGTGATAAAGGATATGCACAGTGCTTTTGGAGCCCGTAAGAGAGAGAGGGACCTAATCTGGGATAACAGGCAGTGAGGGTCCAGGAGTCTTCTTAGAGAAGATGAGACCTAAAGAAAGTGTTAATGTGTGAGTAGATCAATAAAGGTGGGGGAGAGTGGGGAGGGCAGCGTGTGACTTGAGGGACAGCAGGGAGAAGGTGGCAAGGGCATTCACAGCAGAAGGGACCACATGGCATAGGCATCAAGGTCAAGAACAGTGTGGTGGTGTCCACAACAACTTCGCCACGACTCGAGGGGAAAATGTCAGGGAGGAAGCACCCTGGGATAGAACAGGAGAGGGAGCAGGGCCAGATTGCTGGGGGTGCTTTTTGTTGTATTTGAAATTGTGTCATTGGTACAGGTCGGAGGATGGATTGAGAGACGGGAACAATGGCAGCAAGAACAGGTGGAAGGCTGTGGCACTCATGGGGCGGAGAAATGAGAATAGATGTAGTCCTCAACCTGGGTAGTATGGTATTGGTGGGGAGGAGGGGGTTCCTTGGAGAACTTTTGGAAGTGAGAATACAGTATTTGGTGATATGTGGATGTTAGGAATGAGGGAGAGGAAGAAGGAAAAAGATTCGGGGAAGCCACACAGATTTCTAGCTTGGATGACTAGCTACATGGTAGTGCTAACTGGGGAAAATGAAGAGAGAATAAAAGCAAAGCATATCAGGGGAGGAGTACATGGAAAGCAACTGCCTCTCCCCACCCCCACACCCTCACCCAAAATCTAGTGGGAAATAATGGTTTCGAATCATGGAGATACACACACACACACACACACACACACACACACAGACATATATATCTCTATATATAGATATCTATCTATCTATCTATATAGACATATATATTCTTTTGCAACCCCCTCTTCCCAACAAAAACAAAAACAATTTTTTCTTTTCATCACCACCGTTCAGGGAAAGCTCGGAAACGAGCAGCAGGTTTTTAGTGAGAAGCTTGAAAGCATAAAGGCTGTGAGGAACTGTCCCTGGAAGCTGCCTGGGGATTTCCTGTAGGAAGGTGGTGACAGGGACGGTGACAGGAATGAAGATGTGAGCACAAAATGACACTGAGAGGAGGTGGCTGGAGAGGCTAACCCCTGGATTTGGAATGGGGAAAAAGGCCGAGAAAAGCCGTGGGCCTCTGGGTGGGCTGGGGCACACGGGATGGAGCAGGACGGAGCGAAGAGGAAGGTCTTTCAAGAAGCATTCTGTGGAGTGGCCTGAGAATTTCTAGAGGCCTTCAGAAGTAGGGCAAGACAGCAGGCTGGGCCATGGGGGCGAAAATGGTTACGATGTGAAACTCGAAACTACTCTGGAATTGAATGTGATTGAGTTTTTATTTCACTTGGGCTGAACTTTTCTCATACTTAAAGTTCGTTCTGCCCCATCAGCTCCTTTCTGGGTTGCGGGGTGCCTTGATCAGACAGAAGCCAGGCCCTAGGAGTATTGCTTGAGGAAGAGAAAAATGTTTGTCTGTTGATCTCTGAGGGGCCTTAATCTCCAAAGGAAGCCTGAGTCTAGGTGAGAGACTGGACATTGTAGTCTGAAGAAAATGTCTCCTTCCAGAATTTCCTGTATTTTGGGGAGGGTTTCATTTTCCCCATATGATCTTTAGTAATGACATGCCATTCCTCAGGGCCATTATTTTGTTTGCCTTCTTCTTGTCAAAATGCTTCTGTCTACAGCATTGGCTAATAGTATGAAAACCTTAATGGGTCGTCAGTCTTGAAGGCTTGTGAAATGGAGAACTTGGAATTGGGTAGTTCCAGGTCATTGTTACTCAAAGGCATCCTTTGTTTTGCTTATAGGAGAATTTGCATAACTCTTCCCAATAGGGAAGAGCTGAGTTTGCTAAAATACATTTAATGAGAACGAATAAACATTTTCTTTCCAAACTTTATTATTACAGAATGATTTTATTATGAGGGTTTAACAGAACAGAGAGTTAGACTTGCTATATCTCTTGTAAAACCTCAACAAATTACAAAATTTAAATTAATAAATATGAAAGTAGGTTTAGTCTTTCTTTTCAGCCTTTTAAAAGACAAAGAGGAGGAAATACTATATCCTTATGTTGTAAAGACTCAGAAATTTTCCGCTGCCATTTAATTCTATCTCACATTTACCTAGGCAGAACTGATAATCGCACTTTTTCACCTTTTTCTAAATACTTAAACATAAATAGGTCCTTAAATAGCTCAAATAAATATAGGCTTTACCTTTTAAATAATAAAATTCCCAAGCCCAGAATCTTGTCTTCTTTAAAAAGACATACAAAATAAAGTACGTAATTCATTAAAATGGAATCCTATACCCTAAAGTTATCTCAGGGCATATTAAATATATAAATAACTTAAAGCCCTTAAAAAAGTAAACAAGAAGCAAATTGGTACTATTAAAAATAAATAAAACCCTTAAAAAAGTAAACAAGAAGCAAATTCCTTCTTGGAAAGAGGGATAGATAATTCAGATCTCATCTCTTGGCCAAGCGTTACCTCTGAAGCTTCAACTGGACGAACTGCCTTAAGAATTCTAATGAGTTTAGTCCGAAATGGGGCTGTGTCTTTGAAGGATGAGGGTTCCTGAGGGGCTGAGCCAGCTCTCCAGAAAGCCTAACTGCTTTGGGGAGTGTGGGCTCCCCAGATCTCTTAGGCTACATGGTGGACAATGGGGGTGACGCAGGTGCAGCCCACGGACACCAGTATCTTCTCCAGCCGGAAGGAGTTGGGGCAGTGCCGAGGCTCCCTGCGCAGGACCAGGATCTCTTGCTGGATGGGGACAGAGTTCATGTGGTAGTCCACGTTCCCATCAGCGTTGACGCAGCCCAAGTGGCGGCATTTTGCCTCCCAGATCACAGAGGGATATCTCTCAGGGTCCTCATTGCGGCTGCAGAGGGGAGAAAAATCAGGAGGAAAGTGAATTCCTGGTGAAGTGGGAAAGAAATAAAGCAGGAATACATGAAGAGAGGCAAGTTCACAGGATGACAAATTATAGGCATTGCAAATTCTTTAAATGATGTTAGTTTGAAGAAGAACTTTGGGGACAATTTGGATAAGCACATGAATTGTTACAGAAAAGAAGACAATGATCGGGTTTTCCCCAATTTATTTGAAGAATGAATAAAATAAGGTAGACTGAGGCCACAGAAAAAATTTAAGTTTGACACAAATGATAACTTTTTTAGGGTATATTTGACAGAAGAAGACCAAAGGAAGAGTAGACTTGGAACCATCTAGAATAAGATAGCTGTTTATCTGACTTGCTGAAATCTGTCTTTGAAGAGGGAATACATCAAAATTTTATCTGAGATCACATTCATGGGACAGAGCCCAGAGCTGAGATAAAGGGTTGGAAACAAAAGGTTAAGTGTCTCTATCACCTTCTCTTCCCACTCTCTTTTAGCTCAGTGAATAATTTGCTTGGATTTTTGAATTGATTTATTTTGACTCTTCCTAGTAATGGGAAGAAGAAAAGAAATCCTACAATCAGACCAATCTGTAGGCTCCACAGAACAGAGACTTATTTGTATAAAGTCAAATGATCAAAATACTTTGTGTATTTAACCTTTGATGGGGTCTAAATACTGGGTATGCTGAGGACACAGGAAGCATAGGTATGTTAGGAAGTAGATCAAGACTATCTAACACACAAAAGGGTGGAAATATCCCAGGGATACTTATTACACTGGGATTCAAAAACAAAAATAAGCAAAAGAAAAAAAGTAAAAAACCCTAATTACTAATTATTTGTAATAAATATTCTCAATGGTAGCTCTGGTTAAGAGAATAAAAACATTAATCCCCTTTGATAAATGTCTATTCTTTGAATACATAAACAGTAGACTTAGGGTCTCACAAATATTAGAATAATGATTATAATTAATTTGGGTTGATTATTGGTGTCAGTGACAATTAGATCTAACAGGATGGGGATTATTGGAGGCTGTCCTGTGCTTTGTTAAAGAAATATCTATAGAAAGTTTGAGAATTGTTCTTCACGGTGGTCCTTCCAGGTTTGACTGGTAATTCTAAATGAATAAAATCACCCTTGGGGAGATTTAACCAGCAGCCTGATGCATTAAGAGGGATGAAGAATATAGTATTTTTATCTGGAAGCTTTACGTACTGGAGATTCCAAGGTGAGGTGGATCGGTTGTAGTAATCTGAGGACCTTTTGGGATTGGTATTGGTATTCCGGTTATGGATGTTCAGGTTGACCATCACAGTCCGGGGGAAGGTCTTGTCCTCAGAATTTGGGCATCCTGGATTTCGTGGGATTGCTATTCCTGCCTTCACTATGGCCTCCAGGCTCAGCAGCAGCAGCAGTAGCTAGAATTGAATGGGAAACAAGAGAGAGGTTGGAGATTGGATTACTATGTGGTTCCTTTCAACAAATTGATTGTGATGATGATCATAGAGAACACACAATGTTCCAGGACAATCTATACTACATTTTTCAGATCAGCTAGAGAAAAATCTAGGTAGATGACCAACATAGTGTTAACACCATGACTTAATTTTTTTTTTTTTTTAAAAACAGTTTCAACATTCTTCTTTTAACTTAGGAAAGACATGTTATCCATTGGCTGGCAATAATTTTAGTAAAAATGTCAAGTCATGGCATGTCATCAGCCTATCAGCACATGCATCATTGTCAGGTCTGGGAAGGAATAATAACCTTGATTTTCTAGGTAGAAATGTCCTCCTGCACCCTTGTTCTCAGTCCCACATTCTGTAAAACTCAATGTGAAGTCAAACATTCACATTGGAAGAAAGAGCTATAGAAAATCTATGTGGTATCAATATTCATGCTAAAAATGCTGTTGGTGCTACTGGCAGTCATCCAACTAAAAGCTCGATCTCCTTCATGTTTTGTTAGATATATTTTCCAGTTGTTCTACATTTAACATGTATTGATTCTGTAATAAAATCAGATTTCAAAAAAGATACTTGAAATTAAATATTTAAAAAATATAAAACCCATTTATTCTAAAACACAGTTACACCTATATCTAGTTAGAGTACATAGTTTCGATGTACCGAGAATATGGTACGAGATAATGGAAACAAAGGTTGCTGCTACGGCTTTCAAAATCTCAAGGATAGTGACCCATTTTAAAGAAAAATGCCGTGGGAGAATTATATTAAATCCTTTGTACTCAGAAAAACAGACTTTCAATAAATTTTCTTTCTTACTGCACAGCATCATGTGACACTTCTTGTGTGGTTTAGCCCCAATATAGCTATCTTTCAGTTTTAATCTTATCTTTCAAACTGCTGTATATCAGTTCTTGAAAATGCTGCACAATGACTTAAATATCTACCAAAGCTTTTATTTCCTATCCTACATATACGGTATTCCTGGATCTCCATAGTCAGAACCCAGCATTTCATGCCCATGGTCTGGAAATACTATCTGGTCCAAATCAATAAGAGCATCGCACATTAGTGCAGACTCACCACCAATGAGGTCTTCCCAGGAGTCATTGTTGCTTCTTCCAGTCAAATGGGGATGGATGAGTTTGTGCCTGCTACGAGATGGACAAAATGTAGCACTATCGCCTCTCTTTTTATAGGGCTTTTCTCCTTCTGTGGTCACTTACGTGGCGTGTCGCAGTGGGTTCAGGGGTGACACCATTTTGGTTAAAATTTCCGTCCTAAATGAGGTCATAGAAGAATCTCTTCTTCTGAAGGAAAACGGGAAGGGCAGAAATTCATGTTCCTAAAGACCATGTCCTCTCTTCATTCTTACTCGTTAGAAACTGAGCAGAGGTGCTATGCTATGGGTCAATATCATGTATTTATGAACATATGTACGGCTGCCAGAAGAGTTATGCTCTATTTTAATGGTTCATGAGGAAAAAAAAAGTTTGACATAACATATAGGTCTTCTGGTGTCATGCACCTTGATTTTCCATTTGATCTTTCTTTTCCTCGCAGATTTCTTGGCTAGGTGCTGTGGAGACAATTCCAGAAATGACTCAAGTTCCCATGATATAAGTAAACAAAAAATGAATCAATACTTTAATAATAAGATATATCCTATTTAATTGAATTCAACAGTTCTTTGGTTGAATATCTATTCCGCTCAAGGAATAAATAACTAGGTTCAAGAGACATGAGATTTACTGTTAAAGGCATGTTCTAACCCTGCATGCTACCAAGCAACTTGGTGTTTTTAGGAGGGAATTGAAAATGGGGATGAAAACTGGACAAAGGTGATGAAGATGGAGAAAAGGAGGGCAGTGGGGAGTAGAGAGTGACGAGAACTAGAAGGGAGAGGAGACATGATTGGAGATAACAAGGAAAGCGAGAAGGAGTTAGCTGTTCTTTTCTCTCTACTCTAAGTAAGATGAACTTGAACTCAGGTCCTTGAGAATAGTTCCTTCTCACGAATACAGAGGGCTAGGACAAGGAAGGGCCAGTGGATATAGATGTGGCTGACTGTATGTTACCCTTCTCTGTCCCTACCCCCATTGAGGTGAATGATACCTCTCAGGCACTCAGCTGGTATCCCATATTCTACATGCTAACTTGGGGGAGGCTGGCCAGTAGTTCCAATTCAATGGCTGGAGTATAAAATTAGTTTGCTGCATCCTGGACCTGTTTGTCCTGATATCCATTCCTCCCTGTCCTGCTCTACCTGTAACTCAGAGGGCTGACCCTAGAGGCTGCTTGCTCAAACTCCGCTGTCAGCTGGGTTTCAGCTGGGCTCAGCCAAAGGGGAATTGGAGGACGGATGAGTAAAAGTGGGAAGTGGAAAGTGGGGAGAAACCAGGAACTTCCTTCCTCAGTCTCCCAGAGGATTGCTCACTCCTTTGTCCCTGCAGCCTTGGAATGGTAACAGCCTCTTGCTGATGGCAATCTCAACTAGCAGGGTGACCAGTTCTCTGACTCAAACTCCCTCTGTTGCAAATGCCTGAAGGGGTTTCTGTTTCCTGGCCAGACAAACCCTGCCTGATGAATGAGAGAGGCCATAAGCACTTGAATTTTAGCGGTAATGGTAGATATCCTTGATAGGTGAAGCAGATACAGATGGAAGAGGAAGTAGGAAGCAGCTTCAAGTGACTTCCCTAGTCCTGGTTTTGGCATCACTATCTACCTACTTTCAAGACAAGATTCAGAATGAGCCCTACTGCCCCTCCTCTACACACAACCAGGTAGCAATCTCAGACGCTGCAGCATCTCTCACATCATCTATTTCCAAGCTTCCTCTAACTCAGACTCTCACCCACTTGGACGAGCTATGCTTGCTTTTCCCAGTTGCTTCCCTCAGACCATCTTTGACATCCTTGCAATAATGATTCTCAAAGCATGGCTCTGATTGTGCCTTTGCTTCTGCCATTAGCTTGCACACAGAATGAAGTGTAAGCCTCTTAGCATTTGAATTAATATTTGAGTTCGTACAACTTCCTTTTTAGCCTTATGCCCCACCATGCTCCAGGACCTGGGCTGATGGGGTCCTGATTTTTCTCCAGGCCTTCTTTTGCAAAGCTTACCCATTCTCCAGCCTTTGTTAAGGTATTGTTTCTGTTAGCCAATGCCCTGATCCCCATTCTCAGTGCTGGGTTATGAAAATGCAAAGCTTACCCTTTGTTAAGGTATTGTTTTGTCCATTTCAAAATCCTGTTTAAATGTATCTTCTAGGTCTGGCCTGATTACCTGGCCTGATTACCTGACACCTGGAAATAAATAGTTCCATCTATCACATGTAGCTTACACCTACCTCTCTAGTAACTTTTATTTCATTTTGTAATGTGTTTTATTTGGCTTTAAAAGCTATGGGTAAGACATGTGTTTATTTCCATGTTTAGATTTTACGGTCAGCCTTCAAGGCTAGTAAGTTCTTCATCTTTGTGACTCCTGTGGTGCCTAATGTGGCCCTTTATACAACATGGGTCTTCACAGACTGCTTTTGTATTGCTTGTCCTTCTCGGATACAGGGCTGTTCATGCATATTTCTCGTGCACTGCATGCCATTCATTTACATATTGACTTTCTTGTTTTCTTTGTAGCTCATTTCTTGCTAGACTGCAAGCTACCTGAAGACAAGTAGTCTTATTGGTCTTTGTAGCACTTAGCATAGTGACTAGTAAATAATAACTGGTCAACATTTTGATTAATTGACAGTATGAGTAATGTTATTTGAGAAGTTTGGAATTTTCTATATTCTTCTTAGAACCTACCTGCATCTCAATAACCCTACTGAGTTGTCTAGTGCTTTGGCTCTGCATTCTAATCCTTTTGAATGTAGTGTGATGAGGCTATAGCCTATTCTGGATCACCCTGGAGTGGAGGATTCCTTGTTGTTGCTTTCTGGCAAGGAAGAAAGAGGGGAGAATGTGCTTACTGTCAACTATTTTTATTGAAGTTGAAGGGGGATCAGCTGACTCTAGCTGTTTTCCCTAATCTTGCCTCCCGTGCCTATGTAATTCAGCCTGTTTGCTATGCTTTGAAATACTTTAAAATAAAATGGGGAAACAAATATGTTTTCACAAAAGTTCAAAAATGATCATTTTGACATGGTGATTGGAGCTGGGTGTGTCCAGCCTTGAGTATGGCTGATTTCCCAGACATTTGCTTGAGCTGGAAGCTGTGGCCCCTGGAGGAGCAGCTGGAAGTGTAAGAGTGTGTGTACAGTGGGGAGGGCTCTTCCTCTGCATTTGTCTGCCGAGGCAGCTGGCTCAGGTTTCAATCTGAGACTGTTGAGGTGGAGTGCACGCTGGACTGGGCATTAGAGTGCCTAGAACATTGAATGAGAGGACACCTTTGTTTTCATTGTGAATCTGCCACTAACTACCCATGCCCTTGGGTACATCACCTCTTTGAGGCTTAGTTTTCTGTCTTATAAAATGAGTTTTGCACCAGGTAATCTTTTGATCGTCTATGATTTTCTGGAGAATGAATATAGTAAAGAACAAATGGGAGTAGTAAATTAGGGATGATTATTTTGTTAGTGATTGTCTTCCAGGTTTATCAGTCTTGCTTCTCTGAGAGCATGAAACAGATCACCACGAGCAATGGGGAACTGCATGTTGTGAGTTGAGAGCTTCAATGGGTGGGGCCAAGTATGCAACTGGAGACAGGGAAAGATACCCAGGAGCCAAACATGCATTTGAAGGGATGATAGTGGTAAAATTTTTCTGCCCTTCTTGATTTAGAGAAATGATTTTCAAGGCTCCTTGAAATTATTAGGCCATTAAACAGTATTTCTTTCTACTTGCAATAGAGAATAATGTAAGGGATGGAAAGAAACATTTTTCCTTTTGTGTCCTGGACAGAGTATTTTTTAGTCTTTTGTCTCAATGTGATGGAAAATTAAGGCTTGCTAAAAGATAAAATAAATAAATTAATTTTAATTTTTGCTTAGGTAGTAAGGTTATCATTGAGAGATTAATATATTTTAAATTCATATTCTATATCCATTTTATAAAAAGTAACAAAGGTCTCAATATAGGAGGAGGCATCATGCCTTTGTTTCTGCTTAAAGTTAATGAAAGACACTGGCTGTTTTAAAAAGATTGGAGCCATTTTGATTAATGCTGTGCACATCACCAGGCAAGACTACTCTTTTGATCTTCACTTAATATAAAGAGAATAATGAGTCACTGGAGAGAATTCTCTTGGAATTTAAACGTGGGGCCCCATACTTTGCAAATGGGCCAGAACAAGAGGAGCAATGTCAAACAGACATTTAAAAGGAAGACATGATGTTTAGAGAGGAGAATATTTGCAATGGAGAGCCATCTGGAAGGCCTTGGGGAGTTGATAAAGTCAGGCTTTAATTGAGACTCAGATTTAGAGCCGGTTTATCAAGCTCTAGATCATCTACCCCGAATTTGAAGGTATCAATACTATTATATACTAGAAGTTCATCTCTGAGGTTACCGGTGTTGTCTTGCAAAAACCAGAACTTAATACATATGTAATTAACATGGTTTCTTAAATAGGAAGTATCAATCTTGGTACCAGCCTGATAGCATCATTGTTGTTCTCCGGCCATAATGCTTATTTGTATTCACATGACTGTGCTCCTGAGGGCCGTCCTGGACAGTGAGCTGATGAATGAGAACACTTTGCGGGTGAGCACAGGCTTCATCCTGTACTGGAATTCCTGATGGAGAAAATTCTCTTTTTATATGACATGATGAATTAAAGGCATGATTAACAATGAGGATGTTTTTGTAGAGTCATTGTTAATGGTGAGTGCTGAGAGATGGCAGGCAGAATCCTTTTTCAACATTTGGGTCCTGTTTCCTCACCGTTGGTCATTCTAACTCTTGGTAGGTATTTTGCCCAGATGAAGACCATCTGTGCAGCTCCTTTGAGTGACTAATTTTCTTTTTTCTACTATTGGTTTTTGATGTTTCCTCTACCTAGTGCACACCAGGCTGTTTTTATCTGATGGAACCAGATCACAAAACTGTTCGGACATCTGTGAAAAACAAACCCAACCTGTATGGTCAAAAGAACATTGAACAGTCATTATTCATTTGAAGTGTTTGATAGAAAGGCATTCTGTGTCTGGTGACTTCCAAATAATGTGTAATGCCTTTATCGCCTGAGTAAATGGGGCTTGCCTTTAACACGTCCTCTTCACTAATCTCAAAGCACTGAGATAGTGACTGGAAGCTGTATTAGAGACCAAACCATGCAAGAAAGAAAATGTGTCATATCACGTCATCTTAAAACAACTGCCATCAACAGTGTTTCCCCAATCCCTACATCAAAATTCACAATCAAGCAGATAATATGAGCATGTCAATTTCTCCTTTGAGTAATAACTACTAACCTCATGGAAACCAAGCCTCTTCCTTAGGTGAGTATATCATTAGTCTTCTACTGAAACACTGATTTAAAGTGGGTCAGAAAACTTTCCATTTTTTTTTTCAAACAATACATGTAGAATTATACACCTATATGTTAGCAGGCACATGCAAATTTGTTTTACGGTGGACTTCCCTTTGGTAATGCTGACTTCATCTGATACTATAAGAATTAAGGTCAGCAAGTGACTGAAGTTTCAAGTCTGAACGGATGTCACTGAAAAGTAGGGTCTAAAATTAAACAAGGAAACCAAACCACACATTGTGGTTGGGCTATTAAGTTATCAGCTTTATTTTCTTTTCAGCAATTTTGAAGTTAATATCATTTGAAGACAACCACAGAATATACTTAAAAGGAAGATACAGTATATGAACCTGGAACAAATTGCTAATTGGTTTTTTTAAAGGCAATATAGAGGTTGTTATAGTGAGGTGGTAGCTTCGTGAATTGGAAATATGAAAAAGTCAACACATAATGATGTATTTCTCTATCCCAAATAAATAATTATTTTATTCTGAAATCCTCCAGAGAATTTAAGGTAATTATAGCAAAAATTCAGCTAAGTAAAGTAGAAGTAGAAATATCAATCAGGCTTAGAGGATGTGGAAACAGAGACAAAAATCAAGATCTAGGAAAAGAAAACCCAAAGTTATTGTCTGTAAGGGCCAACATATTTACATTTGTCTCCGAGCTTCCTGGCAGCCAAAGAAAAAAGGAGAAATGCTCAATTACATAAGTGTCATTTTCAGAAGGAAAAAGCTAGTTAATTCCTGAGGTAGATTTTTTTCCTATCATTACATTTTAAGATAAAATCTTTGTCTGAGGCTTATAGATGGTCCTATATAGTATATTGGCTAAGGACAATTTTTTTGCTTCAGACATTCCCATGATCACATCCCAGTTCCACCTTAATAGCCGTGTGCCCTTGGGAAAATTACACCTTCTACATATCAGTTTCCGTACCTACAACATGAAAATAACAATAGAACATGCCTTATAGGTAGTAAATGAAATAATACGTGTGGCCCGGCGTGTATTAAGTGCTCAGTGAATATTGATTCAATGTTAATATGAACAGGAATGTGTGTGTGTGTGAGACTCTGTCAGAGGAAACTTTTTGAGGAAAGGGAGACATTGGGTCTGAGGGACACTAGTTATCTGCTCATATGAATATCTACTCTGTGAGGAAGTAGGGAGATATCTTCAGGCTTCCACGTGTCCTAGATGAAATAGACATTCATTAAACAAATGTTTCTTGAACACCTATTATGTGCCAGGCACTGTGCTGGACTCAGGATAGAGCAGGGGAAGCAAACAAAGCCCTGCTTTTAAGAAACTGACATTCAGGGTAGTGTAGTCCATTTATTCATATTTTGAGTTTACCAGACTATTTGCTTATAATGAATTAGGCTTCTCAGGTAGGAAACCTAGAAACCAGGGCCCTGGATAGCAGACACAGGCGTTCTATTCCTTTACTGGAAAGGAATAGTCGTTGCTACAAATTATGAAGTTGTCTTCCTGATTTATATATTACTGCACCAACAATTAAGAGATTTCAAGGTTTACCATAGATTATACTAAATTTAACCAACTGCCATTCTGTGTGTATTTTAGAAGTCTATCTTTTTTTCTATATAGCTATCTATTTACACACATACACACATATGCAAAAGAAAGAAAGCATAATTAATCCATAATCCTAGTTGTTAGAAATAAGCTTTTGAGGTACACCTTCTGTTATCTTACAAAATTGGGATCATTTTAAGTGTATTGTTCTAGTAAACGTATTTTGTTTTACAAAATTGGGCCACATTGTAATACTGTTTTGTAAACTTTTTTCTCATCTTACAGTATATTCTAAACACTTTGCCCTTTTTTAAAGCTTGTGTATGTGTATGTGTGTGTTTGAAACAGACTGATCACCTAACATCCTGCGAAAGACATGAGAAATAGGCAATTTAACCGGTTGCCTACTGTTAAATATTTTGATGGCTCCCAAATTTTTATTTTAATGCCTAAGATAAATTGACAGAGATCTATGAAGCTTGTTAAACCTTCTAAGTAATTACAGAGGCAATAGTCATAAAAAAAGATATCAACAAAAATATTTACAAGATAAAGGCTAATGACTATGGAAAAAAGTGGTTTGCCATATGGTAGGTACCAAAGGTCAATGACATAAATAGTATTGTAGACATCAAAGAGTCAGACTTAAAAAAAGTATTCATTCTCTTATTTCATTTAATCTCTACAACAATTCCTTAAGATACTATTGTCCAAATATACAGGCAAGAAAACTAAGGTTTGGCAGGTTTCAGTGACTGGCCTGAAGTCATCCAGTGGGCAGATGGGCATCCTGTTTGGTCACAGATGTTGCTGACTTCCAAGTCTATGGGTTTTTCCACTATGGCACGCTAAAAACACTGATACTGAAAGCCAATTAAAAAACTATTTTGCATATGACTTTCTGATATTTTGAAGTCTCAAAAATTGTCAAATTATCTTTGGTTTATCCATTTGGTGGTATCACCTCTTTCATCTACCCTTGCCCATTATCTTTGCTTTAGAGGGGTTAGTGACAACCCCTCTCTGTCTAGTGCTAGATTAGGCTATTCCTGTGTCTAGATTATGAGAATCCCAACATTTATTTATTTTGTAATCCCATCAAAGTAGAGATTTCCATAAAAAAAATAAGGGAGGTGCAAAGACAGGTGCATATATGTCTATGTTTTACTGAGGATCGAGGTAACAGGATTTGTGCTTAATTTCCTGGCTGGATTAGAAGATCATTGAACTTTTCTTTCTTTTCCTTTTATTTTTTCTTAAAAAGGGCTTTGAAGGAAGCATAATTAACATATGAGAGTCACAGAGGAATCTTATGTGATGGCTGTGAACAGATTGGTTTTCATTTTGTTCTGAATGACTAGGACATTATAGTCATAATGCATTTAGCTATGCATTTAGTTTTTGTAGAAAAACTTTGCAGTAGTCAGCGTTTTAAATATTTGACCAGTATTAAGTTGCTCCATGAACCTGATGCCAAGCATAAGAACATAATAGGTAAAAAATAACTAATTTTGAAAACTCTCTGATGTATATATCATTTAAAAATGTTTGGCTAGAATTCAATTGTATGTATGTACTATAATTTATTTTGTCTTCTATTAATGTATTTTAAAATCATTCTAAAGTATTTACTATTAATACAGTGATAAAAATCATATTAGTCAGATTTGTGCTCAAATACATATTATACTGTGGGATATATAAGGGGTTTTATATTATTGCCTATGTTTGCTAAAGAATCTTGAAGTTTATATAGTTCCCTTCTTTGCCTGTAATAGAAAGTCAATAGAGCTAGTTTAAGCACAAATGAGAGATCAATTATAAGGATATAAAGATGCCTCAAAGATATAAGGGCAGGAATTAAAGCAGGGATTCAGGAAAGTACTGGAACAAGAACTAAAAACTAACAGGTGTCAAGGCAATTACTTTCTTAATCTCTCAAAATCCTTCTTTCCTGAACTGTATCATTCCTCTCTCTCGGTAGATTCCTATAATCTTTGTCTTTATGCTTCTGGCTCTTCCAAGTTCACACATTCTCAGGTCCCCTTTAATAGGCGTTTCTCAGTTCCATGCCACATTTTCAGGAGAGTCTGATTGACTTGAGTCATGTATCTATTTAGCAATGGTTGGACAGGATCATGTAGAACACACAGGGATGCTGGGGGGCTGGTTCTCAAAGAGAGGTGTGGGCTGGGCAGATATTCTAAAAGTTGTGAACTCTAAGTTAATTTTCTCCACAACAGAGGAAAAATGTATGTAGACAGCATAGTTTCTTCCCTTCATACCATTGAGTCTCGGCAAGAATGCCTCCAGCTCTGAGCTCTATTATTTCTCATCAGTCTGTGTGTTGTAATTGCTTCTATTTTATTTATTGCATTATATTTCAATTATGTATACACACATATATAGCTTATATATAAGGTGCATGTGTATGTGTGTTATGTAATCCATATATGTACTTTTGTGTGTATATCTACATCTATAAATTTTTTAGTCCATCTCCACTTAAATTTATTAAGTTGTAATTCTTAGTATTGTGCAAAACATAAATGATAGATGTATAGTACATGTCTATTTATTATCTTTTAAAGATGCCCTCCCTGTCTGGAAAGGTTGGATGTAGACATTTTGTCTGTCACCTTTAAAAATAGTTATGTGCTTTATACACGTCTATGTGGATCCTGCTGAACCTATGTGGTTTTTAGATTTTTTTTTTTTTTGGTAAGATATGCTGTATAAAGCATTGCAACCACATGTAGTGAGGTTAACACCTGAAAGTGAGAGATGGGGAGCCAGGACCCTATCTGGGATAAACACAACATCTGCTGGAGATGATGAGTTAATAACCATCAGGGAAGTGGTTGACAGACCACTTGACACAGGTGAGAAACACACTCATCTCCTGCCTTTATGCTTGTTGCTAGAAGAGGCACTTCAGCTGAGTATCTGGTGTACAAACAGGAAGGCTCTACAAATGCTTTTGTTTGGGAGCGTGGTTCTTAGCAGATATGTATTGCCTACTGGTTGTCCTAATTCATCAAACATCCCCATCCATCCATTTATCCATTCATTCAACCATCCTATCTATCCATCTAATAAACATTTATTGAAGAATTACTTTTAAAAAAAGCAGCAGGGAATATACAGTTTTACAAGGACTACTGGCTTAGACACACTCAAACTGTTCACAAACTAATAGAAAAGCTTTGGAGTTAAACACACCTGGATCTACTCTGTTTCCTACCAGCTACATGACCTTGGTACTCAATATTCTCTAAGCCTCAAGCACCTCATCTTTAAAATGGCAATAATAAAAATAGCACTTACATCATAAAGTTACTATAAGGATTAGAGTAGATGCCATTTATAATGCTCTTTGGACAGAATTGTAAATATTATGTATTATTATTATTTTATTTCATTTTATTTTTTGAGATGGAGTTTTGCTCTTGTTGCCCAGACTGGAGTGCAATGGCACGATCTCGGCTCACTGCAACTTCCGCCTCCCGGGTTCAAGCGATTCTCCTGTCTCAGCCTCCTGAGTAGCTGGGATTATAGGCATCCACCACCATGCCCGGCTAATTTTTTGTACTTTTAGTAGAGATGGGAATTCACTATGTTGGCCAGGCTGGTATCGAACTCCTGACCTCAGGTCATCCACCCATGTCAGCCTCCCAAAGTGCTGGGATTACAGGTGTGAACCACCAGGCCTGGCCTGTATTATTGTTTTTAAGCATCATCTACAATAATGAGTTCTGATGAAGCTCAAAATTTTACACATTGTGGAATATATAGAAAACAAGTTCTACCTGCCCAGGCTGTCACTGTAAGTAGGAGATTGCTTCACATGGGGTGGATTCATGAAATAACAAGACATTTGAAGAAAGAAAAATCCAGCTCATTAGAATGCCTTGCCTACTAGTTGACAAATATAACTTAGTTATGTACCATAATAGCCAGATGGGCTGATTTTTCACTTTTCATCTGCCACTTTGGGCAGCATGTCTACATGGTGTTAGACTCATGGACTTACAGAATGAAAAACAGAAATTGTCCTGAGAGCGTATCCAGTCAATCTGCTGGGTGTTAGAAACTTGCTAAGCATCTATGTTTTATCTAAACACATTCAATGAAAGAGATGCTATAACTGCAGTGGAAATTTATCTTCATTTCTAACTGAACTAATTCTAGTTGCAAATCCAATTAATTTGTTTTGTTTTATCCTTAAGCAGTATCTTCCAAATCAACTAAGCCCAAAGCTTTTTCATTATCTTTTCCTCTTCCCCTTCTACCTCCCTCTGAGTCTTGTCACCAATTTCAATTTGCTGTGGAATCCTATTGATTCTCTATAGTTCTGCCATGTAGTTGGAGAAGTTCTTTCTATCCTTGTTCAGACCCCCACTCCCTCATGCTTTTATCTTAGTCACCACATCCTGCTATGGACTTTCCTGTTTCTAGACCCTCATCCTTGCTGTCCATCTTGCTCCTCAAAACCACATCCATCTTTCTAAGCCATTGCTCTCCTCAAAGGTTTTCCTAGGTAAAATTATTATAGGATAGCTTGGACTTTTTCAGTTTTACATCAAGGCCTCCACATGTGGGACTGCCCTTCTTGCCCAGCCTCTTCCTTTATAACTCCAGTTCTGCTTCTGTTCAGCTAGTTTTCTGTCTTTCAAAGTGCTCCCATTGTTTCTCCACGTCTTTTCTCCTGTAAATTATTTCTTCAGAGAGTAGACAGTCCCTCTCTTTTTGACGGTTGTATGGCTACATGATTTGAAAACTGCAATGATAAAGGCTTCAACTTTTGTTATTAGTCCATTGTAGGAGAGCAGAGTTTAGAGGATAGATTGACGACATGAGATTTGCAGCTATGAGACATCTGTGCTTACACATGAGCTAGGTACTGTATGGTTTCCTTAGACCAGAACCTGGGAAAGATGGGAGGTTATGAGACAGGGGTTCTTAATGTAGAGTCCATGGATCTCTAGAGAATCCATGAATGAGATTCCAAATACCTGTAACCTCCTAAAATCACATGCAAAGATTCATCTGTGTGTGCATTTGTTTTCAGGGGGTGAATCCACAGCTGACATTTGGCAAACAGCTTTAATTAGGGATTTGGCCAAAAGGGTGTGGGAAGTTGGGACTGAGCCAGACCAACATGAAACTTGCCACCTCATGCTATACTGTAGTGATGGAGTCTTTGCTTAGATGCTGCGTTTGGGGAAATTCAAGGGGAAGAAGCCAAGTCTCACTAAAGGCTGAGCCAAGCACTATTATAGGCCAGGAGAACACATACAAGATGATCCTAGAGCCCCGAGAGGGTCAGAGTCCCCCAAGACTTCTTAGGCCCGGATTGGAACAGGACTTTTCTCACCTGAAGAGGCCAAAGATTAGGGAAATCACAGATTTGGCTGATCCAGAGCACTGATTTTGGGGGTAGGATGCAACTGACTAGTTGGGAGGAGGGGAATGTGGGGCATCTTTGAAAGACTAAAAACTGAATTCTGGAAAGGACTAATCTCCTTTTTAACAAGGCCACCCTGAAATAATTTCAGGTAGGGGTATCCTTGCAGATGAAAAGAGGTGCAGGGACCTGTATGTCTTTAGAACATTTTCCTGGTTAAGAAATTTGTGACTAGAGTTTAGCTATCTAAGTTTCATATCTGCCATCTTGTATGTTCAGCTTTTTTTGCTTTCATATTTGTTTATCGTAATTTTTCCTTTCAATACTTGATAAACATGTTTTGAAGATGTGACTCTGAAGAAGAGGCAACTTAGGAAAGTGGTAGGGTATATGGGGGAGGGTGATAGGGTGTATCTTAGCTGAACGATGGAAAGCAAGATGGCGCAGCTGGTAGTGAAAACTCCCTTTCGGCAGCTCTGATTGATGTTTGCCAGAAGGGTCTTTCACTTACAGCACTCCCACAGCCCCATAGCCTACCTACCTGTCCTGTGATCACATTCAAATCCATGGGGCTATCTCTGCTGACCTTTGACTAATCTCTCACTCTTTCCTCCTGGAACTATCCTCTTAACTAGGGATGAGGTTGAGAAGATTTCATTGAATAAGCCCCCACCATACACTTCAGTTGAGGACACATATTGCATGTACCACTTGTTTAAAATAAAAGGGGTTTTAACATTTATTTCTGTCTCTCTCTCTTTGCGAGAGTGTTTATCTTTTCCAGTAATATTCTAAGCTCTTTTAGGGTATTTGGAGTCAGATACATGGGTCACAATCATGGCTCTTCTACAATCTAAGTTATTTAAAATAAACTATACAAACTTCCTAAACCATGCTTCTTCATCTTTAGTCAATTAATTGCTAATTGATGGGAATGTGATCAATTCACTGCAGTCAGTTAAAAATGTTGGATAGTGAGAATTGAGGTGGATCATATTTAAGGGCAGAAAGATATATTTAAAAGCAAAGTAGCTAAAACAATGTATCTTAAATTCCCATATGCTAAATATAATAAAAGTAGGGCTTTTTAATAAAGAGACACTTCAGAAATAAATGAATTCAAATTTAACTAAGTAGAATTCATTGGTAAATTAGATCCGTATTACAACTATGAGGTATAAAAAGAGAATGTCTAATAGGTTTCAGGCAATCAAGTACAAATAAATGCAACAGGAGGAAGTTCACTGAACATAGTTTCTTTATTAAGAGGTATTATTAAGATTATTAAGGGAAGAAGGATCCATAGTTTATATCAACTGGCAGAATAATCTAATGTTGCTGAGTTAACAAAATAGGTTAATACTATAATTTAAACTGCTGGGTTGCAGCTTACTAATCATTGGCTGTTAGTAAAAATAGATGAATTCTTAATAGTTAAGATTATTTGATGACCTATTTCCTTTTGTTTTGTTTTCTTTTTCTTTTTTTTTTTTGAGAGAGAGTCTAGCTCTGTCACCCAAGCTGGAGTGCAGTGGCATGATCTTGGCTCACTGCAACCGCTGCTTCCTGGGTTCAAATGATTCTCAGGCCTCAGCCTCCCTAGGAGCTGGGACTACAGGCATGCGCCATCATGCCCAACTAATTTATATGTATATATATATTTTTTTTAGTAGAGACAGGGTTTCACCATGTTGGCCAGGCTGGTCTCAAACTCCTGTCTTCAAGTGATCTGCCCTCGTTGGCCTCCCAAAGTGCTAGGGTTGCAGGGGTGAGCCACTGTGCCTGGCCCTTATGACGTATTTTCTAAGGAAATAAAGTTTCAAGTTTACTAACAGAAACTATGCAAATAAAAAGAGATCATACCTTAGTGACGAGAAATCGACAAGATGAGAGAAGTAAAAGGGTTGTATTTTCCCTACAAAAAGATTTTCTGATTGAAGTTAACAATCTGACAATACAATCCCTAGAAGAAATAAAAAAAATTGATGAAAAGTTAGAAGAAATAAAAAAATTGATGAAAAGATGGCATAGAAATGTGGTCTTAGAAGTATAAGTAAAATGGCATGGAATGAGAAAGATATATTGAATAAGAATATAATGACTTTGATTTGATATCTCAAACAACATGGCAGTTAGAAAGACAGCCCGAAAAATGTATCAAAGCTAAATACTGGAAATATAAGAAGGAATGAAATTATAACTGAAATGAAATCTTCACTGTTAGGGTAACAAATATTTTATAATTTTTTATCTTTCATAAAAAGCGATTTCTTTAAGGTGAATTAATACAAATGGAAAGGAAAAATGGTCAGAAAATACAATTTTTTTTTCCAAAATTTTAAGCATCTTTTGAAAATGGGTATAATTGTGAGCTTTGTTCTTCAGATGTCTCTGATGTCAGAGTTTGCAGAATACCAGCATCTTGGCACAACTGAGGAGGAAATAATCCTCTTTCTTGCATGCGACACTTTAAGAGGCCTCAGATGCCCTTGGATACCTTTCAGGTATCTGAGCCCCAGGCTAACAGGCCCCAGAGGCTGTGGTTTACACGGCACATTCCTGGTCATTAGAAATAGTACATGCTTCCATAATAAAAACTATCTCCTGAGACTGTGGGAACCCCCTTAGAGAGCCACACTCCAGCATTCTTAATCTCATGTAGCTGCAGATGAGTGAAGAGTTTGTTGTGGACCTGCTTGATTAGGTAAGTGGATCTTAGATCTGATGCTGTGATATGGTTTGGTTATGTCCCACCCAAATCTCAACTTGAATTGTATCTCCCAGAATTCCCATGTGTTGTGGGAGGGACCCAGGGGGAGGTAATGAATCATGGGGGCCTGTTTTCCCCATTCTATTCTTGTGATAGTGAATAAGTCTCATGAGATCTGATGGGTTTATCAGGGGTTTCTGCATTTGCTTCTTCCTCATTTTTCTCTTGCCGCCACCATCTAAGAAGTGCATTTTGCCTCCTACCATGATTCTGAGGCCTCCCCAGCCATGTGGAACTGTAAGTCCAATTAAACCTCTTTTCGTTCCCAGATTTGAGTATGTCTTTATCAGCAACATGAAAATGAACTAATACAGTAAATTGATACCAGTAGAGTGGGGTGTTGCTAAAAAGATACCCGAAAATGTGGAAGCAACTCTGGAACTGGGCAACAGGCAAAGGCTGGAACAGTTTGGAGAGCTCAGAAGAAGACAGAAAAATGTGGGAAAGTTTGGAATCTCCTAGAGACTTGTTGAATGATTTTGACAAAAATGCTGAGAGTGATATGAACAATAAGGTCCAGGCTGAGGTGGTCTCAGATGGAGGTGAGGAACTTGTTGGGAACTGGAGTAAAGGTGGCTCTTGTTATGTTTTAGCAAAGAGAATGGCAGCATTTTGCCCCTGCCCTAGAGATTTGTGGAACTTTGAACTTGAGAAAGATGATTTAGAGTATCTAGTAGAAGAAATTTCTCAGCAGCAAAGCATTCAAGAGGTGATGTGGGTGCCGTTTAAAGCATTCCGTTTTAAAAGGAAAACAGAGCATAAAAGTTCAGAAAATTTTCAGCTTGCCAATGCAGTAGAAAAGAAATACCCATTTTTTTTTAGGAGAAATTCAAGCCAGCTGCAGAAAATTGCATAAGTAGCAAGGAGCCTAATGTGAATCCCTAAGACCATGGGGAAAATGTCTCCAGGCCATGTCAGAGACCTTCATGGCAGCCTCTCCCATCACAGGCTTGGAGACCCAGGAGGAAAAAGTGGTTTCATTGGCGGGGCCCAGGGTCCCCGTGCTGTGTGCAGCCTAGGGGCTTAGTGACCTGTGTTCCAGCTGCTCTAGCCTAGGTTGAAAGGGGCCAAGGTACAGCTCAGACGTTACTTCAGAGGGTGGAGGCCCCAAGACTTGAAGCTTCCATGAGGTGTTGAGCCTGTGGGTGCACAGAAGTCAAGAACTGTGGTTTGGAACCTCCGCCTAGATTTCAGAAGATGTGTGGAAATGCCTGGATGCCCAGGCAAAAGTTTGCTGCAGAGATGGGGCCCTCATGGAGAACCTCTGCTAGGGCAGTGCAGAAGGGAAACATGGGGTTGGAGCCCCCATGCAGAGTCCCTACTGGAGCACTGCCTAGTGAAGCTGTGAGAAAAGGGCCACTATCCTCCAGACTCCAGAATGGTAGATTCACTGGCAGCTTGCACCCTGCACCTGGAAAAGCCACAGATACTCAATACCAGCCAGTGAAAGCAGCAAGGAGGGAGGCTGTACCCTGCAAAGTCACAGGGGCAGAGCTTCCCAAGACTATGGAAACCCGCCTTTTGCATCAGTGTGATTTGGATGTGAGACCTGGAGTCAAAGGAGATCATTTTGGAGCTTTAAAGTCTGACTGCCCCACTGGATATCAGACTTGCATGGGCCCTGTAACCCCTTTGCTTTGGCCGATTTCTCCCATTTGGAATGGCTGTATTTACCCAATACCTGCAACACCATTGTATCTAGGAAGTAACTAGCTTGCTTTTGATTTTACAGGCTCATAGACAGAAGGGACTTGCCTTGTCTCAGATGAGACTTTGGACTTTGTGTTAGTGCTGAAATGAGTTAAGACTGGGGGACTGTTGGGAAGGCATGATTGGTTTTGAAATGTGAGGACGTGAGATTTGGAGTGGCCAGGGGTGAAATGATATGGTTTGGTTGTGTCCCCATCCAAATCTCAGCTTGAATTGTATCTCCCAGAATTCCCATGTGTTATAAGAGGGACCAAGGGGGATGTAACTGAAACATGGGGGCTGGTATTGTGATACTGAATAAGTCTCATGAGTTTATCAGGGATTTACGTTTTTGCTTCTTCCTCATTTTTTTCTTGCTGCCACCACGTAAGAAGTGCCTTTCACCTCCCACCATGATTCTGAGGCTTCCCCAGCCATGTGGAACTGTAAATCCAATTAAACCTCTTTTTGTTCCCAATTTCGGGTATGTCTTTATCAGCAGCATGAAAGGAACTAATACATGCTGTAACAGAGAGACTGAAGTGAGGTGGGGTTTGAGGAAAACTGATGCAGTTCATTTTTCTTTAATGAGATTCACTCCATATTTGGGTGAGGTGAGACCCATCCAAGGGTCTCTGGGACTAGAGACTAGAGACTGATTAAGATGATGTAGGGGAGGGAAAACTTTTTGGTGCCCACAGGGAAAGGGAACAGAAGGTTTTTGCTTTTGTTTTTAATAATTTCTACTTTTATTTTAGATTCAGGGGATACATGTGCAGGTTTGTTACCTGGCTGTATTGTGTGATGCTGAGGTTTGGAGTGTGATTGATCTTTTCACCCAAGTACCAAGCATAGGACCCAATAATTAGTTTTTCAACCCTTTCTCTGCTCCCTTCATCCTCCCTCTAGTAGTCTTCAGTGCCTATTGTTCCCATCTTTATATCCATGTGTGTTCAATGTTTAGCTCCCATTTATAAGTGAGAAAATGCAGTATTTGATTTTTTATTCCTGTGTTAATTCACTTAGGATGATGGCCTCCAGCTGCATCCATGTTGCTGCAAAGGACATAATTTTGTTCTTTTTCATGGCTGCGCAGTATTCCATAGTGTATATGTACCACATTTTCTTTATTCAATCCATTGTTGATGGGCACCTAGGTTGATTCCATGTCTTTGCTATTGTGCATAGTGCTGCAGTAAACATATAAGTACCTGTGCCTTTTTGGTAGAATGATTTATTTTCCTTTGGGTATATACCTAGTAATGGGATGGCTGGGTTGAAAGGTAGTTCTATTTTAAGTTATTTGAAAAATGTCCTAACTGCTTTCCACAGTGGCTGAACTAATTTACATTCCCACCAAAAATGTATAAGCATTCCCTTTTCTCTGAAGCCTTGCTAGCATCTGTTGTTTTTTGACTTTTTAATATTAGTAATAGCTATTCTGACTGTTGTAAGATGGTATCTCATTGTGGTTTTGATTTGCATTTCTCTGATGATTAGCGATGCTGAAATTTTTTTTCATATGTTTATTGGTTTCATATGTTTATTGGCCATTTGTATGTTTTATTTTGAGAAATGTCTGCTCATGTCTTTTGCCCACTTCTTAATGGAGTTATTTGCTTTTTGCTTATTAAGTCTCTTACAGAATCTGGATATTGGAACTTTGTCAGATGCATAGTTTACAATACTTTCTCCTGTTCTAAGTTGTCTCTTTCCTCTGTTGATAGTTTTCTTTTACTGTGCAGAAACCCTTCAGTTTGATTAGATACCACTTGTTAATCCTTATTTTTGTTTCAACACTTTTGAGGACTTAGTCATAAGTTATTTCCCAAGGTTTAGAATGGTATTTACTAGGTTTTCTTCTAGGATAGCTTGGTTTAATCATGAAGTTTACAATATCAATACATCTTAGGAAGTATCTTAGCCCACCCTGGGTGAGGAAGCACGTAGGAGGAAATTAAACAACTTGGTCAAGGCTAAGGCTGGTTTATGACAGGATGAGCTTCCTGCTATCTTACTCCCTAGCCAGTTATCTTTTATCTGCTACACATGGATTTCACCACTGAGCTAAGAAATCTTGAGTCAATTTTTGTGTCTTGTTCTAGTTCAAGCTGAAGCAACTTAACATATTCAAAGCACAAAGGCATAGCACCAAGGAGTGTATGTGAGGGGCCAAATCCTGTTTCAGGCTCTTTCCTGATAAGGTGACTCTCTAAATGTAGCTCCTTTAGACCAGCACTGTGTAACAGAGATATAATGAGAGACATATACATTATTTCAAATTTTTAAAAAAGTGAAAAGAAACAGGTGAAATTAATTTTAACAATATATCTTATTTAACCAAATTGTATCTAAAATGCTATCATTTCAACATACAATAACATAAAAATCATTCATAAGATAGTAGAAAAGACAACATATGCCAACACATGCATTACAACAAGAATTATGTGATGCAGTGGTGATGCAATCCCTGGATCATTCTCAGACCTGGAGACTTCAGAGAGAGAACACTGGTTCTTGGGTGCAGTTTGATAGAATTAAAGACTTGTTTATTAGTTGGTCCTTATGTGACAGGTGTCTTGCCCTGTATCTGCAGGGAATGCATGTCCCACAGAGACACAGAAAAGAATATGAACAAACAGGCCTTGTTGAGCTCCCCCTATTTATTACCATTACATCATACTCCTTTTTGTCCAATCATATTTCTCCACAACCATCCAGTTCTTTCATCAGACTTAACATAAACATCCACAATTTTCCCTGGGTCTTTGGGTCTTCATTTCTGAAGACTCATGTAAAACCTTGTTAAATTGTTACATATTTCTTTTTTTAATGTGTCTTTTATTATAGGGATGTCAGCCACGACCCTTGTGGGAGTAAGAAAAAAGTAGTGAGGAAAGGAAATCGACTTTACAAAGTTTTACAGGGCTTTACAAAGTTTGTAAAGGATGCTTTTATTTCAAAGGAGGAAGCATTAGTCAGGTCATACCTGAACTGTCTTTCTTATTATCAACTGCTGTCATCTGGTGGCAACTTTGAGGAATAGCAGAAATCTTCTACATTGAACAGTGATGTTCTCTTGATATTTGGCAAAATGGATTCTGATTGTGTTTGCCTCTAGCATATGATCAAATTAAGATTCATATGATTAAGGTTCTTGAAATAACTAGGATTTATAATAAACTAATGTCTTAGGTCATCTTTCTTCAGGTAATAATAACAATAACCAATATTTGTTGAAACTGTACTAAAGACCAGGATCTGTTTTAAGTGCTTCACATGGATTATCTTATTTAGTATTTATGAAACTTCTATGAAGTGGATATCGTTATTATCTTCTTTTCATACCATTGAGGCATTGACAGGTTGAGTAACTCGCACAGATCACATCACTGACAAATTGTAGAGTCAGAATTGTAACTCCAAGAGATCTGATTCCTGTGCCTGTGCTCTTAACAACTGCTTTACAATGAACAGCTAAGCTAAGATGGCCAAAAAGGAGAATAAACTAGAAGTTGGAGATTTGGTTTTGAGGTTTAGCTCTAATGCTACCTAGTTAATAATACTTTCTTGTTTCAAGAGAGACTTACATTAGTCTGACCTTGGTCATATTCCCCTTCTCTGCGTCTCATTTTCTCTTATAGAAAATCATGGGATTGGACAGGATCATTGTTCTTCAAGCCTGGCCTTATGATCAACTACAGGTTCAACATACATGAGAGAGGAATGAGAATGAAGTAGGTGTTTGGCTGGTGGGGTTGAGAAACCTATCAATACCACCTCCTTCACTTCATTTGCATGACAGTCTTCTAACTAAGGTTTTGTTTCTACAAACGTTGTAATGGCTAAAAGAGAATCTAGAAACAATAGGACCAAACTCTTTGCGGGACTCTCAGAAACACCTGGTGGAGAGAATATGCTTAAGCAACCGTAGGTGGGGAGAGTCACTAAGATAGTGTTCCACTGATATTCAGGAAAGAAGCAGTAGAAACTCCATTTTATTTAAATGCCTCCAGCCTTACAGTTTGAAATGCTGTTGTTTCTGTGGCATATTCATAATATGCGTTTATAATTTGCTTAAAATATTGCAAAGACCTTTGTCTATGGAGAGTACCTAAAAGGAAAGTGTATTAATCCATTTTCACACTGCTATAAATAATTACCTGAGACTGAGTAATTTATAAACAAAAGAGATTTAATTGACTCATAGTTCCTCAAGGCTGGGGAGATCTCAGGAAACTCACAGTCACAGCAGAAGGGTAAGGGGGAAGTAAGGCATGTCTTACATGGCAGCAGGAGAGAACGAGAGAGTGAAGGGGGAAGTGCCACACTTTTAAACCATCAGCTCTCGTGAGAACTCACTATCACAAGAACAGCATAGGGGAAACTGCCCCCATAATCCAATCGCCTCCCACCAGATCCCTCCCTCAACATGCAGGGATTACAATTCGAGATCAGATTTGGGTGGGGACACAGAGCCAAACCATATCATTCTGCCCCAGCTCCTCCCAAATCTCATGTCTTTCTCACATTTCAAAATCAATCTTGTCTTTCTAGTAGTTGCCCAAAATCTTAACTAATTCCAGCATTAACCCAAAAGTCCAAGTCCAAAGTCTCATTAAAACAAGGGAAGTCCCTTCCACATATGAGCCTGTAAAATCAAAAGCAAGTTAGTTACTTCCAAGGTGTTATAAAATGGGGGTACAGGCATTGGCTAAATGCTCCCATCCCAAATGGGAAAAATTAATCAAAACAAAAGGGTTACAGGTCCCATGCAAGTCCAAAAGCCATCAGGGCAGTCATTAAATCTTAAAGCTCCAAAATAATCTCCTTTGACTCCATGTCTCACATCCAGGTCACACTGATCCAAGGGGTGGGCTCCCAAGGCCTTGGGCAGTTTCACCCCTATGGCTCTGCAGGGTACAGCTCCCGTGGCTGCTTTCACAGGCTGGCATTGAGTGTCTGCAGTTTCTCCAGGTGCATGGTGCAACTGTCAGTGGATCTACCGTTCTAGCATCTAGAGGACAGTTACCCTCTTCTCACAGCTCCACTCAACAGCACCCCAGTGGGGACTCTGTGTGGGGGACCCAACCCCACATTTCCCCTCTTCATGATCCTAGTAGAGGCTCTCCATGAGGGCTTTGCCCCTGCAGCAGACTTCTGCCTGGACATCCAGGCATTTCCATACATCATCTGAAATCTAGGTGGAGGTTCCCAAACCTCAACTCTTGGCTTATGTGTAACTGTGGGCCCAACACAACGTGGGCCCCAAGGCTTGGGGATTGCTGCCCAAGCTTTACTTTTGCTCCTTTTAGCCAGGGCTAAGGCCAGATCAGCTGAGATTCAGGGTGCCATGTCCCAAGGCTGCACAGAGCAGCAGGGCCCTGGGCCTGGCCCACAAAACCATTTTTCCTCCTAGGTCTCTGGGCCTGTGATGGGAGGGGCTGCAGTGAAGATATCTGAAATGCCCTGGAGACATTTTCCCCATTATCTTGACTACTAACATTTGGCTCCTCATTACTTAGGCAAATGTCTGCTGTCAGCTTGAATTTCTCCCCAGAAAATGGGTTTTTCTTTCCTACCACATGGTCAGGTTGCAAATTTTCCAAACTTTTATACCCTGCTTCCCTTTTAAACTTGTTCCAATTTCAGATTATCTCTTTGTAAATGCACATGATTATATACTTTCAGAAAAAGCCAGGTTGCCTCTTGAATGCATTGTTGCTTAGAAATTTCTTCCACCAGATATCCTAAATCATCTCTCTCAAGTTCAAAGTTCCACAGATCTCTAGGGCAGGGGCAAAATGCCACCAGCCTCTTTGCTAAAGCATAGCAAGAGTGACCTTTAGTCCAGTTCCCAATAGGTTTCTCGTCTCCATCTGAAACCACCTCAGCTTGAACTTCATTGTCAATATCACTATCAGCATTTAGCTCACAGTCATTCAACAAGACTCTAGGAAGTTCCAGACTTTCCCCCATCTGCCTACCTTCTTCTGACCCCTCCAAACTGTTCCAACCTCTGCCCATTACCCAGTTCCAAAGTCACTTCCACATTTTCAGGTATCTTTATAGCAATGCCCCACTTCTCCCAGTAGCAATTTTCTGTATCAGTCTGTTTCATACTGCTATAAAGAACTATCTGAGACTGGGTAATGTATAAAGAAAAGAGGTTTAATTGGCTCACAGCTCCACATGGCTGGT
Organism: Macaca thibetana thibetana; assembly: GCF_024542745.1. Classification (NCBI taxonomy): domain Eukaryota; kingdom Metazoa; phylum Chordata; class Mammalia; order Primates; family Cercopithecidae; genus Macaca; species Macaca thibetana. The sequence continues at coordinate 52,895,703 of NC_065581.1, read as the reverse complement.
GAGGCCTCAGGAAACTTACAATCATGGTGGAAGGTGCAGGGGAAGCAAGGCACATCTTACATGGTGGCAGGAGACAGAGAGAGTGAGGGGGGAAGTGCCACACTTTTAAATAATCATATCTTATGAGAACTCACTCACTGTCATGAGAACAGCATGGGGGAAACAGCCCTCATGATCCAATCACCTCTCACCAGGTCCTTCCCTCAATACATGGAGATTACAATTTGAGATGAGATTTGTCTGGGGACACAGAGCCAAACCATCTCTGAAGGCTTTTTGTTTTATATTTGAAATAGGATGCATATTTAAAGGCAAAACATTTGCTTTATGATCTTTTAAAGCTTTTATTTTAGGGGGGCAGTGTAGAGTGATGGTTAATTCAACAGAAGAAGTAAAGAAAAAAACCAAATGGTTCAGTATTAGTCTTAATGTTCCAGTCTTTTTTTGCCTATCAAAATGCATTAATAATTATAGATATATTTACATTTCATTTTATATTACTTCACTTATGCCATACTTTTGATAATTACTGGGCATATAGTCTTTGAAATTTGTCCTGGGTAGTATGTTTTATCTCAAATGTTGAAATTTGTACCCATTCCTACCACAGTACATAGTGCATAGTAGATGTCCTGTAACTACTGAAGGAATATTATTGTCCTTGAGTGAGGAAACATTCTTTATGGAAACTATTTAATTTCATTCTTTGGCTTTTGAGCCTTTGAGCCTGATAAATATTTATTTGCTTATAAAGTTAATTATTTTTCATTTACTGTTTTCCCCCATTTTATAAATATAGAATTTGAGGCTAGGAAAATTACTTTGTTTCAAAGTATAAGTCAGACAGAGAGAATCAGAACCTAAGTTTCTTGATGACTCTGTGTTAGATTTCCAAAATCAATTTCCCAAAAGCAAATTTGTAATTGATCAATACATCACATTCATATATTTGTAACTATTCAGCTTTGGTGACCTATTTTCATTATGGTTTCATAACAGCATTTTAAGGGATGTTAACTTTGCTCTTGCCTAGTGTCTGCTGCTGCAGTTGGATATTGAAGGATGGAGGGAGGTGGATGCCAAGGAGGGCAGATGGGTGGTAATGGGCTTATTCATAGACAAAAGACAACTATATAAGAAAACTTCATTTTTAAGAGTACATTCAAAGTTCTTCATGAATATATTATTTTACCCTCTTTTGTAACACAAGGTTGGGCTACTAATTCTCAATTTATTAAACATTAACATTTGTTGGGTCAAGGCCTCTTTTTCTTTCCTCCTCCCTTTCCCTCTTTCATCTCATTCCCTTATCCTCTTCTCATCTTCAGCCACCTCATCCTAAGCAAGAATTAAAATGAGTTTAATATGTATGCTTTTGCTTGTATGCCTTTTTGCAAAACGCATATTGTTTGTGCACATGTATTGTTTAAACTTACCCAAATGATATTGTTATAAGGGCCATCCAAGTTGCTCCATGAACACCTTGACCATTGTTTCTGACCCCATTGTGTGTATGCTGTGCATTTCAGCCAGCCCCTCTTTCAGAAAGGGATGGATTTCAGGTTGCTGCCAAATCCCCCTCTGCTTCTACTACACACAAATATCCTTGTACGTGCCATTTGCAGACTTGATAGGAACTTATTTAAGCTATATACATGGGAGTGGAAATTCTGAGTCACAAAGTCTGGTCAGATCTACTCTAGGGAGATGTGTCAGAGCTCTCTTCAGTCTTTCTTTCCTCCAGAAGTACGTGATGGTTCCTAGAGCCAGCTCTAGATGTTATGCAAATCTACTAGTCAAGTTATATCACACTGTTGTTTTCGTCAGCATTTCTCTGATTATAACTAACTTTGAACATCTCTTTTTAGGCTTGTTAGCTTTTTGGATTTCTTCATTTTATTGTTGAATGGTGGAATTTACTTGTGTATTATAAATATTAGTTGTTTAGACTTACAGTACCTGTTTTATACTTTGAAAAGATCTCTGAATCAAAGGTCTATTTGTTGGTGTTTGCATGGGTGTTTCTTATTGAACAGAAATTCACAATTTTGATATAATCAAACTCATCCATATTTTTGTTTCATGGTTGGAGATTTTTAAAAGTGCTTCTCCACTAGGCATCAAGGGTGTCCTTTTACATTTTCTTCTATTAACTTTAAAGCTTTACTTTTCACATTTAACTCTACTCCACCTGGAGTTTACCTTTGATTGTGATGTTAGATGGAAATCTGGTTTCATTGCTTTCCATAAAATGAGCCAATTTTCTCGACACCATCTTCATAATACTGCGTTTTTTTCTGCATTGATTTATGGGACTATTAAAAAATCTTGCATTAAGTTTTTCTATGTGTATGGAACTGTCTCTAATCTCTCTAATATTTTTCATTAGTTTATTGTTCTGTTTTGTATTAATACTGCACTAAACTATGGTTTTATTATCTATTAGGGCAAGATACTTATCTTATTTTATAGGTTGACTTAACCAGCTGTTGATATTAATTCTTTCATTAATTTCTGACTAAATGTAATTGATCTGTTAAAAAAAGTAACTCAAATATAATTTCATTTGAGATTACATTAAATGTACAGGTTAATGGGAAGAATTGTCTGCTATATGATATCAAACATCCAGTCCAAAGAATGCCTCTCCATGTATTCAGATCATTCTCTCTGTCCCTTATTGGGTTTAAAAGTTTTCTTCAAGGAGAACTTCTCAATTAAAATACTGCATGGTTTTGGTACAACTCCAAATGGTATCTAATTTTCAAAACATATTTTGCAGTTGGTTATTGCTGATATTAAAGAAATGTTATTGCTTTTTTTTTTTTTAATGCCTGATCTTGTATCCATCTGCTGAATTCTCTTTTTATTTTTTTTATTTTCTATTATCTGTTGATTCTGTTGGTATTTATTTGTGGGATAATCATACCATCTACAATGATAGTTTTATCTCTTCCTTTCCAATGTTTAAACCTCTTTTCTCCCCTACCCAATGTTGTTTGAGACTTCTAATTCCATGTTTGAAATAGTAGTGTGTGTGTGTGTGGGGGTGGGGGGTGTGATTTGGGGGGGATTCTTTTTTTTAATATTTTTATTTATGTATTTATTTATTTTGAGACGGAGTCTTGCTCTGTCGCCCAGGCTGGAGTGCAGTGGCGCGATCTCGAATCACCGCAAGCTCCGCCTCCTGGGTTCTTGCCATTCTCCTGCCTCAGCCTCCCGAGTAGCTGGGACTACAGGCGCCTGCCACCACGCCCAGCTAATTTTTTGTATTTTTAGTAGAAATGGGGTTTCGCCGTGTTAGCCAAGATGGTCTTGATCTCCTGACCTCATGATCCGCCCACCTAGGCCTCCCAAAGTGCTGGGATTACAGGCATGAGCCACCGCGCCCGGCCTGGGAAGGAGGGGGATTCTTTACCTTGTGCTTGATCTTAAAGAAAATGCATCAAAGTTTCTCTATGAAGTGTTGTTTGCTGCTAATTTTTGGTGTATAACTTTTACCAATTTGAAATATCAACTTAATTTGTTAAGAGTTGTTTTAAAAGTTACAAATAGTTGATGAAATTTATCAGATGCCTTTTCTGCACCTATTGAAATAATTAGATGATTTTACTGTTTTAATCGATTGGTGTGGTAGATTACATTAACAGATTTTAAAAATGAACTATCTTTCATATTTCTTGAGGGAGGAAGTCTTCTTGATCATGATATATTATTATTGTTTTATTACTCTTTGGATTTGATTGGCAAGTATTCTACCCAGGATGATCACATTCATACTCAAAACTAAAAATGAGAGAAAAATCTTGTTTGTATAGTTTGTAAATGGTTTCAGAATGAAGATTACACTAGTCTCATAAAATGGATTGGGTAGCATTTTCTCTGTTTCTATTTTCTGGGCAGTCTTTAAAGTGAGTATTAACTCTGTTTTGGTAACATTCACCTGTAGAGGCTTCTTGGTGGTTCTAGATTACCATTTATGTTCATTTAACATTCTTGTTTTATTATTATATTTATCACAAATACATTTATAAGAAAAACATATTAATAAGAAGAATATGGTCCTTGGAAATTTTTATGATCATTTGGCATGCTGGCTACTAGTGAATTGTCCTGTTTCTTTTCTTGGCCATCCATTGAGGTATTTTTGGGGGTACATTTAACACCATTTTGTAATTTTTTAAAACGTAAAAACAACTCTAAGAAGTAGTCCTCTTTGATAAACCTTTGAAGTAAATAATTTCACTGATGACCACACATGTTTTAGTAGCAATGATGTGTTAGTATGAGGTGAATGGTGAGATTTGTCACTTGGATTCCAGTGAGAGAACTGACCCATGAGACAAAAGCTCAAACTCTGATGAGCCCTTACTCTTTGAATAAGTGTCTTTCAGCATGTATCTATCTAACAACCAAATATAGATGATTCAGTAAACAATAACATGAAGACTGAAATGCTAAGCTACTTAGTTGATTGAACGTTTTTGTATTTCCTCCTTGCCTCAGCTGCCATTCTGGAAGCTCATGGCTAGGTTTAATGCCGACAGCAGTGACCATCTTTTCCCAAGTTCTAGGTTCTTCTCTTATGTACCTATTTCAGACCATACTCTGACTCTATGTTGTTAAGTGCTCTAAAATCTTTGAGACTATCTAAATCTCAAGTACCTGATTGAAGCATTTGATTTTGCCAGCTCATCATCTTCAACATGCCGATAAAGACAGCCATCAGCTAGGTTGTTTTCAGGATTAAATGAGATTGTGAATGAAATGAGAACCCTTAAAGCTGAGAGGCAGGTGCAGGGTAGCCTGCTGGGACTCACTCACTTCCTAAATGACTCACTTCTACACAACAGCCTCAGAGGGAGCACAGATTTCTGTTTCAGTGAAATTATAAATGAGTACATCATGGACTTTTGGAGTCACTGATGAAGAGTCAAAACTGTAATACCAAGTGTCTACAATCTGTGTTCTTTGGGGGAAGTAGGAGTGGCGTAAATGATGACCAACACATACTGGGTGAGTTCCATGGAAATAGGGTGCTCTACACAGGCCCCAGCCTGTAGTCATGTCAGCTCTCACTCCCGGATGCTCTTGGCTTTTTCCTGGTCTGGTTTTATTTACCTCCCCCTACTCCCCACCTAAAGCTGATGCAGAGGGAAGGTTTGTTGGCTCAGTTCCTCCACTGTTTTAGCAGTTTGAAGCTTGGCAGCTCTGGCTGGAAGGACTCAGCAACATTCTTGTAAATGATTGAAGGACTGGGCTAGGTGGTGTCCCTGGGACTGAAGGAACCAAGGCTCCCTCCTGGGAGTGATGCTCAGAGATTCGGCCCAGCCTGATGATACTGTGACTCGTTATGATGTACACAATGAAGGCAGGGCCTCCCAGGGAGACCCAGCGAGATGCAGGCAGGGAGGGACAAAGAGAAGTGAGAGAGGAAAATAAGATAACAAAGAGACATACCCGGAACTAGTAACACACAGATAATTTTTTTTAGTGTTTACACTCTCCATTGGGTTTTTGTTTTCTAAATGTTTGCTTCTTGATAATTCTTCAAGCCAATTCCCCTTGGGACTCTTTTGGAGTCCTTTTTCTTCATTGAAAAGCATTCTGTGGATTAAATAAAAAGATGCTACTTGCCAACATGCAACTAATTTTTTGGAAAATATACAGTTCAGGAATGCAGTATTTGCTTTCGGTATTTTTAATAAAATCTTTCTTTTTCCACCATACTCTCCTCCATCCTTTTTTCTCCACTCTTTTGCACCCCCTCTCATACCCTCCTGCCCCAGCACACCCACTCCTTGCACACGTATGTGTGGTCATGAATAAAACACATTGATGAGCTTCAGTACAGAGTGCCGAGAAGTGCCATTTGCCACTTGGAAATGCCAGAAGCCAGAGGAATGTCTGTAATATAAGAAGCTTATTTTTAAAAGGACTCCCTTTCTCTTTCCTTCTCTGGACTTTCTTTACCCTACACGTGTGTGTGTGTGTGTGTGTGTGTGTGTGTGTGTGTGTGTGTTTGCGGGCAGGGTGAGTGCTGTCCACTGCCACAGGCAGGGCAGAGAGCTTTTCTTCATTGTAAATGAAAGTGCTTTATTCTTGTGGGTGCCCCTTGCTGCTGTGGGACATTCCAGTTTGGATGAGTCAAGCAGAACAGTGGGTCACTCTGGCCAACATGTTTTACTCAGTGTCCTTGGTTAGGGAGGTTGAAGCCCAGGAAAAGCTAGTCAACAGGTGGTTGTTTTATTGGGGTGGCGTTTTTCCAGTTCTCCAAGGTGCCCACAGTTGCTGGTTCTGGAAGAGGATGTGGAATGACGGGGGCTGGGGGAAGTGGGAAGAGGAGACAGAGGCCATGAGGGCTGTCACATATGTGAAACGGCTGAGCCAAGCAGGGTCAAGCGGTTCCAAGGGCATTGCTGTGAGCTTAGGGCACTGGGTGGAATCTCTCTGACCAGTGGTTCTTCTCCACAAAGCCCACAAAGGCAGGAAACGTGCACATTACTTAGAGGATGCCACTGGTCAGAATTTGATTGCCCTCTAAGGGCTGTCAAACACCACTGAAACCTGTTCCTTCAGGCACTTCCTGAGTACCTGAGGTTTTGTGTGTGATGACTGAAGGGATATTTTTAAAAGCCATTGTGATGTTGCTGCTGGTCTATTTCAATGAGAACTGAAAAAGGAGGCATGGGGTCTTTAGCTTTATTATAAATAGCAAGCTCACATTACCCACATTACCTTCACTGCATGCCTCCTGGGCAAGCAACCCCAGAGAGGCAGGTAAAAATTTGAGATTGGAGGAAGTCCGGGGATGGAGTGGGATCTGTGGTTCGTTGAGGTTCAGAGAGAGGTAATGTGGCCATTTGTGTAACTTGATAATAAGGAAAAGTTGAAAAGTTAGTGGTTTGTTCTTAAAAAGACATGAAATGGGTATAAGTGTCCAAATCACTGGGGTCAAAACAGCTGTGTCAAAATGGTCACAATAAAATTTTAGATACTCGGGCTAATATGAGCAAAGAGAGAAGTAAAGAAATTTTAAACAGCAACATTAAAGATACATGAGGTTTTTTATTTTCTCATGTAGATTTCCCCCCCGCTTTGAATTACGAGAAAACAGAAATGATTCTGTCTTTTGGACTAACTGGAAGAAAAGCCTGTTGTGATGGTTAACGTGTTAACATGACTGGGCTACAGAGTGCACCGAAGTTTGATCAAGTGTTATTCTGGGTGTTTCTGAGAGGGATGAGATGAATGTTTAAATTGGTGGACTGAGTAATGCAGATTGCGCTCATAATGTGGGTGGGCCTCATCCATTAAGCTGACGGCCCAAATAGATAAAAAATGTTGACCCTCCCCTAAGTAAGAGAGAATTCGTCCTGCTTGACTAATGTTGGGCTGGAATTACATCATTGGATCTCCTGGGTCTTCAGCTTTCTGCAGATTTTGGGACTTGTCAGCTTCTGTAGTCACATGAGCCAATTCCCTGCAATACATCTGTTTCTATTTTACTCTTTCTCCATATGTGTGTGTGTGTGTGTGTGTATACACGTATATGTGAATATGTACTTATATATTTATATATATTGATTCTGTTTCTATCTATGGAAGAATTTAAGTTTTTTGTGAAGAAACTATTAGATTGGTGCAAAAGTAATTGTAACTGCAACAACGCAATTACTTTTGCACCAACCTGATACCTGGGTGTGGTCCAATGAGTCAAGCTGTGGAATGTCAGGAAGTTTGGATGTGAGTACTTCGGCTTCTGTATCTTGGAAGTGTGGTTCATAAGTGTAATTTCTATTTATAATACTTTTTTCTATTAAGAGAACAATAATTCCTGATATTTCAGTTGAAAACTCTAAGTACTTGAGACCCACTTATTGGCCTTCTATGACGAAAGAACTGAAAATTATTTTGGGGTGGATGAAAATGCAGCTATTCTTAGTTTCCCCAGAGAAAAATTCAAGAGGAAATGGGTTTACATAGCAGTAGGGGGGATTTATATGGGGCGTAAAGGAGCGTGTTCAGAACAAGGTTCTGTCAAGGATGTGCATGGATCATGTTTCCTTGGCATAGAGAATGGTCAGAGCAGGGACCACACGGGGTCTTGGATGACATAGTGTCTAAGGTGACCCCACTGACCCTTCCCCCAGCTCTCCGTGTCTGTAGGGATTTAGGGGGACACTGAATGGTGATTCAGTGAATGGTGAGTTAGGGTAAAACTCAGCCTTGTTTTTGAAAGAGACATCAGGCGAAGGAATGGCCAGATGTACAGCAAGGATGGTAAGATCTGATTCACAGCAGGCTGTCAAACTTCATCTCCCATAGTGACCCATGTTCTCTCCTTACATATTTTTATTGTTTTAAATTTGGATAGCACTGAGAGTTGGAAATTGGGGGTAGGGCAGGGGACTACTATTTTACATTATAAGCTTTAAAATTTAAACCTTGTACATGTATAGCTTTGGGAAAAATAAAAATACATAAAAATAAAAAAATCTCTGTGGCTTACTTTTTGTTACAAGTAATACATGCTAGTTGGGCAAAATTTAGAAAATTCAGAGAGGCTTTCCTTCAAAAATCCATTGTCTAGGAATATTTACTGTTGGACCTTTGGTCTAGATTCTTCCATATTTTTCTTAGCATATATGTGCATATATTTTTCTTAAAAACAAAAATGGATCATGTTAGTTTGCTTTTGTGAGTTAACAATATGTCTTTAGAATAAACTGCAGAGTGTCAAAGGGTATATATTTGATGCTATATGAGTTAGGGCACTTTTGTTTGCAAATGATGTAATTTCAGTGTTAAGTGCTGTAGGTAAAAAGGGATACAGAATATAGGAACTGGGCCTTGGGAACAACCATGTCCAGGACTGAAATACCTCCGGGGCTCTGTATCTGTTCTCTCTTTGGATTCTTTTTATGTAATTGGTTCATTCTTCTCTCTTACCGAGCACTATCAAGAAATACTGGGAATAGTTTTGAAGCTTCACATCTTTCTATTTTAGCTTTCCAAGGAAATACAGCTTTAATTTTTACAGACCAATAATCCGCACTCCCATGAAAGGGCTCACTAGGATGGCTTAAGTTAGAGAAAGGTGCATGGTTGTAAGGGTTCTTGTGGAAACATAGTGAATGGAGGGAGGGAGAGGTAATTTTTAGAATAGCCAAGGGGGCTGGGCGCAGTGGCTTATGCCTGTAATCCCATCACTTTGGGAGGGCGAGGCAGGTGGATCACGAGGTCAAGAGATTGAGACCATCCTGGCCAACGTGGTGAAACCCCGTCTCTACTAAAAATACAAAAATTAGCTGGGCGTGGTGGTGGGCGTCTGTAGTCCCACCTACTTGGGAGGCCAAGGCAGGAGAATGACTTGAACCCTGGAGGTGGAGGTTGCAGTGAACTGAGATTGCACCACTGCACTCCAGCCTGGCGACAGAGCAAGACTCCATCACAAAAAAAAAAAAAAAAAAAAAAAAAAAATAGCCAAGGAAGGGAGACTGAGCTGTTAACAGAGAAAGAGAAGATGATTCTGGGCAGAGAAGATAATAGCCTCCTTGATGCATATGTATTGATAAATGATGCTTTGAAGAGTATAGACCTATATTCACTCCTGGCTATGTATGAGCTGCCTGTTGTCTAACAGCCTTGCCAGCCCTGGAAATTACCATCAGAAAGAAACTCTTTGATGGACTGAACTAATGGGATTTTCTTGTTTGTCTGGATTCCTGCCAGTTAGATAGCCCCGCACTATTTTGCATCAACTCCGTCAACTACTTCCGGGGAAGAGCTCCTTCAGCATGCCTGTGCTATCATTTTTTTCCTCCTAACACTCACCAGATGTGGGGGTGAGGTCCATTCTGACGGTGACCAAGAGTCATGTTTGACCAGTGTGACGTCATGGGCCGCTACTTACTGGCACAGGACGGATGATGATACAGGAACACACATAAAGGGACACAGCAGCAATCACAAAACCACATGCCCCACTGGGTGGCCTAACCTAGATTTCTGCCCTGAAGAGGGGCTGTGGCAGGATGAGCAACCGCAGCCCGTGGGCAGCAGTCCCCATTCTCTGATTCCTCTTGATTTCTTACTGAAATGGAGAGTTTGGGTTTGTGGAACTTTTGAATATGGATATCAAGGTCATTCAAACTTACCAGAAAACATGTTTTCTTAAAGGTTCTGTCTGTTTTTATAGTGGTGAGTGGCAACAGGAGTACATTTGCTCCCCTCCTGGTTTAAGGAAAATCAGACAGAAATGTGAATGGAAGTTGAATTCTCCAAGAGTAAATAAGAGGGGACAGTATGATATTTTGACTTTGGAGGCAGGCTATGACTAGAACTCCTTCCATCCTGTGGCCTTCAAAGATGTGTTGTGCAAAGACCCTTGAGGTCAAGGAGGTGGGTAGAAAGTTGGATGACAATGTTCACTCGTGTTCTCCAGCCCTTGCCAGAAGTATGCTAGCTTGCTCCCCTCCCCTTCCCTCCCCTCCTCTCCTTTTCTTTTTCTTTATTCCTTTCTGTCTGCTTCCTTCCTTTCCTTTATCTTCTTCCCTCCCTCCCTCCCTCCTTCCTTCCTTCCTTCCTTCCTTCCTTCCTTCCTTCCTTCCTTCCTTCCTTCCTTCCATCCCTCCCTCCCTCTTCCTTCCTTCCTTTTTTTATCTTTGGTTTTTGAGATAGGGTCTCACTCTGTCACCCAGGCTGGAGTGAACTGGTGCTATTGCCGCTCACTGCAGCCTCAATCAAACTCCTGGGCTCAAGCGATCCTCCCACCTCAGTGTCCCCATCCCTGTGCCCGGCTCATTTTTGGTATTTTTTGTAGAGATGGGGTTTTGCTCAGGCTGGTCTTGAACTCCTGAGCTCAAGTGATCTGCCAGCCTTGGCCTCCCAAAGTGCTGGGATTTATAGACATGAACCCTCATGCCTGGCCTGGCTGCCTTCTTTCTAACAGAGAAGAAGACATTATTTAGTCTTAGCCTTATATGGTCTTGTCCAGTTTTATCAGGCGTTTTAGCCATAAAATCCCAAATATGAAAGTGACCCTTTCTTTACACTCCTTTTAACTGTACCTAGCATTGTTTATCTAATCTTTACCTACATGACCTTTGCCCTTCCGGACAGAAAAGATCCCTCCTGTTAAGGACGGCTGGTATTTAGTCATATCATTTTTGTTTTCTGTTCTGCCAGGTGACTTCCGGGTGACAGCTCTGCGATTGCGCTTCAAGATCACCCTGCTCTACTCCCAGAGGCATACGCCTGGTTCGCAGGGAAGTTCCATCTCACCACAGAACTGGGAAGCAGAGAGAAGCCTGTCGCCATCCTTCCCCTGACATCTTACTACTGCTTTGAACAAGTGTGCTGCATTGAAAGAGATAAGTAGAAATAGTTGAACCAAAAATTACATGATCCCATAGTTTGTGCTTAAAATAAACAAATAAGCTGATCTTTTAGTGAACAAGTTTTTATTGAATGCCAACTTAATTTCAGGAACATTTCAGGTACATTGTCAAAAATAAAGACTCTTCTTAAGAATGTATTATTATGTACCCAATACTGGTTTCAGGCTTTTACATGTATTCATTTTATTCTCATAAAAAACTCTATGAAGTAGATATTATTATCAATATTCTACTCTACGGATGAGGAAACTCAGACTCAGAGAGGTCAAGCAACTTGCTCAAGTGGCACAGCTGGAGAGAGGGGAGCTGGGGCTTGAGCCCAGGTAGTGTGTCCCCAACACCTAAAGCTAAACTCCATTCTGTGCGGCCCTTTGGAACACCCACTCCATGGCCTTCACACTCCACGTCCTACTCGGGAGGACATGTGATCGCAACAGCACTCACAAATGAAGGCTTTCCAGACAGGATATTGAAGATGGTAAGATCAGTCTCATGTATGAAGCATTTTTAAAAAGTAAAGCATATTACATACTAGTCATATAAACTAGGATGAATGCATATATGCTACATGCTAGTAGAATTAACAGTAGTTGGAATATAAAAGTACCCTATAGGCCAGGCATGGTGGCTCACACTTGTAATCCCAGCACTTTGGGAGGCCAAGGTAGGTGGATCATTTGAGGTCAGGAGTTCAAGACCAGCCTGGCCAACATGGTGAAACCCTGTCTCTACTAAAAATACAAAACTTAGGTGGGTGGTAGTGGTGTGTGCCTGTAATCCCAGCTTACTTGGGAGGCTGAGGCAGGAGAACTGCTTGATCCTGGGAGGCAGAGGTTGCAGTGAGTCAAGATAGTGCCACTGCACTTCTATCTGGGCAACAGAGTGAGACCCTGTCTCAAAAAAATAAACAAAAACAAAAACAAAACAACAACAAAAACAAAACCCTACAGTGAACCTTTATTTATTTTTTGAGTTCTTCTCCTATTTTTTGTTTTTTTAAATTTGGCTCTTCTCTTCCACATACGAGTGCCTGTGGACACAGCATTGTCCTTGTGCTGTCACTATTTACAACAGTAAAACAACAGCTACCATTTCTTGAGGGCTTATATTTGGCTTTTTATTAACCCTGTCTGTTTTAAACCTTATGGTAACTGAGGTTGGTATCATTGTCCCCATTTTACAGATGAGTAAACTAAGGCTTGTGCAATGTTAACTGAGCTGCAGAGAGGATATATCACAGCTAATAAATTAGAGGGTCAGCATTCAAACCCAGGTCTTCCTGAATGCAAAGATTTGTGCAAGTAAACTCTGTGTTCTCCTCTGAGGTCGCTGTGGTGGGCTCTAGGCACTTATGCTACCCCATTTGTGTCAGAATACAGCATGTGAACACACATGTCTATAGAATTTAAAACCCAAATGTTTACTTATTGCTATCTAAGTTCCAGACACACACCATAAAAGACACACATCTTAAAAGATAAATTGGAAGGACAGGTCAGAATTCTCCCTAAGTAAAAGGTAGCAATTATGAGAACTTAGCTCATCACAGCCTCCATCTCCTGGGCTTAAGTCGTTTTCCTGCCTCAGCCTCCCAAGTAGCTAGGACTGTAGGTGTGCACTACCACATCCAGCTAATTAAAACAAAAAAAATTTTTTTTTTTTGGTAGAAACAGCATCTTGCTATATTGACCAGGCTGATCTGGAACTCCTGGCCTCAAGCGATCCCCTGTCTCAGCCACCCCAAATGCCAGGATTTTAGGCATGAGCCACTGTGCCTGGTGTGACAGGTACGATTATCCCCATTCTACAGATCAGGGAACTGAGAAGTGATTGCTTAGTGAATAGATTTCTTGGGCTGAATAGATCAATAGAGACTTGCGGATACATAATGTGCTAGGCATATTTGGTGGGATAGGTAAGAAGAAGTAGGCCTTGCAACTAGCCATGCTATGACTTGCAATTCAATTGGATCACGCCATATTTACATGTCTAATTTCTTTCCTTAGACTGTTAGCGCCTAGTGAGCAGGAGCACTGTCTTCTATGTCTCATGCTCTTCCCCCAGCTGACTTAGGGTTGGTACAGTCTCCATCCTCAAACTCTTTCCTGACTGTGTGTGTGTCTAAAGCATGTGAGTGGCTGTAGCTGCGAGCGCAAAGGCACGGAACAGTGTGTGTTGAGCATTAAAATCTTGCTCACTTTTGACTCCAGGACTCCTTTTCCCTTCCTTTCTAGGGGCATGAAAGTATGGTGAAAAAACCAGGATTGTTTTCTCAAGGCAAGTTTTAGTAGGCAATTTCAGTCGCAGTTGAATCTCTTCTGTTTCTCCAAGGACTGGGCATTGCCAGCCCTGCTGTAGCTGGTTGAAGGGGACCAAACCTCTCAGGAAGACGGACTTGGTTCCGTTTGACCAGCCAGAGCAGGGGGCATCTTTCTTCTGAGGTGACTGCAGCCTCTAGTGTGCAGGTACCTTGGTGTGTCTCAAGCATCAGTTGTCTAAACCTGTAATGCAAAAAGAAGCAGCATTAGCATCTATCAAATGCCAAGAGCTTGCCTTGTCCAGAATGTCCTCTCACATGATTTGTACATACATCTCATATGATTTGTACATACAAATCATACATAATTTATATTTCGCATTGCATGACTTCAATTTATTTTTTTCTTTAATCTTCATTCTTTTTTCAAATAGAAACATCATGAAGAACAAATACGATATAGAATTATAGAATATGGAAAATGACAGTATGCTGTAATGCGTCCTCTTCCCATTTTCCAAAAGAAATGTAACATTTTGGCATATATTCTCTGAATGCTTAACATTTTAATTTCTTTAAATTTTATTTTTAATTCAAATATGATATAGTTATACAATAATATTTATAATATGTAAGTGATGGTACATAGTGGTAAAACCAAAACCCATAAACAACGATCTACTTTTTTTTGTTGTTATTTTTTGAGATGGAGTCTTGCTTTGTCACCCAGGCTGGAGTGCAGTGGCGCGATCTCAGCTTACTGCAACCTCTGCCTCCTGTTTCAAGTGATTCTCCTGCCTCAGCCTCCTGAGTAGCTGAAATTACAGACACCTGCCACCACGCCCGGCTATTTGTATTTTTAGTAGAAATGGGGTTTTGCTATGTTGGCCAGGCTGGTCTCAAACTCCTGATCTCAGGTGATCCACCCATCTCAGCCTCTCAAAGTGCTAGGATTTCAGCCCTGAGCCACCGTGCCTGGTCCAACGATCTACCTTTTAAAAAGAACTATTTTTTACTGTTTTATACTACTGCTTTCTTTGTACTGAATGCTTTTTCCAATGTATTTCTTTATGTTTCCCCCCAGAGGTAGCAATCACACTGAATTTATTTTTTCTTATAATTTTAATATTTTTCTTTATATTTTTTATCATTTATGCATATATTTCTAAACAATATATATGCATATTTTAGTGTATAATGGCATTGTATCATAGGTATTGTTTTGTGACTTGATATTTTCATTTAAAATGATATTTGCAAGATTCATCCATATTGATGTGGTAGCAGCAGTTTATTAATTTTCATTGCTTTACGGTTTTCTACTGTGTGGATATACTGTAATTTATTTATTCTCCCAGCCATAGACATTGAGGTTGTTTGGTTTAACAAGAGGGTAGCATTGACTAAACTGTTTCTCAAAGGAGGTGGGGAAATCTTTGATTCCTGCAGATTTTAAAGGAGAACTCTGGATTTGTATGTTGGCCTTATAAAAGAATGGCAACACTTACTAGCCCAAAACATCTGGAAGCAGGGCTCAGAAATTAGTGCTATAACCTGCCCTTTGGGTGATTCTGATGCAGCTCAAGTTTGAGAACCACTGAACTAACAGGAGACCCACTGGTTTCTCTCTGTTTCTAGGGAGGTGTGAGCTGGGGGAGAGAGCTGACTAAGAAGACACTCCCCAGAAAGGTGGCCTGCCAGTCTTCACAATGTATGGGAGCAGGTGGAAAAAGAGGTAGGCAGAAGGATAGTTTGAATGACGTTAGAAAATTGTCCTCCCTTGGGGCTAGGCATTGCAGCCCTTTTATTTCCTCTTCCTGACGAAGACAAGTAAAATTAAGTGGCATGCCTGTAGCCTTGGAGTCACACTTATCTGGGTTCAAATCCTAACAATGCTTTCCTGGCTCTTTTGCTTCTAGGAAGTTACAGAACATCTTTTAACCTGAGTTTCTACATCTGTACAGCAGGAGAAGGTTGTATCTACTCTGCCTACTTGTTGCAAGACTTAATTACGAGGAAGGAAAGGTGCACTGCATCCCTAGTGGGCACCATGGACAGTGTCAGGGGTGTGGGAAAGTCCTACAGACAATCCTGAGTGCTTTGGAGGCCAAGAATTTCACTCTCAACTCCAGCCTGTCCTTTACATGTTTCCCTTCCTCAGCTGCAGGTGTTTGCATTTCATCACTGAAATTGTTGAAACTGCTGATCAGGAAACACAGAATGAGTTTAACCAGCCAAGTCAACTTCTGCAAGATGGACTCCAGCTTGGGAGTTCTGTATGGAATAAATAAGATATTCCAGACATCAAAGCACTCGATAAGGCACTGTAGAAATGACAACGAGGTAAAAGCCCACAGTGATGGTGGTGGTGAGAAAGCAGGGCACCACAGAACATGGCTTGGTCCTAGAGTGGTCTGTGCAGGGTTATGCTGAAGCTTCTCTCTTAGCTTGTCCTCTCCTCCTTGGTGTGTGTCCTCCCGGCCCCAGAGTCCTGGTATCTTACCTTCTTCCTCCTCCTGCCAGTGACATAGCTGTCTTGAAGCTACTGCCTGCCAGCTCTTCCACTGGCTAACCTCTGCTCCTTCTCCAGCTCCTCCTGGGGAGCAAGGGAGCAGGCAGCTGTGGGGGCAGAGGGCAGCCCGATGGTCTGAAATCAGGACTGAAAAGCACATGTGTACAGCTTGCCAGCCAGAATAACAAACCTCTTTTTGTGCAGTTTCTTCAATTCTGGACACTTTCTCCCACCATCTCTCTCTTCTCTTCTTTACTCACATCCTGCCCCACCCCCAGCAGCACAGCCACCCATACAACATACCCCCAGCTTCTGAGCAGAGGACATGAAATTAATCTCCAGGGTAGGAAAAGGAAGTGTATCATTAGAACTGGTATGATTTAGGAAAGGGAAAATGTCATTGGAAAGAAGCACAACCTTGAGCTATCTGCCTGTTTTACGGACATGAAGACCAAAGATTTTAGAATGAAGGACAGTAATTTTCATTGGAAAACATAATGTGCCATAATATGTCGCTGTCAGAGACTTTATTTCTTCACAGCGCCACTGTCAAAAAAGTCAGGTTTCTCAACCTTAGCATATTGACATTTTGGGCTGGATATTTCTCTGCTGCGTGTTGGAGGGTGGGGGGGTGGCTGTTTGGTGCATCGTAGGATGTTCAGCAGCATCCCTGGTTCCCAACCCCTAGATGCCAGGAACCCCCAAGTTGTGACAATTGAGAATGTCTCTAGACATTGCCAAATGCCCCTGGGGAACGACATCGTCTCCAACTGAAGGACCACTAATCTAACGTGAGAAGTCTCTGTGCTCACTTCTGTAGCTGTCCCATCTCTGGTAATTTACCGTGTTCTTCCAAGTTCCTTCCACCCCCCCCGAAAAGAACAGGTTTTATGCCCTTAAAGGCCACTAGATAACTGTCTGGTTTCTGGAAGAGGTGGGAGGCTTGTGTCACAGGTGTTACTGAGCCCAGTTGGGGCAGTGGGGAGCCTTGGCCCAGTGCTGTGGGTGCTGTCGCTTCTGAGGGCAGGGGGCCCCTCATTGCCAGCTGCTCTGCACTCCTCTGCCATCTCCTGTGCAAACGTGGTGCATCCTTCCTTCTTCCCTCCCTTTCCTCCTCTCCCGTGTCCTTGTTCTGCTGCTGCTCAGTTTCATTTGACAGCCCTGTCTTGTGCATCTTGGCACACTTCGGTTTCCTTTTGTGGTTTTGCTTAAGAACTCATGGTGTAAACGTAGTGTGGTCCCAGCTGTAATCTCTCACATGCACTCACCCTAAAAACAAGGAGTCAGAGCTATGGGATGCAATCCTGGAACGGGGGTTTAAGTGAGGCAGGGAGGCCCCTTCATCTTCCTCCCTTGTTCTGAAACTCTTTGTGGAGGGATGGCATGAGCCTTGGGTGACTGCAGCCTCCCCTCCTGCTCAAGGCTTCCCTCTGTAGATTCAGCACTTTCTTGGTGTGGGTTCAAGCCCTTTGAAGTCACAGCTGGGAACACAGGGGTTTAGGAAAGAGAGGAGAAAGGAACTTGCCCATTAGTTGAGTTAATCGCTATTTTAGCATCTCAAGGCTTTTCCTCAAACAACCTTGCAGAGTCCATTTGTGACAGGGTTGTGGTGCGAAGTGGAAAGGGCAGCAGAGCAGAGTCAGGGGACTGTGACCCAGGATGAGTTACTTATTATGGTTTCCTGAACCTCACTCACAGCATCTGCCTCAGTACAGTGCAAGCCCTGAGAAATGCACATGATACACATGGCTTGAAAGAAATTATGATTCTGTTTGGTTCGTAGAAACCTCTCATTTCAGGAGCAATATGATCAGAGGAAGGAGCTGGGAGGGTGGGGGCTGACTCTGTTAAAAACCTTTGGGGGAAATGCCTTTCCTCACCAGGCTAGCCAGAGGAGCCAGGTCTGGGAGACTGGCCACAGTGGGGACTGTGGAACAGCAGTCAGTATACCTGAAACCGTGGGCTGAGCAAGCACACCTCAAGAAGGGAATAAAGGGGTGTTCAGGAGGAGCCTAGATGGGATTCAGAGGCTCTTGCTTCCTTGGTGAGGGATATATTTGCTGGCACAAAGCCCTGATGAGGAAGAAGGTCCCCAAGCCTGTGCTCTGGGTGGTACCCTGGGGCCAGCGAGGAGTCACTTGCCGAAACCACACACTTCCTTACATTCCATAGCAAAGTAATCCATATGGGGATATAAAGAAGCATGTGGCCTCGGGAAGCAGTGTCATCCAGAAGCAGCCCGCATCTCAGATGTGGGCCACTTGTAGCATCTTTCCTCCTTGCCTGGGTAGGAAACGCTTAGCGGGAAGGATCACTGGGATCTCAACTCATCCTAAATACCCCCCAACCAAACCATCCTGAAATAAATCTGTTGTGAGGAGTGGCAGTGCCGCTTGGGACCAAATCCTCCCTTACTGTTTGTTCACAGGTAAACAGCACCAAGTTTCCCTGGCTTATTCTCGTGCAGCTACAGTCGATCCAGTCCTTAGTTATTACTACTAATTAATTCACTGCTGCTGTTTTTGTGCATTTTGATGTGATCCTTTTTAAATGTTTGGGATCCAGTGAAGGGAAAATTAAAAAGAAGAGAGAATCCAACAGAGAAATTTTCCACATTCACACAGAGAGCCACTCATGCTTAGAAACACACTGGTCCTCCTGTACTTCCTACTGTATGTCTGTCTGTCTTGGGTGCTTGTTGATGGGCAGCAGCTGCCTGTGCAGCATTCCAAGCACACATTGTTCATTGTGGGAAGGATCCTTTTGTCGGGCTTCTGTTCCCCCTAGCCCATCACCTGCCCCACAGTCTGTGAGGCCTGAGCCACGGAAGGGTGAGGGACATTGGCAGCTGTTGAGTCACTCGGGGTCTGGACGGCCACCCTGACTGGAGGGAGATGGGGTTTTGAACTTTGTGGTATCTGATTCTCTGCCAGAAAATGGGCAAACATATTCCAAAGGAAGAGTTGGCCCCCAAAAAAGGTTTGAGGCTCACAGCACTGGCTGGGGTGGTTAAAAATATTTAATCACAGTAATAAAAATAAGAGGTAACTTTTTATAAGTATGCTTTCTATAACAGGATCATTTCAGTGTTTTGCATATGTGAGCTCCTTGAATCCTGCCTACTCTATGAAATGTAGTGATTTTATCTGATTTTACGGATGAGAAAAATGAGGATAATAGAAATGAATTAATTATCATATTTGGGAATGGTACTTCTTTTAAAAAAACTAATCAGATTGGAGGCACAGTTTTGGATCAACCCATGGAGAGAGGCTTAGAAGGTTAAAAAAAATGTTGAGAAGGAAGGAAAGGAAACACTATGGGTTTTTGACTTGGTGTACCTTTATCCTTTCTGCGACTTTGCACTTGGGGTGTTATTGATGGAGTTGGCTTAGAAACCATACTGTTTCTTAGGAAAATAGGAAAATGTCTCTGGCATCCAAGTCAAAATCTTTTGGGCTGACCTTGGGAATCATCCAATGGCTCATTTAATCCCATCCAATGGCTATATAAGCTTCTGCTCTGAAAACACTATTTTCTCCCATAGTCAAGTATGAGCTTTATAGAAGTGAGAGGTTGGGGCTACCCTTCCTCCTCTAAGTTTGGGGGCAGTGGGCAACCAAACACACAGTTTCGGGGGCTGATGTCAGGGAGGTAGCTTGGTCAAAGAAGGAAGGAGGTGTGGCTGTGCCTCTAAGAAAATAAAAATGCCTCATTTCTTTCACAGAACCAGGGAACTTAAGAGCTGAGTAAATGTCCATTTTAACTAGTTACATCTGTCAGATGGAGATCCTCCAAAGTGTTGGCATTTGAGTTGTGAGGAGTGAGGGTTTGCACCGATGAGAAGAACCATTAGTTTTATGTTCGAAGAACTAGAAAGAGTCAGCTTTAAGAGACTTGCTATTCATGAGCCAGGCTGAACTTCATACATTCATGAAGGAATACAAAAGAAAAAGGTTTCCAGGGAAAAGATTTGAGACAGCCAAGACAGTGTAAACTATCTCATTAGACTGTCCCCAGCATTTGAATGAACTGGTTTGTCTTTTGCCAAGCCCAACCTTGTAGGGTGAAAAGATTTCTTAAAAGTTCACTGCAAAATCTGCAGGAGAAAAACAAATGTTAATAACCAATTACTTGACAATTCATGAGTCCAGGTAACTAAATTCTTATCAATTTAGAATGAATAGAGAATTTTGAAAGTGAGAGAAAGTTCGAAATGGGAATATCTGTGATGAAAGCCTTGTCTAAACCTTCTTCCCATTTTCCTGGACATCTAGCTTAAGATACAAGAAAGAAAAGTCATGGAACAGGTTAGAGAATGGAGAGAAAGGTAGACTGGAAAAACAAACTATGACAAAACCAACGTATTTCAGACAAGACAAAAATAGTAGGTAAAAAAATCTGGGATGGAGAACATAAAGACACATTTCTCTGTGCTTTGCATAGGGCAAAGGGCATCTATATGACAATTAGATGTGGGTTTTTTTCCAGATTATTTATTTAGTTTCCTGTCTACCCACATCTTTTGACTTTAGTAGGCACCATTAATGGAAAGAATTAGGAGATGTGGTGTGTCACTTGGCCAATTGTGTGCAGGGTGATATTGGCCAAATTACCAGCTTTTGGTCCTCATTCCTATACCAGATCCCATGCTGCTTATCTGTAAATAGCAGTTGTATAACCCCAGCTGCCCACCAAAGAATGGGTTGAAGATTAATGAGATAACACATGTGAATATCTTGAGTTTCTTAGGAGAACGGACCAATGGTGATATAAAATGTCACTCAACAGGTTATTGAAAAAAAGATTTATTCCACACCCCAGCCCTGCCTCATAATCGGACAACTGCTCAAAACCCTTAAATTACTAACATATCCTTTCCCTTGTCCTGAGAAGCAAGTACCATTTAAAAGCGTCCCAGACTGAAGTAACAGTAAAAAAGTAGCCTGAAAAGCATAAACAGCAATCATGGTTCTTTTTCAGTTTCTTTTGCTGCGTAGGGCAGTATTTGAACATAAATGACTCAACACATTAAAGAGACAGAAGGATGCTTATTTCCCATTAATGGTCCTTAGAAAGTCTATTGGATTTGGGTAAAACCAAGGACAGGTTGAGACCGAGAGAAGTCTGAGTAAGACAAATGCAATGTTGCGATCTTCAAGGTTGTTGGCTATGGAGGGTTGCAGGGAGAAACAGCCTGCCTTGGACATCTGTGACTTGAGCAAGCTACTTAACCTCTTTCAGCCTCAGCTTCCTCATCTGTAAAGTGAGACTGACAGTGCTTCCTCAACGGGAGGAATTAGATTTATGTAGTGTGCCATGAGCACAGTATTTGAAGTCTAATAAATCTCTATTACTATTATTAACATTATCTATTAAATATATACAATCAACATAATATTGATCTTAATAATTATATGTATTATATTAGCATGTAATTAATATATTAATTAGTATTAATCTGGCAATGGAATCTACTTACTACATAGAAATCCTTATATTTGATCTACTTTAAAGGGTTTCATTAACATGACAATTGTTTTTATGTAAGGGGTTATTCAAAGATACTTGAGAATGCATAAATATTATCAAAAATATTCTTCCTACAATTTTGGTATGCTTTCAAAAAATATTTAAAAATATTTTCATATGTGTTAAAAGGATTTGTTAAAGAAAAAGGTATTCATCAGTATCATTTCTGACAATAATCATTACAGGTTCCGAATGTCTGGGATGCCAGTCTCATTTTTAGGAGTTTTGTGAAAGGATATATATGATGAGATGCTCAGACTGTCCCCTTACTGAGCACAGGGCATTTTCCCTCTGATGATAGATCTGATCTTAGTTTATCTGCCCTTTGCTGGATGAGGATAGAAAACCAGAATTCTCTGCAGAACAATCACCTGTAGCCGCCTCTCTGAATTTCTAATACAGGCATCTTAGTTCTCCCTATTCCTTCTCTGCCCCTGGTGAAGCTTGGAAGTTTTAAACAACTGATACTAGCTTGCTAAAACCTAAACAGAATTGCATGCTTTTACGGGAATTAGAACCCTATTAGTGTCTGCAGAAGGTGTGGCCTGCACTGATGCACCCACTTCAAAGTCTGAGGACTTGTGACCTTAAGCACTGGTATCTATTCCTGGTGTTCTTGGTGGCTGTCCATGAAACAGAAGTGATTCTGCTGCTCACCAAGTAAAAGCCAAATTATTTGGGGCTCACCATCTTCTGGCTGAGGAGGTCGGAAATAAAGTAGAGGTCCCTCCTTTTAAGGCAAGCATGGGATAGTAAGTCGGGATGAGACTTTATTTTTTCTGGGGTTCAGCCAGCATGTCTTGCTATTTTTAGAGAACTGGCTAGTTCTGAATGTTGATTTGATCACAGGCAGGAGTCCCATTTAACTTCCCACAGGCAGCCAAGAGCAATGCCAGCTCCAAGAGCCCACCTTCTCTTCCTGCTGGCATTCTGCCACCTTCCCCAGAAGAGGTGAGTATCAGTGGCATTCCACCATCACTGTTGTCCTTGCCCTGCTTCTCATCCAGGAGAATTGGAGCTGGAACTTCAGGGGAGGGTGGGGTAAGGGGAGGAGAGGGAGCCAACATTATACTAAGCCATTTGTTTAGAGGATTCATGCTTACAACAATCTTGTGAAAGGCATTTGATAAAACTGTCGCAAGCAGGCTAAGTAAGTTGGAGACAGAGTGGCTAAGAAACTTGCCAAAATCAATCAGCAAGTAAATGGCAGACTTATGACTTGATGTTACTCTCTAACCCAAAGCACGCATTCATTCTAATATGCTGTATTTCCAAACCTTGCCTGATTCTTGGTGTCTCTGAGGCACTTATTAAAGTCCCCGCTCCCTGGTAGGAAGCAGTCCACTCCAGAGCCACGGGATCAGAATCTTCAAGGTAATAGCTGGGGATCCACTTTTAAAGCAGTCACTCCTAGGTGACTTCTATGCTCAGCAAATTTAGGAAATAACAGGCCTAGGGCAGTTGCTTTCACTCTTGAAGGAACATTAGAATCCCAAGTTTCTATGCAGATTCTTCTGACTTGATCTGACAGACACTGAGATAAGTGATCTGGGTCAGGGCCCAGGAACCTGCATTTTTGCACAGCACCGTCCTCCCCACCCCCACCATTTTATTCTGTTACAAGTGGCCAGAAGACTTTGAAAAACATTGATCCAAAAATAAACAAGAAAGAGGGATATGGATTCTATAGTAATAAAATCATTAATCCTGGAAAGGACTCACTTCACAACAGTCCAAAGAAAATTACTTAGTTTGGATTAAAGGATGACTTTCTGCAAACATGGTGATAAATGGTTAGATCCAGAAACAGGGTGATCCCTCTGTACAGTGTGAGTAGTCAACATCTTAGTGACAGGAATGCTAGAGCTGACCACTAATATCTAACCTTCCCAATATTCCCTAGGCTCAGTTTCCATCAGGAATATTCCTTTTCCTTTGCCCATCTTCACTAGTTAAAATTCCTTTCTTTAAGGCTTAGTTCAAAAACCACTTTCTTCCCAAAGTTTTCTCTCAATTCTCTTCCTCTTCTTAGTTCCTATGTCTCTAATTGGACATACATCACATCATATCTAGCAGTGTAATTCCTCGTGTACCTGTAATACATCTACATCTCTTCTCCTAGAGGGCCAGCACTCTGCTTCCTGTTTGATTTCTCGACCATCTGCCAAAGGCCTTTTGCACAGTAAGGGTCAGGCGGATAAAGCCACCACCACTAACACCACCCTTACAGAGCACTTTACAGTGTGCAGGTCCCGTTTTAAGCATTGTAACAAGTATATTAGACATATTTCTATTGTACAGGTGGAGGGAACAAGGAACTGAGAGGTATTTTTTTGTGGACGGGTCTCTTTTACAAACTCTAGCTCTGTAGATGATCAGCATGTACGGAGATCTGAATACTGTGGATTCTAGGAAGAGGTCCTGAAAAACTCTTAACCTTTTAATTAATTTAGTGCATCAGAATCACGGGAATGGATGGCTGCAACCCCCAGAGTTTCTGATTCAGGAAGCCAGGGTAGGAACTGAGAATGTTCATTTCTAGCATGTTCCCAGGTGATGCTGATGCTGCTGGTCTGGGGCCCACACTCTGAGAACCACTGCTCTAGGTCAATGTTTCTGATGCTCTGCAATTTGAGGGCAAAAAAATTGGCCCTTATATTCTGAGCTTCCTAAAAGCAAAGAGATGAGGGAGAGGAATAGAAACTACACAGAAGTTAGGAAGGTGTGAGCCCTTTCCAAGGGCATGGCTGTAGGTGCGTTCACTGATGAGGGTGCGGACAGGCAGTCAGCACTCCAAAGAGAGGGAAACGCTGCTGGAAGTCACTTAGTGCTTTTGGCTTGAGCAGTTGCTTGCCACCGGGAATGATTTCATTGGTTTCCAAATTTTACCAATAAGCCTTCTGTGAGTTTTGGTGAAGAATGGGTATAAAATGAGATGAGTGTTTTTCTTGAGAAGATAGCCAGCAGAGAGTCCTCTAACTCACTTGACTTTATATCACATTTGTAGAGGGATCATAAAGATAATATAATACAATGTAATAATACAGAATAATGATGATGGTTTTTATTACAGCTCCTGAAGCTGTTACTTTTAAAAAAAATTTTTTACCTGCACTTATTAAATTGAGTGAGGATGAAGAATTGCTCAAGGTCCAGGGACCAAGTCAGTAGCATGGGGTTCTTGTCCTAGTTTTCCAAATAAATGCATTGCTCAGGGACTTAATTTCTTAGTGGAATAGTTAAATTCTCTTAGTGGGGACATCTATGCGGTCATCCAAAAACCCATCCCCGTGCAGCAATTGAATATTTGAGATAAACTACATATTAAAAATAAACTCCTTTGAGTTGCTTGAGAGCAAAGTTCAACAGAAACTCAAAATACTTTGCCAAGGCATTCAAAGGGCAAGCCACACGTTCAAGGTCACATGCCGTCAGGTTCTCATCCATCTCTCCTGACACTGGTAGCTCTTCTTCAGGTAACTGACCAGCCCCTTCAGGGATTACTTTGAAATCTCTCCCTTCAGTGTCCCTCTGTCTTCCAGGCCCACCCTCCTCCCCCTCTGCCTTTGCGTCAAGCCCCAGCACCCAGAAGCAAGTCCACTGTCAGTACTGGCCAACAAGTCATTCCATGCACTGAGCCTGGCGGTTGGGGGCTTTTCTCTTATTCATTTCCCCACGCCTGGCTCTGCCTGTCGGATCTGGACTCCAGCTGTCCTCCCCCGCCTGTCTGAGATGCAGAACTTGGAGCTTCACCTGCTTCTACAGACGCTGCCTTGCTGGCTTCAGATGACAGAAGCACATCGCCCGCAGGGCTTCCCAAAAATTCACAAAGAAAGAAAGACAGATGGGCAAGGCAGGAACGGCCAGAGGACGATTAGAGGAGAAAGCAGCGCGCAGGGAAAGCTCAGCACATACCTGGGGAAAAGTTGCAGGCGGGTCCCTCCTCCTCGCTGGGCTTTCTTCCTCAGCAGGCTTCGCCCCCCACTGAGGTGTTTAGGATGTGGGTAGTTATTTACTTATTTATTTATTTTCCAGAGCTGGCAGTGTTGGCTCGCATTTCTATGCCTTCCTGTCAGAATTCTCTCAAGGAAACGGCAGCTGGTGAGCTCAGAAATGTCAGTCAGAATCTTGGCCTAGTTTGGGGCCTTGAAGATTCTTACAGAAAGTTAAAAAGGTTTCTGGGCCAGTGTCTCCTTTGGGTTTTCCCTCTTTTGCTTCTCACCTTTTCCATCTTCTATTTTTTCTTTTTTTTTTTCATTTTACCCCAGTAGCTAGCTACTTAAATTGCCTGCTTCTGTCTTTCTGATGGTCCCCTCTTGGGTACGGCTGTGGCTCTTCTTTTGGCTCAGTCTAACAGCCTGGTGATTTTCTAAGCATTCAGATCAGTACTTAGACCCTTATTGCTTATTTCGTCTTCTTACTTATTCCCTTTTCCCCTTTCCTCCCTCTCCTTTCACTGTTATCTTTGTGATTGTGACCCTTCTAATCACACACAAAGAAATCATCTTCGTCTGTCCTTTATGTGCATTTCGTATCCTCACCGAATAGGCTGTCATTCCCCTATTTGTGCCCTGTCCACCCATTTCTCCTTCATTCTTTAGTTCCGTCACTTGTTCTCGCTTTACCTTGGACTTGGGTCCTGTCCAGATGTGACCTAGCTACAGATCTGATCTCTCCTCTCCTCTCCTCTCCCCCCTCCCCTCCCCTCCTCTCCTCTCCTCTCCTCTCCTCTCCTCTCCTCTCCTCTCCTCTCCTCTCCTCTCCTCTCCTTTCTCTCCTCTCCTCTCTGTTCCTCGGGCAGTTTCATTCCCTGCCTCCTCTTGTCTCTGCTCTCTGAAGGGGAGCCTCCTCCTTTTGTACTCTCCAGCCCTCTGCCCACCCCCAGCACACTCTCCCACCTGTTTGTGTCTTTTAAGGGACTTGGTCCTGTCCATGCCTTCTGTCCACCTCAATCACCCCAGTGACGGGCCTCTGAAAGCTGTTAAATTACACCTCTTCAGCTGTCCCATTGCAAGGAGAAATGATCTCTGCTAAATCCTTTTTCAGATAGGCAAATCTATATTAATGCCTCTGTTGATGGAATATACTGAAATGATGCATGTGTTATTTTAAAGAGTAAGAACATTAATTTTTTTCAAATGAATGAATCTCTATCTCTTGATACTGGGTTCCTTTTAGGTTGTATCAGTATATATGACCTCAGATACAGCTCTTTAAACTTGTTAAGTTATTTGGGCCATTTCTCAAGTGGGAAGTAGTTACAGTGGAGTTATGGTAAACGTGGGTGGTGTGGGACTTGACTGCATGCTCGATAACGTGTTTAGTGACTGCCTGTCAAGTCACAGTGTACCATATTAAGCACTAGAAATAAGTTGTTGATGTTCCCTGCTCTTGAGAGACTTACAGGCTCTTTTGGGGATAGGACTTGAATCTGGAGGAAATATATGCACAGATATATACACATATATAAAATATAATAATTACAGACTGATAGAATGGAAAATAAGCACTATTGGCATTCGGAAGCAGAGATTAATAAGTGGTGGGCCAGGTAGTAAAAGCTTCGTGGAGGAGATGGGTTTCAGCTAGGTCGTGAATGATAGGGAGAGCTTATATACATGGAGAGGGAGGGAAGGGCTTTCTCAGATGTGGGAACAGCTTGAGCAAAGACATAGAGGCAGGGATGTGCAGAGTGTGTTCAGGAAATACTGATGAACCTGTGGCTGGATCCAATGCTTTGTGAAGGGGTCAGCCTGGGGAAGGCCTCGGGCACAAACAGACATTCTGGGAAAGTATACTCATGGTAGGAGATGGCAGTGTTTTAAAGAGTTCCTTTAGACCACACAGTTACAGATAGCTATACTTAAAAAGAGTAGTGCTATTCTGTTCTGATATGGTTTATATAAATGCTACGAATTTGGATGGTTTGATAATTATTATCTGAATAATCATGGTCTGAAATTTGTTGCTATTGAATATTCAGAGAGAAATAGACATTTCTCTCTCCAATCCTTAGAATATTAAGTCTTTTTATTAATATTTTTTTCTGGCACTTGTTACTGAAGGTCTGCTGTTATAAATGTAGAAAACTGCTAGCCCCACTCATTCACAGTCTATCACTGGTTCTGTCTCCCTCACACAGTTGGCCCTAAAGTCTACTCAACATCACTTTTTCCACTTACTGAAAACTTGATTCCACCTTGGCTGGATTATGCATTTGTTATGGGTCTAGACACACTTTAACATGTCTTTATCCTGTTTAATTTTTTTTTTTTTACAATTTCTTTTTATGGAAGTCGAGAATTCACAACACTGTAAACTTCTGGAGGTCAAGTGTATACTTATTTCGATTTCTTCTCTTGTTTGCAGCACAATATAAGGACACAGTGGCCTCCCAATGAATGGTTGCTAAAATCAGATTGGATCAAAAGGTTCACTAAAACACTAAAACTCTACAAGAGAATACAAAATACAAACCCAACGGCCACATTACTAAACATCTTCTGAATATTGTGTCAAGCCTTTAGTTCTTCTGAGATTTTTCTAGGGTCAAAAGAGGGAACTGATGTTAATTTAATAATTTATCTATATATAGGATTGTACTTTAGGTTTTCAAATCACAAATCATGCACTATTTTGGGTGGGTAAGCCAAAGGTATTGATACTCAAATTTGGAAGATGAAGAATGAGGGAACTCGCTGAGGGCCACATGGAAAAAGATGAGATCATCTACTGAAAAATATGGGATCAAATTCAAGACTTAGGATTTCTAATTAAATGTTTTTTTTACCACAGCACCTTTTAGGTCAGAAATTTTGACTTCCTGGTAAAGAACTACTTTTGTTTTCTCTAAATTCTTATGTAAATCGGGTTGGTTTTAAAATGATGCAACTTGATGAGTGAAGTATTAGACGTGAATGTGAGGAGTGGGTCTTCCTGAGATCTTTCCCCAGTGAGATGATCTTCCCTGTGGAAATCTCCAGAAGCCAGGGAAAAGGTTAAATTAGAGCTGGTCCTAAGCAAGAAGTATTCTTCAGGAAAATCTTACTTAGTTACTTACTTGGTGTGTTAGGGATCCAAGGCCCAGTTTAGCAGTGAGTCTTGCCCCCCGTCACAGAACCAGCATCTCCTGACTCGTTGGTAAGTGTGCTTTGTATCACACACAGGCATCATGATTGCCTCCTGTTTGGTCATGAGCCTCCTGAAGAGCCTTCTCTTCCCCAAGGCCACCACTGGGACAGGGTGATAATAGTGAAGGGAATACTCAGGTTGCCTTATTTGTGGCTGAAGGCCATCTCTTAGAGCCCTACAATAGTGAGCAGAAACTAGATGAAAAAATTCCATAACTGTGGTGGCGTGGGGGAATGCAGAAAACAGACTGTTCCATGTTAAAAATCGTTTTAATGCTTTATAGTGGGTTCAGCCACTGACTTTCATAAGGGTGATAGTAATAATAGTGAAATCATGGGATGGTAATAATAAATCCTTTCAGATGCTGCCAGAACTACATATCACAGGCTTTAGATGCCGGTGGGCAGCTGCTTGGCTAAATGTGGCCCCCAGTTGTCAAGGAGAGACCCACCCCAAAACAGGAGAAACAAGTCAACAAGTATTTGCAGGGCACACACAGGGCAGAGCCCCTTGGAGGTGAAGGCTTCAATTTAGACACCATCCCTGCTTTTAAGGAATTAGCAATTTGAAAATGTGCTCAAAATGTCGAGTTTGACATAGAGGCATGTATGGCTCCACAAACTGGCTTGTGTAGACCAGAGATAAACTAAAGTATCATGTGCCCTAGCTGGTTATCCTGCCTCTAACCAATGGTTGACAGTTGTCAGTGTTGTGGAGTTGGATATCCTTGAAGATAGCGTCAGCAATAAACTTCTGTTAACTTTTTTGTTTCCAAGATGGTTTAATTTCCTTGAACTAGAAGGCAGGATTTTGCTACTGTGTAATTGCCAGAAGTCATTGACTCTCACCTTAATGTCCTCTTCTAAAATCCAGAGATAATAATAACCCAGCCACCTCTCCTGCTAGCTTGTTTGGAGGATTTAAATGAAGTAACTTCTTTGGTTTGTGTGTTGGTTGTTTTAGTTGTCCTTTGAGTGGGTAAGGAGTAGTGTGATGAAGGCACAGAGATTAGTTTGGGTTTCATGAAGGTGGATTCAGCAGTAGATGGAGTATGAGACATTTGCCCACAATTATACATTTTAAGGGTACATCTAGTTTGGGCTTCTCATTGGGTAGTAAGGAAATGGGGTCTTGAGAATTAAAGTGATTTTTCTCCCCATTGTCAGTCTTGGGATAAGCTATGATGTTACAGAGTCTGCCAGGTTTTTCTCACCAAGTGAGAACAAATGAGATAATGATTGTGAAAGTTATCCATCAGCAGTAGAATTCTATACAAATGTGAAGTGTTATTTTATTGAAATATGTCCCCCAAAGCTCGTTATTGCAGAAAACTGATAATCACCCTGGGTGATGGCAGAGCTTTGGGGCCTTGGACACCAGCTGTTCCCCAGGAGGTTTTCCCAGCTGCTGCTAAGGGCAACCCTGCGGTGGAGGAGTCCAGAAGTGGATATTCCGAGAGCACAGACTTCATATAGGATTGGGCCAAAGCAGGTCAGAGGCAAAACAGTTGAAACTATTTGGGAAACAGGTGGGGACAATGGAAAATTCATTTAGCTAAATGTGTGCTTAAGTCAACACAAAAGTTATCTCAGTTGCTTGGTTTTGGAAAGCAGTGCTGTAGTGTTTAAAAGCTTCCTCCTTTCCTCTCTCCCTTTCTTCCTTTCTCCCTTCCCTTCTCCTTTCTTTCTTCTTATTTTAAAAATATTAACATTTAAGGCTTATTTAAGAGAAACTGGAAAGGTAATTTAACTCTCTTTAGGTTATAAAGAGATATTAATGAAGGTTGATTACCAGTCATGTAATTGTTTCCCCTGTATATGAGAGAAGAACATGTGATTTCAATGCAACAAAGGGATTTTAGTTCAGTATAAGGGAAACTAGGTTGTATCAGATCCCTGATATGAGACAGCTCCAAACTGGGTGCTTTCATACACTTATTTCATTTAATCTTTACAAAACTTCTCTTTGCCCCCAATATATGCTAAGCTTCAAGAATAGGGGTGGTTTTCCCTGGCTCTCATATTCTACTGCCTTCAGACTATTATTTTTAAAAAGATAGCCTATGTCTTGTTTGTATACGATTTAAAATAATTTTTAAAAATGACATATCCTCTAACACATTTGAAAATTTGTACCTGAATTTTAAAATTATAATTATGTAAAAGACTTAATTTCTGGTGTCTTATAAATATTGACGTTTCGGTTCAAATGTTCTTTCATTCTTCCAAGCACATGCAATGAAATCTAATCCTCAGCAATTTGACACCCACCCTCTTTCATTAAAGAAAGATAAATGAAAGTTCTTCTAAACAGTTGGAAATTTGCAGCATTCCTTTTCCTTCTGGAACCTGTGTTATCCCATTTTATTTCCCATGACAAATTTTATCCTAATGTAGTGCATTATGTTTGCAAATATGTTATTTATTACTCTATTAGAGAATTCACTTCAACAGATAAATGTATATACAAACTTGAAATTAAACTTCAAATTTAAACTTTGTAAATAAAAGTCAGACTGGGCAACATGGTGAAACCCCATTTCTACAAAAAAAATACAAAAATTAGCTGGGCATGGTGGTATGCACTTGTGGTCTTAGCTACTCAGGAAGCTGAGATGGGAGGATCGCTTGAACCTAGGAGGCAGAGGTTACAGTGAGCTGAGATCACGCCACTGCACTCCAGCCTGGTGACAGAGGGAGACACTGTCTTAATCAATCAATCAATAACATTGTTTTAATTTCTAGCAACTATAGAGCTAAGTATTAAAATTTTCATTTGGACTGAATTATCATTATCATTATTACTAGTACATGGTTACTCAATATAGCATACATATGTTGTAAATAATGATTACTAAATATTAAAATTAACATTTATTGGAAATATATCATAAAATTAATAGGGCTTTTAATTTTTCCATGAGTTCATATATCCAGAATGGATATTACTAATTGTTTGCATGAAGGTTTGGCATTAACTCTATTCTTTTTTTCCATTTACAGATGTGAGCACTGAGAGCATTTGCTCTCACATAAATAAGAAGGTGGGAATGGAAGGAATTTTGTTATGGCAATTTACGAAATTCTTTTAACTACATCTGAGTTTTCTGCCAGAAACCATGTAGTATTCTATTATCAAGATTATTATTAATGGTCCATCACTGACAACTTGATGAGGTTCTCCTTCAGTTTTGTTCAAGGTTAAGAATGGAAATGTTGCAACTTCTAGAAAAATTTGTTACCCAATCATGAGAGTATTTTCTTGGGAGAAGCATTCTGCCATGGGCCCTGAGTGTTCCTGCACATTCGTGTTGAGTATGCCAAGAATGCAAAGCTCTTATTGCTTTTTACAGGGACATTTCTCAGAGTAACGAGCAACATTGAGATGAGTTTACATCTCTCACCAGATCAAAAACAAACAAACAAACAAACAAACAAACACACACACCAGAGTTGCTTCCGCTTGCTATGAAAGCGGTGAATCTCCCAAGCTCAGTAGGATACAAACCCACAGTGTACACAGTATCCATTCAGACATGGGGAACATGGGAAACTGACATGAGCCAACATCATGCTCATGCTTCTTGCTGTGTTGAGAATAACAAAGGTTGTAGTCTCTGAGCCAGGAGTTCCATGTCTTGTCCATGAAATTGTAGCAGACTAACTTATTAGCTTGCAAGTAGAAAAGAATCCCAGACCCTTCACAGACCCTGACTTATTTATGTTTTTAATTTCTGGGAAGAATGCCAAGAAGACATTACCACAACTCGCTGAATGATGGCTAATTGTACCAGTTACTCTTTCACATGGAGATGCCCTGCTTACTATAATAAATTCAAAGTGTTGGCAAAGTTTAAATTTGTTATCTTTGATATACCTTTGTCAATATGATATTTTTGAAAATCACTTCAAAATATTGTCATGTTCTTTAAATACAAATTCATCTAAACTTGGAGCCACATACTTAGTTCATTCGCTATTTGGGAATGTCTGATTGACAAAGCTGATCCCTACTGGTCAAACAATCAGCCAAAATAAACTTATTCAATGTCACTTATCTGCCTTTAGTTTTTCAATCCAAATAAATGTGCTAGATGCCTTTTTGTGACATCCATTTTATTTCTGTAGAAAGCAATGAATGGGTATGAGTTTCCTCACATATCTCCTCAAAAACATGGAATTCAATCCTCTTAGCTTTATACAATTTTGCCATCTTAAAGGCAATATCTAATGTTCTGGGAAAATTCAGACTCAACCTTTTGGCGACTCAAGTTTGTTCATGAATAAAGTAGCATTTCATTAAGATGAAAAGAATGGATCTGAAAAATGAAGCCTCTCCCATGCCTGGGCATTGAAGCAGCTCCATAGATGATAGATGTTCTTTTTCACTCTTTCCAAAGAAAGCTCAAATCAACACAAATAAAAGTAGGAAAATTTGAAAATAATTTATCCAATGCAAGACTAGAAAAGTCTTTGCATGCTATAGCTTTTTTTTTTTTTTTAAACAGCAGTGCTATTTCCTTTGCTGTAGTAGTGGATATGGATTATTAATTGGGAGATATTAAAAATATCCCTGGATTCATTAATAGGTAAGGGAGATGTTTTGTCTACTGCAATTTTTGCGACAATCTGCCAATGATCTTTTCAATGAGGTACCAAGGTAACTGATTAGAGAATCCCTTTAATTACAGAAATGCTGTTTCCTGAATTCCTGAATGGCATGTTCACCTGCCTGCTGAGTATCTCCCCCATCATTTCCAACAGACTTCTCGAACTCAACATCTCTGGAACTGAACTCCTAATCTTTAATTCTAAAATAATTTCATCTTCAGCCTTCCCACTCTCTGTTGATGGCAAATTCATTTTTCCGGTCGTTCAGATCAGTCATCCCTGAATCCTGTCTTCATCTTCACCTCAAACCCAATTCATCACATAATCCTGTAGGCACCCTTTCAAAATACATCCAGAATCTGATCATTCCCCACCACTTCCACCATATCTACCTTACCCTGAGGCACTGTCTTCTGTCTGAATTACTGCAGTAGCCTCCTAACTCATAAGAAGGCGGAGCCCTGCTTCTGCCTGTTCCTCTTACAGTTTATTTTCAACAGATCTGCTGAAGCAATCATTTAAAAGCATAAGTCCATTCTCTGCAGGACACCCTGCAGCATGCCCTTTTTACCCAGAATGAAAGCATTGTCTTTACAATGGGCCATCTAATTCCCCACCCCATTCCCTGAGCTCATCACCTATTACTCTTCCCTTTGCCCACTCCCCTCACCATATTGACTGGTTTCCTTGATGTTTCTTCTGCATGCCAAAGGTATTTCCACTCTGGAATTTTCACAGTCACTGTTTCCTCTGCCTGAAATGTTTTCCACAAATATTAATATGGCTGACAACTTTACTTCCTTCAGGTTTTTGTTCAGTTTTCTCTTTAATGAGGCCTACTCTGGGAATGCTATTAATGTTAAAAATTCCTACCCATATTTCTTGGCTTACACTCCTAATTCCCCTTTACTGTCTGCGGTAAGCAGCCTCTATGATGGCCCCCAGTTCACCTTCAGGTATTCACAGCCTTGTGTAATCCTTTCTCTTTGAGTAACTCATTTCTAACTAACAGAATATGGTGAAGTTGAGGGATGTCACTTCCATGATTAGGTTACATGAGTCTTTGACTTCTATTTTGCTGGCAGATTCTGTCTATTGCCTTCTCAACTTGAACTCTTTGATGAAGCAAATTGCCATATGGGAGAAGCTCATGTCTCAAGGACCTGAGAGGCCTTCTGACCAGAAGCCTGATAATCACAGGCTCTCAGTCCAACAACCCACAAGGAACTGTTGACTCAGTGTCAACAATCACTGAATGAAATTAGTAGTGGATCATTCCATAGTGGAGCTTTCAGATGAGACCACAAAGCCTGGGCTGACACTCTGATTGCAATCTTGTGAAAGACTGTGAAGCAGAGGATCTAGTCAAGTTGTGCCTGGATTTCTGACCCACAGAAACCGTGGACAAAAACATGTCTGTGCTTTTAAGCCATTAAGTTTTGGGGCAATTTGATATCCATAATAGATAACTAATACTTCTCTATGCTTTTACCTGCTAGTTTATAAACACCTTGAGGGCAGAAGTCTCTATTTTGTTACTAATTATCCTGATTACCCTGAATAGTGCTTGGAATTTAGTAGTTACTTATACTTATACTGTTGGATGAATGAATTAATGAATCACTGAGTTAATGACTGATGCTCTTGGATGAATGCATTAATGAATGAATTAATTGTTGGATGAATGAATTATTTGTTGGATGAGTGAATTAATGAATCACTGAGTTAATGAGTGATGCTTTGGCATCTAGCATAATTGTAACTATCAACAGTGCATAAAGAATTATAACTTTTTCTACAATCATACAATACTTTCCATTTTTTGCAATGAATGTTGCAAATTTGTAATAGATTTTCCAAAGTCAACTTTGATAACTACATGAAAACATTAAAATTATTTACATTTTTGCCAATCTCCTCAGTTTTCATTAACAAAAATTTAATAGTTTTATTTTTCAAATGTAGATGTTTAAAAATAAAAGATACTGCAAGATAGTTTTATATAATTGTTTATATCTAATCTTATGTGACTTCTCTCAGGAGCCATGTCTATTTTAATAATACGGAACTAAAGAGATAAAGTCATTAATTTAAAATTGTCATCACTCCTGCCATCCTATTCTTCTACATATCTAAATTTAGAACATCCTAATATTGGCTCAAATTCCCATTTCTAGTGCCAGACTTTGTAGTAACAGAAATATATCAAAGAAAGAAAAGACAAGCAGCTCTATTACAGCTTCATTGTCTTGATTGAAGCAGGTTTTACAGACACCAACATTTCAAATTGCCAATTTTTGGCACCCCAGAGTTTTTATTACACCTTGGGAAAATGCACCACAGGAAGAATCAGGAGAAATTAAAGGTGTATATTTCTTTCTGTACAGTGGAAAAAGTAGGGCTGTGAAAGGAGAAATAGAAATGGACAACCTGGTTGAAGTAGTGAGAAATGAATTTCAGCAGAGAGTGTATGTGGGAGCCAAGGATTTGGGAAGTGGTTCCCCTAGAACTGTCTGTGTCCTTGTACCTGTTAGAAGGTCTCTTATTACTCAAGTTTTCAGACCTCTAGCCTAACCAACTGAAAAATACTTGCTTGGGGTTGGGGTGAGGGCAGAGAAGAGCTGAGGAAAAAAGCGACTGTTTTTGTGGCACTCTGGGCTGACTTCTTTCAGGTTAAGGACTTTACATTATTATGGCATGGAGCTGAGTGAAGAAGGTGTTTGTCATCCTCATGGTCTATGATATTGGACAGTCATGGATTCTATAGATTTAAATTTACTTGCATACAAAATGGTGAAATAAGCTTACTCCAGTGGAAAATGCCTAAGGGTACAAAAGCAGGCAAACTGGAGAGACAGCTAAGTGACTGCCTTTTACATTTTTCAACCACAATGAAAAATCAACTTTCTTCAGAGTACCAGGTTGAATTCTGCCATTTTGAATTATGCTTTTTCCTTTCGTAATGGAGCAATAGTTTCCCATATCACTAATTCCATCTAGGAAATTATCATACAAGAATACACAGGCCACATTGCTCTCTTGCTCTTTATGTTTTATTATTATTATTTTTTTGAGATGGAGTCTTGCTATGTTGCTTAGGCTGGATTCCAACTCCTGGGCTCAAGGGATCCCAAGTAGCTGGGACTACAGGTGCATGCCATCTTGCCCAGCTTTTGTATGAGTCTTATTATATTAATATTTGGTATATGTAAAATGTATATAAATTAAATTTGTAGAATGATTGAGTCAGAGGGGGTGTTCAATTATATTGCACAGAAAGTAGTATGGCATCCATTTTTCAATCTTCGGTTCCCAAGGAACTGCCAGTAGCATCTAGCAGAGGCTATTGGTAGCTGATGCACTTACTTGTGAACATATAAAGACTTCTCAAAATAAAATAAAAAAAAATAAATAAAGACTTCTCAGAGGAGAGTCAGAAATGTTAACATGTTGGGGGGAATTGTAGGAAGCTAAGGTTCCGCTGAACATGTAGAAAAGAACAAGTTCCTGTGATATTTAGGTTGATGACGACACCCCATCTGCCACTACATTCCAATGTATGTGGGGGACTGGGGGCCAGTGGAAACTCAGGTTACATAAAAAACCCTTAGTTCTTGGTGAGCAGCAACTGGTGAAACACTTTCCTTCTTCCCTACTAGTTGCCTCTTGAGTTACCATCCCCAGTGCCCTCCCACTTTCAGAAAAGGCTAGAGCTGGGAACTATTCATTTGTAATAATTCTGGGTGAAGCAAGCCTTTCTCTCCTTTTTTTTTTTTCTCCAAAGCAAGAGTGAATCTTCTGTCTAAACCCTCTGATGAACACATCAGGACAGATCACCAGTCTTCCTGGAAATCATTTGAAGGAGAAATGGGAGGGTGGTCCTCACACGATGTCAGGAGAATGGTGAATGCAGGCTGTCTGGTGCCTGGCCTGCCTCCTGGGACAGAAAGTGGCACTCCGTCCCACCTGTTTCCCCAGCTTCACCCTGCCCTCCAAGCCCAAGGCTGGCAGGTCACCTGGTTAATGTTTACAACAAAAACCTGTTGAACAGTAGGAAATTCCCCCCCAAAGCACAAAAGCCTTTCATGCTGAAACCCCCCTCCTGAATTCCTCTTGGGCAGATAACACTAGATGTATTATCTCAAATAATGCCTGCTGAGATGGCAGTTCACCTTCTCAGGGAAAATATTTTTAGCACTTATGTCAGGAAAAATAAAGTTCTGAGGAAGACCCTAGAGTTTTAGGGCAAGTGTGGAGCACTAAGAAGGTCAGTGGATCCCAGATGGCAGTATGGATCTTGGACTGTTTGAACACAAACCAGCTACAAGGGTGGCCATGAGGCGGGTCCACAGAACAGCTAAATATTCAGTGGAGGACTCAGTTCGAGCAGCTTCTCAGAAGGACAATCCCGTCAGCTCTTTTGTGACAGGTAATCAATCATTAACTTCTCTTAACCACCCTGGAAGAATGTTTTGGAATTTTGATTAAATGTGGTTTATGTGGGCAATAAGAGAAATAACTAAGTAAATCCTTGACATTCAGCCTCTGCTCTGGAGAAGAAGAGGTGATGGAAGACTCTATTGAACAAGCTGTATTTTATTTTGATTTGTTTGATAAGAATGAAAGAACATGTTCCAGGGGGACCCACATCCCTTCTTTTCCTGTGAGGAATGTCCTAGCAGAACTCACATGGGCATCCTCGCTTCTCCACTCTGCTAAGGGTCTAGAGGTGATTTCTGGCCTCAGGGGTTATAAGTTTCTGGGCGTTAGTGGACAAATGAATATCTATTAGAGAACTTTTACCTGTAGGTCATGCTACCATACGGACAATATCTGGAGAGTGGATAGGTAAGGTTTCAGTGCACAGAAAGGACGATGGCTAAAATATAAGTTTGATATTTTGTTCACTGATGTATCCTAAATAATTAGAAGAGTGTTTGTCAAATGAATGGCTCTATCACATCAGGGACAGCCTGCTAAGACCAGCCTAGCTTCCGGACACCTGGGTGATTTACATAGTGGTTGCTTTCTGGATGCACTGCTTTTGCATCTTCTGGGCCATGGTTCAACTTTATTATGACTCAGGGATATGGTCCAGGTATCCAATCTCCAGTACAGTTCCAGTGCCCAATCTCCATAACTTCCCCCAGTATGTCTCTCTTGCCCCTCATCTTAGCCTTCTCACAAAAAAATGAACAAAATGTTGATTCTACTCTTTCATCCAAAGGATAGCATTCCTTCTTCTAGTCTTAGGATAGCTGTCCTGATCCATACATATATCCCTCCAAAGGGGAGCTACCTTTACAGTTCTAAGATAAAGAAAAGGAAACAAAAACACAACTTTATAGTCTCTCAAGATTTTTGCTACAGGGCAAATACATTATCTGCATGTGAAGTCTGACTGCTCACATCTGGGCTCACACTCTGCATTGACTTTATAAAGGTTCTTAGGAAGCATAGATACTATTTATGGGTATTCAATGGGATAGAAGAAGCAACAAAACTTCATTTAATAAGGGATAATAACTGGCCCAACATCAGCGAGGTTGTGTCATGGGTATATCACATGATGATACAGAATTGAGGGCAGGAAGGTAGAGAAAAAATGCTATTCCTTCTCTGTCATTCATTCATTCATTCATTCACTCATCCATTCAACATTTATTACACGCTGACTCCATGCTAGGCACTGTTGCTAGAAGCTGGGGATGCAGTGGTGACATCGAAACTGATCCCCATCTTCTTGGAGCTTCATATATTAGAGAAGTTAGATCTTTCTTACTTATGCCATTGGACAACTGAAGAGAGAGGAAGCTTAGACAGCTATAAGGCCTATGGCAATCTGTGAAATCTTCCACAGGAATCTCTAAATAGAAGGCTGGGAGCACTTGGATGCTAAATTAGCCTGATGTAATCCAGGTTGTATTAACTCCAGGAAAGACCTAACCTGACTCCAGGAAATGAATTAAGAATGATTTATTTATATAAATAAGTTTCTAATAAAATCTAGCAGTAAGCCAGAGTGTGTTTCCTGTCCCCCGCTCCCTTCAGATTTAGTGTTGCAACTGTTAAGCTGAACCAAGGGGAAAAAAAAGGAAAAAAAAATCTTTTGCATGGCAGAAAATACAGACTACCTCAAAAAACAAACTACAAATTGGGAGAAAATATTTGCAATGTATATGCTAGCAAAGAGAAATACATCTACAATATATAAAGAGCTCCTACAAATCATTAAAGTGAAATTGCAATATTAAAACATGCAAAGGTTATTGTATCTTCTGGGTCATGTTTCAACTTTATCATGACTTAGAGATGTGGCTTAGGTCTCTAAACTCCAATCCAATTCCAGTGTTCTATCCTCATGCCTCCCCCAAGTCTATGTCTCTTGTCTTTCTTTCCCGGAAGGAAACAATGGCTTACTCAAAGAATTTCAGTGAAGAGTTTAATGAAGGAATAGTCTTTAGAGTTGTGGCCAGGTTGTGAGAATAAACAACAAAAATACTAGCAAAATCCAGAAGCCATTACCGTATCTAGGTCTGCAGGCTTCAGGGGAAGGAGTTGCTTATTAGAGCTTGGAGAAAGCTGGAGTTCTGGATGAGGGGACTTGCTTCCTGGGTCTGAGCGGACTTGCTTCCTGGGTCTGAGCCTGAGTGGTGCAGTTCTTACAAGTCAGCCCCCATGGTACAGAACAGAGCATAGGAGAGTAAAGAATGGATGTGGTGGAGTTGGAAGCAAACAGAGGATAAGGAGGACAGTCATAAATAGAAATCCAGTTTTTAAAACTTAGTATCTAATAAACATTTGATTCATTTAAAAGCTCCTCAACCTCACAAGTAAGTACTAAATTGTAATTTTTAGAAAGATTTTCTCACATTAGTTTGGTAACACTGAAAAAACAGGCATAATATTTAGTGTTGATGAGAATGAGTAGAAATGAGAACTCTTCTTCTTCTTCTTCTTTTTTTTTTTTTTTTTTTTTTGAGATGGAGTCTCGCTCTGTCGCCCAGGCTGAAGTGCAGTAGCATGATCTCGGCTCACTGCAAGCTCCGCCTCCCGGGTTCACGCCATTCTCCTGCCTCAGCGTCCCGAGTATCTGGGACTACAGGCACCCGCCACCACACCTGGCTAATTTTTTGTATTTTTAGTAGAGACGGGGTTTCACCATGGTTTCGATCTCCTGACCTTAGGATCTGCCTGCCTCGACCTCCCAAAGTGCTGGGATTACAGGCGTGAGCCACTGTGCCCAGACAGAAATGAGAACCTTTACACGTTATCGATAACTTTCTGGAGAATAATTTGCCATTAGTTATTTATGTTTAAAATACTATTTAAACCAGCAATTGGCTTCTAGAAGCAGCTTGCTCAACTTACACTGGGCAATAGTGGAATTTAATTAGTGGAATTGACTGCTGTTTTCAGGACACACCATCCCTGCATTCCTGGCATTTATAGTCTATAAGGGAAGAAAGGCATCTCTTAATGATTGCTCATAATTTGTATTTCAAAGATGTGGGTCAATGAATATTTACGGAGTGCCTACTATGTGCCAAAACCTTCAAGATACACAAAGGTTAGAAAGAATGCTTGGCAGGGTGCTCATGCCTCTAATTTCAGCACTTTGGGAGGCTGAGACAAGGAGGATTGCTTGAGCCCAGGACTTCAAGACCAGCCTGGGCAGGATGGTGAGATTGTGTCTCTACCAAAACAAAAAAAACAGAAAACAAAACTAGCTGGGCATGGTGGCGTGCGTCTGTATTCCATGCTACTTGGGAGGCTGAGATGCGAGGATCATGTGAGCCCAGGAGGCTGAGGCTAGATTGAGTGATGATTGTGCCACTGCACTCCAGCCTGGGTGACAGAGTCTCTTATTCTGTTTCAAAAAAAAAAAAATGTTAGAAAAAAGATAAGCCTTGACCCCTCTCTTTGAGGACTTCTAATCAAGTGTATAGATGGTTATATAAACAAGGTAATTTGAAAATTAAAGTGGTAAAGATGAGAGTAGCAGGTACATTCATGGAATAATATGGGGATAAAGAGGAGGGGGAGCATCATTTAGCCTTGGGACACAGGGGAGATGTTCTTAGAGAAGTTTGATTTGATTTGATTTGAGTTTTGTTTTGAGAGATAAGCAAGAGTTACCCAGGTTAAAAAGGGTAAAAGGCACTCGATATAGAAGAAAAAGCACGAGCAAAGCATGGAAGAAGGAAGCAGAATGGCATGCTGGGGAGAAAGAAAATCAGCTTATAGAGACTTGCTTCTGCTAAGAGGAGTAACGGGCAGACTTAGCTTCCTGCCTGGAATAACCAAAAGACTCAGACAAATAATGTAAAATACAGTTTTAAAGAAACTCGACATCAGGGAATGGACAGTGGTCCTTGAGAATGACCTCTAAGATATCCCCCTATTGCTGCATGGAGATAGTTTCCAGGTTATGGTGCAGGGAGGGAAACCAAGTAGAAGTAGACTTCCTGAGTTAAGGTCACAAAGGTAAGATTCCTAGGAGACCAAGGTGGCTATAGTTCACTGAAAATTATAAAACACAGCCTGGTGCGGTGGCTCACGCCTGCAATCCCAGTACTTTGGGAGGCCGAGATGGGTGGATCACCTGAGGTCAGGAGTTCAAGACCAGTCTGGCCAACATGATGAGACCCTGTCTCTACTAAATATACAAAAATTAGCTGAGTGTGGTGGCGTATGCCTGTAGTCCCAGCTACTTGGGAGTCTGAGGCATGAGAATTGCTTGAACCTGGGAGGTGGAGGTTGTAGTGAGCTGAGATTATGCCACAGCACTCCATCCTGGGCAACAGAGTGAGACTGTCTCAAAAAAAAAAAAAAAAAAATATATATATATATATATATATATATATATATTTATATGTAAAAAAAACACTTTTGAGAAAAACTAAAGGAGACGAAATAATGGAGAAATATACCTTGTTCATGAGTTGGAAGACTCAGTGATGTTAAGATATCAGTTGATCTACAGATTCAATGCAATTTCACACAGAATCCTTGCAAATGGGTATTCCCAGTAGAAAACGAGAAGCTGATTCCAAAATTCACAAGGACCAAATCATAACAACTTTAAAACAGAACAAATTTGGAAGTCTAATATTATCTAATTTTAAGACATTATAAAGCCACAATAAACAACACAGCCTGGTATTGGCATTAACATAGACAATGGAACAGAATAGAGGTGCAGAAATAATCCCACACATATATGAACAACTAATTTTTGACAAAGGTGGAAAGGAAATTTAGTAGAGAAAGAAGAATCTTTCAGCAAGTGTTGCTGGAACAATTGGATATGCATATGCTAAAAAAAAAAAACAAAAAAAAAAAAAAAAAACCAAACCAAAAAAAACAAAAAAACCAACTTTGGCTGGGCATGGTGGCTCACAGCTGTAATCCCAACACTTTGGGAGGCCGAGGCAGGCAGATCACGAGGTCAAGAGATTGAGACCATCCTGGCTAACATGATGAATCCGTGTCTCTACTAAAAGTACAAAACAATTAGCTGGGCATGGTAGTGTGTGCCTGTAGTCCCAGCTATTTGGGAGGCTGAGGCAGGAGAATTGCTTGAACCTGGGAGGTGGAGGTTACAGGGAGCCGAGATGGCGTGACTGCACTCCAGCCTGGTGACAGAGCGAGACTCCATCTCAAAAACAGAAACAAAAACTTTGCTCATGGTCTAATCAATAGAATCAACTCAAAATCAATCACAGTCCTAAATGAAATATTTACAACTATAAAATGTCTAGAAATAGACATAGAAAGAAATCTCTGTGGCCTAGGGTTACACAAAGATTTCTTATGCCTAATACCTTTTATGGGTCAAGCCTAAGTTTTTTAGGTTTAATCCACACACAAAAAAAGATAAATTAGGCTTCATCAAAATTAAAATATTTTGTTGAGAGCTTAAAAAAAGACAGACTAGGGAGAAATAGTTGCAGAATTTTACATCTCATAAAGAACTTCTATCCAGAATACATAAAGGACTCTCAAAATTCAATAATAAAAAATAAACCATGTCTACCCCTACAAAAAAAGTGACCAAAAGATTTGAACAGACACCTTACCAAGGAAAATATATAGATGGTGAATAAGCACATGAAAAGATGTTAAACTTATTAGTTGTTAAGGATATGAGAATTAAAGCCATAATGGGATACCACTAGAATGATTAAAAGAAAAAGAAGTGATCAGTGATCATACCAAGTGTTGGTGAGCATGTGGAGGAACTAGAACTCTCATATATTGCTGGTGGGGATGTAAATTGGTACAACCACTCTGAAAAACAGTTTGGTAGTTTCTTAAAAAGTTAAACATATACTTACTATATGATCCAGCCATCCTACTTCTGGATGTTTACCCCCACAAAAGAAAGCATATATTCATACAAAGACTTGCATACACAAATATTCACAGTGCATTTACTTGTAAAAAGCAAAAAGCTGGAAACCACCAATTATCTATCAACAGGTGAATGGATAAACATATTATGACATAGACACACGATAGACAACTTAGTAGTAAAACGAATTAACTATTAACTGATACATGGAACAATATGGATGCATATCAAAATAGTTATGCAGAGTGAAATAATCCAGACAGAAATAAGAAATACTAGATAAATTATTTATTTTAAAACTAGAGCATGCAAATAAATGTATAGTGACAGGCAGCAGATGGGTGGTTGCTTGGGAAGATGAGTTGGGGAAGGTGGGAGGGAGATATTGTAAGGGGGCATGAGTAAGCCTTTGAGAATGATAGATATTTTCACTACCTTGATAGTGGTGATAGCTTCATGGATGTATACATATGCCCAAACTTATCAAATGATACATTTTAAATAAGTTTAGCTTATTATATGCTAGTTATATTTCAGTAAAGCTATTGTAGTTGGCTTTGTAAAGTGATGGAAGTTCAGATTGGGGAGATGGGCAAAGGCCAGGTTGTGGAGCATCTTGCATATCTTTGACATGATACTATACTGAATAGTTTGAATAGTGGCCAGATTATGTTTTGTATAGTCCCTCTGGCAGTT
The DNA here is from genome assembly GCF_024542745.1 of Macaca thibetana thibetana. Taxonomy (NCBI): domain Eukaryota; kingdom Metazoa; phylum Chordata; class Mammalia; order Primates; family Cercopithecidae; genus Macaca; species Macaca thibetana. The sequence continues at coordinate 52,851,206 of NC_065581.1, read as the reverse complement.
ATGCAGGGGGTGAATTTTAGGGTGGCAAGACTTGAAGTAGAGTGCCTATTATGAGGTCCTTGTGATACACACCATGAGAGACGATGAAGACCTGACCCAGGGCAAAGGTGATAGGTATGGAGAGAATGGGATGCAGTAGACATAGAGAAATAGAAGGCGAACGATTGAGTCTTGGTCATTGACAAGGCATCAGTGTGAAGGGAAGAAAGGGTCTAGGGTGATTCTAGGTTCTGGCCATAAAATAAGGAGAGAAGAGGCGTAAGGACAAGTTTAGCAGAAAGGATGATAGCTTTACTTTCGGACAGGTTGAATTTTGGGGGCCTGTGAGTCCTCTAGCTGGATCTGTCCCCTATGCAGTTCAGGAGATAGGTCTGAATTGGAGACTTATCAGCACAGAGGCAGAGGGAGTAGATGACACTAAGGAGACTACAAAGAGCTAATGGGGAGGTGGTGAACAGTGGAGCCTTGGGAAGTGCCAGGGTTTAAAGGATGTGCACTGCAGAAGGAACACTCACTGATTAAGAAAGAATGGAGTGGACATGGCAGTCAAGGGAGTAGGGGTTTGAAGAAGTAAATAATCAAACTGCTTTTTCATGAGTTTAAACATGAATAAAGTATTAGTGCTTTTATTGGTTGTCATTGCTAAGTAACAATTTATCACAAACTTACTGGCTTAAAACAACACACAATGATTATCTCAGTTTTTTACTGGACTGATCAAACACAATGTAACTGGGTCCTCTGCACAGTCTCACAGGGCTTCAATCAAGTGTCTCCTGGTCTGCATTCTCATCCAGACACTTCAGACTTGAGAGTTGACTGGGGAAGAATCTGCTTCCAAGTTCAATGAGTGTTTTGTTTTTGTTTTTGTTTTTTAGAACTCATTTCCCTGCAGCTGTATAGATGGAAACCCTGGCTTCTTAGTGACTGTCAGCTGTCGGCCCCCTTCATTTTCTATAGGCTGCTCACAGCTCCGTTCTACATGGCCCTCACCATAGGCAGTTCCCAACATAGCTGCTTGCTTCTTCAAAGTCAGTAGGAGAATCTCTCACTTCTTTTGGGTAAGATGGATTCTTACATAATGCAACGTAATCAAGGGAGTGACAGCCCACCATCTTTGCCATATTCTGTTTAAGCTAAAACAAGTCACAGGTCCTGCACATACTCAAGGGAGGGTGTTATACAAGTTCATGGTGCAGTGGGGTCACCTTAGGGTGTGTTGTCACATACTGTTAGATCCAGAGATTTCCAAGATTTGAGGAAGTGAGGTCAATTAGGAGACAGCGATGGTAATTCAGGCAAAAGGCATTGGGTGCTAGAGTGAGGGTAATGGCTATGGAAGAGGTGAGAGGTAACTGAGTTTGAGAGATAGGAAGACGACTTCATAGACTTGGCTATTGTAGGGGGCTTGGAGGGGAGGAACTAGTTTAGGAAGATGTCCATTTGGCAGAAATGTTAGGAGGGTAGATTATGAGTTCAGTTTAAGCATGTTGTGACAATATCTAGTAGGATATGTGATAAATGGTTTGAATCATGGGGTGGGACGGAACTTGGTTGAAGATGAAGTTTTGAACATCATCAGTGACAGCTTTGCTTTACTTTATAAGGCAAGGAAGTTGGCTGGTCCTCTTTTCCCCTCCCATATATTTGTGTCACTGAATAAACAAATGTGTGGAGAACACTGTGCCATGCTACCGAGTGGTATACGTCCATCTTCCCAGCTTATTTCTGCCTGTACCTGTAGAAAGTCAGAGTTGACACTCTATGCTGTTTGGATGGTAAGGGTGGAGGGGGAAAGACACATTAATCTTCCCCCTCCCCTCACTTAGAACATCTGCTGCTCCTGTGATGGGGGTGACTGGTAGCACACCTCCTAAGCCCTGGCAGATATAGGAGGGCTGCATGGAGCTGAGCTGATGGCTGAAACCAAAGAAGCCCCAAACCTGTTGTCAAAGCAGCTGCATAAACCATAAATTGCTTGTAGAAGCAGACCCAGTGGCTGTCAAAGGGGAGGAAGTGAAACAGGAGCAGCTATAGTTGGTATAGATTTCTCTTTGGTTTCTTCATCCAGCTCAGAGCTTATAAGCGCAGGAATCCAGGTTCTTTCTTGAAGACAGAAATGCATGGCTGTATTTTCCTTTGGATTCCCTTAGTCAGGGTGAGGCAGGCAGGCTTTACTGCACTGGTGGATGGTTTTACCACGAGGCTGACTCCCATTTCCAAGGAAGCACTGAAAGAAGCCTCTGCTTTGCAAAGTAAATAACAAGGCTCCTCTGGTTCTTCCCGGGCCTCTTAACATTTTGATCTTTAGAGCATCATAAATGTCTTTTCACAGGTGAGGGAAAGGGATCCTGTGAATTTGTCTATGCTTCTTTTTTTTACCCTTACGGATTAATTGCGAGTTAAAATCTTGGCTGATCAAGTGGGGTCCTTTGCCTATCTCCAAGAGAGGGTAATACACCATACATAAATTGTGTGCTTTTGTGTGGATGGTGTGCGTGTGTATTGAGAAGTGGTTTACTAACAAATTCAAATTTTAACAGGTGCTTTAGTTTACTTGGTGTTGGTGAAGAGCGTTAAGTAAAGAAGGCAAACAGAAACTCACATGGGTCATTAGAACTGTGATGGGGCAGTAATCTTTTTTTGAAAATAAATTTTATTGTGTGTATTTGAGGTTTACAACATGATATTGTAGAATACATATAGATAGTAAGATTATGATAGTGAAGCAGATTAACGTATTTATCATCTCACGTAGTTACCTTTTGTGTAAAATTTATTAATTTAAATAATTACAAATTATTTAAAAATCCCTTCCTTCTTTCCTTCCTTCCTTCCTTCCTTCCTTCCTTCCTTCCTTCCTTCCTTCCTTCCTTCCTTCCTTCCTTCCTATCATTCATCCAACAAACTTTCATTGGATAGCTCCTGTGTGCCTATTATTATACTAGGTGCTGTGGATATTGGAATGATTTAGAGGCATTCTCTGTCCTGAGGTGCTGTCTGTCCTTGCTGGGTATTGAGAGCATCCCCCAAATTTAAAAGCAGGTTTGTTCTGTATGTCAATCAACAATAATCAGCTGCATGTAACTTTGGTGCCATTGCTGATGCACTCTTTTCATGGCCTGCATTTGGAGTTCTTTCCCAGCTGTGTAAATGGATTTGAGTTGACTCATTCACGCTCTATCATCCAGCCTCCTGATGGATGACTAAGGGCAATCTTTTCCCCAATGACTGGCCACAGCTGGAGGCACAATCTATGGTTCTGGAAGGTTAGAAACATCAACTGGAATGCACCTTTGGGAACTTGGAATTAATTAGGACAAATTCTGAACAGTGCAGTAGGATTACACCCCTTACTGAGAATCATTTCCTCTCTCTCCTGGAACTTTTCCATTGTCATATAAGCATGCTTCAAGATCATCACTAAAAACAACCCCCAGCACCACAAAAACTTGCCGTAGCAAAACTTCTTGAAAAAGTTGTTCATTGTCTCTGTGTCCATGCTTTCATCTTATTTGCACCTGTTAACAGATGGGCTTCTGTTCCTCCCTGCAGTGAAATTACTCTTGCAAGGTCACCAATGACTCTCAGATTGCCAGGCTCAACCATTGGTTTTCTGGTCCTGTATTGGCATTTCAGCCACAGCATTCAACTCACTTGCTACATCTTCTCAGTTACTTTTTCTTGGCCCTTTGCTTGGCCTGTAAATATTAGAGTGCCCTGGTGACTTCTTCTACCTTTCTAGTTAGAATCCCTTCCTAGGGATTCTACACAGCCCCAAAGCTTTACATAGTATCCACATGCAGATGGCTCCAGACTTGTTTATCCTCAGTCTTTCTTCTCATATATCCAGCTTCCCACCTGACTTCTCCATTTGGGAGTCTAAGAAGTACTACTCTAATTTAATGTGGCTAAATCATAACTTTATATTCTCACGTCTACTTTATGTTCTTCCCCTATCTCAGAAAATGACACTCAGTAGCTCAGACACCATATTTATGGTGGTGGCAACTTTGATTGCTCTTTTTTTTCACACTCTATACCCAGTCTTTCATCAAGTCTTCCAAAATAGTGTGCATATCTATCTCCTCCCGTCTGTCACCACCTTATCCCATGGCATCGGCATTTTTTGCCAGATTTTACTTCCCTTTAAATTCATGTGCCAAATTAGCTATAATATTTAAAAACCAGATTATTTTATTATAAATAATGTGATTACTTATATGTTTTATTATAAGTAATTTGATTACAACAAATCAGATTTTTTATTATAAAGTTTTCTAATGGGTACCATTTTATTTCTTTTCTTTTCTTTTTTTTTGAGACAGTTTCACTTTGTTACCCAGGCTGGAGTGTAGTGGTACGAACATGGCTCACTGCAGCCTCAACCTGCTGGGCCCAAGTGATCATCCTGCCTCAGCCTTCCGTGTAGCTGGGACCACAGGTCACCATCATGCCTGGCTAATTAAAAACATTTTTTTGTAGAGATGAGGGTCTCACTTTTTTGGCCTAAGCTGATCTCAAACGCCTGGTCTAAAGCTTTCTAGTTAGAATCTCTCCCACCTCGGCCACCCAAAGTGCTGGGATTACAGATGTGAGCCACTGTGTCTGGCTAGCGTTCCCTTTTATTTAAAATAAAATGTGACAGTTACTCAGGAGGCTGAGGCAGGAGAATGGTGAGAACCTGGGAGGCAGAGCTTGCAGTGAGCTGAGATAGTGCCACTGCACTCCAGCCTGGGCGACAGAGCGAAACTCCATCTCAAAAAAAAAATAAAATAAAAATTAAAAAATAAAATAAAGTAAAAATAAATAAATAATAAAATAAAATAAAATATGAAAAAAGCTTTGCCATGACCTCCTCCATAAACTGCATACACCCTGCTGGCTTCTCTCATGTCAGCCCCTGCCACCACCCACAGACTCTTCTCCAGCCACACAGACCTCCCTTCCATTCCTCACATACTCCTGCCCACACCCACTCTACTCCCTCTGCACTTGTTCTTTTCTGTGAAATCTCTGCCCCCAGATCTTCACAAGGCTACTTCCTTCTTTACATTTCAGTCTCAGCAACCACTGCCTTGGAATGGCTTTCCCTGAATGTCTGAAATTGCTGGTCAACCTTGTTACTCCCATCTCATCACTATAGGTTTTACACTACAGGTTTTTTATTGATAGTGTTTCTCAAGATCTGAGATTATCTTGTTCACTTTTTATTTACTGCATATTGTCTGTCTTCCCCCAGTAGGATGCGACCTGGGTGGGAACACAGACCTTGACTATCTCATTTAATACTCAATCTCTAGTACCTGAGACAAATCCCCAGAATGCACAGTGGGTAATCATAAGTCACTCCCTTGCTCATGACCCTTCACTTCTTCCCATCTTATGCTGAGTAAAGGCCTTGTACTTTTGATGACTTAAAAGGTCCTGTATGCAACATCTCCTATACTATACCAGCCACTGTCCCTGATCTCATTTTCTTTCTTTTTTACTCTGGTCACCCTGGTCTACTCACTAAATATTGAACATGCCAAACAGGTTCCTTTCTCAGGGTCTTTGCACTTGCTGTCCCTTTGCTGGTAGTAACTCGCTCACCCAAGATATCTATGGCCTTGCTAGCAATTTCATTCTTTCATGGCTTTCTTTACTTCCCTATCATAAATTCTAGTTTCCATCACGAGATCTCCTCTCTTTTCTTTATTTTTCTCCTTGGCACTTTATACAGTCTAACCTGTTATTTATTTTACTCACTATTCTTGTTTACTATCTCTGTCTCCCACTAAACTGTAAGCTTCCTGACGGCAGGACTTTTTGTCGGTTCTATTCACTGCAGAATTTCAGTGTCTGTGCCCTACCTGCATGTGGTAGTTCTCAGTAAACATTTGCTGAGTGAATGAAAAATTAGATGGATTCCAGGCCAGGTGCAGCAGCTCATGCCTGTAATCCTAGCCCTTTAGGAGGCTGAGGTGGGCGGATCCACTTAAGTCCAGGAGTTTGGGACCAGCCTGGGCAACATGGTGAAACCCTGTCTTTGCTAAAAATAAAAAAATTAGCTGGGCATGGTGGCACACACCTGTGGTTCCACCTACCCAGGAGGCTGAGGTGGGAGGATGGTTTGAGCCCAGGAGGTGGAGGTTGCAGTGATCCAAGATTGCATCATCACACTCCAGCCTGGGTAACAGAGCCAGACTCTTTCTCAAAAAAAGAAAAAAAAAAAAAAAAAAAAAAAAAAAAAAAGAAATTAGGTAATTAGGTAGACTCTGGCAGGCAGCTCCATTACAAATTCTAGACTTTATTGGAAAGCCATTGAACAATTTTGAGGAGAAAAAGGCCAATTAGATTTCCATTGAAAAAAGATGGCTTTGGCAGCTTGAATTGGTAGAATGAGTGTAGACATTCAGTGACAAGTTAGCGGGATCTTGCAGAAGTTCAGGGGAGAAAGAGTAATAACCTAACTAGGAACGTGGCAGTGGGGATGGGGAAAGAGGGTATATTTGAAGCAGTTAAGAGGCTGAATCTGTAAGATGTGGTGATTGACTAGAAGTGGGAAGCTACGCTGTGTCAATAACAAATCTCAAGTTTCTAGTACAAGCACCTATGTGAACAGTTGTTCTATTCCTGGAGACAGAAAACATTGGAGGAGGAAGAGATTTCAGGCAGAAGATCAAGGGCTCAAAGTCTTTGGACTTGCAGAGTTTTGGCTGTCTGAGAGACAGCCGAGTGGAAATACTGTGTTGGCAGTTGGATATTCAGGTCAGGAGCTCAGAAGGTTTGAGTCATCGGCACACAGATAGTCTGTGAAGCCATGGAAGTGAATGATAAACAAAAACTGGTATCACATTGCACTTGTGAGACCAAAAGTCACTGAATATTTTTGCAGTTCCAGCATGGCTATTTCTCTCTGGGGAGATTCGTTTGCTGTATTGAGTGTCATATTATAGTACTCAGTCTCCAGTTGGAACCTTCAAAGGTCAACCTCTTCCTTCCACTGAGTCCTATCTGTCACCCTCCCATCAGGATTACTCTGAACACAATTGCAACCCTGTCATTAGACTCAGTTCTGTTTTCAGGTCTTCCTTCTGCATCACCCGAGAGCCTGACCCACCTACCAACTGGCTATAAAGAAGGAATGAGGGATGGTGACAGTCACCCAACCCTGCTGCAGATTGGAGCACTTTTCTCTCTTTGGGGCTTTTGTGTGTGCCTGTGATCAGACACCTGTTATTCACTGTTACAAGGGAACAAGGGGATAGATGGCTCAAGAATGAAGGATGCAGGGCTAATGGAAGTGTCTTAAATAGAAAGAAGATTTTGATATAGTTCTGTGAATATTTAGTATCTTTGTTTTATCCTAAATCAGTTGTAGAAAATCATGCATTTATTTTTAGCTTTTTTCCTTTTTCTGTTTAAAATACTTTAAAAAATTCATTACATATTTACTGTAAAAAGTTCAGTGTGAAAGGGTGTAAGTGAAAAGTATGAGTCCCTTTTCCTTTTCTTTACATTCCTTTTTTTCTCTTTTTAAATTAGTTCAATTGGTTGTCCTGTTACATTTTATTTTAAATTCAAATTTGGTTGGGTTCAGCAACTTGGCACGATTCACTCTGCTTCTGCTCAGGTTTCTTGGGAGCAGCTGTTAGAATGAATATCTTGCTTGTGCTGGGGTCTTCTACGCAGGTTCTCCAGGCAACTTTTGACTCCAAAGCACCTGGGAGTGCAGTCAGATCTTTTAATTCTTGGGCAGGAGATGGCATGCTCTGAGGACAGGCAGCTGCTGCCCTTCAGGAGGAGAGGGAGCAGGTGGGGCAAGCTAGCAATGTGCCACCAAATCCCTTGCAAATTTTCCCCCTTCCTCAGCAGAGACTGCCAACCAGGCTGAATACCACAGGGAGATTTTTTCCACTGTGAACAACTGTGTCCAGGACAGTGAGCTGGGGATCACATTTCAGGAATCTCGTATTGCCCTTGAGAAGCCTTGAGGATGGTGGTGAAGTGCGTGCAGGGATCAGAAGGCTCCAAACGGGGGTGATGAGTCACAAGGCCCTGGGCTGGGAAGGGCCTTCTGGAGGGCGGTGGGCAGAGTGGACCAGAAACTTCCTGTGTTCCCTTCAAGTGTGCATGGAGGTGAATGATAAGCATTGTAACAACCTACACTTCTAAAAATTATTTGTTTCATTTAATCTTACCTTTCCTTTTAAACTTTTCTGCATCATTTCAATTTAGTTTCCAATCCAGTTTGAAGTATAGTATTATGAAATCTAATTTAAATTCAGTAATTTATTTAAATTAATTGAGCACATAATAATATTATTGTATTTATGTTCTTTCTTATCCTCATTTGGCTCTGAAACATATTGTTAGTATCATTCATTACCTTCATTTATTTCATTACTTCATTCTCAGTGCCACTCATCTCTGTTTTTTGAATCACACCCGTTATGCGGGAATACATCCTCTTAGTAAAATTTTCAAACAACACTAATGTCTTGCATTTGAGGACACTTTATATCTACAAAATACATTTATAATTGTTCTCTCATCTAATCTTCAGAAGAAGCAGATCAATTACCTCCTTCATCTGACTAAGGAAGAATCTGAAAGACAGAGAGGTTGAGGGATTGCAGCAGTCAAACCAGGCTCTTTCTACCTCTCCACAGTGGCTTTCCCTCCACCATGTGTACAGAGAGGAGGAGAATCTGAGCCCCAAGAGGGGCCCACTGACAGTGGGATAGAGCAGAAGGAGGTCATTTACTAGAAAGTGTTCTCAGCTAATGGTGCATATGTGTAAATCTTTTGAAAGACCCTGGGAAAACAGCTCTAGCTGGAAGACTTTTCCAGAGCAAATATGGGACAAGGGGGTGGAGGAAGAGGGAGAAGCTGGCTTCCTGGAGGTGAAAGGACAGAAGGCAAATCTGGTCTGGTTTCTAATTTAGTTCAGTAACCTTCAATTCCTGCCAGAGGCTTGGTGTGTTTCCTGAGCCTGGCCCAGCCCCTTTGTAACAGCACTCCACCCAAATCAGGTGACTTTCTTAGATCCCATACCTGGGGGTGGGGAGTGATGGTGCATTGATTTGGGGTGTAGTGATGGTGCATTGATTTAGTGAACAAGGAATGGACTGGAATTCAAGAAGGCAGCCAGCTGATGCTAAACAACACAGCACACAAAAAGACAAACCTTGGGGAATGATATACATATCCTACACTACAACTCTTCCTCCCTCACTCCCTTGTTCATTACCGTCAAGGCAAAACAACCAGATGGGACAGCTCCTCTCCATTTCCTCCCATTCCCTTCAAGCGCTATATTACATGTCTTGAGTTATGTAAGTCAGCACTTGGAACTCATTTTATCCATATTTCACCTGCATAAGCATGCTGCTGGGGAGACTCTGGTGTAATGAGGGTGAAACTCAGAGAATGATCTGTTTCTGAGCTTTATATTTATTGAAGGGGGCCAGGCTATCTGAACCCCACCCTTTGAGGTTTGGCTGGGTATTCATCATATTCCGCTCCCTGTCTTTATATGTAAATTACTAGAATTAACTCTCTTTACCCCTGAGAGAGACAAATGGAAAAAAACGGAGGCCAGGTTTGTAAAAGGAGCCAATGCTAAGACCACAAGAACAATCACATACAACACGCCTTAGGATTTCCATTCTTTCAGTGCCTCTGATAGGGAAGGAGGTCCATTTGAGGCAGTTCAGGTGCAATGGGCAAGCCATTGAGCTGGCTGCTGGGTCTGCCTCTGCTCCCAGCCAGCTGTGGAATCTTGGGCAAGCCATTTTCTGTCTCTGGGTCTCAGTTTCCTCATCATTAAAACGAGGGAGTTAGATGAGGTGATTGATATGATAATATTGAATTTACAATCAATAGATTGATAATTCTAATATGCTTTGATCGAAATGTCAAGCCTCCCAGCCCACGAGATCAGCAAGACCATGGAGCAGTGGGACATCACTTCTCTGCTTTTAAACACTTTTGACCATGTTTTGCTTTGCGACTCCCTTCAGATTCCGTTTCCGTCCCGGCCCCTGCTGGTGTTAATCTGCACAGCTACACCCTGTTCCTCTTCCAGACCTCACCCCCTTAATTCTGATGCCCCACTATCTTGTGGAATGATTCCTTTTCAGGGGCTACCTGGTGATGATGACTTTGCTAAGATGCCTCAGTTTCCTCCACATAGCTGAGAAGGACCATCTGAAAAGAAACATTGAGTCTGCACACTTTTATTGTATCACCTTTCTGTAGAAGGGCTTAAATACCTGGAGTTCACCCAGCTCAAAGTTCCATAAGAAGCAATGATGCCATTTCCTAGTTCCCAGGATGTCTCTAAGCTCTTTCATTGGTTCTACATGCCAGAACTTTAGAGATCAAATCTCTGCTCCTAGCTCATCTCATAAGTTCTTTTGTGAATAAGGGATGTGCTGGCATTTGAAAGAATAAACAGCATGGACCAGGTAGCTAGTTCTTCTGGAAATGGTCGAACTCTACCAGTCTACAGAAAAATCAATTTCTGAAATCCCATTTGATGTTTGTAGAATATGTTGCTTCTCCCAGAAAACATATTGGGGCTTTTTGCATCCAAGTCTATAAATCAGAATTTCTTAAAGAATATTAAAAACACTAGATCCAAGAAAAACAGTGGCTCTGTGATGAAATAAGTATTTGGGAAATACTTGAACAAACTTAAATAGGATTCCATTAAGCAGTATTTCTCAGAGGCTTTAATAAGTCAGTATACTCTGCAAATCTTTAGGGAAGAGTATAACTTTTATCATTGTCTTAACTTATGTGACCACAGACTTATTTTTTTGTGGACTGCCCTTCTAAATTACTGAATTGCACAGAATATCCTTTTGAAGACTACCTCAAATGAAAAAACTTGCTCTAATGTTCTCTGTGAAGTTGATTTGGTGGGAAAATATTTTCGGTGATCATCTTTTCCTAGTTAGTATTTGCTTACAGCAATCTGGTTCTGTGTTCATCTTCAAGGGCTCAATATTGCCTCCCAGTGGGTCCAGTCAGATCCTGAGTTTTCTGTGCAATTATACTAAACTTGGGAAGTGACTGTGGCAGTGTCTGCAAAATAAAATATTTTAAATCACAAAAGATAATACTGTTACTGTACGTGATGTCACTTAAAATCCCTTATGACACAGAATATATACATTTATTTTAAAATGAGAAAATATAAAAATGAAGAAATTAAAAACTCGTCATCGTATTAGTAAATGATTAACCAACCCCATTTTGATGTGTACGTCCTTTCAGTTTCTTTCATCTACAGGAGTACATACAAGTTTATATCCCCCAAACTAAAAAAGATAGTTTTTTTGCCTTTCTGGGGGGGACATTTTACTCGAACCTCGGTTAAGAACCTGCTCCTTGGATATTTTTGGTTATTTGGAGAGGGTAGGAGGAGAGAGAGGGTGGAATATTACAAGGATAATGCAGGAGCTAAGTAACCCACTGTGTTTTATGGATAATTGCACCCATGTCTTCTAAAAGGAACATATGCACTTCTAATGGCACCAAATGACAATCTTTCTTGGCTGTGGTGGATTTCTGTAGTGACTGTAATGAAGTACCAGGAACTTAGTGGATTAGAACAAGGTTGATTTATTCCATTACAGTTCTGGAGGACAGAAGTCCAAAATCAGTCTTACTGGGCTAGTGTCAAGGTGTTGGCAGGACTTGTTTCTTCTCGAGACTCTGAGGTGCAAATCTGTTTTCCTGTCTTTTTTTTTTTGTAGCTTCTAGAGGCGCCTGCATTCTCGTGGCCCCTTTTGCATGCACATCAATCTCTTGCTTTTATCATCACAGTTTCTATGACTGACTCAAATCCTCCTGCCCTCCTCTTCTGAGGACCCTGTGATTACATGGGGCCCACTGGATAACCTAGGATTGTCTCCCTGTCCCAACTTTGTCACATCAACAAGGCCCCTTTTACATGTAAGCTAACCTATTCACAAATTCTGGGGATTAGGACATAAACGTATTTGGGAGAGCCATTATTCACTCTTCTACATTGGCTTTTATTTATTTTTAAAGATTTTAAGATGAAAATTAGTTGTTCATTTTCTGGGACTAATGGTCTCTAATGGACATGGGCTAATTTGGTAAACATGACAGTTTGTCTAATGGTGGCAGAAAGGCAAATAAAGCCCATTTGGATTGCCTGCCTTGGCCGAAAGCTAGACTTCTGGAATGGACATAAAGAACTTTGGCCATCTACTACACTGGGGGACAATTGGGCATTCTTGGCATGGTTCAGAGCCAGGTCTTAGAAGTTGTTGTGGAGCATTTTTTTCCATTCTAAATTTGAGAACTTAGCACTTCAGAGTGTTCCCTCCACATCTCTGGCTTGGATATGCGCCCCCTTTGAAGTTCTGTACCAGTTGTTGTCTATAAATAAGGCATGCCTAGTGCCATCAAAGCCCCAAGATGAAGGGCACAGCTCACTTACAAGAACATTGAAAGTGCAGGATGGTGTTAGAGAGGAATCCTGGTTTCATTCTTCTTCCTCAGCCTCTCCTCAATCCTCCCGCCTCCAACTTAGTGTAAAAAATACATGAAGGCCCCAGAGAGAATAATCAAAGCTCTGTCACACTCAGCAGTCTCTTTCTTGCTTCCCTTTAACAAGAAGGAAGAAAAAAGAAACGAGCATTTGGATGAAAGCCCAGTAGCCCACATCAGTTCAGACTTTGCCTTCACAGTGATGCCTCCTGGTATTTCCCTGGGAGGCAGCACTAATGATAACTCCATTGACTGGGGTTTACTGTTGTCTTATCCTTGACTCTCCTATGCTAGGCTATCTCATCTCATCCTCATGACCGCACCCTGGATTGGGGGCATAAGAGTTTCCACTTCATAGATGGGAACTGGGGTTACAGAGAGGTTTATCGGTGCTTCTTCTAATGTTTCACTTCTAGGCACACATGAATGATGGTCATATTTAAACTTCACCCTGAGGTTAACTGAGAGAGACGCTCACGGCAGGTAACTGGCCTTGGTCTCCAATTGCCCGAGGTGCCACCTAGCAGTGGTGCTGAAGATGGCAAGACCTCAGCACACCTGTGACCCATTCGTGGTTAAGTAACTTGTCTAAGACTACAAGACTAATTGTAGATTTGAGACCATGCTTGCCTGCTTCCTGATTTCAGATTCTGTTCCCTGTCCGTAATACTTTTTAAAATACTAGTTTTTCTGGAAGCATTTCAAACTAAAGTTATCATCTTGCCTCTAAACTATCTTCTCTTCTTAGTTATCTTACTGTCTCTATTAGGCTAGGTTCTGTAGATCAGAGCCTGTAACAGGTATTGTTGGTTAAGGTGTTCATTAAGGAAGTAGCCTCAGGAGAAAATGTGTAAAGAGATTGAACAGGGGAGGAAGCTAAGCAAAGATATGGTTTAGCTCAAGTCTAGCCTGAGTCTGATACCCCGGGGAGCTCCAGAGTGAATGCACCAGAGAGGCGTTCCTCTTTGAGGCAAGGAGGCTGTCCTTTTGCCCTCCGCAGCCGTCAGTCTGTGCCTTCGTGCTGCTCTGGGGGAAGGATGTAATCTTCCAGGCATTCCTGGGCAAGGTGGCTCTCAGGGCTGAGGGTAATTCTTGGGAGTAGGGTGTGGCTGTAAGGGAACCCACACTCATAGCAGCCAGGGGGCGTGGGGACACCAGCCTGGTAAAGGGGATCTGACCTGGGCATCCACAGCTGCTGCCACATGATCCCAATCATCACACTGCCATTTATCCAGCTGCCCAAACTAGAAACCTCACTCATCTTCAATGTCTCTTTGTGTTACATTACACCATGGGGCAACTTCTCTTGATCTGTGCTAGAAATTCCTTTTGGAATTCTAGAAACTTGCCCTCCTCCATGCCTCTGGCTACTGCTGGAATTGAGGGAATCATCATTATTTTATTCATACATATCTATCAAATCATTATCATTATATCAATCCATTTTCCTTGGACCATTCCCAAAGCCCTGCCATTTTCTGCCTCTGTTTTCCCCTCCATCAATCCACATAGTCCCCAGAGTTATCCTTTTGTGTTTGTTTATATCACTTGATGACCTAAAAACACTGACAGCTTTCCAAAGCCAATAGGATAAAATAATGACTTCCACAGCATGGTCAGAAGCACTCTTCATAAGTTGACCCATCCCACCCCGCTGCCTGTCAGTATTTCTCTCATTCTCCTAGTGCTTCTCGGAGCCACATGTTCATCCATTCTCAGACACCCACTGAGTTTTTGTTGATAAATTAATGAACGAAGAGTGGTGGTTTTGTGCCGAGGTTTACATTTCAGGTTAATATGGAGAAATTGTCTATTTCTCAAAGACTGTCTAAAAACTCAGATGCTAGGAGTGGGAGCTCTGGTTTTAATTTCAGATCTGAACCATGCTACCAGGCATGGACTCCAATTTCTCTTATGTTCCACTTGTTTTAACTTAAAAGAATCCAGTTAGTGTCTTATCCGGTTAAGGTTTATTTGTTTGTTTGCCTTTGAAACCTGAGAAGGTCAGAGATTATTCTATAATGATCAGCCTTGCCATTTCTGAATCTGTCCAGGCTCTGCTCCCTACCCCACACCGAACTCATTTGGTTTGGCTTATTTTGGGGATGCGATTATTTCAATTATTTCTTAAGGTGATGCTACTGGTCTTTACAGGAGATATTAAAATAAACAGCCAATCATAACTATTTTTGTGCAGTCCTGGCCAGGAGTGGGTGGGGCTGGCTGAGAGACACAGGGAGTGAAGCTCAGAAGGGAGTACAAGATGCTGCCCCAGGGTGTGTGTCCAGGGCCACAGAAGCAGTCGAAAGGCAGTGTTACTCAGGAGTGGAAAACTGGGCTGAGGGAAACCAGCTCTGAATGGGTGAGTCTGCAAGCAGAGGTAGATAGGCGAAGATAACAGGTTTGGAAGACTGAGGAGGGCAGATTCTGGGAAGCTTTAGGTGAGGGGGCCAGGAGCCTCAGTCTTGGGTTTGGAGGGCACTAAAGGAGGACTGGATCAAATTGTACCTCTTTTAAAAAAACTTCATGTTTTATCGATAGATATCAACCTACTCTTTAGTTAGACACAGCTAACTCCATGCTAGTTAGCTGTGTCTTTAGAAGAGTTGTCTGATATTTTCTGGGTGCCACTGTTTTTCCATCCATGAAATGCTACGACAACCCACAGCGCTGTGATAAGGATTACATGAGTTACTATGTAAAAAAAGTCAAACTAAGAAAGCAAAACGAACACCCCCACTGCAAGAAAAACCCAACTATATTATTATAGGATGTGAATATCTCGAGCATAATGTCTCACACATAATGAACACAGCAGATGTGTTGCCGTAATCTTGCTCACGATTTGTATCTTTATCATCTATTTATCTGTCCATCCGTCTACCATTATTGTCACCTGTAGTGTACCAATTATGATATACCAACATTAAAAGGCTTATACAGCATATGGTGAAGCTGCGTGGAGCACCTGGAGAAGGCTGACTCGCACTCACACAAGTCCTTGCAGGTGGCGGTACTCTCTTGGGCAAACAAACCAAGTCCATGATGACGCCCCCTTCAGAAAACTGATTCACCAGCAGAACAAGGAGACCTATTGCTTAGATGGGTTCCTCATCAAATTCTAAGAGTCTAGAGTGTGATTCTCCAATGTTCATTAGTTTGTGATCTGGGGATCCTCTCCCTTTACACCTGCGTCTGAGAGCCAGACTGTAATCAGAGGCTTGTTTGGAGGCATGGAATCAAAAGTCGGGGCTGATGACAGGATTTGAATGTTTAATGGCATCCAGCGTACATACCTAATGCCACGTTCTCCACAAACGGCTGGCAATTGGAGCAGAATCAGCAGATCTCCCCTTCACTAGCGGGGTGGCCTTGGACACTTTTCATAACTTCTCTGTGCCTCATTTTCCCTTTGTGTAAAATGAGGATAATGGTAGAGCCTACCTAATAAGGCAGTCGTAAGGAATAAATGAAGTAGTAAAACAGTTAACAGAGAGCTCAATAAAGGCTAGTAGTTACTAATTATTAGTGTTAAATGTCTGTCTTGAGTGTATACTGGTCCTATTCATTCACTTATTAATTCCAAAGATGTTTGCTGAGTACCTATTATGTGCTAGCCTGTGAACGATATGGGTGCTGCCCCTACTGCTGGAGCCTATTCAGCCGTGTTTAATTAAGTCTGAGGAGAGGCCTGATGCAATTTGGTGGTGGTGGTGAGTATCTGACTTTTTTTGTTCTTAGGTTTCAGTCTCAGTGGCCAAATGCGGGGCTGCTGCTTTCTATTTTTATATATATATATATTTATATATATTTTTTACATATATATATTTTATATATATATATATTTTAAGGCATGGTCTCACTCTGTTGTTCAGGCTGGAGTGCAATGGTGCAATCTTAGCTGACTGCAACCTCCACCTCCCAGGCTCATGGGATCCTCCCTCCTCAGCCTCCCAAGTAGCTGGGACTATAGGTGTGCACCACCATGTGCAGCTAATTGTATTTTTGGTAGAGAAGGGGTTTCATTATGTTGCCCAGGCTGGTTTCAAACTCCTGGCTCAAGCAATCTGGCTGCCTCGGCCTCCCAAAGTGCTGGGATTACAGGTGTGAGCCTCTGCACCTGGCCTCTAATGGCTTTCAGTGGGTCGCAAGTCCATCTAGGTTCAGGAGGAGGGAGATACAGGTCCCACCTTTCAATGAGATAATTGGCAAATAATTTGTGACCATTTAATTAAAACCCCTATACTCCTCATCTTCACAAATAGTCTATTTGAATGGTTTTCTACACTATATGGACAGCTTTAAGTCTTACTAAGCAATTTGATCCATTACTTGTTGTTTTCATCATTTAGGTGTAAAGGCAGTCTTACCTCTAGATTTTTGGAGTTCACTTGATTTCATTGTTTATATATCCCTCATATCAGGTATTGGACTCGATGCTGTTTTGTCAGCTGTGCAACATTTACTAGACAAGGGGCAAAGGTTTCTTCCATTTTTTAAACAGTTTTCTTTAAGATACAAAAATTTGACAAGATCATAAAATTCTGCTCCTAAAGCAAGCATTCCACTGAGCTACAGAAATGTATGACTTCAATGTCACTCATAATTTTAAAACTAAGTGTGAGATGCACTTCAGAAATCTCAGTGGGGCTCCTGGACCTCAGATAGTAAGACGGTATCAAACTAGAAAAAAAATTAATTGCTTTCGTGCTGCTGCTCCCTGCTGGTATGATTTATTTTAAATTCTGCTGAACCCTGGGAGAAGGAGTTGTACTGCAATTCAGAAACTGACATATGTTGTTTTGCCCGCATCTCTCACAGAGGCACTGAATTCAAAGAAAATGTTTCTGTGGTCTGGAAAACATTGGATATTGCAACATCTATTTTATCTGACATGGCAGAAATTGAGTTACTCCACTTCAATGAATTTTGTGAGCAACTGAAGCCTACCGGCTTTGAGTGCGAAGTGTTTTAGAAAATGTTTAATTTTTCTGGAATAAGATCTGTCTAAAGTGTATTGAACTTATTTCCCTGCTTTCTCAGATGCAGGGTGATTACCTATCTGAGACTTTCCCTCTTTTAGCACTAAAAGTTCTGGGTCTTGGGAAAGCTCCCAGGCTCAGGCAGATTGGGACAGCTGGTCACCTTATAGTTAAATGTGAACTTGATTTCATAGCTTTCTTTTTATTTTATTTTATTATTATTTTTTGAGACAGGATCTCACTCTGTTGCCCAGGCTGGAGTGCAGTGGTGCAGTCTCGGCTCACTGCAGCCTCCTTCTTCCAGGTTCAAGTGATTCTCCCACCTCAGTTCCTGAATTGCTGGGATTATACGTGCACAGCACCATGCCTGGCTAATTTTTTGTATTTTTAGTAGATACAGGATTTCGCCATGTTGGCTAGGCTGGTCTCGAATGCCTGAGCTCAAGCAATGCACCCACGTCAGCCTCCCAAAGGGCTGGGATTACAGGTGTGAGCCACTGTGCCTGGCCTTAATTCCGTAGTTTTCTGATGATTTTATGTCACCACTATGAACTATTTATGTTGAGTGCTGTAATCCAATGATGCCATCAGGACGGTTGCAGTGTATAGCACTGATGCCTCCAGACCACAGCATGTTAGAGTAGCCAGTTGCTCTACTTGTCCCAGTGAGGAACTACCTGTATTTCAATGCTACCCACTAGAGCTTTGTAAGCTATTTGCACCTGTGCTGCCCAGTGGCCTTGTTGGTTTTCAGGACTTTTCATCAGGTTTTCAGGACTTTCCAGGATGGAGGTCACCACTGTTTGGCTTCTGGATAAGAGGAATCATTGTTCTCAAAATAAGATAATGAGCAAAAAGGATTTAGGACAGAAACAATAATGATAAATTACTTTTGAGTAGGTTTACTTAGTGGGAAAGAAAACTTGTCTAAAGAAACTTAAATAATAAACCTTGTCTAAAGTAAATATTTTACACATAGCTTAGACCTTCTGGTGGAACCGATATATTTTCCCTTCAAATTTGAGCCTATGTACTCATTCTCTTAGGCTCTCAATTTAATCAGAAATATGATATTAAACCACAGGGAATGTAATTGCCTGAGTTTTGGGTCTCCATCAAGAAAGGAGACAGAGAAAATTTGAGAAAAGTGAAGGAGGAAGAGTTGGGTCAATCCCAGACAGGTAAAAGGGGAATTTCCTGGGGAGGATTCTGATGCTGCAGAGAATATGAGGGTGTAGCTGGGCCACAGCTCCATGGGATGAGCCTGCAGAAGCATAGGAAAGCCTGCTTCAGCGCCCCTCCTGCCCAGTGAAGCTCTCACCTAGATAAAAGGGCCATGCCGGTGTTCTGCTCTCTGGATGACCCACCTGCCTTCTGTCAGAAATGCCTGTAAGTTGAAGAGAACATAACAAAACAAGTTTGATGAGGAGAAAGATAAAAGAGCAGAAATGCATTGAGCATTCTTAGTTTCCACTTAAAACGTACATTTGACTCTTGTTGCCTTCATCCACTCCAGAGGGTTTTTCCTCAAATGGGTTCTTAAGACATTCCTATCCATGTTACTGTGTACCTGCTCTACATAAGGGACAGGGTAAAATGTTTTGGGATATGAAGGGATACAAAGAATTTTTTTCCCCTTAAGAACCATACCATCCTTTTTGGGAATGATGTGTATAACTTCAGTGTTGGCTGGCATCGCCAGCCTATGCATACACATGGGGGCATATTTATAGTTGCATCCACATTTTGACGACCTTGAACTCTACCTTGGCCCATGTATGAACTTAGCTATCTCTTAGAGCTTATCTATTCTAGTTAGGGTCTCACTAGGACCAGAGAGATGGCATGTGTACACTGAAAAAATAATAAATAACAAAGACATTATTTCTAAGAGGTGTGGCCAAGGTTTAGCAAGAGCAAGAAGGGATGGTGCAGTGATGCAAGCTAGGAACACTAGGAGCTGTTACCACCCTTAGGCCTGAAGAAATAAAGAGAGGAGGGGCACCAGAACCTGCAGAGAGAGTGAGAGAATGAGGGCGAGGGTGCTATATGAAAAGGACCCTCTGTCAGAAGCTGAGATGTAGTAGGAATGGAAGTGCGGGAAAATACGCTTATCACATCTTGTCTCTCTGCCCCTTCCTCTGGGATCCTGGTTGTGGCCTCCATTTGTGAAACCAACCAGATGCCAGTGGGCAAGGAAGCACATTGGTGCAGCCCACACAGGTCACCCTCCAAGGGCACACAGCAGGGTGAAGAAGGGTAGAGAATAGGTCTGGAGGGTTAAATGAAAGGTATCCAGTATGCTAATTTCAGAGTTTCTTAGATGATGCTTGTTTCATCCTTGCTCCTCTATTCTGGCTTCCGTTGTTTTAATCCATAGCCTGTGAACCCTTCTAAAGAATCTTCACCATTGACACCGTTCTTAGGGCCACTAATGCACAGTCCAAAGTCCCAATCAATTGTGTTCTCCTACCACAGGCTTCCTGTGTTAGTCTGGGTCCTCTGAGAAGCACATGATAAAACAGGATGAAATGTGCAAGGATTTTATTGAGGTGGTGCCTGTGAGAAAAGATGGGGTTGGAAGTGGAGAACACTGGGCAAGCTGCCAGTCTGACCACAGTGAGAGAGAGAGGGGTGGAAGCATCCTAGGCTGCCGCATACTCTAGGAAGGTTCAGCAAGGTCATCAAGGAGGCTTTAAGGCAAAGTCGCCGCGGGAGGAGTCCTGTGTCTCCTCTGGATGGACCTGTCTTACTATCCCTGCCACATTCAGTCCTTGGCTGGGAGCAGCCTGTAGAAGGGTGGCCTTGGTCCAAATGCAGTGGTGAATTTTACGACAATGAAACTAGGCCCTTGATCAATTATGCTTGTAATTGGAGATCTGCAAAGTGCATTCTCATGGGCCCCTACAGTTTTCCAGGAATTCAGAGCAGCGTTAGAATCCAAGAGAAAGGGATCAGAGATTGACCCTCTATCTTGACCTCCCTGAGTTTGCATCATAGGCCTGGGTAACAATTTTTGTGCTGAGAATTTCATAAGCACTCATAGGAATTACTTCTTGTAGAATATTTTCAATGTCTGTGGTGGGCATGGCTACCCTCCTTGAAATAGCAGAGGGACGGCGCTCAGGCTGCCTCCTGAGGACCATTTTCAGAGATTTGAGCTCAAGGCTTTAGAATTTCTATGTGAAAAAGGCTTTGGAGTATAAGGGGCTTATAGTCCATGGGGCTCAATGACAGGAATGCTGGAGGCTCCCCAAAGCTTCATGTGGTATAGCCACTTTCTCTAGAGATCTACAACATTTCCTTTTAGGCCTTGAGGCAAGAAATGACTCATTGTCTCATTGTCCTTTATTTCTTTTACAGTAGAGCTTGATTGCCCACCAGGAAATTCCTAGAACACAGAGCACAAAAACCTCTTTTACTACCCCGACAATTCTAGGTCTATGTTGTGTTAATCATTTTATTTCCCACCATACTACCGCCAATCTCCATTCATCTAATTAGTAATCGATTAATTTCCATTCAACAACGATTAGTTCAACTTGTTCTGCAACAAATTATAATTACCCATAAGATTAAAGGATGAACCTGATCCCTTATACTGACATCCCTATTTCTCTTCATTGCTTCAACCAATCTCCTTGGGCTTCTGCCCTATTCATTTACACCAACTACTCAATTATCAATAAGTTTAGGTATAGCAATCCCCTTCTCTAGGCAAGAAATGACTCATTGTCCTTTATTTCTCTTACAGTAGAGCTTGATTGTCCACCATGAAATTCCTAGAACACAGAGCACAGAAACCAAAGTCCTGGGTGTTATTAGGATTCTTCTAGTCCACAGTAGAGAGGTGGTTATCTCCTCACAAGAAAATTGGGGCAATTTTAGGATGAGGCCTTGATAGCTAGGCTGCCAAAAATACTTATAAATATTTATTATAGGCTGTTTAGCCAAGGATAGATGTGGGGCTAATTTATGAAAACCTCTTGCTGAAATAGCAAGAAATAAAACGTAAGTCTTAGGAAACTTATCAGGAGATTCTACAATATAGTAAAATAATCTGATTATATTCCTGTTTCCTCTGCCAGATGGTAAGCAGTTTGAAGGCAGAAACTGTGTCATATTCTTTAAAAATATAACTTTGAATTATCTAAGTGATTCATGAATATCATTTTTATAAAAATAAAAGGTACTAATAATGTTGAAATCTCCTTTGACTATCACCCCCAAACTAGTTTGCCCCCTCCTTCCCATTACCCACATGCCAGGCACACAAAGGTGGTTCACATGATGCTTGTTGACCTGCATGGGAGAGATCCAGAGTGGAAACTGAGAGAGGTTCAGCAGGCAGCAGGTGGTAGGGTGGGGGTGACTGACTCCTACCTGCCCCAATCGGGCCAAGCACCCTCTCTCTACACCACTGCCTGCAGGGCTACAAAAATTTTTTGGCTTGTCACGGATTGCCAAACACGGATTTGGCTTGTCACGGATTGTGATATACAGCAGAGTTGATGTAAACTTCCACACTTTCTAGAGGATAGTTTTACTACTCTCATCAGAGTTGTGGTCGTATTTCCATGGGTTTAATCTGGTTTTGCTGGAGATGCTTCTCCAGGTCTACTGCTGGTCCTTGAAGGTGGAGACTCAGGGCTATCAAATTTTACCAAAATGACTTCTCCTTCAAAGGAAAGGGTGAGGATAGAAGATGAGGACATCTTCTGGTCAGGTATCGCCAGACATAGACGAACATGATCAGGAATCGGGGGATGTGAATCAGAATGGGCAGTGGGACAGGAACAGAGAAGTCAGACATGTACCAAGTAAGAAGGTGGTGTTGACCTTCCTAAGCCCACCGGTTCAACCAATGACTGAGGCCCATGGTCTGGGTACAACTGGAAAGTGATGAGTACAAGTCAAGGACTTCCTCTTGGTTGAAAAAGCAAGGTCAAGAGGGAGGATGAAGAGTAGAAAAATGAAGAGAATCAATCAACCCTTTCTCAGCAAGACTTTGACCAAGTCACTTCCCTTCTGTACTTCTTTAGACCCATACCCCTCCAGTGGGTATATGAATAACAGCCCATAACATGATATTTATGAGTCACTCTTCAGGATGAAGAGTGAGAGACTGTTCATGAATGGGGATCAGCCCTCTAGTGGTCCTTTCTCTTGGGCCCTCTGTTCAATCACTGATTTGCTGGCAATTTCTTTCAGTGTTGAATGCCTGTTTGTCTCACTGGGTGGAATTTACTTAAAATTCTTATCTGGGGTACATGCAGTAAGTGGAGAAAAATGTAAGACATTTTTTTCTTTGGTCATTACTAACGAGCCCTGAGGAAAAAGCCTGAGTGGCTTGTGTTAATCATTAAACTTGCCCATGGTCAGGTCTGAACTTTTACTCTGGTACATATTTGGCTGGGACACAAACGAGTTAGGTGAGTTATAGTCTAACGTGAGCAAGTTACCTGCGTGGTTGCTTCAGGCTGAGCTCTAACCAGATAACACGGCCGTCGGTTCTTGACAGAGAGAAATAAGATCACTTAGAAAGAAAGGATCATTTCTCCCTTGAGTCACAAGGAGACAGAAACAGAAAAAAAAAAGGTACTGTTTGATCCAGAAAAGTCTCTGCTCTCTGTTTTCTAGGTGTTGTATCTCTTGTTAACGTTCTGGTGAACAAAAGGAAGAAATGGGAGATCTATAGCAGTGCCTTGCAGCTTTGTCCCTCGATGTCCCAAAGGAGCAGCTGAGAGGGAAGGGAAGAAGAAGGGAAGAGGGAGTGAGAGCAGAGAGAGGAGGGAGAGAGGAGGAGAACAAAAACGTGACTAAATAAATGCACACAGCTCTCCTCTGTGGTTGAAAAATTTTAGTTATGAGAAATAAAGAGAGTTTGAGTTTATTTTTAGGAAGAACTAGTAGATAGACTAATAAAAAATTACATTTATAATTGACATGAAAAAGATGCTGTTTTGAATGTAGGGTTTTAAGAAAACCAATGTGAGAATGTTCATTTCTATTGTTCTAAGCTTGGGAGTAGGCGTTAAGAAGAAATGTTAAAGTCATGTAGCCAGATTGAAAATAGACTCTCCCGCGCTGAGTATATTTTGTCTGTGTAACAAGCAAGTCAGATCTTGTGCTTTTGGACTAAGTAGCAAATACACTTGGGTACTTTTCCCTATGCAGTAGATGTATTCTGAAAATGGAATATTTATAAGTTGAATTCTATTTCAAATAGATGTAAAAGTTTGGGAATTTTGCAACGAAAAGGAACATTTGCTGAATCCACTTGAAAATACTAGAATTCCTTTCTTAAATCCAAGTAGCCTCCACACTTACCTTATCTGGTAATGACGGGGGTTGAGCGGGGGCAGGTACACAGACTATCTGTTTGTTTTCCCAACTCTTAGTACAGTGCTTAGCATGTAGTGGGCATAAAATAAATGTTTGCAGTGTTGTATTAAATAGATGTGATTATAGATTTTGAGCTGTCTCAATCAGAACATGCCTGTAAGGTAAGTTTATTGCAAGTTTTTTGCAGATTTTTTTTTGGGGGGGAGTGTTTTGTGGCTTTTATGTTTTCAGAAATGATGTAACTACCTCTGCTAATCTCAGTATTTTCTTAAAAATATAAATTAAATGGCCAGGTGTGGTGGCTCATGCCTGTAATCCCAGCACTTTGGGAGGCTGAGGCAGGGAGATCACTTGAGGCCAAGAGTTCAAGACCAACCTGGCTATCATGGTGGAAACTCATCTCTACAAAAAATACAAAAATTAGCCGGGCGTGGTGGCACACACCTCTAATCCCAGCTACTTGGGAGGCTGAGGCATAAGAATCTCTTGAATCTGGGAGGTGGAGGTTACAGTGAACTGACATCATGCCACTCCAGCCTGAATGACAGAATGAGACCCTGCCCCCCCCACACCCCCCCCACACAAAGTGTGTGTGTGTATATATATTAAATATATTTATATTAGTATATGTAATAAACATAAACATAATTAAATATATATGTAAAACGTGTATTTAGTAGTACATGTGGTTGTTTAATTCTGTAATTTTCAAACTTTCAGAAAATTTCAGAGGCGCTATTTTTAAGAGGATTTTGTCTATGCCCTCTGCCATGGGGTGCTGGAGAGCAGCTCAGCACCCTCCCTAGAGCAGGCGTCAGGGTGCAAAGGCGTAACTTTTCCGCCAGGCTTCCAAGGACTCTGCCATCCCACAGGAGAGTGCAAGCTGTTCATCTCAGATTAGGTAAACCCAGATTTAGGGTATTTAAATATGTATTCATCCACTCCAATGTACTAAGCCCTGTGTGGGACCTTCACACTTTCACACTAGGAAGGCTGTGGAAATAGCCGAGGAAAGAATCAGCGGAGGAGGGGCTCCTGAGCAGCCCCACGAAGGTGCGCCAGGATCTCCTGAGGCCACGGAGAGAGTTGAGGGAATCCAGGAAGGGACCAGCAGGGGCCAAGGCAGAGGCTGATGTGTGGAAGGCTTGTCTGAGTGACGGTGAGAACAGCGTGGCTGCAGTGCAGGGTTCAAACTGGAGAGCAGCACGAGGGAAAGCTGGAACGGCAGCACAGGGCAAAGCAAAACAGACTCCACCCCACCACGAACTAGAATTGTAATTTCTAGAATTCTTTTTAAAGCATGCTTCTATTCAATAATGAGTTAATGAAAAAGGTTATTATTATTTATCTAGCTTAAAATGAGTTGATGGGACACGCATACAATAAGCTGGTGGCACATGGAGGGCAGAGTGGGGATGATTTTATGCAAGGTTCTTAGACGATCCTTTTCTCCTGAACTTGGAAAGATGGTGGGTCCATTTGAAGACACTAAGGCCATGTTTACCTCATCTCCTTAATTTTCCAGGTTTCAGTATAGCAAAATAATAGTATGTAAACAAAATGGTAATTTTTTTACGTCTTTTATTTTTTAGAAGGCACAAAAGCTATGCTGCTCCAATCAAAACTGAAAATGTTTTTAATGTCTGAGCAATCTTAAGAGTATTGATTTAAGTGGACAGGATGACTGCGTGGCTGATCTCTCTGATGGGTGTTGAAGCACTACTTTTGGCAGGTCAGTAGAATGTGTTTTGAAGGAGTTATAGATAACACAATAGGTTACCTTGAGAACTAATATTGAAACTTGAAGTATTATTTTGGTTGTATACCATAAATATATGCATTTTTAACTTGCCAATCAAAAAATTGAATTAAAAATATTGTTTTTAGAGGAGGTGTTAAAGTATTTGCTTTTGGGTTTAAATTATCTGTTGGATAATTGGTTTTTTGGGTTGTTGTTTAACAGTTGAGGTTACATACTGAAATGTTATGACTGTATACTTCAGTTTTTAATGGCCAGTGATGATGCAGAGCTTTTAACAATAACTTATAATCTTTCTTTTGTAATTCCTTTTGGGCTACGTGATGTAATTCTTTTTAGATTTTACTGCCCGACCTTCCCAAAGAGAATAACTTGTCGTAATAATTAGACTGCTTGTGTGATCTCAAATCATCTGTTCAATTTTCTCTGTGAATGGGGGTTATCCTCTGTATTTTTTATGGCATTTGTTTTTGGGCTTCTTTAGATAGAGGTATCTAATCATCTTTGGAGGAAGGTCTAGTCTGGCTGGGGCTGCCATAAATGGCTGTGCTAATGTGCCATGGTTCCCCACCACCCTCAGATGTGAAGTGCGTCATGAGAATAACTGTATATGGAAGTCCTGGGCTAGACACAGTTTCTGATAAAGAAACTATAAATAGTTCTGTCAGTAACACTTTCCTTGTTTATTACCTCACTGAGCAGCTGAGTGAGTTTTGCTGGCTTCCTTAACTTGGCCTTTCCTTCATCAAGCCATGTCCAGGAACATCTTCAAAGATGGAGGGATTGATTAAGGCCCATGCTTAGCTGGTGATCTATATGGGAGAATCCAATCTAGCCTAGCATATAAATTCCTTACTGCTTTTTTTTTTTTTTTTAAACAAAAGGAAATTCCAGCAATGATCCATGCTTCATCCCCTCTCTCAGCAGGCACGGCAAAAATCTAGGGAATTTTGTATTCATTTGGGAAGACATTCTCATCATGAGGGGAAACTAGAGGACAGTATATTAAGCAGGAGAATTGAAATAGGAACAGCTTCTATTAGGTTGGTGCAAAAGTAATTGCAGTTTTGCCATTAAAAAGAATGCAAAACAGCAATTACTTCTGCACAAACCTAATGGAAGTCTTTTTTTTTCTCTCCGGGACTGGAGATAATTGGTGATCTTTATAGGGAAATATGGCCACCTGATTAAAGAGTGGAAAAGAGAGCACAGAGAGATAGTATGGGTTTCATTAGGACCCAAATATGTCCCTGAGGCTCTTTCCAAAGGAAGTAGAAATTCAGAATTGTCCTGATGAATGCAGGGTTTTTGAATGTCTAAGATGAGAAGAATTGGTTAAAATTTTCCTTAAAATGGGGCTTCCGATGATGTGTTTCCCACACCAGCAGCACCTGGTTAGAAATGTAAGTTCTTGGGCCTGACCCAGACCTACTGAGCCAGAAACTCTGGGGATATGGCGCAGCAACCTGTGCTTAATCAAACCTTTCTAGTGATTCTAATGCAGGTTAAATTTTGCTTTAAAATATTGGGGAAGGTAGTGGTTGAATCTGACCTTCAAAACCAATGTTTTTTTCCACTTACTTACAGTACCTCACCTGAGTTTACATATTGAACCTGAAGAAGGTAGCCTTGCAGGGGGAACGTGGATTACAGTCATTTTTGATGGTAGGTTGGGGTTTTACCAAGTGCATGTTTCTTACGTATTGACCCACAATCCTAAAGAATGTGAGTCTTTGGTTTTCTTCGTTGTCTAAGGACACGTGTAAAAGTGGGCCTGAAGGGAGATGAACAGACGAACCAATTTCTGTCTTTCTAGATACTGGCTTGCTAATGTCACGGAAGCAAAGCACAGTGTGCCATGACACATCTGTGTCCACTTTCCCATTCCAGGCTGTGGGATGGGACTCTGGGATTTCTGCATGAGATGATGTGGAAGTGTGTAGCATAGTGCTCAGCAATGCATCTCCCAGAACCTTGGCTATCTTCCTTAAAGACAGTCCTCTACTTGGGAGCTTCTACATCATTCCTTTGAATATCCATCCCCAGCAGAGTAAAGAGTAAATCTGAGGGCTGAAAAATTCTTTTCTGGATTTAGGTGAACCTGAAGAGAGAAAACTCTTTCATAAAATCATAAATGAGAAAACTCCTTTATACAGAAGCTATGAGGAAATTAGGAGTATTAATTTAATCCTTGGGTAAATTTAATGTCTTACATTGCCCCCAGGATCTTAGCACAGTTTCACACTATCCTGTGTCGATGACAATTCTATTCAGCCTGAGATTTCTTTCCCTTGCGTTAGGTTTGGAGTCGGGTGTTCTTTACCCCAACAATGGCTCTCAATTGGAGATACACCTGGTGAACACGAACATGGTGGCGCCTGCACTGCCGAGTATCCCCTGTGACGTCTTTCCTGTTTTCTTGGATTTGCCTGTGGTGACGTGCCGGACCAGGTATACCTGTCTGGGAATAGGAAGACCAGACAGGATGAGGGATTTTTGCTTATCTCAGTATCTTTTGGTGACATATTAGAGCAACTGTTGCTGTGATTCAATTGCCAGCTGTAGTTGTTTAAAAAAGTTTCATGTGAATATACTTTCTAAAAGGTCCCTAGCTGGGATCTAGAGCTTAAGGGAGGATGACAGTATGGGGAAGAACTTTGAGATATTCATAAGGAGGGGCTGGATTGTGTTTCCATTTTTTTTTTTCTTTTTGCAGAGTTCTATGGCTATTAAGATTTTAATAAATGGTGCCATTTTGCCTTTGCAAATACTCATCTTTTGGAATAGACATAATTACAATGATTGCACATAAACCCCAAACTGGTTAGAAAGGAAATTTGCTTTAGGCTCTATTTGCTGAGTTTGACATTACCTCTATTTAGAAAATATTTTTATAGGACTCCAGGGGATCTATTTTCCTACTCAACTTCTTGTTGCCCTGTGAAGTTTAGACTAGTTCGTGTTCATTTTTATTTACTCATGTCTTAGGCATGAGTAAATAAAGTGCATAAAAGGGGATGATTGGTTAAGAGAAAAAAACCACGTTCTTTTCTTTTCTTTTCTGTTCTTTCTTTGAGGAAGTCACCCCTCTTCCATGTTTGGCTATCAAAATCACCAATCACACCACATATGCCACCTCTTCCCTGAACACTCAACTAAGTTATCTTTCTCTTTTTTGAAAGGAGAAGGAAAAACTTGTAGTAATTCATCCACAGGGTGTATGTGTGTGGACCCACACTTTTTGTGCAATTCATCACCCCGAAGGGATTTTTTTTTTTTTTTGTAATTTACACAAAGGTACAGCATGTGTAGCCTTAGTGACCCTGTGCCTCAGCTCTGAGTTTCTCATAACACTTATATGTCAGTTACCCACTTGTCAGATTCATCCTCACAGAATTAAGTTCTTTGAGGGCCGGGAGTGTGTTTAATCTCACCATTGTAGTCCTCATGATGCATTGCGCAATACCTTAGAAGGTGTTCAATAAATGTCTGTTGAGTTTAACTTTTTTATAGCACTACTATTGGTTTTAAAACTGGGTTATATATTTCCCTTAGGTTTTATGGTGCATTTGGGCATAGACATTCTGCAAAGACTTGCCATGAAATAAGTCAAAGCTCTGGAGATTTACATGTCCTATCTCCTTTATCCCAACATACTAATGATTTTTGGATGCACCATTGATTTTATGTCATCTTTTTAAAGAAAAGAAATATGACCTTATTAAATATACTAATTAATTGGAAGACAAATATCAGATTCAATTAAGTGTGAAAAATGTACAGTTTATCATCAACAAAATACTGTCTTACTCATCATTATCATAAAAACACATAATTGTTTTCTCTAAAACAGCCATTGCAGCGTCAAAAGCAGCACTTCACGATCAAAATATAATGTGAACACAAATGTAATTTAAAATTTTCTATTGAGCCACTTGAAAAAGTCAAAAGAAACATGTGAAATTAATTTAATAATGTATTTTATTTAAGTCAACATATCTAAAATATTTCAATATGTAATATATACAAATTAATAATGAGATACTTTATATCTTTTTGCATACCAAGTCTTCAAAATTTAGTATGGATGTTATAATCATGGCATATCTTAATTGGGACTACCCACATTTCAAGTGCTTGATAAGCACATAAGACTAGGGGCTAACACAATGGACTATTCAGATCTAAATATTTAAGGTCATACTAAAGATTTTGTTGGAAAGGTTTGGAGAGGAGACACGTCTTAAATATAGCTTCTTTCTTATTCATCATATTCTTCCTCTTACAAAAATCAACATGGATGTCAGCATCAGGTGGCAATGAAGCCACTGCAAAATTTATGTAGAGGAGAGAAGATCCAGGACTCTCTGTTTTGATGGCTACATGAAGTGCTTATGGGCTGCTTGGACAATTATCAGAAAGAGCCTAGATTCAAGCCCCACTTTGCCCTTAACCTTTGAAGCTCCTACACATAAGTCTCTTAGTTTTTCTAACATTTTTTAAACCATGAAAATGGGGAATTATCAAAGTCTCTTCTAATTCTTAAAGTCCGATGAACCTATGATTCTGAGAAACATGAAATATTAAAAACAATTCAGGGAGTTTCAACACAAAAAATCATAACTTTTTTTGCTGAAGGACTCAGTTCTTAAAGTCTAATAATTATGAGTGGATCTAAGGTGAAAGGTGGCTGGTAAGAATCCTTGGTTAGCTCTGTTTTACAAGTGCATGGAGGAAATTTGAAGTGGCAAGTGGGCTGCTAGCTTTGGGAATTCATGGCTTTTGAGTCATAAGGATTTCCACTTTCTGTCCTCAGATCTCTGCTGTCTGAAGCACACGAGGGTCTGTACTCCCTGGAAGCATACTTCGGGGGACAGTTGGTAAGCAGCCCAAGTCCAGGACCACGAGACAGCTGTACCTTCAAGGTGGGTTCTAAGGTTGGAGGAAGGTATGTTTACATAGTCTGAGGGTGTGCTTGTGTTATTGAAAGGCAAATTGTAAATGAGCCACAGTGTCTGCTTGACCGTGTTAAAAGAAAATGGTGGATAGTAATGAGAGAGTTTCTTAGATCATACTAATGAAAGATGAATTTTGAACGCTTTTATGTCAGCCTTTAGCTAAATGCTTTATATACATTATCTAATTCAATGCTCACAATTTTATGGGGTAGCTATTCACTGTCCTGTTTTTACAAATGAACAATCTGAGGCTCAGGGAGATTAAATAATTTGCCCATGTCATCAGGTAGTAACTGGCAGAACCAAGACTTGAACCTGCATCTGACTCTAAATTCTCATCTAAACGGAAGCCCATAGAGGGGCCACCAAGATTACCTTTGTGGATCAGTGTTTCATTTTACAGCTCGGATCATGCTGAGTCTCAGCATGGTGAAGACACTCAAGGACCCACATTTCTTGGTGAGGAGACCCAATTTCTACCTCTCTCCCTGCTTCCTGGTATATTTCTGTTAAGTCTTTCCAACACTGAACCAAAAGGGCATTTGCTGTTTAAATTCTCCTTCTTGCTGGGGGAGATCAAAAAGGAAATAGAGAGAGAGAGAGAGTTTAGGAAGCCATGCCTGTCTTATTTTACAGCCTTGATACCTATACTGGGAGTTCATTTATATTTGGTTCACTCTATTGTCCATTTCAGATTAGTTTTAAACGATCTCCGAAAAGGTAAGTCCTAGATGGTTTATGAAAGGCAGAGATTTGGCAGTACTTCTGTCAATGTGGTTGCACTTCACCTGGGGTACCTCTGTTTAAAGCTGTTTCAAAACATACAATGCAGTCACTAATGAATGCTCCTTCAGAATAAGGCTTCACCTTGTAAATTCGTCTCTCCTACGATCCGTGTTCCATATAGGCTATTTGTTTTTGAAATTTGGAATTTGCTGTTGCTTCACGTTTAATAACTTGTTTCTTAATCCAAGAGAATCTTGTTTTCTGGAATTTTGCTTTTGCACGTATGCAGCAGAAAGAAAAAACATTATATCATTCTTTCTTACTAAGAGCCGCACCACCACCTCTATCCTGTCTCAGGGAACATAACAGAAGAGAGAAGTCCAAGCATGCTTCTTAATCACCATGATCCTTTTCACCCCAGATGGTAGTTTTCCTGCTTATTAAAAGATTGGTTAGGAGCGAGAGGGGGAAATAAAAGAAACACTTCCTAAAATTGCACATGAAAGAAAACAAGTCCGTCAGTGGTTCAACTATCTTGGCAAGTTGATGAAAAATCACCAGGGGATGCAGTTAATGAGAAGCATTCCAAGCTAAATAAAACACGGCGTGTCTCTTTGTTTTGGGACTGGGACTGGGGAACCATGAGTATTAAAAATTAATCCCATCTTGCCAGTCCACTGCAAAGGGCCTGCTGTGGGCGCTGACAAGTTTGAATAACTCACAGAAGGTTGATCACACAGCTGGTGGCTGCAGCTTTCTCATCCTAATCTGCTGTATTTCCTCTCCTCTCTCCTGCTTCTACTGACCACACTGGGGCCCGAGGATCAGCATGCGGGAAGCTTGATTTGGAAGCTCATTAATTTTTCACTTTGTCATGTCTCTAGCCTGGTGGGTGACCAGGGGTCTGTTTCTCTTAGAAATGTACCATGTTACGTTGTGTCAGCTCAGAGAGAATCACAAGTGAAGCCCTGTTTGAGGTTTAACCCCAAGGCTGCCTCACCACAATCTCAGGTGCTGGGAGGGAGTAATAAAGGGGTTGCTCTGTTTCCCATGGAAGTCTGGTAGAAGGATTACAGACTGAGTGCTGGTTCTTAGATTTCAGGTTGAAATAGAGAGGTATGCTTCCTTATTTGGTTTGGACTCAGTTGTTCCAGCTGCCTCAGCTTCTAAACATCTGTGAGATAGGTCAATAACCACTACTGTACTTCACTAGGCTCCTATGATATAGTCCAGTTGAAATAATGTTGGTATGAAGGCCTAGGGGCAGTGGTTGGCTGGGAGGCTGGGGTGGGGACTGAATGTTTGGCAGGTGTGTGTGTAACTGTATTAATCTTTATCTTTTGGTGTGATCAGAGCCAGTTCCCAAGCTGTGAAGTAACAACATTGTTATTCTGACCCCCTGACAGCACATATTTTCTGCGAACTATTTTCTAACCCTTTCCTTTAGAAAGTGAGGAAATTAGCCTTCACGGCAGACTATACAGCATATGGATCAATACTTAAAACCTATGCCTGGCAAGCCACCATCAGCTTTGTTGAAATGTCTGTTGATTCTCAATGTCTGATTAGGGCTGTTGATTAACAACTGAGTTATTGTTTGGTGATATTCTCTCTGGGAATCCTGAGGTTCTGAAAGAAGACCAAACAAAACAATTTGCTGCTGTAATTTGTTTTGCAAATGGGAAGCACTGTAGGTTGTATGGAATGGTGGTAGTCTAGGCATCTAGAAGGGGTTGGCGAGGGGGAGGGAGGAGGAGACTAGGTCTCTTCCTAGGTAAGTCATTGGCTCACAGGTCAAGCCTTGGTCTGGCCAGTCCATCACATTGGCCCTGGTGTGATTTCCTGATGGAGTAATGCACTAATCTTAGATTAACCCAGATGCCTACAGGTGAGATGGAGTTCCTGAGATTGTCTCATTCTCACCTCTCCTTCCAGGCAGTATATCAGTCATCCAGATTGGGCGAGTCTATCCATTCACAAAAATTCGAATGTCGTCTACATACTAGTCTATGCACAGAGACACAGCAGCGACTCAGTCGGGCATTGTCCCTGCCTTTATGGAGCTTATGGTCAGCAGAGAGTGTGCTTTGGGGACAGGGGGCATTGTAAGATGATTTGGAGTGCCACTGCCAGGCTTTCTCAGGCTCCCACTGCTCCCATTGATGCTGCTTTCCTCCTTCTTGAAGAACAATGTTGCTTCCCATTCCTTGAATCTTTTGAGTCATTTTCCTCACAGCAGGTACCTTCCACTTCTCCAGTAAGTGCCTCAGTTGTGTACCTATCCAGCTTCTCATTTTTTGTAGCTTACTGATACCTACCAAGGTGCTGGCTGTTAATGATTTAAGTTTTGATCCAATTAAATAAGTGCATTCCTTTCTAGAAAAATCAAAATCTTCAAGGCCTCAAAACATCAAATTACAACAATGGAATTAAAAGACTGATGTTCTGCATGAAGACCTGTCTACCTTTCTTTCTAGTAACATGTGTTCTTGGGTATGGAAGGTGGGCAGGTGGAAATAGGCTTGTCAAGGTTTGGACAATATGGTACAGAATAGAGGGCTATGTGACCTTAATCAAATTACCTCTACCTCATCTATAGGAGAAATATGATAATATCCATCATTCCTGTTTCATAGAAATATTACAAGGATAAAAAGAACTAGAAAGATGTGAGGGTGACACAAGGAAATGTAACCATTTATTACCTTCAAGTAATGCTGTCTGAGGAATGGCTTGTGCCTCCTGTGTTTGTGAATATTTTAATGACATGCTCACTTGTGGTACTATTTTCTAAACAGTTTTCCAAGGCGCAGACACCCATCGTTCACCAAGTTTATCCGCCAAGTGGAGTTCCAGGTAAGAAATCTTCTATTAAAATAGGAATAATTGTGAATCTCTTTGCCAAAGCTTGTTGCAAACCTAGGTGAGTGGTTTTTATGAGTGGGAAAATTTAGCTGCTTCTTTGATGCTGTTTTGAAAATAAGACTCAACCTCTGGTTCATTTTTAACGTGCTTTGGTTTTACTTCTGGGCACTTTTGCTCTGTTACTTCACTGATAACAAAAGGAATGCAAACATGAAAAGAAAAAGAGGACAGCAAAATCAAACGAGTTGATGTTGGAGACTGGAGGAAAGAGGAGTCATCCTTGCTTTTAACTTTGTAATCATTCACATAATAATAAACCTTTATTAAACTGTGTGCCAGGATCCAGTCTAAGCTCTTCAGATGTCTCACTAGATCCTCGCAAAAACCTGATAATAGAAGGGCTATTTTTATTCCCATTTTGCAGATGAAGAAATGAGGTAGCAAAAGGTTAAGGAATTTGCCAAAAGTCATACAGATAATAAATACCACAGTTGAGATTTGAACCAGACAGCCAGAATCCAGAGTGGCCCATATATTCACCATTTTGTCGTTAACTTTAGTCTTCATCTGGGGGTTTTGTTTATAAAGTTAGAGAGCACACAGATATATAAAAGCCAGGAGGATAGAAAAGAAGATTATATAAAGCTGGGGGATTTACATAAAAGAAGGGATTGCAACTGAGAAGTGGATTCAGGGATTGCTAAATCTGCCTTAAAACTAAGTAGTAAACACAACTAGGATTATATACAATTTGCTGTCTGATTCCTGCCAAATTCCTACCTTTATTTAAGGTTTTCCACTTGTTAGGGTTTCCAAAATGGTATGAGTGTGCTAAAAAGTTGCTGAATTTTTATTATAGTTGTATCTAAATGCATAGATGGATCTTGTTGTTTTGATTGGCTCAACTGCTCAAGCATGTCAGAATGAAGATCTAAGTTATTGAGAAGCGTTTTATATGTTCTATGTTTGTGTGTATAGACACAGATTATGTATGAGTGAATTTAAATTATATTTCAGAGAATGTGAATTTGGCATGCTCTTACTCATGCGGGATTTTCACAGATCTGTTCCTTTCCATTTGTCTGAATAATCAGGACCTGATATTTTATGAAAGAGGGATGTGGTCTGTGAAAATCACATGCAGTCATTTGGGTCCCTGCTGCTCTGGTGTTAGAAACTCCTGTTTAGATAGCAGAAGTCTTGTTAGGGTGAGGGATGAGGAAGCAGCCGACCGTTAGAGGTGTGAAATGGAATGTCAGCTGGCACCCAGATCTGCCAAGCCCATTTCTCCCACCAAGCTGGAGTTCTGCTCCGTGTCTCTTCCACCTTCTGGGGAAAGGATTGGTGGCTGGCTGGGTTGGAGTGGTCCCCCTGGGCAGGATTCATACGGCTGCATCTTTATAATCACTTTCCAGATGAATACTCTCATTTCATTTGGGAAGCCTGCCCAGTGTAGCAGCCAGGGAGATGGGGGAGGTGGTAGGGACAAGAGGGGTGATGCTTTCTGAGCAGTTGGGTTTGTATACGTGGTTAGCAGTTTTCCAGTATGACATGGAATCCCCCAGCACCGTGTTCTGGTGTGGCCATTTGTCAGCCTCTGTTGGCTATCTTTGTTTAGAAACAAAACAAAAACCCACAGAAATTCCTAATTTCTACAACCTTTTGTTAGTTTTAAAATTGTGCCTGTCAAAGCTAGAAGTCATACTCACCGAGGCTAGGGTATTGATCATTTGGCCCTATTGAAATTAGAATTATTCTGCCAGAATTTTTTTTAGCAGTAACAGGAAACTTGAGACTCCAGGTTTCTGCCAACTCTGTGACCTTTGCCTGTTATTAGGTCATTCTACCCATGCACCTACAAAATGGTGGCCGTAATACCTTCCGGAAGGTTTCTATTATTTTAGTGAGAGTCATTCACTAAAGATGCAGATGAAAGTCAGTTCTTATTAATAACACACAAGTGCAATATGAAGGGAACATCTTTTTGGTTGCATTCTTTGGTGGCCTTCAATGTCTATAAAGAGGCTCAGTTTTCTGGATTTCATGACCTCATTAGTCCCTCAGTACCCTTTTCTCTTCTATTCTTTGACTTGAGGTTTATCTCCCTAACCCACATTCTGTCACCTGTAAACATTGCCTGTGATGGTTTAAGTAGACACGGTTAAATATTCTAATTATTTGGAAGGCATATACTTGGGATCCCTGAAGACCCATCAGATTGTGTGATATAAGCCTCTTCATATGAAAAGCCTGTTCATTTTAGCAAGTGCCCAGAGGAAAGCCTCATGAAGCCTGGAGCACCCAAGGCACATGTTCTTAAATCTCAGTTGGATGGATGGTCTCCACAGAGCCAAGAGAATGGAACAGGGCAGTGTGTGGTGACGAGCCCCTTCTTTCTGAAACGTTCACACTTTGAGACTGTGAAGAAGACCCATTATTCCTTCTGTGCTCCATGCATAGATGATTAAGTCTGTGATGGAAACAATAGCTTATTTTAGCTTTTATATTTTATAATATTTATCACTAAATCATACCCTTGACCTTACTGTTGTACAATTTATTAAAAGTATTAATTTTCTGGGTCATGACCTGTTTTGCCATATTGAGTATATGTAACCAAAAAGAAACATGGTTTTTTAAATTATACATTGAGTTTGAGCTGAGTCCATTAAATTAAAAAAAAATTCCTTCTTCAAACAGGAAAACTAATACATGTATATGGCTGGATTATGACCGGAAGATTGGAAACTTTTGATTTTGATGCTGAATACATTGATAGGTAAGCGTGTGTTTGTTTTTGTGTTTAACTAGTTACATACATGCTGCACGGCTTCCTGGGACCAGCTTCCCTGATGGCAATAAATTGTAAGCAGTTGGCACAGAATTGCTATTTTCCTCTTTGCAGTTTATGGTCCCTCATGAGCTGGGCTTCAGCAAACTTTGCTAATGTAATTGCAACTGGTCGATTAAGTTGGTCCATTTATTTACTGACAACTAGTCACTCTGGGCTCAGTGTGAAATGAACTGTAATTGCATCTGTGGATTTTCTTTTTGAATTCTCACCCTTCCTTCCTTTGTTTCTGAGGCTGAAATAGATTCTTTATAAAATGATGTGTAAACCCAAAAGCCCATTATAACTTTCTTATTTGGTTGTTATCCATTTGTGCTTTAAAAATTGTATTAGTGGGATCAGAGGAAAACGTGGACACAGGTACTAAAAGCCATAGAGCTTTTAATGTTTTCTGGGAATGATTAGGATGTCAACATGACTTTCTTCACTGGAGATGTGGTGGAAAGTGTTACTATTAAATCATCCACACTAGAGAGAGAGGAGAACAAGACAAAAAGTGTTGAAATTGTAGAGGCTGTAAGAAGCTCTAAGCAACTGTAATCATTCAACAAATGAAGCAACTGTACTGAGGATTTATAAGGTAGACGGAAAATAATCTTACTATATGCTCAGCTGCGTAGATTCTATACATGGTGTCTAATTTTTCCTTCACTTGGGATGGGTTGGGGGCATCCTCTTCTGTTCTATTCCATTTGTCTGATTTTGCCCTAGTTGAAGAGAACATGATCTGATTACTCTCAGGATTTACATTTCTGGCATTAAGCAATGGTCAACCTACCTTACTAGAAAACTACTCTTGTTGTAGGGGGTAGAAACTCCTACTACATCCTTGGGAATGTGCCACATTTGCTAGTTGGTCCCATCCCAGCCATCATCTGGGATATAGTCTTTGAAAGGGGGAATAAAGGCATAAATGCAATATTATCTCTGTGTGGAACCAATGTAGCCAGTGTGGAGATTATGAAGGTTTTTGGGAAGGGAGAACTATTTTCTGTTTAGTGTGAAAGCATGAGCCATGAGTGCACCCCTACTCTGCTGAGAATTTGACTTGACATCCGCCTTCAGCCACCTGCAATAGTGCAGAAAAATCCAGAGGAGAATGTTCATAGCCATGTTTCCTCTGAGTTTTTTGAGGAATGTTTATTGGGAGCATTGCACAATTATCCCTTGTCTTTTGTTTTCCTTTTTTTCTTTTTTTCAAAATCCAGCCCAGTGATCTTGGAAGCTCAAGGAGACAAATGGGTTACTCCTTGCTCTCTTGTAAATAGGCAGACGGGAAGCTGGTGAGTGTCTTATTTATCTTGCCAATGCATATGCTTG
This sequence comes from Macaca thibetana thibetana, assembly GCF_024542745.1. Taxonomy (NCBI): domain Eukaryota; kingdom Metazoa; phylum Chordata; class Mammalia; order Primates; family Cercopithecidae; genus Macaca; species Macaca thibetana. The sequence goes on along the minus strand of NC_065581.1, from coordinate 52,812,884 downwards.
TAAGTTCTTCCACATGGATACAACACACACACACTCTCTTTCTCTCCCCACTCACCACATATCTGTTTTTTTTAAAATATAAATCACACATAGCTATTTACTGCCTTATCTTTAGACTACTGAAAAAGACACAGGGATTGATTCAAAGTGCATATTGAAGTGGATGCCAAAACCTTCCTTGAAAACACGTAGCTAATACTTGTTAGGGGCTTACTATAGGCCAAGCTCTGCTTGAATGCTTTACATTGAAGTCACCCAATAATCTTGGGAGTGTGTATGATTACTAGTCTCACATTACAGATGAGGAATTTGAGAAACAGAGAAGTTAAGTAACTTGCACAAGGTCTCACAGAGAGCAAGTGGCAGACCTGAGATTTGAACCTTGTCTAACTAATCAGCTCCCAGAGTTCATGATCTTAACCACTATACTTCAGTGACTAGCCAAAGGTAGAAATAACTTAAAAATTTAGGAATAAGTTTCTACACTCTCCAGTTTAAAGACCCAACGTTTTACTGTATTTTTACTTCACTCTGGACAGGGTGGGTTGCCCTTCCTTTGAGGCCATTACAAGAATGACACCCTATGGTTTCACTTTTTCGGGCTGGTGTATAGTAGAGCCAAATTCTACACTTGTGTGTAGTCTTCCTTGTGTCTGCATTTTGTTTGGTCAGAATTGTCCTTTATGGGGTTCATACTTGATAACAGATTTTTTTTAAAATAAAGGTTTTGTTATACTTGTCATATGACACATTTGAAAAGAAAGGACCAAGTGCTTAGAGTAATACTAGTTAGTACTAGGGCAAATGCTTAGGGTATTACTAACTAGTATTACCCTATATATACACTAGTTAGTAATACCCTAAGCATTTGCCCTAATGAACTCATTATACCTTCAGTACCTACCATTTTCTCTGGCAAATTTGTTTTTCCTTTTGCTTTCTACTTTCCTGGTTAAAGAGTCAGATCTTCTGGTGGTGAGTTGTCTGGTCATTCTTACCTCCATTTGTCTTTTCCTTAGTTATCCTATCCAGGAGGACCATGGTCTTGGGACTCTGCAGTGCCATGTGGAAGGCGATTACATCGGTCTGTTAGAGAAGTAACATAATTTTAAAGTCTTATCCATTTCTTTTTCTGTATCCAGACAAAAACAATTGCAAGATTGGTTCACATGAGGATAATAATAATAACAATAATTACTATTTGTTAAGAATTCCCTGGAAAACACTACTATATGAAACAGCTCATATAGAAACTAATTTAATGCCACCAACCTGTGAAGTTGGTGGAATTTTTTGGCTTTGCAGGTGAGAAAAATTGAAGTTAGTTACCAGTAGATCAATATTTAAATGATGCTCCATCTAGCCTGGGCTCTTCCCTGCTATGCAATACTACATTTGCCCTTTTATTGCTAGAAGGCCACATTGCTAATGATGCTAAGCTTATGAGGTGTTGTTTTGGTGGTGGGGGGTAAATAAATTACAGGTTTGGTTGGTAATTTGATGATGTTGGAGTCTTTGGGCTTATGAAAGCAATGGCCTGGCCCAGAAGATTCATGCAGATTCCTGAGTTAATGTGTGTTTCTTTGTGTTACAGGCTCCCAGAATGTTAGCTTCTCAGTATTTAATAAAGGAAAGTAAGTAACTGGGTATAGAAATAGGCAAATTTGTCTTCATTTTATATTATCTATCTCTCTCATCTTGCTTACTTTATCTTTTTACGATGGAAAATTTTAAACATATACAAACAGAATAGTATAATGAGACCTCATGTACCTCCTTGACTTTTTTTACTTCGGTGAAAAAAATTGTGTCCTCGTCACTAATCTGTAGGCAATGTGTGTTTCGATATGGTGGTGGTGCAGAATTTTGGAAATTAAATCTTAAGTAATTTCCAAGTACTGTAGGTTGAAAACTGTCACAAGTATCTTATAAGGAACATAGTTTCATGAAATACATTGTACCATCCAGGATGTGCCTTCTTCAAAAGGGAAGGGGTCCACATTTCATCACACTTTGAAGTGACAAATCCGGATTCTGGATTTCTGAATCCTTACCTTACATTCTGTCCCTATATAATTTGACAAGTGTTTCTGTTAAAAGTGCAGGGTCTAGTTGATAATAATTGCATTGTAATGGCAGTGGCAATTATATATAGCTCTACAGCCCAAAGTATGGAGATTTTCTCTCGTTCTCATTTTGGAAGAAATAAAATTAATGTCTATTGAGTATTGATTATAGGCCAACTAAGGGCTAGGCCCTTTCACACTCATCATTTCATTGAACATTTGTGGCACTCTATGAAGCAGGCATTATTCCCATATGATAATTTTATATATCAGAAAACAATAGTATTGTCCCAGTAGTATTGTTCTCTAGTCATCCAAGGGAGCTGCTATTTCAACTGTTCTAAAGATCGATAGAAGGAAGATCCCAATCTTCCTTTCAGGCAGCTGACTAAAAAAAATGCAATCCCAGATGCTATTTTCATTCAAAACAGAACTTTGTCTTTTTCGAAGGTCAATGGTCCGCAAGAAGGCATGGCTGATCAGTGCTAAACAGGACCTTTTCCTATACCAGACACACTCAGGTACTATTCCCCTTTATGAAGTACCCCTTCCCTTGTGCGTCACTCAACGTTGGCCCCTCCTTCCCTATCTTTTGGCCATTTCTTGATGACCATTAACACCCAAAGCTATCCCTACAATCATAGACAGCCTTGTGGTTTTGGTTGAGATTAAATTGCTTGTATCCATGTCAGGTTTAGTTAATATATTAAAAGAGTCTTGATAATATACTTCTATACAAAGTCTATGGATATAAACTGAATAAAAGAAAGGAGAGTTTTGCTTTATTCTATGTTCTGAAAGTAAAAGAAAAAAGGTGGCACTTAAAAACTCTTAAAGCACATCTTTCCAGTTACTTCAACATCCATCTCTGAACATTCATTCAACAATTTATGACTAATATTGACATTAAGCTGTTCTGTTACCATCTGATGAGTAAACCGTCATACTAAAAAAAAAAGAATGTGAAAATTGGAAGCTTGCATGGAATTGTGAACTCAATTTGGTAGTAGAAAGCTGGCTACTAAAGAATACTTAGATTCTAGAATGGAATACAGTCACACAGCCACTGAAGAACTGTGTGAGGTAGGTTCAGACTCCGGAAGCAATCAAAATCTACCTTTGTCAAAAGTGCAAGATAATTCGCAGGCCATGGAGCAAATGTCATTTGCCCTCTAGATAGCCTAGTCCTGCAACAGCTGAATTTTCACCCTGATTTTTCCTTTCTTTAAACAGTATAACTCGTCTGTTTGGGGTAAGTTTGAAGAAGCGCCCAAGGTGATAGTGATAGTGATAGCTGCTACAGGAAGAATGTCAGACCTTGTTAAGTGCTTTACATAAAATCTCAATATTTATTTCACTGAACTATGAGATGGTTTAACATTAGCCCCATTTTACAGATGAGGAAACAGACTCAGATAAACAAGCATCTTTTCCAAAGCCAAAGGTTTTAGTGCTAGAACGTTTAGTTCCAATTCCAAATCTTATGTCCATAGCCAATATATGGTGGGAAGTACACTCTTCTTGCCACTCCACTCCAAGGTTTTTGTGAGCCTGCCCATCACTATCAAACCCTGGAATGATTGATAGGCTGACAGGTATCCCTGACGACACAGTGCTTTTACATTTCCAGGGCCAATGTCTTCTTGGGATCAGGACTCACAGGCCAGAACTTCTTCACAGCAGAGGAGGCTGTAGGAAAAGAGGGTGTGGACAGCCATGAAGAGCCCTGGGCTGAGCTCCTCGGGGGCTGACATTCAATCACTAGTTGAGCGTGGTTAAGCCTTTTAAGCTTTCTGAGCCTCAATTAAGCATCTCTAAAATGGACAAAGTGGTGCTTATCCTTCTTATGCCAAAAGTCGTCTAAAGAGGTAGAGGAGCAAGAATCTTGGAATTCATCCAAGATTTCTCTTTCTTCCTCCTATCCATATCCATTCAATCACAATTTCTGCCAGTTTTTATCTCTTATTTATGATGTATCTGTACAGCAACTGTCTGTTTCTGGACCCCATCACCTCTTGTGTTACATGCTGCAGTGGTTTCTAGAGGCCCCGACTTGCCCTCTGCCCCTTCAAGCCCCTCCCCCACATTCTCTACATCAAGCATATGTCTGATGCATGGTTCCCTCCTACTCACCATCCTCTGATGGCTTACTCTCCCCTACCAGAAATGGGCCAAACTTCTGACGTCCTCCTTGTCTGTTTCTCCAGCTCTATCTCTCTCTCTGTCATACTCCAGCAACACTTGCATGCACTATGCAATTTCTTCTCTCCATGCCCAGGCTATCTTTCCTTTTTAAATGCCCTCTCCTTCTCCTCTTCGCTAGGCCACTTCTAATTCATCCTTTAAGACTCAGATTAGTGTCATCTCTAAACATTTTCTTCTATACCTCAATACTCCCATCCTACTCCTAAACTTCTCGTTCTTTCATATACTCTCTCATTTCTCCAACCCAAGGTATTAAATGATAGTTTTGCACACCTGCTTTATGATGCTGATCTTCTTGAGGACAAGAACTAGTTTGTATTCATCTTTATATCCCTAGTATACCATATAATAGGTGCTCTGTGAATGTTGAAAAAAATTGTCAAATATCTACAACTACGTTAAAAGTTTAAGAACTTCATAAATTGTTTTGTCTTTGATCTGTGTAATTTTGAATGCATGACAAAAGAATGTGTTAATCTCCACATAAAGCTAATACAAAATTCCAGTGCTAGTGTAAAAAAAAAGAAATTTTAAAATAGTAGGTTAAAAGCAGGGGGTTATTATGATTAGTGGTGAATTTTGGTATCTGACTATAAGGGATCAATCTTTGCCTCCATATGTCTCCTCTGCTTTGTCACATGGGAAAAAGCATTATAAAATAACCTCCTAAAATGTCTATTTTTCAGTGGTAACCATTCATCACTAGCCTTTGTACCTTCAGTTTACACAAATGTAACTCCTCTTTTCTCTGGAGGGAATGAATCTTAGAAATGTCAAAGCTTGATAATGGAGAGGAAAGAATGAGATAAAGCTAAATTCTGGGGACTATGTGTCATATTACTGCAGGCAATTTCTTTTCTTTTCTTTTTTATTTTATTTTTTCTTGAGACAGGGTCTCGCTCTGTCACTCAGGCTAGAGAGCAGTGGCGCCATCTCAGCTCAGTGCAACCTCCGTCTCCTGGGTTCAAGCAGTTCTCCTGTCTCAGCCTCCCAAGTAGCTGGGATTACAGGTGCACACCACGATACCCGGCTAATTTTTGTATTTTTAGTAGAGACGGGGTTTCACCATATCGGTCAGGTTGGTCTCGAACTCCTGACCTCAGGTGATCCACCTGCCACCCGCTTCAGCCTCCCAAACTTGTGGGATTACAGGCCTGAGCCACCACGCCTGGCCACCGTAGGCAGTTTTAAACAATCAGGAGCAGCATGAAAGAACTGGGTATGAGGTGTGAGGTGCATGTGGGGAAGGAGCATTCAGTGTGGGGAAGAATGGGAGGGTCCTAAAGACAGTGAAATTCATTCTCCTGCTTAGAGCGAATTACAGATTCATGTGGGTGAACTGAAGCCTTTCCCAGTGTACCCAAAGTTGATTCCTCCTTGTGTTGTAACTTATTGTTCCCTGACTTGTCAATATTGTCCTTGAGGTCAGGAGACAGATTTTCTGAGTAAACATCATGGTACCTAGGGGCTTTTGCTGATACCATGAACGACTCCACATTTCCCCTTCCTTTCAAATATTGATCCTGGATAATATATACTTCTGGTCTTTTTCTTATTATGTGCATTTTTAAACAGTTACTACTAGAAAAAAATTCAACTGTTGCTGAACTTAGAAAGTTAAAATAAGAAATAAATTATTAATGTACCCTATTATTATATGATTATCTGGGTCATATTCTGATCTATATTTGGAAGCTTACTTTTTTTTTTTTTTTTAAACTCTTGCAGAAATATTATCTGTGTTTCCAGAAACTGGGAGCCTTGGGGGAAGAACGGACATCACAATTACAGGAGACTTCTTTGACAATTCTGCCCAAGTTACCATTGCAGGTAACTATGCTGAAATGGCTGAAAATAGTTCATAGTTTTAGATGCCCTAGGAGCTTATATGTCTGTATGGCATGAGGGATGCAGGAGGAAGCAAGCTTTGCCCCTTCTGACTTATCATGTTTGATAAGTCATGTGTTTGGTTGAGAACAGGTAGGATTTCGGTCCTGCAGTACATGGGTCACAGGAACAGAATGTCCTGCAGACACACTCACAATGCACAGGCAATTCCCTCAGGTACCCCATCTTGTGAGTGAAGAGAAAGAAAGAAATACAGCTGCTTCTTAACAAAGGTTTACTCCTACTAAAAACAGCCTCTCTCTTCACTCTCCCTTGTTAACTATCTTGATATAGACAAGCAGGAGTGGGTGGGCATTTGCTATACAGATTATTCTGGAAATCACCCGCGCCCCAGACTTGGCAAACCCTTTTGTGGACCTTTCTAGAGCCTTGTGCTCTGCCAGGTCCTGTAGTAGGTGGGATGCTTCTGTAGTCGGTGGCACCAAGGGTGTCCTCACACTGTCATGTCACACTTATCTCCCATGCTCAGCCAAGTGGTTCGGTACATCCTCAATGAAGAGCACTTCATTGCATGGCTTTCCTTCTGAATACTTCAAGCTGCCCTATCCTCTGCTGCTCTGCAATCTCTCTTTTCTCCTTCAATTGGGGTGACAACTTTTGCTATTCCATCTACACCCAGCCCTTCGCCTTAGAATAGGAGCCTGTCTACTTCAGTCTGGTCTTGCCATCACATCTCCCCACTGCCTCTCTCTCTCTCTCTGTATGTGTGTGTGTGTGTATATATATACAATTATATATACACACACATATACATGTATATGTGTATGTATACCTATACACACATATACACACACATACATAAATTTCTTTAATTCCCTTTAGGCATTCCATGTGATATTAGACATGTGTCTCCCAGGAAGATTGAGTGCACCACTCGGGCTCCAGGTAAAGATACGAGGCTCACCACCCCTCAGCCAGGTAAGGAAGCCACCAGGGCTGTTCAATAAACTCTGTATATCTTTAATCATGAGGGGCTGATGAGTAGAAATAAAAGGGTTTGAATTCTGTCTCATCTACTTGACTGGCTAACTCAGTGAGCCCTGGGTCGACGATACCATTGTCAAGGCTCACCTTTCAGGAAGGCTCTTAGTTTTATTCAGCTGCTTAGTGACACTGCACTTCTAGCCCCAGCCGGCTGTATGACCAGTGCCGTCCAGAAGAGACCATGGTCTAGAAAGCATAACTGCCCTCAAGATATTGTTATAGCTACTGGAGGAAACCCCCAAACTGCCCGCCTTCATTCAATGGGTCAGTTGCATGTCCACTGGCTGAGAAGACAGGAGCATTAGCGTGTGCTCGGCTATGCTCAAAACAACAGCATTAGACAAGGCCGGAGAGTGGGGCACAATGGGATGTATTTAAATATGAATTCTTCTCCCCTGTGGGTATCTGTCTGCTGCTTTGAGAAACAGGGATGTATTGTGATGTTGCCACCAGGTTATGCCTGAACTGGGCAGAAATGGAGGAGACAAGGCAGCTTCCAGCTGTCCTTCTGTATTTAAAGTGTCCACCCCACAGCAGCAAATTAAGAGCACAACACTGGAACACTTTTCTGCTGAGCATTAGAACTGAAGACTCAAGTGTAGTGAGGGATGAAGGGCAGTTGGTGTGTTACCCAGCTCAGAACCACAGGCTGACTTAGTGGTTAAACTACAGGCAGCGAGAGTCAACTCTAGAGGCATAGCACCTACAAGGAAAGTTGCCCAGCAGGGGAAAAAAACCTTTCTAAAGAAAGGGCATTCAGGTATGAAAATGCATGCAAAGTTTTGGCTTGAGAATTCTCCAGCTCCCAGGTCTGCAGTTTTTACTCAGGGAAAGCTCCCATCCAAGGAAACAAAACTACTGAAACAAGTAATCGAGATAATGTGTGTTTCCTGTCAGGAAATAGAGTCTGCTCCCTTTTTGGGTATTTCCTGCTTTAGCTACTTGGGTAGTGGTAGGATAATTTCCTGAATGCAGCTGGTTTTGACAGTTAGTGATGTCCTTTATGAAGGGCTTTTGAAGTTTCTTCCACAGAAGCTGGGCAAATTACTACGGAAACCAATTGTTCTCAACCAGGGGCAATGTTGCCCCTCAGGGCACACGTAGCAATGTGTGGAAACCTGTTTGGCTGTTAGACCGGAGGTGGTGGTGGTGATACCGACATCTAGTGGGCAGAGGCCAGGAAGGCTGCTAGACATTCTGCAATGCATAGGACACGCCCTCACAACAGTTACCCAGCCTAAAATATCAATAGTGCTGAGGTTGAGAAATCCTGGTTTAAAGTAATATTTTCAAAATACACTCTTACTTTTCTGTTTATTCCTTATCCACCTCTCCCTTTTAGGAGTTATTGAGGAACAACAGTATTAGTTTAAAATAATAATTACCATAATTACCTTTATTGAGCACTTATCGTATTCCAGGCTCTTTGAGTATATATTTTCCCTTAGTCCTAGTGTATTCTTGCTATTTTATTATTGGTCCTATTTTGATGCATGAGAAAAAATGAAGATGCAAGGACATCAAGGAATTTGCTCAAAGCAACACTTCTAGCTGTGATTCCAGAGTTTTACCCTTAGCCCAAGTTAGTATTCAATATTGATTGTACCTGTGCCTTTGGCCTCGGAGTTTGCTTAATACAAAATATAAATTAATATGATATCATTTAAAATATCACATAATAGCAGCATGACACATATTTGGCTCTGTGTGCAGGTCTACAAATTGAGGCCATGACACTTGAGAAACTTAAGGATTGCCAATGTTATGGGAAAAAAAGGACTTTAGAGAATTGAATTTCCCTGCTGAACTGGGCCTTAAAAGATGCTGAAGCCCACTTCCGGCTTTGGGAAGCACAAAGGCAAGCCACGTCACAAGCACACAATCATATTGTCCTCCTTTTATTCAGCCTCAGCTTCTGTTTGCTCATTCACATTTTCTCCAGGACTTGGTTCTCTTCTCTAGGCACTCTTGCTAAAAAGGCTAACTCCTACACCAGGGAATGTTTACTGCTTTCCGAAACATTTGTATTTCATATTAACTACAGAACCTTTCATATAACTACTCTGTCTGACTCTAGGTTGACTCACCTTTACAGGTAGCATCTGGGTCATCTTTCACCTTGTAATTTGAAATAAAGTAGTTCCCCAATTTGGGAAGGTGTGCCCTGTGATGTTTATGATGTCTACATGTCTTACAGGCAATCGAGGGCTTCTTTTTGAAGTTGGAGATGCTGTTGAGGGATTGGAACTGACTGAAGCCACCCCAGGGTACAGGTGGCAGATTGTCCCTAATGCCAGTTCTCCATTTGGGTTTTGGTCAAAGCAAGGACAACCTTTCAGGTATGTTGTAGGAAAAGTGGGAGTCCTCATCAAAAGCATCTTTACTAACATAGGTGAGGCTAGGAGACAGATAAGGAAGACATCGAGATTTCCAGGAATTTATAACACCAGCCAATTCAACTACAACAGAGTTTGACCGTATTCTCAATCAGCGTTGGTCATGCTAGTGCGGGGACAAATTTTGACCAATATGTAAAATTTGTATTTTCCACAACTTAGTTTACAATCTATTTTGGAGATGATTATCAACTAGAATATTGAGCTGAGCCAGGAGACTTGAAAAACAGCAGGGTAAAACATGCTTTAGGTACCTGGTTAAGAGGTAAAACTAACATCTGGTTGACGCCAAAGAAAGATCCAAGAATATGCCCTTTGGGTACATAAGGGAGCAAAGTCTAGGCAGCATACTGTAGGAACAACCTTCCAGTGCTGAAGGTCAACCCAATGGCCCTTGTAGAGCAGAGGAAACTCTTGCGGGTTCTGTGAGACATTGTTTTCAGTAGTAGTAATGGCGTCATGACTATAATTTTCCGTTTAATGGTGTGTAATTCCTTCAGTCTTTTTAGTCCCTTCAAGGATGTAGCCAAAATTTCTAGTATTCTAAAGTAAGCTTAAAAATATAAAAGCTTGAAAATTGCCTAGACATACTGTTTCCTTAGTGTGTTCTCAGTGTATATGTTGAAGGGTGGATCCTTTACTGAATGATGGCTCTCTTTTCCCTTTGAAATCCTTCTTAGAGAGGATGGCTGTGACTCCTGAGTGTGAATTTCAGCCAGTCTGTGACCTCCTCCAAGTATTTTACCATTTTATTAGGTTGGTGCAAAAGTAATTGCGGTTTTTACCATTGAAAGTAATGGCAAACACTGCAATTATTTTTGTACCAATCTAATAGATTTCAACTCAATTTGAAATGAAAAGCTTAGAGAATTTTTAGGCATTGAATAAGCCAAGTAGGGTTGGTAATCTGTGAGCAGTGTCTCCTGAAGCCTTGCTTACTAGGTACTTAACCATGAGTTTATGGTTTTAAAGTGGCAGTTAAGGCTGGATGCTATGGCTTGAGTCTTTAATCCCATCTACTTGGGAGGCTGAGGCAGGAGGATCACTGGAGTCTAGGAGTTTGAGACTAGGCCCTGTCTCTAAAAAGTAAAAAATAAAAGAATTAGCCAGGTGTGCTGGTGTGCACCTGTAGTCCTAGCTACTTGAGAGGCTGAAGTGGAGAACTGTTTGAGCTCAGGAGTCAGGGGCTGCAGTGAGCCATGATCACACCACTGCACTCCAGCGTGGGCAACAGAGTGAGACTCCGTCTTTAAACAAAGAAACAAATAAACAAAAATGTGGCAGTTAATTTGTGGTCCATTGTAGCACCTAATAATTCACCTTTATCACAGTTTTTAATGACCATTTAATAATGTTCAAAGGTAAATCTTTCAGCTACATTTGGTGTATTTGGGAGTGTTAAGGAGTGAGTCAGCCTACCCCAAAAGGCAAAAGAACATTTTGACTTCTACAGTAGGTCTTGTAGGGTATGTCCCTTTAACTGCCGTTTCGAGGAACCACAGGTCAGGTAGTAACTAATTTTCCATTCCCTCTCTCATTAATCTCTTTAAAATCTAAAAATTTTAAATTAAAAAATTAGAATATTTATTTATTTATTGGTAAGTTTATGTAATTATACTGATGGATCTTTAAAATACTTATTTTTGAAGCTATTTTAGGTATAAAATTCTCTCAAAAATAAAGATAATGTATATACATTAAAGCAAAATTTAAAAACATCTTTATATTGGTCATCTGAAGATTTAAGAAAATAGCATATCAGAAAATATTCTCGGTATTTATTTGGGCAGTCTAATTAGTTCCTTAACTATGTCTGCCTATAATATTAGATTGCTGGAATTTAGATATTAAAAATATGATCTTTTAAAAAATGTTTTATGAAATTGCCTGTAATCTTCTTCAAAGCTGCATTTGATGGGTTTTAATTTGAAATTCTTGACATTTTGAATTGACTCTTATCTGTGGATCATAATATTTTTAATTAGAAAAATACTCTTTGCAGGTGTTGCGGTTGCTGGTAAGCTCAGAGCAAACTCTAATAAGCAATCTGTCTTTATTTCTAATAATAAGAATCATATTTACTATAGATTGAGCTTCTACCATGATCCAGGGCCTGCAATAGCTGTGGTGGGTGGTTTTATCAGCTAAGTCTCCATATAGCTGTGTGCTGTGGCTACAACTTTCCCAAACATGACATGACAGCAAGGGGATTTGTGTCCAGTGTAGAGATGTATTGGGCTATTGAGACTAGGCAGCTACTATATCTCTTTCTAGAATATTCTGGACAATCATGTGGCATAAGAATCAGGTTGTTCTTCTTCATTACTATAAAAGAGGACAAAGTACAAGGGCAACTATTTGTTGGCTCAGTGATTCAGCCTTGGTTACTCTTGCTTGACTCTATGTTCTTCCGCTTTACAGAGCACGGCTCAGTGGGTTCTTTGTGGCTCCAGAGACAAATAATTACACTTTCTGGATTCAGGCAGACAGCCAAGCTTCCTTGCATTTCAGTTGGTCAGAGGAACCAAGGACCAAGGTATTCACTGTCTTCTTATTTTCCTTTTCTCTGTTGCCAGTCCTATACCCATGAAGAAAGAAAGAATCAAAGTTAAGGCTCTCTGTTTTACAGATAGTTTTAACATGCCATTGGATGATCAGGAACTTTAATTGTTGAAAAAGAATTTGGTTGAATGTGAACCTACTATTTATTGAGCACTCACTGTAAGCCAAATGTTATGCTACATCTTTTACAGAACTTGTACCTCTAGTTCTCACTGCATCTCTGCAAAATGTATGTATATATGCATATATATATTATGTATGTGTTTGTGTGTATACACACATATATACCTAAAGACATGTGTATGTATCTTTTCCACATGAAGAAATTGAGGCTTAAAAAGATTGTGTGGGCCAGGCGTGGTGGCTCATGCCTGTAATCCTAGTGCTTTGGGAGGCTGAGGCAGGCAGATCACTTGAGCCCAGGAGTTTGAGACCATCCTGGGCAACATGATAAAACCCCGTCTCTATTAAAAACACAAAAATTAGCCAGGCATGGTGGTGCATGCCTGTAGTCCCAACTACTTGAGGGGTTGAGGCAGGAGGATCACCTGAGCCTTGGGCAGTCGTGGCTGCCACTGCACTCCAGTCTGGGCAACAGAGTGAGACCTTGTCTCAAAAAAAAAAAAAAAAAAAAAAAGAAAGAAAGAAAGATTGTGTGCCCAATCCACTTGGATAGCAAAAAGGCACATTCAGGATTCAACCCTAAATTTACCTGACTCCAAAACTTGTGCCTTTTCCACTAATTTTGGGTGGAGATGTAGGCAGCTATATGTAGGAATTCCCCATCAACATTGAAGGATAAGAAAAGATGCCTTTAACAGCAGCCAAAATGCAGTTATGCCGTTGACAAAGAATCACAATATTTTCCTCAAATTATTACTATGTTTCTCTGAAATTGGTTTGCTAGTTGGTTGGAGAAATGTCATAGATTTTGATGTGATCAAGTCATTCCAGGTCTCTGAAGGGCTTAATACTACCTTCTCCATAGTGTCATGTAATCCTAGGGTTTAGGTTGGTTGTTCCTTCTGTGAACATGGCCCATCTACTCTCATTTGAGTACTACTCAATTGAAAGAGATGATAGATAGACAGGTAGATAGAGAGCTGGAGAAGCGTAAATAACCACATGGCTGAGGTAACTGGGTTAATGTGTTAAAAGGCAGATCAGTTCAAAACTCTCTTGTTAGTAGCAGTTCAGACACTTAGTGTTTGAGAAAGAGATGCCTGGAAGCTTCATAGTGTTGATCATGATATGCTTATTTGGGCACAGGTGAAAGTGGCCTCCATCAGCGTTGGCACTGCTGACTGGTTTGACTCCTGGGAGCAGAATAGAGATGAAGGGACCTGGCAGCAAAAGACTCCCAAGTTGGAGCTGTTGGGTGGAGCCAAGTACTACCTGGAAGCAGAGCATCATGGGATAGCCCCAAGCAGGGGGATGAGGATTGGTGTCCAGATTCACAACACCTGGCTGAATCCTGATGTGGTCACTACTTACCTCCGGGAGAAGCACCAGATCCGAGCCCGAGCCCAGAGACTTCCAGAAGTACAGGTCTGTGTGTCTTCCCAGTCGCATGGAGCTGAACTCTGGAAGGAATAAAGTCCCGCATAGCCGGAGCACTGACTGGGAGCCTGGGGACCTGAGGGGTCGTTATAACCTTCCTGTCAAAGAAGTAGGATATCTGTCTAACAGCATTGTGAAGATGTTTACAAACATGTGATGTCTTATTCCTGAGATTATCTTACTCATTGAGTTAGTTTTAGGAATTTAAGTTCCAAGTAAGTCTTCTTTTAGAAACTTATTTCCCAGAAAAGAGACAAGGTCCTCTAAAAGTCTTCTTTGAAAAGGTCATGTCCTTTGGGTCTCTCAGCTGTGACCCATATTTTCATTGAACAGTTTTTATGTATTATAGTTTTTGTTGTTCACTTTTTGGTATACAAAGACAAATCAATATGAACTCTGCCTTCTAAAGCTTACAGTCTAATAGTAAAACATGTACACAAATAACCATAGAACAAAGTAGAAAGTAACAAGTGATTTAAGAGATTAAAAGCTGGCCGGGTATGGTGGCTCATGCCTGTAATTCCAGCACTTTGGGAGGCCAAGGCGGGCTGATCACAAGGTCAGGAGATTGAGACCGTCCTGGCCAACATGATGAAACCCCTTCTCTACTAAAAATACAAAATTTAGCTGGGCGTGGTGGCACGTGCCTATAATGGCAGCTACGTGGGAGGCCGAGGCAGGAGAATTGCTTGAACCAGGGAGTCGGAGGCTGCAGTGAGCCGAGATCATGCCAAAGTATTCTGGCCTGGTGACAGAGTGAGAGTCCGTCTAAAAAAAAAAAAAAAAGCTTCATAGAACTTACTCCATAGCAAAAGTATAATGTGCCCTATACGGAATGTGTTGGAAACAAAGCAGAGACTGCATAAGCCTCCAAGAGAGGGTGCATGCCATGGGACTGCTTCTGCCTGCTGGGCTACCCTTGGGTGAGAGGGGCTGAAAGTGCAACATTCAGTGGCAATTGTTACATCTCCTACTGTCTATCAAGGGGCACAGATAAATAGGGAGACTGACACTTATATTATTCTAACAAAAGTTCTCATTAGGCAATGATGCTGTGTTCTCCAGAGATTTCTGAATGGTAGGGCATCAAAAAGTTAAAATTATAATAAGAAGGAAATAACAAGCTGAGGAGGAAATGTCCTGCGTTCTTAGATTGTCTCTCTGGCTTAATTAGCACCATCATTTAGTCTTGTCTCTCTTGACTTTTTTAGGTGCTGAATGTGTCAGGCAGAGGAAACTTCTTCCTTACTTGGGACAATGTCTCTAGTCAGCCAATCCCTGCAAATGCCACAGCCCATCTGGTGGGAGACTTCTTTAAAAAATGAGGGATGGGGGTGGGAGAACTGGGGGTGGTCTTTATGCTCATGATATAAATTTCTGGCATTTTTTCCTTTGTAATAGATTCAAACAACCATTGAGGAGTTACTTGCAGTAAAATGCAAACTGGAACCCCTTTGGGCTAACATCCTTCTCCGGCTTGGATTTGAAGGAGGTGCTGTCCCTGGCTTCACACATTCTGACTGTCTTTTTCATCACGGTCTTTTTTCTTTCTATAAAATGAGAACAATCCCCATTTCCTCTCCAAGGTGATAACAGAGTAAAAAAAAAAAAAAAAATGCAACCTGGATTTGGTCACTGAGTGGCTGAGGGACTGGCACTGTGCTTGGGAGTGTGATGCTCAGTGTGGGTGTCAATAGAAAGGAAAGGCATTCCTCCTGGGCTGTGAGGTAGAGTGCAGCACCCTCCTATACTCCCCATGCCACATGCTGGGAAAAGGTCAAAGACATAGGTGAGAAACATGCAAACCTAGCCAAAACCATACTGATCTTCAAATTACATCTAAAGGAATTACTAATTAAGAAAGTGGTCTTAAGAAATTCTTAAAATGTGAGGGTATGTTTTTAAAACTACTACTAAGGTGAACTAAATTCTAGTTATTTTTGAACACCTCTTCCATCTTGATATTCCTCGTCTTTTTGCTTCTCAATAGTTTTTCATATCCCGCTACACAGAGAAAATGCTAAAGGATTTTCAAGGCTCCAGGGAACACAGAATGAGTTTCTTATCACTGGAGCCTTCAAGCCAGGGGTGCTGACCACTCATGCTGTGGCCAGCTCTCCCAGGGCTGAGGGGCCCATATCATGGTGAACAGGACAGCCCCTACAACAAAGAATTATCCAGCCCCTAAAATAGTAATAGTGCTGAGGTTGAAAACTCCTGTTCTAAAGTCTTCTTGTGCCAACAACTTTGCCCCTAACTGAGTTAGAAACCAAGGATGCTGGGGAGTTAGAGTTGAGGAACTGAGGCTCAGAGAGGTTGAGTTACTCAAGGTTGCATGGGTAATTGGGTTAGAACAGGGGTTTTCTTAAGTGAGATACTCTAAAGTCCTCATGCACACATGTCGGGAAGCTCTGTCTTGTTTAACATCTACGCCTGTCTTTCTATTTTATCTGAACTGCATCCAGGCCTAGAAGTTTCCAACTCTGATGGGGACCTCACCAGTGGGACGGAACCCTTCTGCGGCAGGTTCAGCCTCCGTCAGCCTCAACACCTTGTCGTAACTCCCCCGGCTGCCCAGAAGGGCTATCGGCTAGATCAGTATACACATGTGAGTAGCAGCCCTTGTGCTTCCGGGTCAGGTGGGTAGGGATTGGTATTGCTCTGTGGATTCGAGACTGAAAACTCAGAAGCACAAAGGAGTGATTGCTGTGATCTGCCTAAGGTGTTTCAGGCTGAGGTTCTAGGTCTCTCGACTACTGTTTCAGGTATGAACAGACACCACTGGTCCCCACTTGTGTGTTGTTACATGGAAATGCCTTTGTATTAGCTGTGAGACCCTGAAAGGTTTTATTCGCTACAATATTTTCTTTGATCTCTAAGAGTGCAGACTGTGTCATTGGACAATCTGGTTTTAAATCCTGATTTCACACCCAATGTGCCTTCCATGTCTGTCTTAAGTACAGTTTGCCTTCATTTACTCATCTGTAAAATGGACAGTAATGTGGTCTATCTCTCAGGACTGTGGTATAGATTAAATGAGATAATGTAGTAAAGTGCCTGCACAGTTAGGACCCAGTGAAGGCTAATTATTGTTCCTCTAGCTGTTGTTATTATTGATGGATTGAATCGTCTGATGCATTTCTCAAATACCTCTTACATCCTTTGCTTCGATAGCTCCACCACCCTTGTAAAAGAAGTGCAGCTGATTTGCACTTTGGGAACCGGAATGAGTTTTGCTGGAGTGGTGGAGCTCATGGCAGTCGTTTCTAGTCTTTTCCTAGTCCGGCTGCTGTGGGAGTTGGGGCTAAATGGTTCATGCTTGAGCTCCTCCCTTCTTCAGCCTCATCTCTTCTGCAGGGGCGCCCAATGGAGGTGATTTTGCCCCCCAGGGAAGAGTTGGCAATGCATGGAGACAGTTTTGGTGGTCTCAACTGGGGAAGCGCTATCAGCATCTGGTGGATGGAGGCCAGGGAAGCTGTTGAACATCCTATAATGCACAGAATAGCGCCTAAAATATTGATAGCAGGTTGAAAACTCCTGCTCTAAAGTCTTCTTGTGCCAATAGCTTTGTCTCTAACTGAGTTAGAAACCAAGGATGCTGGGGAGTTAGAGCTGAGGAACTGAGGCTCAGAGAGGTTGAGTTACTTGCTTGAGGTTGCACAGGTAACTGGGTTAGAACAGGGGTTTTCTTAAGTGAGATATTCTAAAATTCTCACTGCTGAGCACAGTGCTAAGCATTTAAAAACTCTCTGTTTAATGACGTGTGGTTTTTTTTTTTTTTTTTTTTTGGCCTCAGAAAAAGTATTTATTTGTAGTTTTCCCCAGTTTTATTTAGGTAGGTAAATAACAATTTAAGTTATTTGTCTCTCTGGCTACACTAGTAAGCTCTGGAAGGGCGGGAACTGGACTGACTCTCTCAGAGCCTATAGCAGGGTTCTAGGGATGTGGGCTCCTCACTACATATTGTTTGAATGACTGCTTTTTGCACTAATAGTACTGAAGGACTTATTTGGTGTCCATAGCTGTGTCTTGCGTACAAAGGCCACATGAACAAGATCCTGAAGATGACTGTGTCCTTCACAATCGGCTTTCAAAACATGGTAAAGAACACCACCTGTGACTGGAGTCTCACGAGGACCAGCCCCAACAGGTAGCTAATCGGTGGGGAGGCGTGGTGGGAATTTGGTCAGCTGGGAGGATTCGCTCTCTTCGGGACAGTGATCCACCTGAGGCACTAATGGTCTTATATTTGGGCCTTGTATACTAATTTGGGGATTTGAATATATTTTATTTGACAAAAAAGTTTGACTCGAGAGCAGTTAGTTGTTAAGAATATACTACTCCCTAGAGGGAGTCTGACATTTCTCATAGGAGTAGAATCGTAGAACAGCGAAGTTGGGGGAATCTTAGAGAACATTCTTTGACATGACAGGTGGAGGAAATTTGGGGCCCCAAGAACTTGTGATTCATCAAAATTCATTCAGCTAGTGACCCTGGAATAAAATTCAGCCGTCTTGATCCCTTGATTCAGTGCTTTCCACATAATTCTCATGGGTCTTGTAAATGGTCTTAAACCTAAATGAAACTGGTAATGTCCAGAAGTCTCAATCTTCTCTGTGGCTATAGCCTAACATTATAATTTGCTTAAGACACACAGTTAAACTGTAATTTGAAAATGCTGCTGACATTGCATGTCATGGATGAATGATTGACTTAAAAGGTGACTCCTGGTGTTATATCCGAGGCTGAGCTGAGCCCATCTTGGGTGGGATGTTTGTACCCATGGCACCTGGGACTGCTTGGGTGCAGGGGCTCATGGGGTCTCTCTCCTGGCTGCATAGCCTGCAGACCCCCCAGGTTTGGGAACAAGGGCTCTAACGGGAGAGGACTGCAAGTGCTCGCTGAGAGCCCAGTTCCACTCCACGCTGTTTTTCAGCTGGCAGTTCCGTTGCACTGACCTCTGGGAGACTTGTGTGCGTTGCTCCGGGGATCTCCAGCCCCCTCCGGCAAACTCCCCAGTGCTGGTTCATCAGATTGACCTTGTCCCTCTGGTGCAGGAGACGGGCCTGTTCTATGTGGATGAAATTATTATTGCAGACACAAACATAACAGGTAATCAGCAAATTCTCTCTCCTCCACGAGCCTATCAAATGCCTGCCTCAAACTTTCCTGCTAGGGGTTACTGTTTTTTTTAATGAGGAGAGAACAGGTGATCCTCCTTTTTGCCTGCCTTGGCTCTAGAAAACAGATGGGGCTGGGATTGTGTGCCTTTGGTTCTATGTCTCTAGTCCCTCTTCTTTCCTATTTTTCCCACTATTTGCTTTTGCTTCTGGTGTCTGTACTCTTAATCCAGTTTTCCCACTTTCTTGCTGGGAAGTCTTGGTTTCTTCATCTGTAAAATGGGTATAATAAGAACTCTACTTCATTAGATTACTGTGAAGATAAAGTTTAATATAAAGCACTCCTTACTGGCCTTGTCCATAGAAGGTGCCTAATAAATATAAGCAATTATTGTTATTATTATTATCATCATTAGGCTAGCAGGATTTCTCCACCTCTCCATGAGTTAATATGTCATACCAGGTGCTAGAAGGAACACAGCAGTGTCTGTCCCTGTAAATGGGCTAAGAGTCTGATCTACAACCTTCAAGACAGGTGCAGTGAGAGTTGGAAGGTAATCATGTTCTTCAGAGAGAAGGCCCTTGTCCTTTCTGTCTCTCCAGACTCTTCCCACTCATTATTTAGCGATCAGGCCTGGCTTTTCCTTCCCGAAGTTTCCCTTGACCACTCTTGGGCACAGTGGTCTCACCTAGCTCTTGCCCGCTAGTCCAGGGCCCTGCTGAGGTGGCCGTTTGTGATATGCACCCACAGCCAAGGCAGAATCGTGCAGTTTGCCCTCAGTGTCTTCGGGCTTCCAACTTTTGCTCATGTTTCCTTCTCTGTCAAATTCCTTGTGGCTTTGGGGCTCAGCGAGCCTACTTCTTATAGTTTCTTTCCCTCTCCAAGAAGAAAAAGATGATACCTTCATTTACATTTTGATTTAGAAAATGTACAACTTTTCAGTCCTTTGCCTAAACATTGCAGTACTGAAGGCAGGGAAACTTGGGGATGGGTGGCAAGAGGACTCTTTATCAGCCTTGAAATTACATCGTCTTCGATTCTCATCGAAATCCCATCTCTCCTCTGTTTCCATAGTTTAAGTGTTTTGGGGACATCTGGGTCATTGCTTATTGTTCCAAACCTGTTTGTGCTCTGGCACACTTAGAAAATGACACTACTCAAGCGACGTGCTAGGTGACTACCTGAATTTTTTGGTGCTCAGGACAACTGGCTAGGGGGTCTTTGGTGACCCCAAGTGCTGCCTCAATTTCCAGAAGGCTGAGGGAATCAATATTTCATACACTGGAGCCCACTGGTTGGAAAACTCAGGACTGGATAATAGGTGCTGTTCAGTTTTTCTTTTCTCTTCCTTTAATGCCATTCTGCCTCTCCAAACACTTGAAGCCAAGGATTCAGAACCTTTTCTTACTGCCCTCACCTCTTTGCCACCAAATTCTCTGTGTATCTGGAATCATCCAGGGGTGTGGTGAGGTGGGAGCAGGAAGGGAGAGGGCAGAGACAAGAGGGAAGATGGTGGTGGCATGCATGAAACGGTCTGCCTCCCACTTTGTCACATTAACCCTGCTGGCAGTGGCTGTTTTCAGAATTATTTAATGGCAACAGAAACTACACAATTGGGCTAAAATTCATAGTTAATTGTATATCATTTATGTGATCTCAATTTTATACTTGATGGTATTCCCCTGCCTAATGTCCTGTATGAGACTTCGTTTTATCTCCCACTAGCACTGGACAGTGGTAGCTTCCATTTATTTCTCATTTAGTTCTCAGAAGCCCATGAGTTGGTCCTGTTATCCCCACCTATGGATGGGGAAACCAAGGCTAAAAGGAGTTGAGTATTTTGCCCCAATTCCCGCAGCGAGGCTGTGGAGGAGATCGGAATGTAGTGATCACCCAACCTGGAACTGAACCTTCAGTGATTTTACCCAGCTGAACAAATAATCATTTATTGACCACCTACTCTATGCCTAGCATATGCTAAGCATCAAGCATGAGAAGATGAATTATACAAAGATGTTGCCCTTAAACTCTTTAAAGTCTCCATTGTAACCAATCTTGGGGAGGAGGCTAAAAGGATATTGATATTGTGCTGATCATTTTAAATCTTAAATCTCACTAAACTCCCCTTGTCAGGTAGATTACTATCAATCATGCATGTCATAATCCCTACTTCACACGTAAGAAAACTGAGTCTAATGGAGTGTGTGTGGATTAGCTGAGTGGGAATCCAGTAGAAGTGAAAAAATCAGGGTTTGACCAGTGGTCTCTCTTAAAGCTTGCACTCTTTCTGTACATGTGCTGGCTCCACACTGTGGATAAACACCCAAATGCTCCTGTATGTGCCTCTGAGTGTAGTGCTCCTAAGAGAATCACCTGAACATCCCTAGAGATGCCAGGGGCTATGGGAAGGAAAGGAGGAAAGGGTGGCAGGCTACACTGCAATAAATTAACTGTGTAGGAGTGCCTCCAAGAGCATAGGGAGTGACATTTTGCTGGCTGGAGGGTTATTGAACTTTTCTATGGAATCAATCTTCATCTCCTTAAATCAGGACCTCGCATTTTCCTTTTTGTACTAAATGGAATGGCCTATCCTCCTGCCTCATCTCCATGTGTTCTTTATGGTAGCAGATAAGTAGGAATCTGTGCTTTTGATGTGTGCTGAGATCTGAGTAACCCACATCTCCAACTGGGATTTTCCACACAGCAAATCTCCTATCCTGAGTAACTTGATAGTAATTGGATCACTGGTCTCTAGTTTCTCAAGCTGATTCTGGAACGGCTCGCCCAGGGGGGAATCTGGTGGAATCAGTATCTGTGGTGGGATCCCCTCCAGTCTACAGTGTCACCTCTTGGCTGGCGGGGTGTGGCACGGAGCTCCCGCTCATCACTGCACGGTAAGGAGTGCCTTTTTCACACCTGCCCCTTCTCCTAAGAATGCTTGTTTGCCTTGGCGGACACAGGTGAGACTTTTATCAGGAAAAGCTACCTGTCTTGTGGCTTAAAGCAATGTTCTCAATCTTGAGAATGCAGCACCAGATTCACCTGGAAGTATTGTTAAAATTACTGGGCCTACTGTCAGAATTTCTAATTCAGTAGGTTTGGGGAAAAACCTGAGAATTTGCATTTTTAATAAGTTCCTTGGTGATGCTGATTCTGCTGGTCTGGGGACTACGCTTTGAGAACTAATTCCGAGTCAGTTAGTTTAAAAATAGTGGCATTTTGTGCTGTTCAGAGGTTCACATCACCACTGCCTTTTTTTGTTGTTGTTATTGTTCCCTTCATTGCATTCCTCATGTATTAATCTTGTTGAAATTCTTTGAAGTGAAATATCTAGAGAAGAAAAATAGCTATTTCTAAGAACTCACCACCAGATGGCACAAGAGCCCCATAAGCATTGCTTTGTAATAACGATTTCTAGCCACAGTTTACAAAGCAGTAACTAAGGATCAGGCTACTTGTAAGCTTCTGGAACACATGTATAATCTAATTTGTTCTTTTAAATTTTCACCTACACCTCAGTAGAATGGGAAGAATTGAGTGCTCTGCCTTTGATGTACGTATATGTATAAGTATATTTATAGGTGTATATATATATTCACACTGTATATATGTGTATATACATATATATCTACATATACAGTCATGTACCACATAACAATGTATCTGTCAGTGATGGACCAAATATATGATGGTGGTCCTATAAGATTATACTACCATATTTTTACTGTACCTTTTCTATGTTTAGATATGTTTTGATACACAAATACATACCATTGTGTTACAATTGCCTACAGTATTCAGTACAGCGGCAGGCTTGTAGCCTAGAAGCAACAGGCTATACCATATAGCCTAGGTGTGTGGTAGGCTGTACCATCTAGGTTTGTGTAAGTAAACTGTATGATGGTTGCACAATGATGAGACTGCTTAAGGATGCATTTCTTAAAATGTATCCTCACTGTCAAGTGATGCATAACTGTATAGGTTTTTTTCTCTCATCTTTTCTACTATGTTCCAAAATGAGTTCTCGTACCTACAGCATGTTGCAATGGCGTATTAAAGGCAGGTGCAGAAAGTTTGAACCCGTGCTTTACTTTCCTTAACTAAATGTTTGTTCCCTGGTCCTCTGGGCAGGAAAAAGCAATAAAACCATCAACTGAAAATGAAGGGTTGAGACATCTTCAGTGGCAGAGAGGAAGCCCACCATATCGGTAGGCTCTAAATGCCAACATTTTTCACTCTGAAATGATAGAGGTGAATTAAGTTACTCTGAAATGATTCTCACATCGTGTGGTCCTGAAAACTCCCTTTCTGAGTTTCTTCAGGTCCCTTAGCTCTTTGTGGAAGGCTGCAGCCTAAGCAAGACAGGACACCCTTCAGACGAGGTCCTCCTAGGTGCACACCCCAACCCAGACGTTAATGCTTTGTTTCTGACGTGCCACAGCTCTGTGCCCACTGAAGGAACAGAAGAGGGATCTGGACTGGTCCTGGCGACCACACAGAGACAACAGCGGACAAGTCCACCTCTAGGAGGACACTTTCGCATCCAGCTTCCTAATACAGTGATTTCTGGTAAAGGGGCGATTGGGGGTGCAACTCTTCTCACTCACATAATCTCACTCACATTCCCAAGGGAGCAATATCCTGGGAGGTTGTCAGGTGATAGTATTAAAGCTATTTTGTTTATTTTCCAGTGTCTGAAAGTGACAATTCTTAAAATGAAAGATTTGGAAAGGGGCTTACTGTTAATGCTACCCCAACCTTTACATTTTGTAGATGTGGAAGATGTGTAGATGTGGAAACTGAGTGGATCAGCTTCCTGGGACTGTTGTAAGGAGTTACCACAAACTGGGTGGCTTCAAACGGCAAAAAATGGTTCTCTCCCAGTTCTGGGGCCAGAAGTCCAAAATCAAGTTGTCGGCAGGGCCACGCTCCTGTGAAGTATTTGCTCCTGCCTCTTCTGGCTTCTGGTGGTGGCTAGCATGTCTTGGCTGTGGCCATATCACTCCAACCGCCGCCTCTGTGGTCACGTTGCTTCTTCCTCTTCTATCTCAAAATTTTCTTTGCCTCTCTCTTATAAGGGTACCTATTACATAATTGTATTCAGGGTCCACCGGGGATAATCTAGGACAGATTTTTCCTCTCAAGACCCTTAGCTACATCTTTTGCCATATGCAGTTTATTATTTTGCTTTATAAGTTAACGTTGATATTTTTCGGGGATTAGGCCATTAGGCCATCTTTTCGGGGGTTCACCATTCAGCCAACTACCCTGAGGCTTGTCAAAAGGTCATACAAATAGCTGATGACAGGGTCCAGTTGTGAACCCACGTATTTGATTCCTGGGTCAGTCCTCTTCTTTCTAGAGTTTTATAGACCAAGATACATGATAGCCATGGTCCATCAGAGTTAAACTTAATGGTGACACCATATACTATGGAGGATTTTAGTGGTCCCAACAAATGTAGAAAGAACTTTCAGATGCAAATAGAGGAGTGTTTGTAAATCTTCAAGAATACATACAATGCACAAAGAGCAAGGATTAGAAGTGATAATGATACATTACTTATTTGGTAGAAACATGGGGAATCAGGAGCAAGGCTCAGTAGAACTTGAGAGGGGCTGTATAAAAGTTGGAACATGGTCCCAAAGTCTTCTGCCCTCCCAAGCAGAAAGTTCCTAGGCCTGCGCAGGACCTCTTGGGTGGGAGGAACAGAGTGGTGTTTTTATTATAATAGGGTGACTCAGGAGAAGTCGAAGATCCCTAGGTGTTGATTCTGGTAAATGGGGGAATAAACATCAACCATGTCCTGCCTCTGTGAGGCCCATTACTGTGCTATTTATATTTGATTTTACTTCTCATGGATGACAGCTCATCCGTAGAGACTTCCTGCTACTGATTTATATCACTGATGATCCTCAGATCACTACCTGCAAAACAACTGGGGAAGTCAGCCTTGGCCTGGCCTCTTGAATGGTGATGGATCTGAAACTCTGTATGAATGTAGAAACATGTTTTGTAAAAGGATAAGAATTTCGTTAGCAATTTAGAAACGCAGTGATATTTTATTAACCCTTCAGAGTGGTGTGGAATTCAAGAGAAATGCTATTGAGTAGGTAGAAGGCAACCTGGGTTTTCATGTAAACCTGTCTTACTGCACTGGCAAGCTATGGTTGGGTTTCATTTTCTTCATCCCTAAAGTAGGCATTAGGGTACCCAATGATTCACCTCACAGGGCTGCTGGGAGCAGCTAATGAAATGGGAACTTCTGGTAGAGCACAAAGCAGGGTTCAAACACAGAGACCTGTTATTCCTCTGTGGGCACATGGAATGGGGAAGCAGGTGGTTGGGCTTAAAGAAAATTCTAATAGAGAAACTGAAGTTAAATGCCAACATTCCTCAGCTGGGCTGGCCAAGTTTTTATGGGTGTCAGCTGCTGTATGCCTCCCTCACTCCCTGTGAAAAGTGGCCAACTTTTCTCTATTCACAGGGCCAGCTAAATTTTTCCAGGGAAGATCTAATATTTAATTAGACATTCAGGCATTCAAGGGTGTGTGGAGTTTACATTTCGAGTTGGCAGTTGAGATGATTTTATCTGACATGGCTGTGCTCTCTGATTGCTGTGTGATATGGTATGAATGAAAGATAGTGTAATATAAAAAGTGGGTATCTACTTGTCTTTATCTTAGGAAAAAATGGTTTAATTAGGGCTGGGGATTCTACTGAAGTTCCATTTTGACAGAAGGGTCTCCTGAAAATTTGATAAGCATCCTGGTATGTGTTGTGTTATCCTTGATGATGAAACCCAGTAAGGTGGATTAATTAGTGTCTGTGTTTTCTGCATCAAAACCTTCTCTCACAGAAGTCCCTGTACAAATTTCTGCTCATCACCTTCACCAGCTCTTACAGAATAATGCTGATGACTTCACATCCAGGTACCTTAATGCCAGTGACTTCTCTGTGAAGGAGGATCTATACACTTGCTACGAACGCGTGTGGACCTTGTCCTGGTCCACTCAGATTGGGGATTTGCCCAATTTTATCAGGGTATGTATAGTATCCCTTTTAGTGGTATGGATTTGCTGCCCTGGAGAAATTCTGCAAAAAAAAAAAAAAAAAAAAAAAAAAAAAAAAGAATTACACAAATGGAAACAGTCATGAATTATTAATTTTGTTGGAATATTCGAGTAAAGGGATTCTATGATCTTTCTTTCTGGAAGTTTTCAACACATATTTTGTATCTCATATCCCTGAAAAAGCAATTTAAACCCAACGTCTCCCTTCCTAACTCACTGTAGGTAGTGAAGTTGTTGGTCAGTGTCCACCATGCAATAATTCTACATCTGTTATTGGATAATTTAAGCAGATGTGATTGACTTAGATGATCGTGGAAGCAGATGGCATAGCAGAAGGAAGTTTAGAAAAGAATTTGCTGTCTTTGTGTAATGACAAAACCAGATGCTCTTGCATATTTAGGGTTTTGAAAAATAATCTAATGATCATCTAGCATTTGGTTATTATAAAAAGAAGCCCAAGATGAAAATTTTTTCCTAGTTGTATGGTGGTGTGGGTTATCTGATTTTCAATCGAAATTCTAGAAAGGAGATAGAGGAAGAATGGGAGACCTTGCTTTTATCTCATGGCACTGTTTCTTTCCACTTTATTTTAATAATTTGGATTGCAAACATATAAAATGGAAAAACATGGAGAAGCAAGGTATCTCAAGACTTAGAAGATGGTTTATTGTACCTCTGTTGGCAATCGACTTGCAAATGAATATTTCTCTAATCTACTGGGGCTTTCCTTAGCCATTATTTACTGTTATGTTTCTATATTTCAATTCTGTCACTCTACTTTCACTTTCTAGCTATCTGATTATCTGAAACACAATGTGAAAAGACCCTTTATTATTTGATTAGACAAGATTAGATTTTGGTTCCATGACAGAATTTACCAGAAATGTAACCATCTCAGGTCTCTGATGAAAACCTTACTGGAGTGAATCCTGCTGCAGCCATGCGTGTGGTATATGATGGTGGAGTTTTTCTTGGACCTATATTTGGAGACATGTTGGCTACTGCCAACCAGCATAGTCAGGTGAGAGTGAATGGGCCATCCTAAGTGCAAGCTCCAGTTTCAAGTCTAACTCAGCTCCTCACTGATTTGTATCATGGACCCATTGATTTAGCTCCTAAGGGTCATTTTGCCACTGTGTAAAACAGGGGTACTTATGGCTGTCCTTTTTGTACCCCCGCAGGGTATGTACATTTCCCTGAAAATATAAATGCCTTGTAACCACAATATTCTATTATAATTGTTGATACTACTGTTATGGTGCAAAAATTTGAGAATCTCTATAGCTAAATATGATTTATGCTTCTATCCGAGGTATCAAAAAGTAAATGAGCTAGGTCATTCTTTTTGTCTTTAAAATGTCCTTTTATTTTTTTCCTATCTTCCCATATTTCTGTTATAGGTCATCTGCTTTCCATTTGATAAAGTTTTAAAATACAAAAGCAATAAAGAATAATATCAACACCTGGGTACCCAAACTGAAAATTGACATTGTCAACATTTTGATATATTTATAATTTTTGTCTTTATGGAAAAAATGAAACAGAATAGATAAAATTGAAGTGTTCTTTATTGTCCACGCCATGCCAATACCTCTTCCCTTAATAAAGAAACACTGTCATAAATATAATCTGTATGCTATTAATGCATTTTTTATACATAGAGAATCAGCGGAGTCATATCTTTTTTACCTTTCTCATTTCCAAGTAGTTTTTGAGTTCTATTAGATTAACATTAGTTCCAGTGAAAGGGAAATATATATAGTCTCTCTTTGGGAATCTACCATTCTGTGACAAAAGAGACCCCAACTAAAGTATCCAAATACACTCTAGTCTTTAGTTATATATTCACATAGTGATGGTGGAAGGAACACACTGAATTTGTTGGTCTTTAGTAGCAAATAAAGGGCTTGTCACATAAAGTAGGTACCTGGTTGGAAATACAGAGTGATGAGAAATCCTTATGCAGTTTAAGCATGTGAAATTTACTTCTATATGACAGAGAGAAAATTTACTCAATATTTCGCACATTTAATTACAGAAATGGGTTTCAGCATGTCCACCATCATTTTAAGAAAGCTTCATGTGTTTTGAACCATTCATTGCAATTTAAGATTAATTACTGGGAAAATAGAAAAAAAAAAGAATAAGAATAAGCGAATCATGAACACATTTCAGCTTGGGAGCGCTTCACAGATACTTTATGAATACCCTAGCAGATATGAAATGCATAAAATTGAAAAGAAATTTTGCCTTTTTTCAGGTGGTTGTGCGAGTGAATGACGTACCAGCTCATTGCCCAGGTTCCTGCTCTTTCCAGTACCTCCAAGGGTCAACTCCCTGTGTCCATTCTGTGTGGTACTCTGTTGGTATGATTTGTGACTTGGCTCTGAGATGGGTATAAACCTGAGACTTGCAGTGATTTTGTTAGAGGCCATGTAGCTGGTGATGGGTGGGTAGAAGATACATTAGTTCATTAGGCAGAGGTTGACTGATGCAGCAGAAAGTGTTATGTTTTGGTCTATCTAAGGTAAATGGTCATGATTTGAAATGGGGAGGAGTCGACTTTTGATGACTAAAAATGTTTTATTGTCTTTGTCCTTTATTTTGAAATACTATGTTCTTTTAAAAAAATTGATCAGTGATCTCTTCTCACTAGCTGGAGAAAATTTAAGATCGGGGCTGTGTACTACAATAATAAATACAGGTGGCCAATATTTAAGTCAGCATTCAGCTCCTTGAATTTTGGGAGGGGATTGGGGGAGAGAATGAGCATTTGATGATAGTGAGGCCTCTTAAATGAAGTAATATCACTGAGAGATTATTTTGTTTGTTTGTTTTTTTAAAATTTCTTTCCTCCTTTAAGATGGCGACGTCAACCTAATGATTTATATTACTGGAACTGGTTTCTCTGGTGACTCCCAGTTCTTGCAGGTTACAGTGAATAAAATGAATTGCAAAGTTATTTTCTCAAACCAGACCAATGTAGTCTGTCAGACAGATTTGCTGCCTGTTGGAGTGCATCGGATCTTGATGTTGGTGAGGCCCTCTGGTCTTGCCATCAGTGCCACTGGAGAAGACCTCTTCCTAAATGTGGAACCTAGACTGGATACGGTGGAGCCTTCCACAGCTGCGGATATTGGTAAACTGGGGAGGGTCTCACAGTGTGTCTGACTCTCTGAAGCTAGTGTTCTTGCTGGTAGGAATCTAGTCCTGCTGCGTAATGAATTCCATATTCACTGTGATTCACTGTCTTTTGTTTACTGACATAAGTATCTAAATGAGCAACAAACATTTGAGCCCTTAAATGAACTCACTTGCCACATAAAGGATTATAGTTTGGCTGGTGGTGTCAGGCGTAATTGGGTCCTACATAACTTTCATACATGTTTCATATTTCATAAGTTTGTGGACTGATGCGCACTGGGATACTTGGCTAGCATGCAAAACCGATTGCCATTTGAGTAGTGGGCAATACAGAGGGTGGTGGGTCTTGTCAACATAACCTTGTGAATTGGGTTAGTTCTATGGAAAATCAAATATTTCTCCATGACTTTCTGCTTTCTGAGGGACACAGCCAGTTAAAAACAACCCAGTCAGATTGCAAGAATCTCAGGAATACTGAGGCTTATGTTTGTTAACGAATAAACATTAGAGCATAAAACCCTCTTCCTTAATGCTTTGGATTTTTGTCATGGTTTATTCTGGAGTCCAGAGGACTGCAGCTTAGAACATATTTAAAAGCAATGTGGTTTGGCCACAAACTCATTGTTCAAAAGAACAGATTTTTTTTTCTGACCCTATTTTGCCTAGAAGAGTGAATTATGAGGCCCACCCCACCTTGTTTCTGCACGTAAAACAGAGCAAGCATAACTTGCACTTATTTCTCCATGATTTAAGGAAAGTCAGATGATATATGGAGCTCAGAGTGAAAGATCATATTCTGTATTAACCCAATAATTATTGGTTTGAGTGTAGGGCATAGTGTAGTTTTCTCTATAGATTTATAAGGGGCTTTGATCTTCTTTCAGAGTTACCTTTGCTGTTCAGCCCACACATACCTTCTTTAGCTCCCTCCACCTTAAGGCAAACAGGTGACTCGGTCATCTTTGTTTCCTCTAGACAAAGTGCTTTACACAGGTAGGGTGGCTAACTTTCCCAGTTTTCTTGGGACTGAGGGGGTTTCTAGGACATAAGACTCAGTTTTAAAACAAGGATGCAGAACTCTTAGTGCTAAAACTTGGTCCCAGGAAAATTGGAATGAGTTGGTTACCCTATCAGAACATGCTGTTTTTTGAAGGAATTTCTAGGAGGATTGTACATTATTTTAGCAAAAGATGGAAAACTCTGAGCAGGGATATGCCAAGCGGGTACAAATTATCTTTTATTAAGACTATGGGGAAAGGGAGGGGGGAGAGAGAAAGGCTGTAGCGGCTGCTTTCCTTATTATTGGATTTAAACTTTTTCTATTAACTCTTCCTTTGCCCTGCCACCTATGAGTTAATCACTACTCACTCACTCAACACTGATTGGGCCATCCCGTAGAGCCCTGTGTGAGGTGCTGAAGACCTTGGTCCTTAAAGTGTGGTCCTGGGCAAGCAGTATCTGTAATACCCATGAACTTGTTAGAGATGCAGAGTCTCAGGCTCCACGCCAGACCTTCTGAATCTATCTGTGTTTTAACATGTCCTCAGGCAATCTCTATGAAGAGTACAGTTTGAGAAGTGATGCTCTAGGGGATTTAAAGAGAACCAGGCTGGGGCTTACCAGCAAGAAATTTACAGAATATTTGCATATGTAATGAATGGATACAATAATGCGATAAATCATCACCTACCCGTTTACAGAAGCAAAACCCTGGAAAGAATTTTTTTGAAGAAAATCTTGGCTTTGCTTTACATACTTTCTTCATTCATTTTTGTGCTGAGATAGCATTGTCTTCTTTTAAGGTACGGACCCTTGTGTGGCCGTAGTCTAAACTTTCAAATGAGAATGGCAAGATATCATCACCTCTTCAACCTTTAATTGTTACCATCAACAATAATCATAATGACAATGCATTTAGCTTTTATTACCAGGCATTATTAATGCTGGGGGTACAGTAAATAAAAACAAAGGCTCTGTTCTTGGGGCAGTGATGGTAAGTGTGTAGGATAAAAATCAAGAAGGGAAGGGGATGAAGAGGGATGGAATGGATGGTTGTGATGGGATGGTTATTGGCACTGGAGGAATGACATGAGTGGCCTTAGAGAAGGGAGATATGGGAGAAATGAAGGAATGAATTCTGGGGAAATCTTGAGAAAGACAGTTCAAGTCAGAAGGAACATCAAGGAACAAAAAGTCTGGGGTCAAAGTGGGCTTGGCTTGTTCCAGAATGCCATGGAGGTTGCCATGGCTGGAGTAGATTGAGTGAGGGGAGAGTAGTAGAAGATGACCCAAAGCAGGTTATATGACCTTGGGGAATTTGAATGGCCCTCAGCTTACTCAGCTTTTATTCTGAGTGAGATGGTGGCCATTGGAGGATTTCAAGTGAAGTGACATGATCTGACTTAGGCTGCTGTGTGAGAACTCATGGTAGGGAGGCAAAGATGGAACCAGCAAGACCAGTTAGGAGGGTATGACAGACATCCAGGGGAGAGATAATGTTGGCTTGGCCTAGGGTAGTGTACCTTAGAAATAGGTAGAGATATTTTATTCTTTTCTTTACCCTGAGGATCTCTTTTTTAACTTAAAAAATTGAGATATAATTCCCATATCATTTTTAAAAAGTGTAAACTCAGCAGTCTTCAGTATATTCACAAAGTTGTATACCTCATCACCACCTGATTCAACAACATTTTCAACATCTTGGGAAGGAACCTGTATACATTAGTAGTCACTCACTGTTCCTCCCTTTTCCCTATCCCTGGTAACCACAGATCTATTTTCTGTCTAAGTGAATTTGTATAGACATTTAATATAAATAAAGTAATGCAACATGTAACCTTTTACATCTGGCTTCTCTACTTGGCATGATATTTTTAAGGTTCATGTATGTTGTAACATATAACAGTACTTTATTCAATTTTACGACTAAATAATATTACATGGTATGGGTATACCATATTTTGTTTTCCATTCATCTCATCATGTACCTTTGGATTGTTTCCACTTTTTGGTTCTTATGACTAAGGCTGCTATGAATATTTGTGTACAAGGATTTGCATGAATATATGCTTTCAGTTCTTTTGGGTATACACCTAAAAATGGAATTGCTGGGTCATATGGTAACTCCATGTTTAACTTCTTAAAGAATTGCCAAACTGTTTCCAAAATGGCTGCATAATTTTACATTACTACTAGCAATATAAGAGGGTTTCAATGTGTATTAGTCCATTCTTACACTGCTATAAAGAACTACCTGAGACTGGAAAGTCTATAAAGAAAAGAGGTATAATTGACTCACAGTTCAGCAGGCTGTACAGGAGGCTTGACTGGGGAGGCCTCAGGAAACTTACAATCATAGCAGAAGGTGAAGGGGAAGCAAGCACATCTTCACATGGTGACAGGAGAGAGAGAGCAGAGAGGGATATGCTATGCACTTTTAAACAACCAGGTTTTATGAGATTTCACTCACTATCACTAGAACAGGAAGGGGGAAATTTGCCCTCATGATCCAATCATCTCACACCAGGACCCTCCCCCAACATCGGGAATTATAATTTGATACGATATTTGGATGAGGACACAGAGCCAAACCATGTCACAATATCTCCATACCCTCACCAGTACTTGTTATTATTATTATTTTTTTCATAGTAGCCATCTTAATGGGCATAGGATGATACCTCATTGTGGGTTTGATTTTCCTAATGACTAAAGATGTTGAGTATCTTTTCATGTCCTTATTGGCCATTTATACATCTTTGTAGAAATGCTTATTCAAATCTTGCCAATTTTTAAATTGAGTTATTTGTCATTTTATTGTTGAGGTGTAAGTTCTTAAAGTATTTTGGATACTAATCACTTATCAGATAAATAATTTGCAGATATTTTTTCCCATTGTGTGAGTTGCCTTTTCACTTTTTTAATAGTGCTATTTGAAGCACACAATTTAAATTTTGATGAAGTCCAGTTTATATTTATCATTATTGCTTGTGCTTTTGGTGTCATATCTAAGAAACTATTGCCTGATCCAATGTCACAAAGATTTATGCCCATGTTTTCCTCTGTGAGTTTTACAGTTTTGGCTGTTATATGTAGGTACCTGATTCATTTCGAGTTAATTTTTGTACATGGTATGAGGTAGGGATTTGTATTAGCTTGCTAGGGCTGCTGCAATCAGGTACCACAAACTGGGTGTTTTCAACAACAAAAATTTATTGTCCCACAATTCTGGGGGCCAGAAGTCTGAGATGAAGGTGTCAGGAGTGTTGGTTCCTTCTGAACCAAACTTTAAGGAAGATTCTGTTCCATGTCTCTCTTAACTTCTGGTGTCTTACAGGCAATCTTTAGTGTTCCTTGGCTGATAGAACACCGCCCCAGTCTCTGCTTCATCTTCACACGGTATTATCTCTGTGTCTTGTTTGTGTCCAAACTTCCCCCTTGCACCCCTACACCAAACCTTTTATTTTTTATTTTTTATTTTTTTTGAGACTGAGTCTCATTCTGTCACCCAGGCTGGAGTGCAGTGGTGTGATCTCAGCTCACTGCAACATTTGCCTGCCAGATTCAAGCACTTCTCCTGCCCTCCTGAGTAGCTGGGACTACAGGTGCACGCCCCCATGCTCAGCTAATTTTTTGTAATTTTAATAGAGACGAAGATTTCACCATACTGGCCAGGCTGGTCTCGAACTCCTGACCTCGTGATTCGCCTGTCTCAGCCTCCCAAAGTGCTGGGATTACAGGCGTGAGACACTGCGCCTGGCTCAAATTCCCCTTTTTATAAAGACACCAGTCATATTGGATTAGGGGCTTATCTTTTTTTAGTATGACCTCATCTTAGTTTAATTACATCTGCTAAGATCCCAT
This sequence comes from Macaca thibetana thibetana, assembly GCF_024542745.1. Lineage (NCBI taxonomy): Eukaryota > Metazoa > Chordata > Mammalia > Primates > Cercopithecidae > Macaca > Macaca thibetana. The sequence continues at coordinate 52,779,002 of NC_065581.1, read as the reverse complement.
TTCTGAATAAGGTCATGTTTGGTGTTATTGGGAGCTAGGGTAATAACATAAATTTTGATGAGGATGCAGGAGACATAATTCAGCCCTAAACAGGGTTCAACTTTATTATTTAGTATATGGAGTTGTCCCATTTTGTACATGTGCAAAAATAGTAGCATAAATTCTTAGAAGTTGAATTGCTGGATCAAGAGGTTATGTGCATTAAAAATTTTGCTAAATATCAAAATATTCTCTTTAGAGGTTGCATAATTTATTGCCTATGCAGCAATGCATATGAGTGTTTATTTACCACATTTTACTAACATGGTGTGTTCCCAACCTTTTTGACATTTACCTATTTTGTAGGAGAAAAAGAATATTTCATTGTAGTTTTAATTTGCATTTATTTTATTGAGACAGAAATTGAATATCTTTTCATGTGTTTAGGGGCATTGTGTTTCCTTTTCAGTGAAATGTCTGTTTATCTCTTTAGCCCATTTTTTCTAATGCAGTATTGTTCTTTCTTACTGATTTTAAAGAGCATTTTATGTATTAAGGATATTTGCCCTTTATTATCATTTCTCTCTTTGTTTTTCATTTTGGCAATTCATAAATATTTTTAATTTTTATATAATAAAAGATGTCTTCCTTTTATGGCTTCAGGACTTGTAAGATACTTGGTACAGACTTTGCACCTCTGAAATTATAGGAAAATAAAAATTCTGCCATGTTTCCTTCTAGTTAAAAAACTTTTTAATATTCAAATATTTGATAAATTGGGAATTTATTTTGGTGAAGTATATAAGGTAGAAATTCAGATTTAGTTTTTTTCAGTGATATTTACTCATTTTATTTACTGAATAAATAATTTATTTTGCACTTATGTGAAATGTCACTCGTGTCCTACCCTATAGCCTCATATTGATCTGCGTTTCTTTCTGGACTATATTTTATTTTACCATGTAGTTGATACCATAGTTACTATATAAGATATTTTAATGTCTGGCAGAAGACCTCTTTACACTTCTTTTTGAAATTTTGTTTTCTGGCTATTCTTGTTTATTTTTCATTAAACTTAAGAATCAGCTTGTCTAATTTAAGTACAAATTCTGTTTATGTGTCTATTGAAATTGCATTGATGCTTTAATTTATAAAGATATGTCACCTTTATGGTGTTCATTCTTTTGATCCATTTATTTTAGTTTTCTTATGTAAGTTTTAATCCATCCATTAAGTTATTCAACAGTATTTCAAAGATTATTTTTCAATTTTTTTTTACCTTCTTAAATTTTTTTCTTGTGAAGTTTGTTTCCAGATATTGTATATTTTATATCACGATTGTATATTGCTCTTATTCATTTAACTTCAGGGTATTAGTCCACCGAGTCACACTGTCCTCAAAGGTTTTCATCAGGTTTTGTAGATTCCGCTTTCTGTCCCCAACATGCCTGAAGGTAGTCTTGCTTCTGTACCCCTCCCCACCCTCAAGGAGGGTAAGGCTGTTTGGTGGCCTGACTGCCTCTCTTGTATCACCATCTGGGGAGATGGCAGACCAGAAGCATCGTTATACATCAGCTAGATCAAAGGCTGCTCCTCCACATGGAAACGTGTGCTGTGATAGCAGAACTGGAGCCAACTCTCTTCTGGCTAACATCTGCAGGGAAGAAATGGGGGTTTCTGTGGTTGCTCTTTAGTGGTCAGTAGAAAAATTCTGATGGCAGTGGGCGGTGATACCAGTCATTTCTGTATTTTCATAGTGACCTGAACCTAGTATGTGTAGTGTCAAATCACAAAGCTGGAAGGGCTAACACTATTATTTAAAGACGAGGAAAATGCTGACCCTTCAGCTCAGGGGCCATACTACAATGACCTGCTGAAAGTAGCTGAGCAATCTGTGGCCCTGACCCTGACTCTCAGCCACCGTTCCTTCCACCATGATGCTCTGTTACACGTGGTTTCTTAGGAAAAAAATATGTGTTATAGGATTGCAGGAATGATCTTTAAAATTTAGGGCAGAAGGAGTTTTCAGAGACTACTACCTACCTGTTCTGACTTGTGGCATGATTGTGTCCCTAGGTTTTACTCTTAAAGGTCTTCAGGATGCAGTGCTACCTCTCTCTGCCCTCCTGTCACTATTTCTCCCGTTCTATATGATAGTTTATGTATTTAACTCCAGTTTTTTCCTGCAGTTTGAGCTTTGCCTTTCTTTTGACTAAGGAGTTTCATATTTTAATTTCATTATATCCATCTTGTACATAATTAATTTTTGTCTGCCTGTATGGTTGGTGATCCCATCTGAATATGCTGTTTTTGTTACAGGAGGGCTCTGGGCCACCATCAGAGGCTCTAGTTTGGAAGGTGTTACCCTGGTATTATTTGGATCTTACTCTTGTGCTATAAATGTCACTACAAGCAATTCAAGCAGAATTCAGTGCAAAGTTCCACCCAGGGTAAGTGGATTCCTTTCATATCTCTTTCTCTCTGGGTGAGTGACCACTATTAACATAACGTTTTCAGTGAATCACTTCTTAGAACTAAGTGAACTGATATAAACTTCTCATCATGATAGTATGCTTGTAGTAGTTATATTGTCTGTTTTGCTATGAAGTGGGAAACTAACCCCACCAATGGAGCTTGTAATTAACATCAATTAATTTCTTTAAAAAGAAAACAACCAGGCAGTTCTGGTCTGTACTCTCAGTGAGTATTAGTGACACATAACAAATAAATTTAGCTAGTGCACATTCTGGGTGTTGACTTGCAAGGCTTATATATTGCGAAGTCTCCCTTCTCTATTAAGCAAACAACAAACAACTTAGTTTTCACCAGCAATTTTGTTTTCTAGTATGGGTATGAATTGTAGAACTTAGAAACTTCTAGAATGTGTGATTTCTAAGAAATATCTTTTTAATTATTCTCCATTTGCTTCCTTTTCCTCTTAAAAACAAGTCCCTAACCTCTTCCTTTCATTTCAATTAGTGCTATATCATGGCCTATTAAGGCATTTGAGTCTGGGCTCTTCCCTGGTGCTGTTGGGGAGAGTCACACTCACAGCTGCCGCTGGACTTTCTATTCAGAGTTGACTTAAGCAGTATCAACATTCCTAGCACACCCATGACCCCAAAATAAAGATCCCCTGGGAGATAAGTTTCAAAATATTCTTTGATCACTAGTCCTACATTTTAATCTCATCTAGTTCCTTAAATATTATGAAAAGCTAGCTTTTATATGTAAACTACATTCAATTCCAATATGTGGTTGTACTCTAATTTGTTTAACTCTTCCCTATTACCAGACATTTAGATAATTTCTAGATTTTTCTTACTGTAAACAACAGGGCTTTAATCATCCTAATAACTATGTTTTGGGGGTACGTTTCTTTTCTCAGGATAAATTAATATAAATTATAAAGCTTTTGATATGTAGTATCCAGTTGTCTGAAATTCCCTTTCAAATTATACTCCTATCATCATTGTGCAAGTGTCTGATTTTTGGCACTTTGGCTAATACTGGGTTATCACTTTATTATCTTAATATATATTTGCCATTTTAATGGGTAAGACATGTACTGCTTAATTTCTTTTACCAGAGAAAATAAACATTAATAAAAAGTGAATTTTACTTTTGATCCAAGTGATAGATGCATAGGTTAAAAGGAAAATAGTAAATTATGCTCTCCTGCCCCTCCTCTGCCTTCTTCAATTCCCTCTTCCTGAAAAAAACACTTTTAATTCTTTCAAATATAGTTGCAATACCATTTTTATGTTAAATCAATAAAACATGTTTATATTATTCTAACTATTTAAATGATGCTGGCAGAACCAGGTAGTATATTTTTTCTTTTATAGTTCTTTCGTTTTTTTTTTTCCCCCTAGAGTTCTTACTTTGTTTTCTAAACATGTCTTTTTGTTTGTTTGTTTGTTTGAGACAGAGTTTTGCTTTTGTTGCCCAGGCTGGAGTGGTGCAATGATGGCTTACCACAACCTCCGCTTCCCGGCTTCAAGTGATTCTCCTGCCTCAGCCTCCTGAGTAGCTGGGATTACAGGCATGCACTACCACACCCAGTTAATTTTTTTTGTATTTTTAGTGGAGATGGGGTTTTCCCATGTTGATCAGGTTGGTCTCGATCTCCCGATCTCAGGTGATCCACCCGCCTCGGCCTCCAAAAATGCTGGGATTACAGGTGTGAGCCACTGCGCCTGGCCAACATGTCTTTCTTATAAGTAAAATCCAACATCTTTTAATAAAAGTTCCATCATGTCAGTTATTCATTTTCCTTGAAGCTATCTCTGTTCTCCTGTTTCAATCTAGCCTGCTTATTTTCCAGGTTTATTCTACAGATTTTATCCTAGTGCTTACTTTGATTGCTTTCTTGGGTAGAGTCACTGTTTCTTGGGTTTTTTAAAATATATATATATATATAAAATTTTATGAGATAATATAACTATATTTTATATTAAATATAAATTATATATATTTAAATTATTATTTATTTTATGAGATAATAACCATAAGTACATCCTATAAAAGAATGTATCATGGAGAAATTTTCTGAGTTCTCACATGCCTGAGAGTACTCTCATACTTGATGGATAGTTTAGCTAGGTATAGATATTTATTTGAAATTGCCATATTTTTGCAGAAACAATTGGTGTGTTAATTGCAAATCATTCTTATTTACCCCTTAGAGCATGTCCTTATGCATCTAACATTGCACTTGACTACTAGTCCAAGCACTTATCACTCTGTGTTGGGGATGAGGGGCAGGATGGGGAGGGTGTGCAGGGTTTAGGGGAAGAGAAAGACTTGGAAGTAGCAAATATACCCTTTAAAAACAACTTTCTTAAAATTAACTTTTAAAAGTAATTCTATATGGAGTTCTCTTCCCTTAAGTCAGTCCCACTTTAAAATAGAACTGAGGTTTAATTTTTAAAATTGATTTTTCAGGGGAAAGATGGACACGTTGTGAATGTGACTGTGATCAGAGGGAACCATTCTGCAGTTCTTCCCAGAGCATTTACATATGTCTCTTCCTTAAATCCAGTTATTGTGACTCTAAGCAGAAACACAAGCAACATAGCAGGTAAAATATGTGATACTGCAAGATCTTTTTCTTCTTAGAGCATTGATCCTATAAAAAGGGCAATCAATATCCTCTGAAATTTATTATATTTTTGATTTAAGTTTTTTCCTGAAAACTAGGAGATTGCTTTTTTCATCTTAGCCATCATCAAATCAATCTCCTGATACTTTCTTTTCCATCTGTAAAATGGAACCATTGTACAGATGGGACAGTTTCCATCATGAAAAGGATGTGGGAATTCAAAAGTTACAATTCAAAATATGTTTCTTGAGCATTTAGTAAGTGACAATAATGATAGCATAAACATATAATAGATGTAATTTAATCCTTGCCACTAATTTATAGGATTATTAGCTTCAATTTACAGATAAGGAAATTAAGGAATGGAGAGAATAAGTAATTTGTCTAAAACTTGAATATAGGTCATCTGTTTGTATATACCAAGTACTTATCTACTTGCAGTTAACTGTAAAATACTTCTTTTTGACAGCAGGTTCTATTGTAGCAGTTATTTAATATAATTAGAGAATGGGATATTCTGATTAACTTAGAATTCTTGTTTCTTGAGACATTCTATGTATAAAAATAATGGATTCATTAGCACCTACTACATGGAATAATTTTTCTTTGATGATTCAGAGGATATGACAAGGTAGAATTATAATAATTTATTATCATGTAATTCCATATAGATTTGGAAGAGTAGCAGGTAACTTCCGTTTCTGGTGAACTGAATGCCAGATAACAGGGTTTGTGGCAGCCATTATCTAAGGGTTTATTGTAAAAAAACCATCATATTTCCCAAAGAAAAAGCCTGAACTCAATTTTTCTGGTACTGTTTTCATTTTCCATAGCCCAAGAGTACATAAATAAAGAGAAGTGTCCTTTAGCTTCCAATATTATTCAGTTCAGATAGTGCAGAAGAAGAATTTGCTGCCTCAGGCGACTGAAGTGTGTAAAATTCCTTAGTGGTATAGATTCTTCCCAATGAGGTAGAAAAGGGAGGGGGAGCTACATGTTATATTCAGATTCCAGTGATTTTTGGCTTTTAATAAAATTTCTTACCTGTAATGAAAAGAATAAATATGTTATATCAGTGCCTCAGAGGCATCTAGGATTAGCTTGACAATTGACCAAGAGCTCCAAAGTTATGTTGTTGATACATACAATGTAATGCATTCTTTTAAAAATTTATACTTGCATTTAAATCCTTCTACAAGCAGAATAAAGGGGAACATGTTATAAAATCCACAAAGTGTAGTAGCCTTTTGGGAATGCCTCTTTTAAGTTTGAGTGCTGCACATGTCCATCCAAGAGATGATGTTGATGATCACTGTGAGGCTGAGATGAAATGAAAATAAAAGCATAAGAGGGACCCAGGATGGGGAGTGGTGGTGAATTTGATGTGCAGGACCTTTAGTGTTAGATTCTACAGTCAGGAAAAATGGAATCTGCATGAATCCCAGCTCAACCACTTGTTAAAAAGAAGAACTTTCAAGAAATTACATTTAACAGAGTTTGTTTGAACAAAGACTAATAGTAACTTGTTGAACCAGAAAAGTTTCAGAGAACTGCACTCTGCCACATGAACAGGCAGCATTTATAGACAGAAAATGTAAGTGAGGCCAGAAACAGCTCCCCGTTTGCCTTACTGGAGCATGGTCTGATCAACTGGCAGCCTGTGATTAACTGAAGCTCAGGTAGTTGAGGCTTTCAGTTTATCACAAAGTTGGGTTGCCGTTCTTTATGTAGAGACTCGAGGTACAGAGACAGCCTTAGGCCAAATTTAGTTGAACTTACCATATTCCTTGGGTAAGATATTTAACTTCTTTTATCTTCAGTTCCTTCATTTAATAGGTGGGAATAATTCTTTCAAGGTAATCATGAAAATAGGAGATAAAGCAGGTAAAAGTACCTGGTCCAGGAATTGACATAGAGTAAGCACCAATAAATCTTTGTTGAAATGAATGCTATCATTTTGCCAGATATTGAATGCTTTATAAACAAGCCAAAGAAAGGCCCTGTCTACTGGCCCTATTTTTTTTTTTTATTTTTTACTTCTTCATAGCACCCCAGAATCCATTAGCTCAAAAGCCTGCCAATGCTAAATTCAAACTTTTACACATCCACTTGTTTTCAATGTAGCCAAAATAAGCATATTTTTAGCCATTTAAAGTCCTCTTGCTTTGCACGCCCCATGAAACTGCACCCATCAATCAGCCATAGGTAAGAAAACCCTGGGGCTATAAAATACCCTAAGCCTCTGATGCCTTTGGAGCTCTCTGTCCCAGAGGCTACTCACCAGGCTGCTGAGTGACGTCATCTGGACACAGAGCCCCCCCCTCTCTCATCTTCTCACCCCCTCCCAGTTCCCTTGCCTTCTTCCCTTTCTGGATGCGGGCCCTGTACTGCTGCCTGTGGAAGGTCTTATGCTGGGAGACTTCCTCCTCCTCTGTGAATCTGTCAAAATACCACCCACATAATGCTTGTTTTTTGCTACTGCCACTTCGTAGTCATGTCTTTTTCCTTAATCAGCACTGAAATCCCCTGAACTTACTACACTGAAGCTTCAGACTTCCCAGTAGAGACTGGGAAGACTTGCAGTCAAGAGAATGGGGAGCAAGGAAGAAAATAAAGTTAACTGAGGCGTTCTTGTGTACTATATCATGCCAGATTCTTTCCCAGGATATCTAACCTAATCCTTATAACAAACCACATGGGATGGGCTTTATTAACCATGTTATTGATGAAAAATCCAAGGCTTTGGGAGCTGTAAGTAAATCACCCAAAGTCACAGAGGTAGTAAAATGGCAGATCAAGGATTTGAATGCAGATTCATAGTCTTCCCACCACACCACATCCCTCTTCTTTGACTTTTCTCTTTCAAGCAACCTCTTTCTCCTCCTCATCTAATTGGCCATGGCATCCCATAGATACCAGCTCTGCAGTAGTCCTCAAACGTTACAGGCTAAAGGAGCTAGAGATGCTTTATTTAGTCCAAGCCATGTCTCAGTGGCCACACTGGGACACAGGAAAGGTGAGGACATTTATTTCCATTCCTACTGTTGCCCACTTGATTTGGTCCACTTGATTAAGACTATAATTGTCTGCAGATTGGATTTCTCCTCGTCTATCTTTTCAATTTATCTTATAGACTGGAAGAACAGTTTTAATCATATCTTTTCCTTGCTTAGAAGTCTTTGGTAGTCACTACCGTCCACTGAGTTAAGCAGACATCCCTCTGGCTTGGCTTTCTTGGTCTTTGGCCCTAGAACCACCATCAACTTGGCCTATCCCTACAACAGAACCCTACCTGTACCTTCCAGAATGTCACCCAATTCTCTTTTTTTCTCTCCAAGCCACTGGTTGATTGAGAAAGTGCTGTGAAAGGTTTTGGATAAAACCGTGGAATTTCTAGAAACAAATGATAAGCACCCTCTTCTCTATGACTTTCTTTTCGGATTTATCTTTCAAACTCCAATTCAACTCTCATCTTGCCCATTCCATCTTTCCTGATATTCATAATGTTGCTCTGATCTGAGCAATCCCAGTGCTTAATTTTCACCTCTCTTATAGTATATCTTTTACTGAAGCCATTTTGTCACCTATTTTGCTACCGTTGAGGCTTCTTTGAGGGCAGGGTCTGTTTTTAACTTATTTTGTGCCCCTTGCAGCATCTTCCTCGTAGTACTCAATAAATATTTGAGTTAAAAGAAATTGCATGAAAGTGCCCATAGTGTACGTATTTTAATAGAGTTGCTAATTAAACTAAAAAGGCATTAAAATGCAAGACAGAAGACTGGGCTCAGTCCTTGACTTTAAAATTTTTTTTTTTTTTTTTTTTTTTTTTTTACTAATTATTAATAGCCGTGAGGCTGTGGCTACTGAGCTTAGTTTCCTCAAATGCAAAGTGCCAGTCATATTAATTGCCCCATATAAATAATCAGGATAGTGTGTGGACCAAGTTGGATAACATACATGAAAGTACTCTGTCAGTTATGAGCTACTAAACTCATATACTGCATTACTGTAAGGTTCAGTGCACACTCAAATATAGCTTCAGACTTCTACCAGTAGAAAAGTGGAGGTTGAGAAACCAATATGTGGTGCTATTTGCTGGTTATAAAGACTGTTAGCTCTGCAAACTTCTTGGTTTGCCTTTGCATGAAAATAAGTTAGTGTCTCTTAAATACAATCGTACTGCCAATTTTTCTCTTTATACCATTGAGGTTATAGACCATATCTCTGTTAAAAGAGTTGTTTGGCCAGGCAACATGGCTTTCCCCCGTAAACCCAGCACTTTGGGAGGCTAAGGCAGGCAGATTGGTTGAGCCCAAGAGGTTGAGACCAGCTTGGGCAACACGACAAAACCCTGTCTCTGCAAAAGATACAAAAATTAGCTGGATGTGGTAGCACATGCCTGTAATCCCAGCTATTTGGGAGGCTGAGGTGGGAGGAATGCTTGAGCCCTAGAGATCGAGGTTGCAGTGAGCCAAGGTTGCACCACAGCACTCCTGGGTGACCGAATGAGATGTGTCTCAAAAAAAAAAAAAAAAAAAAAAAAAATGGTGTTAGAAGTTTCTTGAAAAATTTAGGTTGGTATCAAAACTCTTAGAGTATTATGCTTAGGGGTGACTGTGTATTTAATCCAAAAAGACAGTTTTAGAATTGAATAGATGGTTGAGCCCACAAACCCCACATCTCAGAGGCTAATGGATTCTTCTCAACACAGGCGGTGAGACCCTGGTCATTGGAGTGGCGAGGCTGGTGAACTATACGGATTTGGATGTGGAAGTCCACATCCAGGATGCCTTGGCTCTGGTTCACACACAGTCAGCGTGGGGCCTGGAGGTGGCACTGCCTGCACTTCCAGCTGGCCTCCACAGAATTTCTGTCTCTATCAATGGGATCAGCATTCACTCACAAGGGTGAGGTGGCCACTTGCGTTAATTTTAGGTTTGTTTGATGGTCTGGCATTCAGCTAGGTCATTCTAGTTTTGAGTTAGGTGTTTTCTTTTTCCCTCGGAAGTTAGGGGTTAAAGACATGAACATCGTAACATTGGAACACATCTTAGAGACCTTATACAGACAGTTTGCTCTTCTCCTCAAAATACATATGGCTCTTCTGGCTTACTCTTTCTTATCTCTCTCAGTTAGTTATTTCCTTACCATCTCCCTGTCTTCTGTAGGGTTGATCTCCACATCCACTACCTCACAGAAGTTTTCAGCATCGAGCCTTGCTGTGGGTCCCTGCTGGGTGAGTGGCTCGTGTGTGACTGTTATCAATTATCCAGCAATTCTATTTGCTGGATATTCAGACTTTGTTTCTGGATTAATTTGCCAGTGAGGTCAGAGAAAGGGGAAACAGGAGAGAAACTTTCCTCAGGCTCCAGGAACTGAGGGGTGTTTTTAAAAGGGTGTTAAAACTTGGTGATTCATTTGCTCAGGAAATTAAAGAATTTTTATGATAAGGACATATGCCTGTGCCTGCTCCTCTTCTTTTCCTTCTCCTCCTCCTTCTCCTCCTCCTCCTCCTCCTCCTCCTTCTTCTTCTTCTTCTCCTCCTCCTTCTCCTCCTCCTTCTCCTTCTCCTCCTTCTCCTTCTCCTCCTTCTCCTTCTCCTCCTTCTCCTCCTTCTCCTTCTCCTCCTCCTCCTTCTTCTTCTTCCTCTTTCTTCTTCTTTCTTCTTCCTCTTCCTCTTCCTCTCCTCTACCTCAGTCTCCTTCTCCTCCTCCTCCTCCTCCTCCTCCTCCTTCTTCTTCTTCTTCTTCTTTTTTTTTTGAGACAGAGTTTCACTCTTGTTGCCTAGTCTGAAGTGCAATGGTGCCGACTTGGCTCACTGCAGTGTCTGCCTCCCAGGTTCAAGTGATTCTCCAGTCTCAGCCTCCTGAGTAGCTGGGATTATAGGCAGCCATCATCATGCCCGGCTAATTTTTGCATTTTCAGTAGAGACGGGGTTTCACCATGTTGGCCAGGCTGGTCTCGAACTCTTGACCTCAGGTGATCCACCCGCCTCAGCCTCCCAAAGTGCTGGGATTATAGGCATGAGCCACTGCGCCCGGCCGAGATGTGCCTGTTTTTCTAATGAAAAGAGGATGAAGCATCGGATGGGTGGCACTCTAGAGTGGATATGAGAAAAACAAGGGCAGCATGTCCTACAGTCGCCCTTTAGATGCTGTGCATGCAAGGAGGGGAGGATTGAATCTGTGGGACTTCACTTTCCATGAGAGAGACAGATGAAGGACTCAGAAATAGAAACACACTTGCTGATACGGGAGATGGAAGAACAAGACAAATAGATCAATCACTAAAACTGTTTTCAGAAAGAATGGAAAGCAATCTAGTGACATGTCAATGATCATTGTGATCGTCTATAAGATAGCACATTATCCTTTTTGAGTGTAGTAAAATCCTCCTAAAAGCCATGTTGCACAGTTTGGTTATGCTGTGGGTCATGTTACTCCAATCCTGTCCTGAAGATGGGGTTTGATCTTTGGTGGCCTCTCTACTGGAGAGTAAGGCAAAGATTCTATGAAGGTAGCAGCAAATTTACCAGCACGATGCAATGACTTTTAATGTCTCTCCTGTATATGGAATATAGAATATATGGTACAATAAATAGAATACAATAGAATGTATAATATGTGGAATATTGGACTATTATATAGAACAATATAGAAGATAGAAGACTTCAGTGAATTTGATTTTTCATTAGCATATAAGTTGAATGTATACAGGACAATGTACAAATTATATATAGCATACAGGATAATATGTCCAATAATATAACATATGATAAGAAGATTAAGATATTTGATTTTTCATTAGTGTATAAGTTGATTAAAGTGGTGCCTTCTAGGATATACAAAGGTACTTGAAAAGTTTGTGTTAAAGACATCCTTCCTATATAACAATTTGTATTATTTTACTGTTATGTGAATTTACCACATCTGACTCCTGTCTAAATAATCACAAATTTAGCATTGGTGTGGGTGAGAAAAAATAATTGAGGTTTCACTAACACATGCCCTACCTTCCACTTAATTGCCCTAGGACTTGCACAGGTGCTGTGAGTTCTTAGTTAAGAATTTCAGCTGTAATATTTTGTTTTCCATATTCATACTTTAGGAGGGACCATCCTCAGCATCTCAGGAATAGGCTTCAGCAGGGACCCAGCTTTGGTTTGGGTACTTGTGGGCAATCAGTCCTGTGACATTGTGAACTTAACGGAGGCGAGCATCTGGTGTGAGACCCTGCCGGCCCCCCAGATACCTGATGCGGGCGCTCCCACTGTCCCAGCTGCCGTGGAGGTCTGGGCTGGCAACAGGTCCTTCGCCCATGGTCCTTCACCAAGCTTGGTGGGGAATGGCTTCACCTTCATGTATGAAGCAGCAGCAACACCAGTAGTCACTGCCATGCAAGGCGAAATCACAAACAGCAGCCTGAGCCTGCGTGTGGGAGGAAGTAACCTTTCCAACTCAGTCATCCTTCTGGGGAACCTGAACTGTGATGCTGAGACACAGTCCTTCCAGGGTAACTCAAGCCTGTCTGGATGCTCCGTCCCTCTTCACAGTCTGGAGGCCGGCATCTATCCTCTGCAAGTACGTCAGAAGCAGATGGGATTTGCTAACATGTCTGTGGTGCCCCAGCAATTTGCAGTGACGCCTCGGATAATGGCCATCTTCCCATCGCAGGGCTCGGCGTGTGGTGGGACCATACTCACTGTGAGGGGGTTGCTTCTTAACTCTAGAACGAGATCAGTTCGGGTTGACCTCTCGGGTCCTTTTACTTGTGAGATTTTGAGTTTGGGAGACCACACCATTCTCTGCCAGGTTAGCCTGGAGGGTGACCCTTTGCCTGGAGCTTCCTTCTCCCTGAACGTCACGGTCCTGGTCAATGGGATAACCAGTGAGTGTCACGGGAATTGCACTCTCTTCATACGGGAAGAGGCAAGTCCTGTCATGGACGCCTTGTCTACAAACACCAGTGGGTCTCTGACCACTGTGCTGATTAGGGGTGAGAGGTTAGGCACCACAGCTGATGAGCCGATGGTGTTTGTGGATGATCAACTTCTTTGCAATGTAACTTTTTTAAATGCAAGCCACATTGTGTGCCAGACAAGAGACTTGGCCCCAGGACCCCACTACCTGTCAGGTTTTTATACAAGAAATGGATATGCTTGTTCTGATAATGTTTCCAGACACTTCTACATTATGCCCCAAGTGTTTCATTATTTTCCTAAGAATTTCAGCATACATGGTGGAAGCCTCTTGACCATAGAGGGCACAGGCCTGAGAGGACAGAACACCACGTCAGTCTACATTGACCAGCAGGCCTGCCTGATGGTGAACATCGGTGCTGAGCTCATCCGGTGCATTGTTCCCACAGGGAATGGCTCTGCTGCCCTGGAAATAGAGGTAGATGGACTTTGGTATCACATAGGAGTCATTGGTTATAGCAATGCCTTTACCCCAGAATTGATCTCTATTTCTCAGAGTGATGGCATCTTAACCTTTGCAGTGGCCCAGATCTCAGGAGCTGCAAACATTGACATTTTTATAGGAATGTCACCCTGCGTGGGTGTCTCTGGTAACCATACCGTTCTTCAGTGCGTGGTCCCTTCCCTTCCGGCCGGGGAGTACCATGTCAGAGGCTATGACTGCATCAGAGGGTGGGCCTCATCTGTCCTGGTGTTCACCTCAAGAGTTATTATTACAGCAGTGAAGGAGAACTTTGGTAAGTCAAGCAAATAAGACAGCACACTTTCTTTATGTAAATGAATTGGTGGCTCCTTTCACTTCTGGGAAGTAGAAAATTAACATGATCTGCCTGAGGGAAGGAAAGAGAAGCCCACTGGCTTCTTACAATCCCAATTCCTTCCTGAGGCTTGTCTTTGTTATGCTCTGTTTATGAAACTTTTTAAATTTATCAAGGAAACTGTGCATTTCACTGCATATGCACAGTTTCACAGAAACTGTGCATATCAAGGGAACTGTGCAAATCTTTGATTGTATTTTGATTTGATGCATTAACTGAATTTGTGTTCTAAATTTGTGTTTTAAATTAGTATTTTAAATTTGTAAAATACAACTGGATTTGTGTTTTAAATTTGTATTTTAAATTAAATAACACCATTTGTAAGAGCTCATAATTTGATCATTTAAGAACATGAATGCCTTCACTTAGTTTTAGGCCATGTCTGCCAATTTGCTTTGTTTAAAATGTATTAAGTATTTTTTTTTTTTATCATTTTGTAATATTTCACAAGTGGACTCATATTTCAACAATAATAAGCCAAATGTATAGAACAATTAAACTGATTGAACTGTTTTCTCCCTTTAGATATACCAAAAATTGCCTAGGCTTTCCTTCCAGTGAAGAAAAGATTTCAATTTCTATTCACTTAAAGCCTTATTGCACTTGAGATAGTTCAAATTTAGTTATGATTTAGAAAGTATAGAAAAAATTATAGAAACAGAATCTTAGACTGATGAAGTACTAAGACATTTCTCAGAACAAATTTGGTCTCAGCTTGGTGGAACACTGTAGGGACTGAGATTTGGCTCTAGTCTGTCACTGATTTAACTAACTTATGCTTGACTTTTCTAAAACTCAGCTTCCTTATTTGATAAGGGAATTTGGACTGGATGATCCCCAAATTCCCCTTTCTACTCCCTAAGATTCCATGTTTTTATGATGGAAGAGCAGGGAAATAAGAAATGCATCTTAAACAAAAGCATTATTTTTGAGTTAGTCAAGTACCACCTAGACTTGGTATGAAGGCAGTAGTGATGCGAACTCTGTATCTCAGTGTGAACTAGAAATGTGGACTACTTTTACTCATACAAATGTCCCAAAACATGTACTGTTATTGCATCACTATTAACAATAGCAAAAGAGGAGAAATAATGGAAATTTCAATTGATAGGAAAGTAGTCAAATAAATTGTATCATGGCCCTATAATGGAATTCTAAGTAACTATTAAAATGAACTGTATCCATAGAGTTTTGGAAAAATATCTATGCTATACTTTGAAGCAAAAAAGCAAGTTCCAGAATGATATGGATAGAATAATCCTTTGAATCAGAAACATAGATGCTTAAAAATTCTGGAAGGAGCCATAAGAAACTCTATACCTGGATACCTCCAGGGAGGGAGTCAGGTGGTTGGAGGAATTTTTATTTTCATTTTATGGCTCTTTGAATAAAAAGTTTAAAAACTATAAATAAGCATTAATTTTCTATATAAAGCACAATAGGATGTTGAATGTGATTGGGATCAGACAGAACCAAGGCCAGAGCCTGAGTGGAGAGGAAACTGAGGCCAGCAGGCACCTCTAGCCAGTTGTGTGAATTCTGAGGATGTGAAAAGAAGGATGGGTAGTGAGGAAGCAAAGGTTTGAATTTTGGGTTGAGTAGAGAAGGGAGGTTTGCATGTATGATCATGAGCTTGTACCTTTGTCTTTAAAGGCTGCCTGGGTGGAAGGCTGGTGCATGTGTTTGGAGCAGGATTTTCTCCAGGGAATGTCTCAGCTGCTGTGTGTGGTGCTCCCTGCCGAGTCCTGGCTAATGCTACAGTGTCTGCCTTCAGCTGCTTGGTTCTGCCCCTGGATGGTGAGTAAAGATGCCACACACATACATTTTAAAGCATATATATGGGAATGATATTCTTTGGTTAATTCTATTTTTGTGATTAATGCTGTACTGACTACTAATTTCTCTATGTGTGCCTAGGAAAAGAATTTCTCTACTCCCCATATAAAATGATAGTTAGAATCTGGGGCCACCTGTTACAATGATTCATAATAACTTTTGTCATATTAATAGGTCAGTGTTAGGTGAATATTGAAACACTTATCACCTGTGTTCTTAACTGCAGTCTTAGGATGACGGAGGAAGTGATTCTGAATTCTGAATATTAGTTTCAATGACAGCTATAGGAGTCACGGAGGAAACAAGCTCTTGGCTTTGTTCTGAGGTGAGGCTGCTGAAGACATCTGCTTATTGGAGGTACCAGTAAAGGGATGGAGATTGTCAAGCTGGATATCACTTGAAAATTAGCTTTGTGTGTTCAGTTTTCGGTTTCTTATTACAGGCAAAAGAGCCAACACTCATGTTGTCTTCTTGTTCTCCAATGTTCACGTAATTACTTATTTCTTATTCAGTGAAACACCACAATTGCTCACTACTTTAAGCTGCGTAGCCATCATATAAATTGTGGTGTGAGAAGCCATGTCTTTGTGGGGAAAGAGATGAGAGAGGAAGTTGCAAAGCTTGGGGATTCACAACACACGGTAATACCCCACTGAGCTTCAGAAAAAAAGAGTCAGAAGGAAGAAATTCCTGTTATTACTACAGGACCTTACTGCATTTGAGATAGCTCATATTGAGCCAGGTGATTATCTTGTTTGCCTAATCGTAAATCTTGTACCGGTGCACTTAACCATTTACATACCTCCTTTCTGTGTAGTGTTGTAAGTTTTATTCCTAACTTATTTGTCTGCAACTTGAATGTGGGCTAAAGATTTACAGAATGATAAAAGCACCACATCACCTGAGCTTGGACGAGAATTTAATGATGGATAATGCTATTGTGATGGAAGTTTGTGCTGTGTTGTCTTATACAAAGAAGAGAAGGAAGAGAGGGAGGAGGGGGAAGAGGGAAGAGGAAGAAGGGGAGGAGAAAAAAATTTTTGTTTAAAATGCTAGAAATTGAGTTTCCTATTATCATCATGTATATCAGCACAACATTATGGAAGAGAGATAGGTTCCACAATGGGAAATTTAGGACACAATAGAAGATTGAAGTTGAAAACATTGTCTGTTTGATTCACTACCTCCTCAGCTTGGAACGGTGTTGTCGAGGATATGTGCACAATTAATGCTTGATGAGGAATAAATGAAAGATTGGGAAAGAGTGGAAACAGAAAGCTAAGACTGCACATTTATAGGCTCTAATTTTTAACTAATACTGCTACATTTTTTGAAAAAGCTTTCACATATACACTGCTCAAATTAATATACTTTTAAAAGCCCCGTGTTACTATTTCAAAACACTTAATTTCAACCAGTATAAGACAAAAGTCAATGAAGTTTCAGGGTCAGGTAAGTTGTGATATTTTAGGTTTTATAACTTCTAGGGGAAGAATAATGAAAAAATTATTGTGTTTAGAAAGATTTAGAAAAGAACTCAGCATTCCTTGATTTTTTTAAAGAGGAAAATGAGTTGGAAACTGTAACTATTTATATGGCCACTAGGTGTCACCAAACACTCATTGATTGTGCAATGCACACTAGAGAAATGCATAGTTTAACTAATTTTCCTTTCATAAAAAAGTCTTTTAAAAGACTTTCAATCAGAATGTCTAAAGATTGAGAGGAAATTGTGAGAGCCAATTCCAGAGGTTTCTTACTTAAGATCCAAGATGGGATTTGGGGATTCTGTTAACCTGCTGAAACTGGATGAAGCATTTCGAGTATATGATTGTGTATTTTTTTTTTCCCTAGGAAGTAGGTCTATAATGGACATCAAATTGTCAAAGGGGATATGTCTTAGACATTACTAGAAACTACTACTAATTTCTCCATTTTCAGACAGGATTGAGTACAACCAAGTTAGCTAAGAATCACTTGTATTTTTAAAGATTTTTCAGAGGAGAATTTCCCAGCAGCAACCCTTACTAGTGTTTTGCAATTGCTCTTCTCAGAGAAATCCATCCTCCGCCTAATGGATGCTCCCCTACTCTAATTTTTTCAATCTTAATCAGCGGGTGGTTCTTTGGAAAGCTGAGTAATCTCAGTTCCTCTATGGCGGTGGATCTGGAAGTGTGTTTCCTGGAGCAGTAGCTGCAGGGGCCTCACCTGGGAGCTTGTTAGAAATGTGAATTCTTGGGCCCTACTGAATCAGAAACTTTCCAAGTAAGCATTTTAGTATCTCACTTCTCAGCCCTCTCCGAAATCCTACATTCTTTTCTGATTTGAAGCTCCAAACGAGGAAGCTGTTCTATACAAGCAAGTTCTGGTCAAATTGGATAACATCGTAAGATGCCTGTGTGTCATCTGATCCCATATTTGTTTGTAAAATTATAGCGCCGTCTTGCTGGTTAATAAGCTTTCTGTTCCCTACTGTTATCCCAAGGGGTGCGTGTGTGTGCGCACGTGTTTCCACCATGGCTGCACACAGCTGGACTTTCCTCATATTTATATGATTTCCTTTTTTCTTTTGTAGTTTACTATCTTACTCTTTTCATTTGTTCTTTTGTTTATTTCTGTTAACTTCTCTCATTTACCAAGGTCGCTTTGAATTCTGACCCATGCTTTGAGTTTTTTTCTTCAGTTTGACTTTGTACAATAGAGTGATGTTTCACATTCCAGGTTACAGATAATGACCCTGAACTCAAACGTTCCTAATTATTGTTCTGTTTATGCCGGTGCCACAGGACTAATATGTTTTCTTTACATGTGTGGGGCAGGGGGAGTTAAAGCAGGGGGCTCTACAAATGTGCTTTTGCTATTTTGGGGGTCACCCATTTTTACCATCCCCACAAATTGTACTTCTAACAATAGGAGAAATTTACTTGTTCTTGTAATGAGTTGCCAAAACATCCTGTTAGGTGAAACTAATACTTTGTGTTTGTTTAAAATGAGCAAAATCTTTGCTCTTTGGCTTTCTTGCGTTTATACCTTGAATTATACCACGTGATGTTTTCATGGAAACTTTAACTTTTCCATAAGGCAGGGAAAGTGAAAGTGATTAAGGTCACACAGCTATTTAGTGGCAAAACTCTGAGTAAAACCCGTGGATTTTGATCCCCAGCCCTGGGTGATTTTCATAATCCAGCTTGTCAATTTGCATCTACTTAATCACTTTTAATGAATTCATTATTTTATAGGTGTGGAACTTGTTTTTATTTGCCTTAGGGGTTACTAACTGGAAAGTTCTTATGTTTTGTCTGTTCATACAAGAGTCCTACTGTCAGTCATTTTTATTGCTCTAATTCATTCAAAACACATTCACAGCCAACCTCCTAGGTGCCAGGTGCTTTAGAATATAACAGCAACAATAGTACTCTTTGGGCATGATTGCATAACTACAAACCCTCTCCTATGTACTTATCTCATGTAACCCTTGCTGCAGCACTGTAATGAGGCGGGGAAGCACAGGTCTAAGCCCACGGCCCTTGATAACCAACCTTTGTTGCATACTCACATGGGCAGGCTTGCTACAGAGGAATCGGGCTACAGAGATTTTTTTCTTTTTCCCTCTTTATTAAGGTTTTCAGACAGAGCTGCTCCTGAACCATCTCATGTGGAGCTTTGTTCATCTTCTAGTTAAAGATTGTTCCCAGTCTGCCTCTTGATGTGCTTTTTATATGTGTGTCAGGACTCAGAAAAAAATGGCCTGAGAGTCAGAGTGCTTCAAATACTTGCTTTTTATCTCTATAACATGTTAATGTTTATAATTATATGAAAAGCAAGAAATCCACAAACTTATCCAAGTCAATGAGACAAACAACCCAATAGAAAAATGGGCAAATGAGAGAAACAGGAATTTCATAGAAGAGAAAATATGAACTGTTACCAAACATAAAAAATTGGTCAACTTGGCCAGGCACGGTGACTCACGCCTGTAATCCTAGCACTTTGGAGGCTGAGGCAGGTGGATTGCCTGAGCTCAGGAGTTCAAGATCAGCCTGGGCAACATGGAGAAACCCTGTCTCTGCTAAAATCCAAAAAAGTCAGCTGGGGCGTGGTGGTGTGCACCTGTAGTCCCAGCTACTCAGGAGGCTGAGGCAGTGGAATTGCTTGAACCTGGGAGGTGGAAGTTGCAGTGAGGCGAGATTGTGCCACTGCACTCCAGCCTGGGCAACATAGCAAAACTCTGTCTCAAAAAAAAAAAAAAAAAAAAAAAAAAAATTGGTCAACCTAAAAGTAATGACTGAAATGCAAATTAAGACCACAATGAAATGCTATTTTACACACCTGATTGGCAAAAATTAAGAGTCTGATAATTTCAAGTGCTTGTAATTATATGGAGTAATGGGAACTTACAAATACGGCTGGTAGGAACACAAAATGGCACAACTACTTTGGAAAACAGTATGACACTATCTTGTAAAGTTGTACTTGTACCTACTCTTTGAATAAGAAATTTCCTTGATGGGCATGCACCCTAAATGAAATTTTGTGCATGTTTTTAGTAGCAAAAACTGGGAAATACCAAAAAGTTCATTGATAAGAGAATAGATAAATATATTGTGGTAGGTTCATGCAATACAATATTGAACAGCAGTGAAAATGTATTAACAATAGTTATATGTAGTAATGTGGATAAATCTTGAAAATATAATATGGAATGCAAAAAGCAGGCCCAAGAATATTTTATCTTGTATCATATTTTATAAAGTTCAAAAACAAGTAAAACTCATTCTCTGGTTTAGGGATACAAACGTGTATGATAAAACTATTTAAAAAATGTCAAGTGGTTATTTCTGAGAATGAGGAGGAAAGGGACGGACTTGGGGAGAAACACACAGATTTAAGTGTATTACAAGTGTTTTATATCTTATGTTGGCTGGGAAATTTACCAGAGGTTTTTTTATGATGATTATTCATATTTTACAAAAATGATACTTGCATTTTTCTGTGTACATTACACATACATAATACATTTAAAAAAAAGTAAACTGCTAACTTCATATTGCTGTTGGTCAAGGGAGGACATAGGAACTTCATTTGTGAAACGGACTAGAGGCCTTCGGTTCTCTCTGTGGTTCTTTTCTAACGGTGACTGTTTCCTGCAGTGTCCTTGGCTTTCCTGTGTGGCCTGAAGCATGAGGAGGACAGCTGTGAGGCTGCCAGACACACCTATGTGCAGTGTGATTTGACAGTTGCCGTGGGGACAGAGCGAATGCTCGAATCATGGCCTTACCTCTACATTTGTGAGGAAAGTTCCCAATGCCTCTTTGTGCCAGATCATTGGGCGGAGTCAATGTTTCCATCGTTCTCAGGCCTCTTTGTCAGGTAACCTTACCTTCTCCCTCCCTGAACTTCCCCACAAATGCTTGGCCAATGGACTGATGGAGCCATCAGAGAGTGTAGGCTGGGTGGGATGCGGACTGGCAGCCGTGGTAGGGGCTACAACTCTCTTGGAGGGCCCATTCCGTTGTGGATTCCAGCCAGCCTGCATATCAAAGCATCTCCTGTCTTTTTCAACTGTTCAAGAGAACATCTGAAAAATCTGCCCAGTAAACAGCTCGCTTTGTTCTTGCTTAGATTTTAATATTTATCTTCCGATCCAAAGCAACATCTGGTGAATGCCAATGGGGAAAAAGATTAGACATTATGAAAAACAGAAGGCTTTTTTCCCCGCTTTCCTTTTTCTTTTCTTTCCAAACAGATTCACAAGTATGAAAAAAAGTCATAGAGAAATCCAGAAGATTGTACAATGTTTATTCAAAAGAAGGAGGGTTGCATAGGCGGAATTACTGTAGATCCAGGATTTAGAAGCCATAGGCATGTAAGGGTTTTTTTTTTTTTTTAACTTAAAAAAGAGCCTGACAAATAAATACTACAACTTTCCAAGTGAATCCCCCTTTTCTAAACAAATAAAAAAGAAGTGTGACTATGTTAGTAATTCTGGATTGCTTTCATTTCAGCAAGGAGTTCCTTTCCTACATAGGGCGGTGTCTCATGGCTGAATATTGTCATGTAAACGTCTTTATTTCTTACCTAGATAGAGTGGCTACCTTTGATTATCTAATGAAGGCCTCTTTTCTTTTTCTTTTTTTTGAGACAGAGTCTTGTTCTGTCGTCAAGGCTGGAGTGCAATGGCACGATCTTGGCTCATTGCAACCTCTGCCTCCCAGGTTCAAGGTACTCTCATGCCTCAGCCTCCTGAGTAGCTGGAATTGCAGGTGTACACCACCATGCCCGGCTAATTTTTGTATTTTTAGTAGAGACGGGGTTTCACCATTTTGGCTAAGCTGGTCTCAAACTCCTGAGTTCAAGCAATCCACCCGCCTTGGCCTCCCAAAGTGCTGGGATTATAGGCATGAGCCACTGTGCCCAGCCTCTTTTCTTGTAAAATATGAAACTAAACAAGACCACTTCCCCACAGTGAAAGAGATAACCAGCTCTTTTCATGGCAGTCTGACTTTGGGATGTCCTGAGACAGTTTGTGTTTTAGTGTGAATTGGGCACCAGAGGTTTAGGTTTAGCTGGAGGAAAAGAGGAAACTCCTTGGCTGGTTGCTTTCTAAAAGGGCAAGAAGAACTCTGTTTAGCTCACACAGGAGATGGGGCACTGGGTATTGTACTCAGGTGAGACTAGATTTCAGAACTTACTGATGCTGGACACCAGAAAGTACATGTCAGTAGTTCCTGGCTCCATTGAATTCAGGGACTTCATCTGAATCCCCAAAACTCTTCCTTTGGAATTCTTCCATGCTCTTCCTCTTCACTGTATGGGGCGGCTGAGGCAACTGAGCCTCAGACCCCATTAGCAGTTATACCCTTCCCTATGAATGTTATTTCAGTAGTGCTGCTCAATGTTCTGACTATTGCAGTAGGCAAAAGTGGGTATGTTTTCTTGAGTAAGAATTACAATAAGTGCCCTATGATTTAAACAATGTTTAGTGGGGATGAGAGTGGAGGAAACTGGCAGTGGTCTTTGTTGCCAGTGGGAAGTGCAAGCGTCAGAGGACAATTTGCCGATTCACGAATAACCTTAAATTCTTTACACTCTGTGACCCAGCAATTTCTCTTCTAGGATTTTACTTTAAGAAAGCAGATAGAAATGTGTAATATTTATAAACAATTATGTTCTTTGAAGTTTCAGGTATCAAAAAAAATTCGCAATGAGACAAATTTTAGTAATAAAGAATGTATCCAAATGATATTTTTTAAGTTACCTTTAAAAATTAGGATGTAGAATATTTAACCAGACAGGGAGATATTTATAATATATTGAGAAGTGAAAACCATAGGTCTCAAAAGAGTATATCAATTTGATCCTACTGTTGTACATAGTGTGTATGTTTGTACACATATAGGTTACTAGAGAAAAGGCTGGAAAGATGTATCCAAGAATGTTGATGGTGCCTATCTCTAGGAGGCTAGAGTACTGACCATATTTATTTTCTTCATTGAGTTTTTATGTGTTTTTCCAGGGAACACAATGCTGTATCTCCCTGACATCCATAACAACTATGGGGAAGGGAGAAGTGCATCTGTGGCAAAAATTGTACCCTGTCTATTCATCCGTCCATCCATCCATCCATCCATCCATCCATCCATCCATCCATCCATCCAGTATATTCAACCATCCATCCATCCATCCATCCATGATCCATCCATCTATCTGGTATTGATCACATCCCTACACTGTTCTAGGTGTTGTGACAGGTACTGGTGGCTTGATGGTGGATGTCATGAAAGTCCCTGCCCTTAAGGGTAGAGAAGAAAGTCAGATAATAAACAGGATGATCACGTGTTGTGATAAGTGCTATAAAGTGATAGAAAAAGAGGGGCTACTTTAGAGAGTGTACTCAGAGGAGGCTTCTCTGAAGAAGTCTTTTATGTTAGGAAGAGAAGCAGGTGTCTTTATAGAGGGTCAGGCAGTGGCAGCAGCAAATGCAAAAGAACTGTTGAGTTTTATGACTATTCAGAGGCCAGGAGGGTAGGAGTAGATTGAGAAGGAGGAAAAGTGGCCCCAGATGAGCTCGGAGAGATATGTGAGGCATTGAAGGCCAAAGTAAAGAGTTTGGAATCTCTTGTAAGTGAAGATTAAGTAACTTCCCAAAGTCACACAGTCAAGCCATGGCAGCATCGGGACTGGAAGTCAAGGCTTCTGACGCAGTGTGCTTAGTGCAATGCTGTCCTGGCAGCCTCAGTGTGAGAGCCCTGGCTGAGCTGTGTGGGTTCAGTGAGGTTTCAGAGCCACAGGAAGCAATTTCAGGGGAAGTGAGGGAGAGAGAATGCCTGCAAAGTGTTTTCCTTCCCTATCCTAAGGAGCACAGCCAAGGTTACTTGCTTACTTTAGGGTCTAATCAGATCAACTAAAGAACGATAGTTTGGGAGTCAGGAGTCTTAGGTTCTAGTACAATCTTTGCCACCATTTTTACCCAATATTTTTAACCACATGCCCTAAAATAAATATTTGTGTGTGTGCAGTGTGTATGCATGTATATCTGTATCTATATCTGTACATATATTGATCTCTGTGTCTATATATGCTTATGTTGCGCATATATATGCTTATATTTATATTTAAATATGGTCAACTGTGCTTCTTAGCTCATAGGATTATTGTGGAAGAAACCATGGAAGAGTAGCTAGCTACTTAGAAGCTTTGAAATTTTGTAAATGTTAATCTATTTTGGATATCCTGGTGTCTCAGCTAATTTTGGTGATGGCTTTTTAATGAAAAAAATTTCTAGCAAGGTAGTTACAAATATGGAAAGAAGTGTGAGCTGAAGCTGGTAAACAAAAAGTCCAAGCTAACAGAAAGGGGTTTAATTCTTTTCAGAGCAAGAATAACATGCTTCGCGAAAACAGTCGGTTTCTAACAGGCAAACAGAGGGCAAAGTGACTCAGCCCATTTTACTTGTACCTCTGCCAGTCAGGAAAGGGCATAAGAAGGTTTATGAGAAGAGTGGAAGCCCAAGGCCAAGAAAGGCTGTAAAAGGAAGTTGGTCACTGCTTTCCTTGAGTTCAAGTTTGTAGTCTGAGATTATTCATAAACTGGGTACAAAAAACTCACTCTTACGATTGAGGACCTACTGCGGACAACGAACCATGAGAAGGGGTCACATAACAGAGGTGATGGGCAGATATTCTATGAACCTAAGAAAAGGAGGAATTCTGGAAATTTAGACAACTAAACTTGGTGTTATCCCTGACAAAATTCTAGAATGAACTATTCATCAGTTTGTGAGCCTTCAGAAATGAAACTAGCCATCTGGAAACTGATTCACGAAGAATGTGATGGTGCGGGAAACCAACTTCATTTCCTTTCTGATAGGTTTATAAGTGACTTATGATATAAATACAGAGGGAGACCTTCACAAACTATTCCAACAACTTCTCTACCCCCAGTAGCAAAAAAAGGTTCTAGGTGCAAAGCCCAAAGTGGCCTGACGCAAGCCTCAAGTTGCTCTGAAGTGAGGAGTTTTAAAAGTCTGCGTGACTTTTGCATTTGATTCCATCACATTTCTATATTGATCTAAATATTACATTACATTTTAATTTAAAAGTTAAATTACTTTGCTTTTCCTTTCTGAATCTTGGAATATGACTGACGCTCCAGGAGCAAAGGATGGATTCATCCTGTGGCTTTGTCTGCCCTGTGGAAGAAGGATCAGTGAATGGATTTACAGCTAGATCACAGGCTACAGATTCAAAATGAATTTGAGCAATGGGTCTAAACCGTGAGAGAAATGTAACAATAATAAATGTAAATTTTCACATTTACATTTTTAACGATAATACTACTAACACTACTACCTCTAACAGCTATAACGCGAGCTGCCTTTATTGGGTTCTTATTGTGTGCCAGGTTCCATGCTAATCGGTTTATATGCTTCATTTTGCTCAGTTTCTTCAACACCTCCACAAAATAGGTACTCGATTATTGGCAACTCCATTTTATAAATGTGGAAACCAAAGCTTAGCAAAGTAATGTCTTCGATGTCATGTAGATGGTAACTATCTGCCCTGGGATTCAGATCCAGCTGATCTGCTTCTGAGCCTAAGCTTTACATGCCAGTGCTTCTCAGAAAATCGTCTGAACAAGCACAGCATGGTGAAATCCTCAGAAAACTGCAGCTCTGAGACTTTGAGTTGACCACTATCTAAGTATAAGCATGGTGGCTTCAAAATGAACGCAGTGTCAGGTGCCGTGAGAAGGAAGCTCAGATAAAGGTGGACCAGAGCCCCAGTGGTCAGCCCAAACAATCTGCCTGCAGATCTGAGTGGCATGATGTTAACATATTGACCAATCTACATTATTAGGTCTAGAGGACTTTGGGTTTGGAAATCATGCCTTAGGTAGATACAGAGTGGAGAACATTTTAGCATGAAGAGAAGATTAAGTAGTGAGATGTACTAGTTATCCCGCTCATTATTTCTAGCAAATTGTGGAAGAAAACATTTTGACATTGATTTGAAAAAAGATGATAAGGTTTGACACGGTGTACAGTTTCTCAACTGGTGACCTTTTTGCCCTTGTCTCCACCCTTCCTGGTCTTCCCATGGGATCTGCCATCCTCCTGGCTGATGTACAATCAGCATTTCAAAACTTGACAGCACTGCTCTGGGAAACAGGACCGTCTGGTTTTGACCTCAGAGCTACCATAGTTCTGTGTTCGACTTTCTGAGAATCCTTAATCTCTTTGGGTTACATTTTTTATACCTCTTCCTAATTTATAGGCTGAAATTAGATCATACATATGAGATTGTTGACAAATATGAAACATCATGCATTATTACTGATAATTTTTGAGTTGGTTGCAAAAATGCCTACAACCAGGATGATTCTTGAATAAATATCACACCTGTTGAGGATGACACCCTTCACTATCCATGCCCTCACCTTCTCTAGATGGCATATTTTTAGACTTTCTGTAATGCTACACTGCTGACTTTTATCTTAAATCCAGTCTGGCTTCTCCCCTTAAAGCAAGAGGACTTTTAAAGCGAGTGGCTGGTAGTATAACTGGCACATATATCGAATCTCCTTAGTCTGGGCTGTTAAGTAAGTTTAATTAATTTACTAAGTTAATGTTCCACTGCTAGCAACAGAGCCTCATTGCCATCAGCTGGGGAGAGGGAATTGAAAGCCTAAATGAGCTCATTTTTTCACAGTTGGAATTAGGGACCAGTTAGCCAGTTGTGTGGGTTTTCCAATTTCTCCATCTGCCCTGGAGGGATTCAGGCAATTACTCCCCCAACACTAAGTATGAGAAAGAGCAGGAAGAGGGAAGGGGAAAAGAAAAAAAATAAAAACAAAAACTCTCCCCAACATTTGTTTCCCTTTTGGGAACTGGAAGTATTGTCCGTGCATTTCTTGTTAAGCTGGGCTAGAGGTAGCTTTTGCTAATGTTTTTAATAGATTCAGAAAAGAGAAAGGCCTCAGTGAAAGATATTTACCATGTGCATTTTCATTGCAGGGTGTGCAGATAAAAGGAAAAACAAATAAACAATAAAATAATGGAAACAAAATTACAGAAATTTGCAAAATTTGACAAATGGTGGCCTGTAGTTGCCACAAGCTAATGGCTTGCAATGATTAATAAGAGTAAAAATAATTGCATTTCATTAAGATTGATGACACCCCATTTAACCTCCCCTCTCGTTTCAGCCCTAAAGTGGAAAGAGATGAAGTTCTCATCTATAATAGCTCCTGTAACATTACCATGGAAACTGAGGCAGAGATGGAGTGTGAGACGCCCAATCAGCCAATTACCGTCAAGATTACTGAGATACGGAAACGCTGGGGCCAGAACACTCAGGTATAATCAAATCTTTTTTACAGACTGATTCAAACAGCTCAAATTAAATTTGTAATATTGTGTACATTAAAAAAACAATTTAGTCCAAATGGCAGCGATATATAATATTAAATGCGCTCAAACTTTGAGGAGCTGGTCTAATGCACAATATCTGAATTCATAGTTAACTCTGGTTAATCATATATTTTCCCAAAAATAAATGAGTGCTGCCCAGGCTCTTTTAAAGCAAATTCTGAGCAGATAATCTCCTTGGCATTTTGTCCTGATTTCTGCATGCATGTTTGAAAGGGGCTCTCTGTGGTTTATTTCTTCACAAAATAACTGGCCTGCGATTTAACCCAGCCCTACTGGAAGGTTCCCAAATCACTCAGCCATCCTCAGCTTGTTGGGACAGCAATGTCTGCGGGTCCATTCGGTTCATCTCTGTGCCATGCGGGAGTACGGTGGAAACTTCAGGTTCTGAGGGGATTACATGGACATCAGAAATGAAAAGGACCACAGGGTCATTTGGTCTAGCCTCTCTGCCTCGATTCATCCATTTTGAAATTGTCTAAACCACTCCCTCCAAGTGGCTCTTCTAAAAGTGTGTTTGTAAGTCCCCAGAGAGGAATTCCACAGCCTTCCCCGGGAATTTGCAAGAATTGCAATCAGAGGCTCAGGGCTCTTTGGAAATGGATCAGGTAATCTTTTACAGCTCCCCAGGCTTCTCACAGCACACAGATAAAAAATAATATTTATTGAGCACCTACTCCCTTAGGTGTCTTTCTCTTTATGAAAGCAGTTCTCAGATTTTTCTCTTTTTGTCTCTTTTATTTGGAACAAACATTTATTGAGTGCCTATTATGTGGCACTCGCCATACCAGATTCTCTTGTGAATGCTGCTTCAGTCAAACCATCCTAATCCAAAAGTCAGTTCCCTGGCTTCAAAATGTGTGTTTTTCTATAACTTTTGTACTGGTGCTGAACATGTATGTGATGGCAAACAACATTTTTTTTCTGTCCTTCCTAAACTGTTCCGTGCCTACCTTACCATGCTCCTGGGTCCTCACCGTCCACTCTGTGGCCTCTGCAGGCTTCTCCCTTGCCTTGACTTTCCCTTCAGGTGATAGCCCAGGGCTGTCACTTCTCGCTTCATTGTGTCCCCCACAAACACCTCTTCCTTTCAATTTACTGCCAATTTTAATTCTCTCCAGAGCTGCTGTCCCCCAATGGCACTTCCACTTTATTCTGTGCCTGTTTCTCAGCAGTCAGCTGTCAGTGACGTTTCACAAGTGTATTGTCGTGCGCTGAGACTGCTGTGGGACACTGGGGGATCTTTAAGCCTCTCTGGGCTTCAGTTTCTGCTGGGCGCGCATAATAACCTGGTGGTGTTGGGATGCTTAGGTGAGCAAATGCTTGTGAAAGAGAGGGAGAGGCGGGCTGACCTAGTTTTTAAGTGCATGGACTTTGGAGCTAGACTGCCCAGGTTTGAATACATCACTTGCTTCCTGGGGGACTTCAGTCAGGTTCTTTAACCCCTCTGTACTTCAGTTTTCTCATCTGTAAAGTAGGAACAATAGTAGTTCCCACTTCATAGGGTTGGTGTGAGCCACTGAGAGCTGCATCTCACACATGATAAGTGTCCAATGTTAGCCATTATTGGCAGTGCTAGTTCACTAGTCATAGTGCTAGAAAATGATATGAATTTATTTTTCTATAGTGCTTGCTGCTTTGACTAGATCATTTCACTTCTTAGATTTATTTAATTTCCCATCATCTCAAAGTCTAAGTTTGAAATTTTTTAGGCTTAAATGCCTCACTCATTTAAAAATCCTTATGTGACATACATTTGAGTTTCAGCAATGTTCGAAGTTCTCTACCATGTTCTGAAGGAGATTAAAAAAATAATATGGAAAGAGACCCCACCTTTAAGAGATATTTGGGAAGTGAGGCCTTATGTGGAAGTAGTTAAGTTTCAGAAAAAGGGTACATAGAGTCAATTCATCACGGCTGGGTGGAATGTTGGATGCCATCCAGACCAGCCAGCTCATTTCAGAGATGAGTTAACTGAGATTGATAATGAGGGGTGATTGATAAAGGTCACACAGGTAGTTATCTGGCCTCCTAACCCATGTGGCTATAGTCATTGTGGGGGAAGTAAGCCATTCAGGAACCAGGACTGTGTGGTGAGGCTAGTGCCAGTGTGTAGGGAACTCCAGTCCTGAGGGGGTAAAGAGCAGATGGGTACCATCGTTGTAGGTTTCAGGTGTGATGTGTTACACTCAAGTGTTATTGATAATGTCATAGTTTTGAACAGTCTATTGGGAGCAGGACCCTATCAAGTAGCCAGGAGTGCATGGGGGAACAATGGCAGGGATTTATGGCAAACTCATCTGAACTTATGACTGCATTTAGCTCCAGTGGGACCCTAAAGAATAGAATAAAAGTCTCAGGCACACATCCTGTCACATCGACTGGATCAATATGGTGGAAGTTAGGAAATAACTATGGCTGGCACACAGTGGCCTGGAGTCCAGAAAAACAACATTCTATGTAATGGGAAAATTGTTAATTCTAGGTTCTACTCTCGTTAGGGTGGTTTGGTTTGATTTAGGAACTGGATATAATGAAGTCTATAGGTGAAGGGCTTATAACTAAGTGACTATATAATTTATCACCCAAACCAGGATGCTTTTGATAGTGCAAGGTTCACAATGAATAATTATGCTGGGATAGTATGTCACCTTTGTTGGGGTGTGTGATTACCCTACCTGGGCTTGGGAACAGAACAACTTGTCATACATATGTGATGCATGGTTACCCTACCCATGTTGGGATGTACAATTTCCCTACCTTGGCCTGGGGAAAACATGACACCAGTATTATGATGTGTGGTTATCTGGGCCTGGTCCTGGGGAAGACCAGCACCAACAAGTGCTTAATCAGGACTATAATCCTGGTCCCCAGTTCCAAATTCAAGAATTCCTTGTGTGAGAACCTTGGAACACTAGAAAAGGAAACACTTCTACACTGCTGGTGGGAATGTAAACTAGTACAACCACTATGGAAAACAGTGTGGAGATTCCTTAAAGAACTAAAAGTAGAACTACCATTTGATTCAGCAATCCCATTACTGGGTATCTATCCAGAGAGAAAGAAGTTAATATACGAAAAAGATACTTTCACACGCATGTTTATAGCAGCACAATTTGCAATTGTAAAAACATGAAACCAACCCAAATGCCCATCAGTAAACAAGTCGATAAAGAAATTGTGGTATGTATATACGATGGAATACTACTCAGCTATGAAAAAGAACAAATTAATCGCATTTGCAGCAACCTGGTTGGAACTGGAGACTATTATTCTAAGTGAAGTAACTCAGGAATGGAAAACCAAATATAGTATGTTCTCACTCATAAGTGGGAGCTAAGCTATGAGGATGCAAAGGCATAAGAATGATACAATGGACTTTGGAGACTCAGGGGAAAGGGTAGGAAGGGGTGAGGGATAAAAGACTACAAATTGGGTTCAGTGTATACTGTTCTGGTGATGGATGCACCAAAATCTTACAAATCACCACCAAATAACTTACTCGTGTAACCAAATGTCATCTGTTCCTCCAAAATCTATGGAAATAAAAAATTTAAAAAATGTATTTTTCGGCCGGGTGCAGTGGCTCAGGCCTGTAATCCCAGCACTTTGGGAGGCTGAGGCAGGTGGATCACCTGAGGTCAGGAGTTTGAGACCAGCCTGGCCAACATGGCGAAACCCCATCTCTACTAAAAATACAAAAAATTGGCTGGGTGAAGTGGCTCATGCCTGTAATCCGAGCACTTTGGGAGGTTGAGGCTAGTGGATCATCTGAGGTTGGGAGTTTGAGACCAGCTTGGCCAACATGATGAAACCCTGTCTCTACTAAAAATACAAAAATGAACCGGACATGGTGGCGGGCACCTGTAGTCCCAGCTACTCGGGGGGCTGAGACAGGAGAATCGCTTGAACCCAGGAGGCAGATGTTGCAGCGAGCTGGGATTTTGTCAATGCACTCCAGCCTGGGCAACAGAGCGAGACTCTGTCTCTAAAAAACAAAACAAAACACAACAAAAAAAACCCCAAAATTAGCCAGGTGTGGTGGTGCCTGTAATCCCAGCAACTTGGGAGGCTGAGGCAGGAGAATCGCTTGAACCCAGGAGGTGGAGGTTGCAGTGAGCTAAGACTGTGCTATTGCATTCCAGCCTGGGTGACAAGAGCAAAAAACTCCATATATATACATATTTTTTTTAGTGACCTAGATGGGAGGGTGTGAGGCAGTGTGGGAAGACTGATAAGATCAGTACTTTGTTAAAAAATATCAAAGTGGCTCAACAACTCAATTTGAGGTCCTGATGTGTTTTTATAAGCTAGATGTTTCTTTCCATTGCTCCCTGCCATTGAGAGGGGTTTAGCCAAGTGAGCAAAAAGTCACTCCCACACGCTTTAGGGCCTTAGGACTGCCTACTAGATTCTAAGAAAAATGCAAATCGTCATCTTATTACGAGATAACTGGTTAATATGTTCCTTTTCAAGACTGGCAATAAAAGCTTAAACCAACAACAAAAAAAATAGTTACGCAGGTTTTCCTTCCAAAGAACTTTTGCGATCCTTCAATACATGAATACATAATGTGGATTTCTAGGGAGTGCTGTGGTGTGGATTGTTACCTAAACTTTGCCTGTGGAACTCTTTATTCCCAGAATTTCTCTTGGGACTGGCATCTGTCCTGCTGCCTTCACTCTGGGAAGTGTCGTGTTTGCCATGGTCTTCCCCTCTCACAGAATAGGGGTATCTGAGGTGGGAAAGGTCATCTTCAGATGGGGCAGCCAACTAAGCTCTATTAAAGTTAGTGGCATTTGTGCTATGCCATGAAGGACAGGGTTTAGGTATTCAGGATGCAGAGGAAAGGCATTTCTGGTGGGGCAAACAGCATGCACAAGGCACTGAGGCTAGAACCCACAGGAATAGCAAGAAGCATGGTGTGTGTGAAGGGGAACGGTGAGTTGTAGGTTTGGAAAGGTGGGCTGGGATTGGATTGTGATCTAGAGGTAAGCATTTGGTCCTTTATGCAGCAGGTAACAAGTAATCCCCAAGGAGTCAGTGCTTGATCAAAGGTTAGCTGTAGTCACATTAATCTGGCAGTGAGGTGTGGATGACCTGATTGGTAAACCGACAAGAGGTAGAAGCATCTCAGACAGGTGAGAATAACTGGGGCAGGGAAATGGCAGAGGGAGTGGAGAGGCGACACACTCAATATTCAGTACTTGATAACTTGTGTTGGACAAAGTGTTCAAATTTGTGGGAGACTAAATGTGGTAGGTAAGAAAAATTGTGGGCTGGCTTTTCAAAAAGACCTTTTCAAAATTTTCAATGCTATTTATCTATGCTCGTGACTTCCAGGTTGGGATCTCTGATCCAGAATTCTCTCCTGAACTTTGTTTTTTACTTTATTTACTTATTTTTTTGAGACTGGATCTTGCTCTTGTCACCCAGGCTGGAGTGCAATGGCATAATCGTGGCTCACTGCAGCCTCACACTCCTGGGCTCAAATAATTCCCCTGCCTCATCCTCTGCAGTAACTGGGACCACAGGTGTGTGCCACCACACCCAACTAAGTTTTAAATTTTTTTGTGGAGGCAAGGGTCTCGCTATGTTCCACAGCTTAGTCTTGAATTCCTGGCCTCAAGCAATCCTCCCACCTTGGCCTACCAAAGCGCTGGGATTATAGACTGGAGCCACCACGCCCGACCTCTTCTGAATGTGAGATTCCTGTACCTCACTGTCTGCTGCTGTTGTCACTTCGATGTCAAAACGGCATCTCGAGTTTAGCAGGTTCTAAATTGAACAACTGATCTCCACTACTTCCTCCCCCATAGTCCTGAACTGAGTTGGTGGCAACTCTGTCCTTTTAGTGCTCAGGACATGGAGGCATCCTTGACCTTCCAAAACCCGCATCAGATTCGTTAGGAAATTCTGTTGGCTCTGTCTTTCATTTGACCACCTTGCAGCAATTCTACTGCTACTGTCATCATCGGCATCATCTCTTACTGTTTATTGCAAGACCTCTCAGCCCTCCTCTCTGCTTCCACCCCTACCTCTGTTTGGTCTATTCTATTTAATAATAGAGCCACAATGATCCTTTCAAAATATGTCAGATAATTTCCTTCTTCTCCTGAAAGAGGGGCTCCCAGACTCTCTCACAATAACATTCAGTCCTTTTACTGACCTCAAGGGCCATTCCCTGCACCCCTCACCTCGCACCCCAATGCCCTGTCCGGCTTTGTCTCTCATTTCTCTTACCTTCACCTGTTCTGTTCTGGGCACACTGGCTTCTTGCTATTCCTGCAACATGCCAGGCATGCTCCCACACTGAAGCCTTTGCATTTGCTGTTTCCTCTGCTTAGAATTCTTTCCCCCTTCTTTTTCAAGTACAATCTCCCACTTGAACTTTTTGCTGAAATGTTACTTCCTCTATGAAGTCTTGCCACCCTATTGAAAATGGCAGCCCATTGCCACTGACCCTATATATCATGCTTTTACAGAGTTCTTATCACCTGCTAGCATACTACTTAAGATACTAATTTATTATGTTTGTTGTTTGGTGTCTGACTCTTCTTGCTAAAATATGATCTCCAAGAAGGTAGAAAGATTTGCCCGCTGTGTTCCCTGGTATGTCCCAAGAGCCTGAACCAACTATACTAACAAACAGAAATACATGCAGAAATACAAATACAGAAAGTTTAAAAAGCCTTCCCATATGCCACTTCTTCAATATTAGCTCCTGAAAGTTACATCTGAAAGGAAATACACACATACACATACATGTACATGGACCCATTTGCACACAAAGATGTTACTTATATTATTTATATTGTTTTTCAACTTGTATGTTTAAAAAATATAGTAGCACACTATAACATGAGCTCCTTGAAAAGAGGGACTTTCTTTTGTTGCTGCTATTTTCCGAAGACTTAGAGCTAGGCCTAGTACATAGCACAGTACCATAAAGTTTTTATGGGTTTCAATTAAAATTATTGAATGCATGAATGGATTTATAAAAATACAACATAGTCATCATTTTAGTTTAGCACATGTAACATTTTCTTTTCCTTCACAAGACATTGACTATACTTACTAGGTATCACACACTGTGATTCAGTGAAACAACATAAAAGGTATTAGAAAACGAAGAAGAGTAAATCCTAAAGAGTGCTGGAAAACACAACAGGGTGCCCCAAGACAATCAGAGGTTTTGAGGGTTCTCTGAAGCACAAATAGCAGTTTGGGTTAGATGGGTAGAGAATCCACAGTAGAATACACGCAACCCAAAGCAAGTTGAGAGGAAATTAGAATATAGGTACACTTTTCAGTGGAGCTCTGGGAGAAATTCCACAAGTAGGAGGGGACAGACATTGGGGAAATTAATAAGGACTGCTATATAGACATTTCCCTTCCATCTCTCTCTCCCTTTCTTTTTCTCTGTCCCTGTGTATATGCTTGGATCTGTGGCTCTCAAGAGGAAGTGTTAAGAGTGGCTTATAAACAAAGAGGGAATATTTGTCTGGGGAAGGAGATTGATTCGGTCCATTGTGGATGTTAGGGCCGATGTTAATCAAAGAGAAGCTAGACCTCCATGACAGACTTGGAGAAAGAGAGAAAGGAAGAAATGAAGAAGAAAGAAGCTTCTCTTCATTTCTACCTCCAAAAAAAAAATTCCTTTACTTTTATTTTGCTCATCCAGTGTCTTACCCAGAAATTTCGGCTGTGGTAAGTTGAAGAGGTTTCTCTGAACATCTAATCTGCCTTGTCAGTGGAAAAGAAAGTCTGAAATAATGCTACTAAAGTTCTCTGGGAAATGATTTTGAACCTAGAATTCTATACCCAGTAAAATACTATTTGGAATGAG
Source organism: Macaca thibetana thibetana (assembly GCF_024542745.1). NCBI lineage: Eukaryota > Metazoa > Chordata > Mammalia > Primates > Cercopithecidae > Macaca > Macaca thibetana. The sequence continues at coordinate 52,743,509 of NC_065581.1, read as the reverse complement.
AACTAAATAAATATAAGGTACACAATATTTAGGAAGTTTTTCTCCTTTTTGCACTCTCTAAAAAGTAATGCACTCTGGTGAACTGTAAATGAATCCAAGAAAAAAGATGATATGGGATTCAAGAAAGAGATCAATAAAGAACTTGGAAAACAGCAGCAACAAAGCAAACAGTGTTGATAATGTCATTGTGAAGCTTAATATAGTTGTTAAGAATAGATCCTTAACAGGACAGAAGCAGGAGCCTCCTGTTTCAAGTAGGTAAAATGAAAGAGCAAGAAACAGAGGCATAATCTCCGTCTTTGATAAAATGAAAAGACATTTGTAACACAAACCTCATTATATGAAGATGAAAGGTAAATGGGAGAATGGCAAATGACTTAACAGAGTGAAGGAAAGTCAAAATTAATTGCCTGAAAAGGGAAATTTAGATAAATAGAAGACAATTTGCCCCATAGTACTCTAGAAAACTTTGGATTTAGAGAAGTTTAGGTATTAGAAAATGAGCATGAGGCAGGATGCTAAAATGAGGGGGTGGTGATCCTTGAGCGAATGGAAACACACTAGGAATGTGGCTTTCTGTCTGAGATTGAGTTCAGGGAAACCCAAAAATCTCTTTTTGGGATCCATTTCTCTGTGCTCTCAGTTTCTAATCAGAAATTAGAGTTCAGACCTGCTAATACTGGTGGAATTTGCAGGGAAAGACACCAGAGAGGAGAGAGCTGTGCAGAAAAGGAACTCTAGAAATCTGCAGGGGTCACTTGAGTCTTTTGCCAAATAGTTAACCAATCATGTAGTGAGTATATTTCTATGAGGTTTGGCAGACTATAGCTACTGGGAGGCTTGAAGCGAACATAGCCTCTAAGGTACTGGGAGTACTTTGGAACAGCACGGTACTAGAAGATTTCAAATGCTGACTGGTTAGAGTAGAGAAACCCCGCTCAACACCGCTGATTTTCAAATTAGCCTCTAAATAGCTGTGCATATCATGAAGAAAATATAAAATTTGTCACATAGCTGGATTGCATGAATTTTCTAGAAGAATCTCCTTAAACAAAGTGGGGATAAAAATAAGCAGTGTGGTTATTAGTGAGTGTTCGCAGCTCACTATCATTAGTACTAGAGATCATTTTCTTAAGTTAAAGGTACTTTGATTAAAGCTGTGGCATTGAGTTGAGACCTCAGAAAAGTCACACTTTAGGAATAAAATATTCTAGCCCTGGAGTAAAGCTACTCTAGACCCGCTGAATGGATCCTGAAAACAGGGCTTAACAAAATTAAACTGTTATTCGTAAATTAATTGCCTGCTAGAGCAAAGCTCAACACCCTTTAAAGGAAGGAAGATAACAAAATCTACACCTTCAAGAACATGGCAACCACAACGTTCAGCATACAATCAAGAACCTGAGAAAAAAAGCGAAATGTACCATCAACTGAAACAGACCTATGGATGATAGAGATGTTGAAACTCACTAGATAGGGACTTTAAAATAACTGTTATAAGCATATTAAAGGTTTTAAAGGAAAGGAAAGATGCAACGAGAGAAGTTATAGGAAATCCCAGCAGGAAAATGAAAACTATTTCAAAAAATTAATAAAAATTACAGAATTGAAAGAAATAATATCTGTACTGAAAATTTCACTAGATCATATTAGATTGGACCTTGCAGAAGATAAGATTAGTGAACTTGTAGACAAAACAATCAAATCTCTCCAAACTGAAGAACAGAAAGAAAAGGGAAAAAATGGATAGATAGTAATCTCTGAGTCAATATAGTCTAATATTTGTGTCGCTGGAGTAGCAAAAGGAAAAGCGAGGTAGAAGGGATAGAAAATAAAATAAATCTAAATAAACAATGACAAAGATTTTCTAAATTTGGTGAAAACTACAAATTCACTGATCTAAGAAGCTTAATGAATCCAAATCAGAAGAAACATAAAGAGAACCATTATTGGCGTTCTCAATAATGTTAATATGTCAGTTCTTCCAAATTAACATTTAGGTCAATGCAATTTCGATAGAACATCTCAACAGGTTTTTTTTTTTGGTAGAAATTTCCAGTTTGATTTTAAAAATTATGGAAATGCAATAATCTAGAATAGCCAAAACTGTCTTGAAAAGGAACAAAATTGGAGGCCTTACACTGTCTGATTTTAAATCTTACTATAAAGCTATGGTAATCAGTTGAAGTTCTAGGCAACATCTTATATGAAAGAAAGGTTCTCTTGATAACAGTATGTTTGAAAATTCTTACAGTAGTGTCATAGAACCCAGGTGAAGGAAGAGTTTGAAGGAATGTATGTTGAGAATTATCAAAACGTACTGTGATAAAGAGGTCCTTAGTGACATCTGAGGCCACAGGACAATATTGGTGGGGAGAAAAAACAGATTTTGGGGAGTTAAGGAGTATATGAGTATCAAGGAAATGCAGGCAATTGGTATAGGTCACCAGTAGGAAGGGAAAGGGGAGATGCAGTTAAATATTGTGGTTGAGTAGCACCTTCCTCATGTTCGCAGCTCACTATCATTAGTACTAGAGATCATTTTCTTAAGTTAAAAGTACTTTGATTAAAGCTGTGGTCTTTAAGTGTGTTACTTGATTTGGCAAGACCAAGACTCCACAGGTTTCTCATCTTGTCTGTTTTTCTAGTGACTACAAAATAGCTCTCAGACAACCCTAATGTTTGGTTAAGTCACCATCATTTTTTCCAAAATATTTATATGTTAAAATTCATTTAGGCTCTTCAATGCATATCTCCCTTAGGAAGAGTCTCCTTTTTCTTTTTTTTTTTTTTTTTTTTTTTTTTTGAGACGGAGTCTCGCTCTGTCGCCCAGGCTGGAGTGCAGTGTCCGGATCTCAGCTCACTACAAGCTCCGCCTCCCGGGTTTATGCCATTCTCCTGCCTCAGCCTCCCGAGTAGCTGGGACTACAGGCGCCGCCACCTCACCCGGCTAGTTTTTTGTATTTTTAGTAGAGACGGGGTTTCACCGTGTTAGCCAGGATGGTCTCGATCTCCTGACCTTGTGATCCGCCCGTCTCGGCCTCCCAAAGTGCTGAGATTACAGGCGTGAGCCACCGTGCCCGGCCGAGTCTCCTTTTCTTAAAGTTGAAGAATTTTTTTTCTCTTGGGAAATCCCATAGTTCTTAATTATACTTGTTTTAAGAAATTTATATTTTTTACATTTAAATTACATGTATTTATTTAAATATTTAAACTCCCAAATAGACATTACACTCTCTGAGAGTGAGCTTCATGTTGGATTCCTCTTTGATGAATGGATGGATGAAGGCATGTATGTCTGTACTGGATTACTGTTTAAAAGGCAAACCACACTGCTTATTTTTATCCCCACTTTTTGTTTAAGGAGATTCTTCTAGGAAATTCATGCAATCCAGCTGTGTGACAAATTTTATATTTTCTTCATGATATGCATAGCTATTTAGAGGCTAATTTGAAAATACTTTTTATTCCCTAATTAATTTTGTTTCTCCTGTTACCAAAATCAAAAAACAATTTGTTTCCTTTTGTTTTCCCTCTGCTTCCCTCTCCTTCCCTCCTTGCCTTCTCCTTCTCTCCCTTGTTTCTTTTTTCCCTTTTAGACCCACTTAGTGTGCATCTTCAGGGTTGTGTGCCTGCAGAGAGAGGTGCTGCAGAAAGCAGAGTTGAACTAGTTATTAGATTAGGGAAAGGGGGTATAGAAACTCAACCATTGACCCCTGACCTGGCTGTCCTGGAGGAAACTTACTGAGTCCCTTGTGCCTGTATTTTCTCTGTGAAACGAGGCTCCAAATGTATGAGAATTACCTGCTGAAGGGGAGGAGAAGCTGGAAAGGCAGACAGTTTCACATCTGAAAGGGCTTTGCTTTCTTAGGATAATTAGTCAGAATAGGATGCACAGTGAACGGGACTCCTGGGGTCTCTCTTCTAATTCTAGCAATGTCCCTGTCTGACTACAACTGTTTAACAACTCACTTAACCTTTCAATTGATCGGTGCTAGCTGACTTCCAGCTTTTGGAGGGAGGAAAACAGTACCTATAAACGCATAGTAGTAGGAGAAACCTGAAAGTTCAACAAAGGCATTACGATATAGTAGTTATGAGCTTGGACTCTAAAATAAAACTGGATTTGAGGCTGATCCTTCTACTTACTTGTTAAATAACTGTAGGCAAATTTTCTTAACTTCACTGAGTCTGTTAATTCCTACCTTGTAGGGTTGTAAGAATTAAATGATGCATGTAGTGCACTTAACGCAGTGTCTCATTCATAGAAAGCCCTTGAAACATGCCAGGGATTAACATTTTTGGTTAAATACATAATGAGACTATACAGTTATGAAAGATAATCAATCTGTGAGTACTTTGCAATTTGTTATGCCAAGTTAAGGTGTCACAATGTTTTTTTTTTTTTTTTTTTTTTTTGAGACAGAGTCTCACTCTGTCACCCAGGCTGGAGTGCAGTGGCGCGATCTTGGCTCACTGCAACCTCTGCCTCCTGGGTTCAAGCGATTCTCCTGCCTCAGCCTCCCGAGTAGCTGGGATTACAGGCATGTGCCACCACGCCCGGCTACTTTTTTTTTGTGTGTGTTTTTTTAGTAGAGATGGGGTTTCACCATGTTGGCCAGGCTGATCTCGAACTCCTGACCTTGTGATCCACCCGCCTTGGCCTCCCAAAATACTGGGATTACAGGCGTGAGCCACCGTGCCTGGCCAAGGTGGCACAATTTATATAGTTGTTTATGGTGGTGTTGTCATAATCAGAACTTGCTGTGTGAAAGAGGCTTTGTCAATTATTTGAACTTAAGACTTTGTATACCTCTGTTTCTTGCTGTTTTTTTCTTTTTTTAAAAAAAGAAGGAATTCTTTCGTTTTCCCCTCAATTGCTCTGAAAACAATTTTGAAAAAGCATTTTGCTATAGTGACTTTGTTCCTCCTCTCTTTCTCTTAAGAGTATGACAAAAGATTGAAAGAAAATCTAGTTCTTAAGTTTGTACAATCTTCTTGCCCTAGGACATTATTATCAATAATTTTAGGTAATATGTTGTTACTGCTACTAATGTGTTGTTATTATTACTAATCAATGTAAACTTTACAATGCATTTTTATTTTATAGAAATGGAATAGCAGGTCTGCTATATCTAATAATATGAAATAAACTGTTACCTTTAACTCTTCAGCAATGACACAGTTATATTTCATGTCATAAGTATTTAGAGTCATATGAATGAGTTTTTGTATTCAATGTTAAAATAATTCAACTTTGAATTTCCCGTTAAATATGATATTATAAAAATGATTTAGGTACAGTCCCCTGGTGTGTTTGAAGCTGTGTACTCTGCAAACACATAAATAAAAATATATCGAATTGGAAAAAAAAGGGGAAATTCAGGAAATTAGCCTGAATGCAGCTTAAACGCATCTGAACAAATTAATTGTACCTCTCTTGTTTCTCAGGGACTCTTTGTAAGTTTATGATATTAGCCTGCTCCTCTCATATCAAGGTATCTTACCAGTAAATGAGGCTGTGGTTTTGATGAGCCTTTGTCATATTTTGGCTCCCAGAAGTCCTTATTTTTCTTTACAATGTGTTTGGGGTTATTATAATATTATTGAGTAACTATTACATCACCATATAGGAGTTCGAATTATCTCAGCTAAACTACTCTTAACTTTTATCTTAAAATAACAGTTTTTGTGCTCAGTGGAAAACAGTAAGCTTTATTAGCCCTGTGAAAATGTCCCTATTAATAATAGGCAGAGGGTAGTCTCATTGGGACATGACATGATTATTTATTTCCTTCTAAAGTACAACTTCATAAACTGAAATTATTTTTGTCTAAATAAATACTGTGTGGAATTTTCTCAGTGAAATTATATGTCATGGCATTATTTTGTTTTGGACTATAGGAGTATAATGCTTACATTTTTTTTCCTGAGCCTTTCCAAATATGAAACTTTAGCTATCCTGCAGAGAGGCCTGCTTGCTATGAAATTGCTACAGATGGTACAATGGCCTTACGTGGGGATTCTTTGGATTCTACAGGGGAGGTGAGGCTTGGTAATTGAAGAACCAGAAGTGTTCAAATTAGTTTGCTTGCTGACTCATTGGGTGACATTGGATAACTCAGTTTTGTAATCTCAATTCTCTATTTCCCGACCTGCAACATGGAAAGATTTTATGGAAGTCCTTAGTAACAGAAAGTGAAAACTGTGATATGTGAATATGTTATTTTATTGGTATACCTAATTCTTCATGTGTGAGAAAAGCTCGCTTTTCCACAGGTCCATTTCTTGAATGCATAGTAGTAAACCACCATCTCCCTGAAGCCTGATGAAGAATTAAGGGCACCCAACTATGAGTAGGTTCCCTTCCCAGGTATGAAGGGTCTCAGATAGTAGTTGAATGGGTTTCAGTGGCGTATGTGATGTGGTGTGGTAATGGTGGTGGTTGTGGTATGTGTTGTGTATTTGTGTTGAGTAAGGAGTAATATGAGTTTCATCAGTGTTTGGATATGTGGTTCTATACTAGACATGTTAAACATTTTTTATTTTGCTGGAAGCTCTAAGATGTTATCAGTTTTGAGTCTAATATACATAGCATTTCTATTTGCAAAAACAAATAATCATCTCAGCCTTGAGATACAAAAGGCAATTCAGTCAATTTGGAGAACTTGGGTTTTCTCCTCAGGGTTGTCCTCTTTTTAAATCTTGTTGATTCAGCCATAAATCTTCCCCTCCAAAGACCTTGCTTTTATTCCCACAGCACTGAAGTCTGCTTTTACTTTAAAGAGCCACAGTAACTGCTCCTAACATGCACATCTTTATTAGGAAATGTAGGGAACCTTGACCAGCTGCAGAGCAGCTGGAGCCTGGAAGATGAAGAAATTTGGGTAAAGATGAATGGGTTATTCAGATATTAAAAGTGTTATGGAAACTGACTTCATCAAATTGAAAGTCAGCTCAGAAAACAAACAAACGAACAAACAAACAAAACTCCTGTGTCTCAGGGAGTTAAAGGAGAAGAGAAGGGGAACCAGAGGGGAAAGGCAGGAACATTGGGAGGAATGAAGAATATTGAACTGGTTTTAGATAAAGGCTGTTACTTGGAGATAGAAATGACCTTTATGGTATTACTGTATGTATGAGTGGATGTTAACTTCCATTAATTCTGTAAAATGGTAGTTTCAGGCATAGGCTTTTTCCACTTTCTGTTCTTTTTCCACTGGTGCATTCCAGCTTTGAAGGGACTTAACTAATCTCCTCGGGCAGGTCAAAAAAGGGTATTGTAGGCACAACTCCTCTAAGAGCTTATTTTAGTTACTGTCTTCTTGAATTGCTTTGCTGGTAGGAGGGTTAGGCAAGACCTCTTCTAGTCCCCTGGCTGTCCTTGGATGAAGTTAGCTGATGGTAGGCCACTGGCAGGGTTGTTGATACCCCAACAATGCCACAAGGTCCCTTTCTGATTGTATCTCTCCATGGAGCCAACATAAATGTAAATCAGCAGAAGAGTGTGAAGATGAGAAGATACTGTCCATAAAATATACACCAATGGATCATTTCAGCTACACCAGAAGAAAGGAAATGTGTTTTTTCTAGAGGAGAAAGGAGAAAAGTGTGTACAAGTAGCCATTTAATGAGGGAATAAACAGCCCTGAAGAGTATATACATTAAAAAAAGGAACAAAGTCAAACAAAATAAACAATAAAACAAACAAACAAACAAACAACAGGAAAGGTGTGCCTTGATTCTATAGGTTTTACAAAGAAACCTCTAGCTCCTTTCTAGAATATGATAATCACTAAACTAGTTTTCTCAGGTTCTCCCTTTGATTGCAGAAGCAGAATTAACTCAGAAGGAGTATTTTGAAGTTTCCTTACTTCCAGTTAAGTGCTAGTAACCTCCTCAAATTAACGGATACTTAGTTGATTTTTTAGACTCCTTTTCTCCTTTACCTAAGAGAATTTACAGCAGCTTTGCAGTTCTTTCCTCTGTGACAGTGATCTCAAATATCCAGTTCTTTATTTTGAGATCAAGAAAACACTTTGCTTCCCCTGCCTTTTGAAGTTTGATAGGACCATAGGACTTGTAGAGAATGTGGGTAGAAGCACTGAATTTCTGGAGCTCCAATCTGTAGCCTTTTTTTTTTTTTTTCCTTTTTTTTTGCTGTGTTGACTAAATAGCCCAGAGTGTGGGCTGAACATACATCCTCAACATATGGGGGACAATTGTTCTGTCCAAGAGATTTGCCAACATTTGTAGTGGATGTTGTATGAACAAGACATAAGCTTTTGTTGTATTGCTCTGCTGAAAACTTGGGACTATTTATTGGTACATGCAATCTAACCAGACTTAACTGATGACACCATTTTTAACAAGTGACTCTGCAGCCTTGTGGCAGACCCAGTCTATTCCACATGGTGTCTTTAATTAGTTTTTCTGTGAGTCTACAAGGAATCAGAACCGGGTTTACATTCTTGATGGCAAGTATGACAATTAAGCTATGAGATGGAACCATTAGGCAGAAATGATTGATGGGACTTAGTGAGGAAAGGTGGCTGGACATTTGATATCATTCAGCCTCTTTCCATCCTCTGGACTCCCACTCTCCTCCCATGTCATCGGTGATGTGTTTCCACCCTCACCTGCAGTCTTCATGCCCTGAAGATCCTCTGTGGGATTTTCTAGTACTGAGAAATTAATCACCTTCTTTGCAATGTTGTTGCAAACAGTGGGAGTTTCTGGGGAGACATAGCTATTCTTGGCATTTCTGCCTGTGCTAAGTCTCTATTTCCTTCTAAGAAACACACTGGAATATTATGCATCAAGAAACTTTCCTCAAATGAAGAATATATTTTACATCCATTTCCGTAGCTCTCTATAATCTATTTATAGATAGCTTCCATACTTATGCTCTCTCAATTGTTTTCTCTTTAAATTTTACTCAAAATTTTTTTTTTTTTTTGAGACGGAGTCTCGCTTTGTCGCCCAGGCTGGAGTGCGGTGGCACCATCTCGGCTCACTGCAAGCTCTGCCTCCTGGGTTCACGCCATTCTCCTGCCTCAGCCTCCCGAGTAGCTGGGACTACAGGCACGCACCACCACACCTGGCTAATTTTTTGTATTTTTAGTAGAGACGGGGTTTCACCGTGTCAGCCAGGATGGTCTCGATCTCCCGACCTCGTGATCCGCCCGCCTCGGCCTCCCAAAGTGCTGGGATTACAGGCGTGAGCCACCGCGCCCGGCAAAATTTTGTTATGAAGACTTAAATCACAAGGGAAAAATGACTCAAATCATTTGATAAAGAGACTATATTGGCTCACAGAACTGATGATTCAGATGTTATACTGGCTCACAGCACAGGAAAATTAAGGAGTCATAGGAATGGCTTGACCCAGCAGCTCAGGGCTCACTAATGAGATGGCTCTTTCTATGTCTCTACGCTGCCTTGCAGAGTATCAGATTCAACCTAAGGTTGCTTTCTCTGTGGCCACAAGGTGGTTGTCCGTAGCTTCTAGGGCTACTTGCTTTCCTACTCACATCACATGGGAATCAAAGGGTCTTTCATGAGCACAGTTCAGAAGAAGGAATTTTCTTCCCCAGAACCCCCCCAACAAATATGTCTTCATGACTCATTGATCCAACTTGACTTAACTGGGCAAACTTCCCTCTGCTCAGGGTAATGGGCTTTGTTGATTGGTGTTGGCCAATGAGTGATCACTGTGCACTTACAGAATGGAGCTAATCCCATCCCACATACCTGAGTAATATGGTAGCAGTGATGCCTGGAAGGTAAGTCTTGAAGCTGTTGATAAGTGGAAAGCTGGAGAATGGACATTGGGTAGTCAGCAAACACTTGACCCCAATGACCTTGCTTTTCTCTATATAGCTACACTAAGTCTGCTTCCTCTGACACTCCTCACTTCTCATTTTGCTAACTTAAGAATTGCTGTTGCATGAGATTTTGAGAGGGTGAAAACAAGTCACCTTTTCTGTCTAAGAGAGTTAGGTAAATGAAAAAGGAAACAGTTTGGTAAGTCTCCTTTAGAATTCAGTAGGAGTGTCTGCTTTTAACAAACAACCAGTCAAATGAGAAAGCATAATGACTACATGAAACACACATATCTTCAGTGGCCCCCAGGACTTTAAAGTCAGTTAGGTGTTTCTTTTGTGATGTGCGTCTTCCTGTTTCAAAATGACAGCAGCTATTTTTGTTATGTACCAGCTCCCAATGGGGATGGCTCATGACTCAGTTCTATGCAAGAGAACCCTCCTCTAATAATAAAGAAAAGAACAATCTAGGGAAAGAAATGGTCTGTTATAGTGTCGGTTTCTCATTATGGGTCTTCCCAAATACTATACAAACATTAATTAAACTTCCCGGCTGGGTGCGGTGGCTCATGCCTATAATCCCAGCACTTTGGGAGACTGAGGCAGGAGGATCACAAGGTCAGGAGATCGAGACCATCCTGGCTAACACTGTGAAACCCCGTCTCTATTAAAAATACAAAAAAAAAAAAAAAAAAAAAAAAAAAATAGCTGGGCGTGGTGGCAGGCGCCTGTAGCCCTAGCTACTCAGGAGGTTGAGGTAGGAGAATGGTGTGAACCCGGGAGGCAGAGCTTGCAGTGAGCCAAGATTGCGCCACTGCACTCCAGCCTGGGCGACAGAGTGAGACTCTGATTTAAAAAAAAAAAAAAAAAAAAAAAAATTACTATTATTTAATGCTTCTGAAACATGATTTACAGATCACTCAGAGGGTTCCAGGCATTGTGAGTCCCTCCCAAGGATTTTCAGATGATCGTTTTGAGAGATAACCAAAAACTATGAAATTATGAAGGGCCTAGATAAAATTATGCATTCAATATCTAGAATGTTAGAACTAGTCTACCCCTTTGGACTTTGAAAAAGTTGCTTTAAGATTACAGATAAATAAAATACAACTCCTACCTTGTAGAATGTAGTATTCAATAGGGGAGATATAAAAACCCACTAACTGTGCTATAGGCAAAATATAATCATGTGATAATAAAGATATATGTATTTTGACATGGAAAATCAGTGAAGGCAAATAAATCTTCTGGGTGGAAAAATTACCTGGAAACCCTCTAAGTGTGGCATTTTATTAGGGCCTAAAAAGATGACCAGGATGTGGATAAGGGAAGATAAGGAACAAAGGTCTACTAGCTAAGAGACTAGTCTTAAAGAGTCCCAGAGGTGGGAAAACATGGTTTATGTTTAAGTGATTTTATTTGGCTGGAGTGTAAAGTTTGAAAGAAAGTAATCAGGAAGGCAGTAACTAGAAACAAAGGTTGGAAAACATCATGTGCAATCTTGAGCGCCAAACTAAGCAGTGTAGATTTAATTCAGGAGGAAAATAAAGCTGTTAGAGGCTTTATAAATTTTGTAGCCACCACCGTGTCTCATAAAATGTTCCTTAGATCCCATATCAGAGTCAGAACTCTAGTCTTGCTGAGCTGTGGCCTGATGGCAGGTGAGATGAGTTCTAAAACATGTAGCTGCTGTTCTCTTGGAGCTCAGATGCCATTACATGACGGGCAGTGCTTCCAGTGGAGGTGAGAACATAAGGCAATGAGGTGTCCTTAAGACTACAGGTGAAAGAGGATGAAGGATGAGTACTCTGAAAGTAATACAAAGAAACACAGAGTGACCAGAGAGCACGCGTGGTTCTTGTAGGGTGTTTGAGATTCCTGGTAAGTTACCGAGAGAGGCGGTATGATGTAGTAGTCTGCGAGTGGGTGATCTAAGTCCTAATTCAAGGCTTGGGTGTTGCCTACCTGTGTGCTTGGAGGCACGTCTGGGGAAAACCTCATGGCTGGGCGAGGTGGCTGACGCCTGTAATTCTAGTATTTTGGGAGGCTGAGGCAGGTGGATCACTTGTGCTCAGGAGTTTGAGAGCAGCCTGGGCAACATAGGGAGGCCTCATCTCTACAAATAATACAGAAAATTAGCTGGGCATAGTGGCGTGTGCCTGTGGTCCTAGCTACTCAGGAGTCTGAGGTGGGAGAATTGCCTCAGCCTAGGAGATCGAGACTGCAGTGAGCCACGATTGCGCCACTGCACTGCATTCCAGCCTGGGCAACAGAGTGATACTCTGTCTCAAGGAAAACAACAACAACAACAACAACAACAACTACAACAACAAACTCAAAAAAACAAAACCAAAGAACCTCTTAGTTTTCCCATCTGTAACTGGACAAAATCAGCATGTTCCAATGTGAGTTCTGTAAGCAATTAGTAAAGACACGTGTCTCATTAGAAAAAAAAGAAAGGGTTCTGTAGTCAAGTAAGTTTGGGGAATGCTGCCGACTTGATTCTCTCAATGTCCAGTCAGGCATTAAAAGCTTGGAGTGTCCTGCAGGAAGGAAGGCAGTTTAACTCTGTTGAAACCAGTCTTTCCTAAACTTATTCGGTCATAAGAATTTTATTTTTTTTTCTTCCATACAACACCTATTGGCTCTCTGTGGAACACTTCGGGAAATTTTGGGCTAGGTCATTTTTAGCTCCCTTCCCGCTTTGACGCTCTCTGATTCTATCTTACCTCTGAAGGTTTCCTTTCAGTCTAACATCTTTTTTTTTTTTTTTTTTTTTTTTGAGGCAGAGTTTCACTCTTGTTGCCCAGGCTGGAGTGCAATGGCACTATCTTGGCTCACCACAACCTCCGCCTCCCAGGTTCAAGCAATTCTCCTGCCTCAGCCTCCCCAGTAGCTGGGATTATAGGCGTGTGCCACCAAGCCCAGCTAATTTTTTTTTTGTATTTTTAGTAGATGCAGGGTTTCTCCATGTTGGTCAGGCTGGTCTTGAACTCCTGACCTCAGGTGATCCACCCGCCTCGGCCTCTCAAAGTGCTGGGATTACAGGCGTGAGCCACTGCACCCGACCAGTTTAACATCTTATACATCCAAGGAAGTTTTCTTCTCCAGTCTGGCTGAGTAAATTTTCCTCACTAAACTATCAGATTGACTATCATCCCCCAATTAACTTTCTGTCAGAGTCGAGGCAGGGAGTTCTTTAAGTGTTTGTGAAAGTGCTCTGAGATCCTTTAAGGAAGGAGATCCCTGGTGGATTTGTCATATGACTTCATTAGACACCTTGTATGCTAAGGAGCTATCAACTTCAGCTTCCAGTTTGGCATCATCATATTTCTAACTTACTCTATTAACTAGGAAACAGCTGAGGGATTATTTTTTTCTTCTCTTTTTTGCATCTGTATATAAGGTAATTTAACCTAGCAAAGAAGACACTGATTGCCTGTCCCACAGGACTTAATTAACTCCCAGCTTCATGGTCTCCATGGAAATAATAAGAAAAGTAAAAGTTCAAGTGTTCTGTACCTGTCCACTTCCACCTCTGGTGCATAATGAGACGTCAGGAACAGTGACACTGATGAGATGTGTAAAAGATGCTGATTATAGAAGGCAGCAAGCTGCCTGCTCGGCTCCTGGGAGCTCTGGCCAGGCTGGAAGAATCGCCAACCCAGTAGGCAGCCTTTGCCTTCAGATTACAATTTCCAACATTCTCCCCACTCACCTCCCTGCCACCTGAGCAGTAGTTTTGTTAACCTTTAGCTCTGCCTTCTGCACCCTGGTCAGATGTTATGACAATTGTCACGGGGAAGATACCATGTTTATTAAGCTGCCTGTAGCAAATCCGGACTGGTAGTGCAGGATTCTACCAGCCAGCCCTCAGGGGAGCCCATTAAGAAATTGCAAGGCTAATAAAAATCATGCTGGATGAAATTGCAATCCTCTGGTGCCACTCCGTGATGGGTTGAATCTAGTTTTACATTTTAATGGGGGCAGGGACTGAAGGTTTCAACCAGGACCCTTGTACCAGCAATACTGAAGGTTGTACCTTCTTAACCCAGAGCTGGAATGGGGCAGAAAGAGGACAAGCTTGCTTCTCTTTTTGTGTGAGTTTTCTGCGTATTTGAGATAGGAATTTATTAATGTGTCTGATAAGTTAACAATGCACTGCTCTTGGAAAAAAGACTCGCTCTGCCATGCGGCATGAAATTTGGGCCACAGTTAGAGTCTTCCAGCCTCTCACTGAAGCCTTCAGTGCCCACGCCTGAGGGGAGACTAAGAAAGCAGGGGTCTGGGTTCTTTTCTCTTGGTAAAATTGTTCTAAAATTTCCCTGTACTGGTGACTTCTCCACAAGGAAATTGTGTGGAAATTGGGAGAGCCAGGCCAGCATTTAAACTCATCTTCAGACTGCACCCTTTCATAACCAGGCACCATTGAATCAGGCAGTGATCTTGATTTCTTTGCCTCATCTCTTCTGCTCACAGAATTCATAACTTCACTTGGATAAACTGATACTTTCCAAACATTAAAATGAAACAACCAAGTATGTAATTGCTCTTTTGGGAAGATTGAGAAAAATGGAAAGAAAAACTTATTAGGGTATTCAGTACTTGCTATGATGCCACCTAAAGAAGCATATTTCTCTATTTTATTGTAAAGAAGTACTACTACTACTACCAATGGGAAGAGGTAACATTAATTGAATGCTTACTTCTGGTCGGGAACTGTGTGAAACCCTTTACTTGAACTGTCCATTTAATCCTCAGAATGAAACTTTAAAGTGATGACTCTTATCATCTCCATTTTACAGGTTGATAACCATTCAGAAATGCTTAGAAGCTTGTCTCAGGACCCACAGGTGGAAAGTGGCAAAACAGGGACTCAAATTGAGACATAATGATTCCAGAGCCTGTGCTCTTTGGCAGTCTTGCCCCATCATCTTCAAGTTGGAGGGTTTAGAGATAGTAACTCCTGATTTCAGTGTCTACAGGCATTGGGTGTAGAAGTACAGGAATATGACGAAATAATCAGAAAATGCTGTCTGTATGTTGAGTGAATACATCTGGAATGGTCATAAGATTAACGTTGGCAATGCTTGGAGAGATACATTTATTTCTATGACTATATATTTATCCATAAAGTCCATCATTAAGGTACAATTTAAGATTTCTCTGTGAAGTCTTAAGAAACCATCCCTTTCAGCATCAGGGGAAATTGACCCTATTCTTTACTGGGCTTTGGCACAACTGGAAATACATCACAATTAGCTTATTTAAGGCAATGTATTTATTGGGGCCTATTTTATTTAACTTTTAATATAATTTTAAATATGTGACAATAGAGAAAATAGCATAATGAGCCCCGTGTACCCATTGTCCACCTTCAACAGCTATCAACTTATTTACTTTTTTTTTTTTTAACTTTTAAGTGAGGACTATGTTATGTAGCTTATCCTTTGAAAATAAGAATCTGCTAATGGGAATTTTAAGGGTGAAGGTGAGTTTTAACTTGGGGATCTCTCATAGTTTAGTGTAAAAAGGGTGACTATATTTTGCATTTATTTGAATTTCTAGAAGCATGAGGCATCTAGGATTTGTATTAAAAATTAGAGCACAATACACATAAACCAAGTTTTCCTTTGAGTCTCTTTTATTTTCTCTTTCTTTTGTTTCTATCTTCCATTCCAGTCTTATTTCAGGTTTAAGTTTATAAGGTCTAAAACTTCCCAAGTGTACTTCCATTTTTAAACAGATTTCTTGGAGACCCAAATAAGTGAAGTTATAGTGGTAGAAAAAGTGGCAGTAAAGTTGCGTTTTGTATATGGGGTTGTGCGTGCTTGGCACCAAATTCCATTGAGCAACTAACTCTCCATTAACTTTAAGACAGTACGTGGTAACTCAAATACATTGAACATTTACATGTGACAGACACATGGCATTTAAGTATTTTTTTCTACCTTATTTTCATAGCACTCTGAGTAGATAGTATTAGCTCCATTTTGCAGATAAGAAAACAGATGCTTCAAAATGTTAGGAGACTTGCCCTAGGCCCCATGGCTAATAATGTTGGAGCTATGAGTTTGAAAAGTAGTCTGCCTAACGTTACACTTTCTCTTAATCATGATGCTGCCTGCTGAATAAATTACAAAAAAAAAAAAATGGTATGTTGGGGGTGGAGAGAGAGAGAGATGGGAAAAGAGTAGGATAGAGTGGAAAATAAATGAGTTCATAAAACACTTTTGATAAAATCTCATATCCAGTGAAATAAGAGCAATGCTACATGAGTTCACTTTAACTTCAAGGATATGACTATTTACTAAGGAACAAAAGTGTTTTGATTTTAGTTTGAAAATATTGGTACAAAGAGCAAGATTCTTTGTATAGCCCGTAATTATTTCCCTGGCCCTGAAATTTAGAAGGGCTCTGAAACGTGGGACGGGCTTCACTTATTCTTGCCCTGATTTATTATGAAAAGATGTCCACCAGAACAAAACAAAGAAATATGCCAAACAAGGAAAGCAAAAGGACTCGGGGAGCAGATATTATCAGTGTTGGGAGAGGCAACATCTGCACAAGGTTGTTAAGATGTAGCAAGTCAAGATGGCCACTGCAGTAACCACAGGCTATGTGAAGAGATAAATGGTTGACCCCAGCTCGTGTCAGGCTACGATTGATGCCACTATCAGCCCTAGTGCCTTCCCAATGATTTTTTAAAAAAATCTTTGATAGAGTATGTTATCTAGTTACTGGCATGAGGGCAATAGCCTGGAGGGGTGAAGGAAAAAGGAAGAATAAAAGGTCACTCCAGGAGGACAATCTCTGTCGGACTAAATGAGAAAAAAAGGATCTAGCTCAAAAGGGAGGAAATAAATAAATAACAATAAAAGCAGCTGCTAGGTGCATGGGTGGAATAGTGAAATTGCTGTTTCTCCCTTCCTCCCTGCCTCCCTGCCTCCCTTCCTTCCTTCCTTCCTTCCTTCCTTCCTTCCTTCCTTCCTTCCTTCCTTCCTTCCTTCCTTCCTTCCTTCTTTCCTTCCTTCCTTCTCCTTCCTTTTCCTTCCTTCTTTCCTTTTCTCCCTTATTTCCTCCCTCCGCCTCTCCCTTCATTTCCTCTGATTTAAAAAAATTAAGATAGACTTTGAGTTATTACTGGGAGTCCAGCAGATATAGCTGTATATTCTTTATTTTTCTCTTGAGGTATGTTAATGGTCTAATTGGGATTGTTAAGTCTTTTGTTTAAATTTCTAGAAGTGGTGAAATCAAAGGCCTTTGTTAGCCCTTCTCTCTATAGGATAATGATGACTCAAGAGTGAAAAATAATAAAAAACCAGGCAAAACAAAATTCCTCTAGATGCTGGGAAAATATAGCTTCATAATATGCCATTATTAATTTATTTGTGGTGAATTGTGCAGATTCAATTCTGTGACAATTCTCTGGTTTTCCTTTCTACACACATACACGTGCACATAGAGACACCCCTGCAGGTGTGCCTGTATGCATAGTTGTTTTCACATGTGCCTATAAGTATTTTTGGAAAAGCAGGAATAAAATTGCTTTTGCTTAGTATCACTGCACCAACAGAATTGTATCTCATGATAATAGAAACTTTAATTGGCTCCTTTTTAGCCTTGAAACCTGTTTTGCAGCAGAAAAAGCCAAGAAGGGAGAACTGAAATAGTGTTTTTGTCTAAAAGAGTATGGTTTTAATTAGTATAAGTTTTTTCTTTTTATTTGACCTAGAAAAATCTAGTTTTTGTTTTTTTTCCTTTCTCTCATGAAGTTTTTGTAGAAGGTAAAATGTCGGTACCAGGGCAAAGGCCCTGGAGACTGGAGTGGATTCGTAGCATGAATACTCTCCTTTGAGAAGGATCATATTGGATATAAAAATATCACTCCCAAAAGCAACTCTGGGAAGAGTAGAGACTTATTTTTTAGGCAGATTTCATCCTTTTCTGAAGCCGCAGACTTTAACAATGTGAGTCCCTGGCCTTACGTTGTTGATTTTCTCTAGCTAGTGCTGTGCAGGGTCATTGTTAGTTGGCACAGGTTGGAGGACTTGTCTTGTCATCCCTTCCTCTGTCAAAGGTATAAGAGTAATGGAAACACTGCGAGTCTTGATGCTGGAAGACTTGGGTCCTAGACCCTAACACCACCAAGGTCCTGGGTCCTTGACTTGATTTCTCAGAGCCATCATTTCCCCTCAATGATGGTGATAGTGCTTAACCATATCTTCCTGCAAGGTTTTTGAGTTTTAAAGGGATCTACAGGTGAGAAGTCCTCTGTAAGTATTGAAGTGCCATTCGACTCAGGTCTTTTGTCAATGTGGACTCCAGTGGCATATGGTGGTGGTAGTTGGCTGTAATGTGGCCAAAATGCTTGCATAGAAAACTGGAATGTGCTTCTTGTAGAGTACAGCAATAAAACAGTGGCTCTTGGAAATTTCCTTAGGATTGTTTAAAGTGGGAGCAAGGTGGGGGAATGAAATATTAGGGCTAGATGAAAAATATGTAGTATATGTTTTTTGTACTTTTAACAGTTTCTAATTGGTAACATAAAATATATGCTGGATAATTTGGTTTGCCAGTAGAATTAATTAATGTGTGGGAGATATTATATTTAAAATAAAAATTTATTTTGTCAAGAATTTGTCTTATATATTGAGGCATAAATTACCTATAATGAAATGTACAGATCTTAAGTGTATGGCTTATTAATATAGGTATATACTGTGAAGCCCAGAATCAAATTGAAGATGTAGGGCGTTTTCCTCACCAAAGAAAGTTGATTTTGTTTTCATTTCTCTTTGTTTTTCCATAAATGGTGATACAACAACTAGATCTTAAGAAATTTATCTTTTCCTTGTTTTAGTTTAAGGAAAAGTTGAGAAAGGCAAGAAGTGAACAGTGATACTTCCTAAACACCTGTTATATGTCAGGCACTGAGTTAGCCTTTATGTATACTAATTAACTCATTAAGAGCCTTCAAAAAATCTCCATTTTAAGATAAGAGATTGAGCTTCAGGGAAATTAGGTGACTACCAAAGGTCACACAGTGACTATGTGGTGGAGTTAGGATTTGAATTTGTGTTGCTGCTTCCAGACCCCATTTTATTCAACTGGTAAAATAAAACAATTGCTAGGACTTAGGGACTTGAGGGTCTTCTGGAGAATCAGAGAATACCGAAAGTTCACAGTTTCAGTTTCAGGAAAAAAAACAAAAGGTCTTAGAAAAAGAACTTCTTCCCTGTGAAAGGAGAAACCTGATGGGGCTCACCTTTTGACTGGAGATTCAGTCTGATTTAACCTTTCTGTTTCTGAGGCTATATTTTCCTCATCATTTCAGATTTATGGAAGTTTTATTATTTTTGAGATAAGTTTTTAATATTGCTTAAGGGCATGGACTGCTAAAGTCTGAAAATAGATCGTCAAAGCCTTGGTTCCACCACTTTCCAGCGTTTTGTTTTTGGCCATGTTACTTTGCTTCTGCAGTTCTCAGTTTTCTCATCTGTAAATAGGGTTAATAAGGTAGACTCTTGGAAGGTCATTGTGAAGTTCAAACAAGGTATAGAAGTGAAGGTTTTTATGCAGTGCTTGACATCTAATAAATGCTCACTCAATGTTTATAATTATTATTCTTGTTACTATCATTTCTCTCAGCCTCATACCTTCAGCTTTGAATATTTTAATTGTTGTTCTGGTTTTCATTTTGCTATTTTCCAAATCCAGATTAATTTATTTAATGTGTTACCAAAATGGGGGTATTGAAGTGAGTTAGAAACAACTGGATTCTGAGACTCTGCTGTGCCCCCAACCCTGGAGGGCTCTCTCAGCCTTGCTCGTTGGTGCTCTATCTTGATGTCCTTATATCCTGTGTACCTACTGCTATACCTAGTATCGGCTATTATACTTGTTTCCTGCTAGATTATGTATGTGCCAGAGGTAGTCTGAGCACCTACTACTATGCCTGGGGTTTAGTAGATGCTGCCACACTATTTGTTGGGTGAAGGCCATTCCAAATTTCATTTCTGGACAAAACTCCTGGTGGTGTCATATATTTTGCCAGTTTTAAAGTTTCCTAACATCTCACTTTTCTATTTTGCTTGGGGAATGAGAAGTACCACAGGAGTTAATTTGCTAGGCAACTGAAACATTTCCATCAAAATACCATGCCATGTTTATTTTTGATATTATCTTCTAAAACATAGCGAAGGCTTTTCTGTCCTTTTACCTGAACATAGGTGGTAGTATCAAATATTTTCTTGATACTTCTGGATCATCAGCACAAACTTCAGTTGCTTCACTCTTTAAAAAATGATACCTCTATCCCAGGTGGTGCTACTGAAATTATTAAATGGCCCATGACTGTATTGATGTATTTTATCCCTTCCTTTGTTGTCAGACTGTGAGTCTCACATCTGGATGCTGTCAGTAGCCCCTACTTCCTTCTAATTGATCCTTCTGTTTTCTTCACCAACTGACAAGACAACAAAATTTTAATAGATATATATGATTCTGAGTGCAGTCTTGAAAGACACATCTTGAAGAAGTACGTGAGGTTTGGTGTGTGGACATTGTGATATATTCCCCACCTCTCCCCTTCATTTCTCATTAGTCATCTTCATGACTGAGATTGTGAGAGATCAGCTATGTTCCTCTCCACGACAGGACTGAATATGACATTTCTATAACATTAGAGATAAACGCTATATCTTACTTACCATTTCTGTTTTCTTTAACTTGAAATCATTATAATTACACAGATCCCCATAGCAAAATTATTCCTATTAATCCCATTATGTTTTTACCTTACATTCTCACTTTGCTAACTGGAAATCTGCTGATTATAAATAAATTGTTAATATGACCTGTACCATTTGTGAATTAATAACTATCACAAATATACTTAGTCACAAATGGTTACATAAATTATTTAAACCATTACTGTCCATTGTATAACTTCTAGAAATAAATAACTCATATAGCGTGTGAGAATATAGTATCAAAATATCACACATGTATCCCATAAATATGTATAATTATTATATATCAGTAAAAAAGAAGCCTTTATATTTTAAAAGATATCCCTGTGTCCTATCCTTTAGGGTAGCATACGCTTTATTATTATTATTATTTTGAGATGGAGTCTCACTCTGTTGCCTAGGCTGGAGTGCAGTGCCACAATCTCAGCTCACTGCAACCTCCACCTCCTGGGTTCAAGCAGTTATCCTGCCTCAGCCTCCTGAGTAGCTGGGATTACAGGCACCTGCCACCATGACCAGCTAATTTTTGCATTTTTAGTAGAGACGGGGTTTTGCCGCGTTGGCCAGGTTGGTCTCGAACTCCTGGCCTCAAGCGATAACGCCTGCCTCAGCCTTCTAAAGTGCTGGGATTACAGGCATGAGCCACCGCGCTCGGCCTGCTTTCTTTTTTATAACATTCATTCATCTTAAATTGTTGGTTGTTATATATTTCTTAAACAATGTTCCATAAACCCAGAAACTATTATTTATTCACTATTGGATTTTTCATGCAAAATAGGCCAAAATAAAGATTCAATAAACATGTGTTAATTTTTTGCAATAAATATTTCAGGAAGTTGATTTCTACAAAGAATACTGCAACAGACATCTTCCACATTTATCTTTCTTTCTTTTTTTTTTTTTTTTTTTTTTGAGACGGAGTCTGGCTCTGTCACCCAGGCTGGAGTGCAGTGGCCGGATCTCAGCTCACCGCAAGCTCCGCATCCCGGGTTTACGCCATTCTCCTGCCTCAGCCTCCCGAGTAGCTGGGACTACAGGCGCCTGCCACCTCGCCCGGCTAAGTTTTTTTTTGTATTTTTAGTAGAGACGGGGTTTCACTGTGTTAGCAGGATGGTCTCGATCTCCTGACCTCGTGATCCGCCCGTCTTCCCAAAGTTGGGATTACTTGAGCCACCGCGCCCGGCCCACATTTATCTTTCTACCTATTTTGAGAAAGTATATGAAACTCAGAGATAGCCTTCAATTTTATGTAGTTTTTTTCTAATTTTTCACAGATCATGCATATTGCAAAATAATATAGTTGTACCAGTTTATACGTTTCCATTAAAAAAGGAATATATGAAGACTTCTTTTGTAATTTTAAAATAATTGATACTCTAATAATTTTTGTTTTTTCTGTGGAAAAATATCTAGTAATGACAAAAACAACTTTGGACAAAGAATCCAACTTTCTTGCTTTCTCCTTATTTTTCCTCTAGTTGTAACCTCTGAATTGTCTTCATTGATTTAGCACCATCCTTGGGCATTTTCTCCTTGGTATTGTAGGGGTAACCCAACCTTAATTTGGTGAATAAAAACCTCGAAATTATATGTTATTTCTAGTTCACAGATTCTGAACTTCCTTTTCTTTGTAACTGAGATTTCCTCTCCATTCCTTAGAGGCATTCCAGATTAGGTTATAATTTCTGCTTTTACTTGTACTTGGTCCAGGAATGCCTCAGGCAAAGGATACTCCTACATTCTCCAGCGTTAGCACTGGCTTCAGGGAAAGGGGAGCAGTTCTGAATTTCATACTGATATTGGCATCCAGGCGTGTTCAAGGTCAGGAATCTGTACAGGATCACTGAACACAGACCATTGTTCTTAGGACTGTGGCATGAGATTCAGAGTAATGCTCCCTCTTTGTTTTAATAAATTATAGAGGTAGAAACTGACAACATGTTAATTTTGTGCAAGAGCAGGGTATGTGTGAGTATGCTTTTATTTCAAACTCAATCCCTCTTTTTCATTTTACTTCTTAAACAAGTCAGTATGCCTAAAGCCTTCTTTATTGAGGAGTAAAGTGAATAGCTTCCTTCCAGGCCTTTCTCTTGGGGAAACTACTTGGTTAATAATGAATTCACTTTCATTCAACGAACCAGGATTTTAGCTAAGAAGAATCCATGCAATCTTCCAGGTTTATTGATCTAGTCACTGTGTTCTCTTTTGGGAAAGGATAATTTTAATGGCATTACCGATAAAGAATACGTGTTTTTATCATGTCTTTCTAATGAGCGAATGCTAGAGCTGAAGCCTCTCTATGGGCTTGTTTCTTTTTGCCTTGTGGCCTGCCCCTTTGTCATAACTCAGAGTTTTCAAATCTGTCCTTATAATCCAGGTTGCTGGAGAGCAAAGAACTTCGTTAACATTCTCCTGCTAGACTTGAAAACAGTTAGAACAGTGTGACTAGAAAGAGTTAAAGAGGACCCCCCAAACCCTAAAACCAAACAGGCATCACAGAGCAGGGATAGCAGGTAAAGTGGTTGCTATAAACACTTTCTCTTGAAAGCTATGCCTTTTCAATAAACACACCGTTAGGCCCTAGCAAAATATTTCCAGTTGCCTTCATGGGTGGTGCAGTGCTGGAAGCTGTTAGCTTGTGCTCAGTTAAATTTCAAACGTCAAAGCTCATTAATAGTGATTTTAGCCAAAGACAGCTTGTAAGGAGCTGTGCAAACTTAACTTCCTCAAATAAAATGAGAAGAAAGATGACCATTTAACATTGCTTTTCCTCCCCCTGCTTTCTTCACCTCCGCTTCGAGTTTGTTTTGGGTTTTATTGACAGTAGGTTTCAAGTTTATATTCTGCATTTCCCTTAATTTGCCTTGTCCTTTTATCTGCCCCCCCTTGGGAAATAGGCCTATTACAAAGGTGTTGCGATGTTTCTTTGAGTTTTAGGAGAGTGTTGTGTCTGTTTGAAGCAGGCCTGGAGGAGTCTGTGAAAGTGTTAAGGCAGAAGGTTCGGCTTTTGAGAGAGAAACACACTGTGATATGATTATGTGCTCAGATGCTGTTTCCAGTCTTGTCTCTGAATACAAATGTAAAAGAAGATTCCGTTTACACAATAATGATGTTTCAAATTAAAATATCAATACAAGCAAGCTCCCTTATTTTTTGTAGTCTAGGCAGTTCTTACCTCTGTAGGTACGTAGAAAATTAAATTAAAAAAATTTTTGTTTAACCTAGTCTCAATTTACTTGTGCAGTTATGACTGTGGATTGGACTGCTGTATTAAATTCTCTGACAAATTAATTAATAATGGAACTACCAATTACAAATTTGACATCGACTTGGCCTTCCTGTTGATTTTAGGTTTTGTTAACAGTACACTTTACTGTGTTTCCTTCCTTCATCCTGCAAAGGCTTCCTGGGCCCTCCGTAAGCAATGTCTGGGATTTCAGAGTATGTTGTGGGAGGCTCAGGGAGCCTGGGCAAAGGCGTCAGATGTGGTTAAGATGTGGATATTTTGGAGCCTCTCTAAAAGGGCTCTGTACCACAGTGCCTTTGAAGAATTTGAGCTTGGGTTTCAGAGAGGTTTTTGCAAGACTCAAATCAGAGTAGAGGTAGAGTGTAGTGGGAAGAGCGTGCCGGTTGAGTGTTTATCAGGGGATCTTGTATCAGAGGTTTCTTGTGAGGGTTTATAGTGATTCCTTTTTTGAAGCAGGCGTGGGTTCCAAACAGGTTATAAACGCGGTAGCTTTTTCCCATTTTTGACCGAAATATAGGAACTTAACTTTTTTTTCCTCCAACAGTTTATTTAGACATTTTAAGAAGCTGACTGATTTGGACAAATATTGCTATGCTACTAGAGGCTGTTAATTGTAAACATTCTACCATCTTGATAGTTAAAGGAATCTAGTTACTTTCTTTAAGTGGACTGTATTCAGTTATTGTTCATAGATTTCAATGTTATTTGACTCACAGGTAAAGGGTTATAATATGGAACATGTTGAGTAGGCTGTACTGTTCACAGTATCAAAAGTTTGCATGATTTCTTTTAAAAGCCAAGCAATGAGATATTTCTGCAAGTAAGATCATAGTCTGCTAAATATTCCTACAAGTGCTATCTTTTAGCTTTCATTTTCTCTACCTTCTCTTGTAAACATCCAGATTTTTGCCCTTGTGAGAAAAGAAACAAGCCTGTCTCATTGTAATGCTTGGCTTGTGTGTTGGTTTCTTTTCAAGTGAGCTTCATGAGAGCAGGGAATTATGTTATTTGTCATGTTATCCTCAGGGTCTAGCACAGTACCTGGCTCAATAAATGTTTATGGGTTGAATATAGTAAAACTTCATTAATTGATACATGAACAACATTGTAAGTAGAATATTTAACTTAAGAGGAAAATCAATTTTATGAACTCTAGCACATTATTTGCATGCAAATGGAGGCTGCAAATTATAAAGAAGTGCTATCAATTTACTGAAGCAGGTCTACCGGCATTCTGCTGGCAGATATGGTGCCAGGAGTTTGTTTGAGTTATACCTTGATGAATATTTTCTATAATCTTTGAAAAAAAAAAACCACGAAATAGTTTTAACAGAGGACAAAGAAATTACAAATTTTCAGGCAAGAGAAAGCATTGTGGTGTCACTGAAATCCCCCATTTGTTGGTCACTTGTTACATATGGGTAATAAACGGTTCTAATTCATGAATTTGGTCTAAGTAATGTGGCAAGTGTCCACTATGTACCAGGAGAGGTGCTAGTGATTTGTAGTGCACATGTGACTACCATATAGTCCTTGTCCTTAAAACTTACACTCTGGCAAGGTGAAACATTGATGTAAAGATGGAGCACAAAAGCAGTGGGCACTGAGTGCAGGGCAGTACTGAGGGAAGATAGCTTCTCCAGGGTCCAGGAAAATCATTCTGGGGAGATTTAAAATGGAACCAGACCTTGGAAAACAACTGGACTTCTCAGGAGAAAAAAAACATGTGCATACAAGTCATGATATGTTATGGGACACTGTGGCTTTTGGTATAGCTTGAGGATGGCACATGATCCAGCAGAATTATGGGAAGAAGCAAGGGATGAGGCTGGAAGATCACTTGTAGGGTAGAGGATTAGATGCTTGTTTGAATTTGGACTTTGTTCTCTAGGCACTGGAGTGAGCTCTTTTCTAAACTCTACACTCTGTGTGTTCTAAGTGTGTGTGGGAGGCAGGTCAAGTGGGTGACTGTACATGTAGATGACTATGTGTCAAGGGGAGAGGAGGAGGAGAGAGAGAGGGAGAAGGACAGAGAGAGAATGAATGAGTGAGGTTAATTTTCCTAGGAAGAGAATATTAGCAACACAGAGGAGAATGAAAGGATGTGGGGAGATTGGAAGCAGAGAGATCAGAATGGCTGTTGCAATCAATGGTCATCCATTTAGCATTTATTCATTCATTTAATAAGTATGTATTAAAAACCTACTATGTACCAAGTGCTACAATAAACCTTAGATGCAAAAACAGACATGCTCTCTGTCATCATGGAGCCTACAGTCAAGAAGATCCAGGTGAGAGATGAACAGCTCTTAAACTAAGGCCTACCTGAGGATGTACAGAAATCATCTGTAGTCTTCAGACACACTCTGTATGTTCTGTATGGTCTTTTCTTCTCCATGTAGCTGCATACATAGAGAAGAGAAGAATGAATGAAGACGCATTTATGAGGTCATGGACACAACTTGGTTACCTATTGGACGTTGGAATTAAGGGTAGGACAAGTCAGGTGATTATATTTTTGGTGTTTGGTAACTGTAAGCTTGATATTGATGGCTAAGTAAATAAGTTTGTGGGAAGGGGAAAATAATGAATGTCATTATACACATATTATGGCTGAGTGCTCCAGGTAACATACAAATGGAGATGTCCATCCATTTAGAGTTTAGGAGAGAGTGGAGACACTTTCTCCTTCAGTTCAAACCTTTTGGTTCAGAATTTGAGATACAGATTTGAAAGTTGTTATGAGGTAGGTGATAATGGAAGCCACAGGAGGTGACAGGATCCAGGAAGAATGTGCAGATGAGGAAGAAGAGGATGGATGCCTGGGACTTACAGTGTTGGTGAGATAAGCATAGAAAGGGGCTGATCCCTACTCGTGTTCTAGATTGCCTCCTCTCCTTCTTGGTAGCACTTGATGTCAAAATGGCCTAATCTCTTTTCTGCATTTCTCTCAGTACGTAAACTGTTTAATCTTAAATAAAGAACCCCAAACTTCCCCTAATCCTCCGTTGACTTTATGGCCCCTTTTAGCATGTGACTGAGTCTCTTCTTCCCTCACAGCCCATGTTTGTTGAAAGCCTCGTGACATTGGGTGTTTCCTGTTCCTCACCTCTAGCCCATCCCCTGCAAGCTCCTTGACTTTGACAGCCCTCAACACTGAAATGCCCTGGCTGAGGTAGTCTTCAAAGACTACTCTGAAGTCCTTATCTTATGACGTGTTTTGAACACATTAATCTTGATGGGCTCTAATAATCTCTTAACTCCAGTTCAGTCCAATATAATTTTGAAACCCCCAAATTTATCTAATTTTAAAAGGCTCCTTCACCCCTAGATGGCTTGGAAACCTTGGTGTGGGATGGGGTGGGGAATGGTTATTTCTCTCTTCTCTCCATCTCCTTCCTTCCTTCCTTCCTTCCTTCCTTCCTTCCTTCCTTCCTTCCTTCCTTCCTTCCTTCCTTCCCTCCCTCCCTCCCTCCCTCCCTCCCTCCTTCCTTCCTTCCTTCCCTCCTTCCCTCCCTTCCCTCCCTCCTTCCTTTCCTCCCTCCCTCCCTCCCTCCCTCCCTCCCTCCCTCCCTCCTCCCTCCCTCCCTCCTTCCTTCCTCCCTTCCTCCCTCCTCCCTTCCCTCCTTCCTTCCTTCCTTCCTTCCTTCCTTCCTTCCTTCCTTTCCTTCCTTCCTTCCTTCCTTCCCTCCTTCCTTCCTTCCCTCCTTCCTTCCTTCCTCTAGGAGTTGGCCTGAGAGGAGAGATGAGTAGGGCCAAAGGAGACATCATGTGTGGCAGGTGCAGCTTCTATCTAGGTCCTATCTGGGTGGGAAATGCACAGACGTTAGCTCTCTCTTATGGGATTTTTTGTGTCTTCATTAGAGATCCTCCTGCTGGGATCTTAGGTCTGCAACTCTCTCTGAATGGCTGGCCCATTTTTTTACAGGGAGGATGGTGGAGAGGAGCTTTGCTTCTCCCTTGGGAAAAGGGAGATCTTTTCCCTTGGGAAAGATCTCTTTAAGTCATATCAGACTGTTCCCTTTGGTGGGATCTACATTTGCCTGTCTCTCCAGAGGTGACATGTAGCTTGCCCCCAAACCAGTGCCCCCTCTTCCCTCTGCCACTGGGCGAGGGCAACTCCAGCCAGTCTCTTGTCTTTAGACTTTCCAGGTGGGAATCAAATACTAGTACCTTTTCAATTAAGCTCTCTCCTAGGTTCTCTTGCAACTCCACGCATCTGGCTTAGGTAGTGGAGCTGGCTTAGAGAGTGGAAATAGAAAATACTACATACGACATACTAAACTTCATAAGGTAGGGTGGGGTAAGGACTACAGCAGTATGTGCAAAGCCTGGTGGAAACAGTAAGAAGGGTGGGGGTAGCTCTGCTTTGGGGTGAGAGGACACTTTCAAAAGCTTCTCAAAGAAAGAGGAATGACCTGGCTTTGAAAGAATGAGTGTCTGGTAGAACAGGGGTGAAAGGCTGTTCTAGATGAAAGTAATGGAGGTGCAGGCCGGGCGCGGTGCCTCAAGCCTGTAATCCCAGCACTTTGGGAGGCCGAGGCGGGTGGATCACGAGGTCAGGAGATCGAGACCATCCTGGCTAACACGGTGAAACCCCGTCTCTACTAAAAATACAAAAAACTAGCTGAGCGTGGTGGCGGGCGCCTGTAGTCCCATCTACTCGGAGGCTGAGGCAGGAGAATGGCGTGAACCCGGGAGGCGGAGCTTGCAGTGAGCCGAGATCGCGCCACTGCACTCCAGCCTGGGCGACACAGCGAGACTCCGTCTCAAAAAAAAAAAAAAAAAAAAAAAAAAAAAAAAAAGAAAGTAATGGAGGCAAGCTCTGTAAACGAAGGCATAGGACGTGAAATAGCAGAGTGTGTCTGAAGACTACAGGTGATTTCTGTAAGTTTTCAGGTTGGGAGTTGCGGAGTAGCGTGGACAGGTAAACAGGGCTTGTGAATACACACATGCACACACACAGAAACAACGTGTGCAAACCCATACTTCACAGAGCAACGAGGGAAGCATATATGCTGAGGGTTGCCTTCTTTTCTGTTTTCTCTTTCTTTTACCTGGGTTTAGGACCTTGAGAAAGTCACTTTACCTCTCTAGGCTTCAGTGTCCTCATCTAAAAAATGAGGATGTTAGATGTTCTAAAATTCCCCAATTCCAAATAGGCTTTACAGAGAAGCACTGAACAAACTGAGTAAGTTTAATTTTTTAATCTGAGGGTTTAATATGTAGAATTACAGAACCCAAGAATATTGATTTTATTAAATATGGAGAAACATCTTTTTTCAGGTTTTTTTGTTGTTGTTGTTATGGAGTCTCCCTCTATTGCTCAGGCTGGAGTGCAGTGGTGCAATCTCGGCTCACTGCAACCTCTGCCTCCTGGGTTCAAGTGATTCTCCTACCTCAGTCTCTCAAGTAGCTGGGACTACAGGTGCATGTCACCACACTCAGCTAATTTTTGTATTTTTAGTAGAAACAGGGTTTCACCATGTTGTCCAGGATGGTCTCCATCCCTTGACCTTGTGATCCACCCACCTCAGCTTCCCAAAGTGCTGGGATTACAGGCGTGAGCCACTGTGCCTGGCTTTTCAGTTTTCAAAATTGTGGTAAAATATGCACAACATAAAATTCACCATTTTAACTATTTTTAAGTGTACATTTAGTACATTTAGATTGTTGCATAACCATCATGAACATCCATCTCCAGGATGTTTTCGTCTTCCCAAACTGGAATGTGTTAAACAATGACTTCCTATTCTTCCTTCCCCCAGCACCTGGCAACTACCACTCTACTTTCTGTTCCTATGAATTTGACCAATAGGCACTTTATACAAGTGGAATTATACAATATCTGTTCTTTTGTGTTTGGTTTATTTCTTTTAGCATAATATTGTCCTTCAGATTTATCCATGCTGTATCATGTATCAGAATTTCCTTTCTTTTTAAGGCTGAATAAAATCTCAATGAGTGTATATATCACATTTTGTTTGTCCACTCCTCTGTCAATGCACGTGAGTTGCTTCCACCTTTTGGCTATTGTAAATAATGGTGCTATGAACACGGCTGTGCACATATCTCTTTGAGACCTTGCTTTCAATTCTTTTGGGCATATACTCAGAATTGCTGAATGATAATCTGTGTAATTTTTTGAGGAATTGTCGTACTGTTTTCCACTGTGATTGCACCATTTTATATTTCTACCAGCAACACACAAGAGTTCTAATTTCTAATTTCTCAACAGTCTTGCCAACAGTTGTTTTCTGTTTTGTTTTGTTTTGTTTTTTTCAATTAGAGAAAGGGTCTCACTATGTTGTCCCAGCTGGAGTGCTGTGGCTGTTCACGGGCAGGCTTCAGCTACTCTTGTACTCAGCATAGGAGTTGTGACCTGCTCTTTTTCCAACCTGGGTCGATTCATTCCTCCTTAGGTAATGGGGCGGTCCCCTGCCCCGGAGAGGTCCCACCTTGATGCTGAACTTAGTGCAGACATGCTTAGTGCATAGTGCAGTACTACAGCTCAGAACTCCTGGATTCAAGCAATCCTCCCTCCCCAGCCTCCTGAGTAGCTAGGACTACAGGCATCACTGCACTTGGCTTTCTTTTTCTGTTTTTTTTTTTTTTTTTTTTTTTTGGCTGATAGCTGTCCTAATGGATGCAAAGTATTATCTTGTGGTTTTGAGGTACATTTTCCTTATAATTAGTGATGTTGAACATCTTCATGTGTTTATTGGCCATCTGTATATCTTCTTTGAAGAAGCGTCCATTCAAGTTCTTTGCCCATTTTAAAAATCACGTTTTGTTGTTATGGTTGTTGTTGAGCTATGGAAGTTCTTTGTATATTCTGGGTATTAATCTCTTATAAGTTGTACAATTTGCAAATATTTTCTGCAATTCTCTGGGTTGCCTTTTCCCTCTATTGATGATTTCCTTTGATACACAAAAGATTTTAATTTTGATGAAGTCCAATTTATTTATTTATTTTTTGTACTGCTTTTGGTGTCATATCCAAGAAATCATTGTCAAACACAATATCATTAATGTGTCTCCTAAGTAAAAACAAAGAAACATCTTTTACCTGAATTATATATTAGCCTAAGTTCTATCTTTAAAATTCAGTTTTCTTGCTTAATATGCAAAATGTAATGAAGCTTCATTAATTTTATTTTTTATGTTTTATTTTTAATTTTATTTAGTTTTCTGTTGTTTAAACAACAGAAATTTATTTTTTCACAAGTATGGAAGCTAGAATCTAACATCAAGGTGTTGGTAAGGTTGATTTCTTCTGAACCTCTCTCAGCTTGCCGATGGCTACCTCTCTTTGTATCTTCACATGGTCTTTCTCCTGCATCTGTGTCCTAATCTCCTTTTCTTTCTTTTATATTCATTTTTTATTTCAATAGGTTTTTAGGAAACAGGTGGTGTTTGGTTATATGAATACATTCTGTAGTGGTGATTTCTGAGATTTTGGTGCACCCCTCACTCAAACAGTGTGTACTCTACCCAATGCGTGTAGTCTTTTATCCCTCACCCCCTCCTACCCTTTTCCCCGAGTCCTCAAAGGCCATTGTGCTGTTCTTACGCTTTTGCGTCCTCATAGCTTAGCTCCCACTTATGAGTGAGAACATACAATGTTTGGTTTTCCATTCCTGAGTTACTTCACTAGAATAATGGTCTCCAACTCCACCCAGGTTAAGCTTCATTTATTTTCTAAATTGACCTCCTATCCTCTGAACATACTACGGGTGTCTTCTTATCATCTTGGTTGCTTAGGGAACAGGGCAAGCTTTCAACAGTGTATGCCTATTACATTGTCATTAAATATGCTCAAGCTGTTCAAAAGGTTTAAAATAATTCTTTAAGCATGGTTTAAGTTTGCTTTGGTTTGCCCACATGAGAGGCTTGAAGACCTGCAGAGAGGCTAAGTGTAAGAAGGGAGGAAGAAGGTAAATTAATTCTTTCTGGCTTATGGTGATGGATTAAAAATTGTGTTTTTTTTTCTTTCTTTCAAAATTTTCTAAAACAAACAAACAAACACTACTTTAGGTACATCCCAGGTAAAGGAAACTTCTTCTGGAGGGGGAATATCAGAAGGTTATCAATGAGTGGGAAATGGTAGAATAATAGAAAGCTGTGCTTCTTGCTTGCCCCCTTTTCCATGGGGTCTGTAATGTGATTCATCTGTACTGGGATGAATAGTGATTGCTCTATCAAGAAAAATTTAAAAGACCAAAAATCACTTGATTTGATTTGGTGTTTGTCCTGACCTACCCCTATTCAATTCATTGGGTAATCTTGTATCAGTCACTGAGTTTCACATTTATAAAATGAGATATTGGAACCAATAGCTAAGCTTTCAGTAACCCTGGTCTATAACACAGAGGCTTCTTGGGAGCTATGTTTCCTCCAGTTGGGAAAATGGGGAAAGAAGAAATCTCTATTTTCTTAAAGCAAAACAGATCCACATAAATAATTAATCCTCAGCAAGTTGGACAATTCATTTTTGGCAAGGGCATAATTCCCCAAAGTTGGGAGAATTCTGGAAAATGTATTTTGCACATGTTTCTGAGAGGTGTTGTGGCCTCTGATAAACTTTCAGTATGGTTTATTGAGTAAATTCAGCCTTGAATCCCAAGGTAGTTAATTATTGCGCTTGAAGTCTTGTTTCATAAGGGTCTGTGTGGCTTTTGGGTTTCCAAACTTTGAGGGGCTTCCTGGGAAAAACTATGGCTGTGGTTTGCTAAGTATTCACCAAAGATTCTGAGTTTTCTGCCTTTGAGGACACATAAAAAGGAAATTTTGTATAAACGTATGTGTACATGTTATATACCCAATTTTAGACATTATGTGAATTGTATACAATGAATTCCAGGTGACTGTAAAGTAAATGGTTAAAATGCATTTTGTTATATGGAAGTTATATTGAGCTTTATGATTTTTTAGAAGGGCTTTGGATAATGTTTGCTTTCTTTAGTTTTCTCCAAAGAAGAGTGTACTGCAAAGGAAATGCATGTATTTTATTAATCTTCTTCATCAACAGTGAAAGCAATAAATTATATACATATATTTTTTAAAAACCCAGCTTTACACCACTGTTTTGATGTACTAAATACATGATAGTTGATTTTTGGATGTTTTATTTTTAATCACTGGGGTATTTAAATTATATTACCACCTGCTTGCTCGCTGCTTCTTCCTGTATTAATAACTGGCATATACAATTTTGAAAAAAATAAAATGCAGATGTTTTTTCTCATGTCAAAGTGGCATCCGGTTTTGATCCTGACATGGAGGATTCCTATCAGATTGCCCTTTCTGAAATCTCTGGATCTATTTCCTCTTTTGCCTGGACTGCTGTTACTGGTAGTTGGTGTGTTATTCAATTATCTCTACATTTTAACCTTGGTGTTTACCTCTAATGTTGCTGAAGTCAGTAAATGATTCATTGCATTTGGAACCAATAAACAGGGTTTGGCAGAAAAGGGACAATGTGTGGCGGATGTGTTTGGGCTAAAGGGAACAATGCATTTCAAACTGGGCTCTAAGAGCTTAGAAATTCAATTATGCATTCATGGAGACAAGGCTAGGTCCCACAGTTCCTGGCTCAGAGTGAGCACCCAGTGATTGTTCACAAAGAATAGGGTGATGGTTTTATTCAACAAAATCTGCGTGTGTAAGGAAAGCATCTGCATCAGAGTGCACAGGCAAGTTTCTCAAATTCTAGGTTATTGAGATTTCATCCCCACCTCTGACACATCTTTCTGGGTTTCCTCATTCTTCAGGTGGAATTGATAATTTTGCAGTATTAGCATTAACACAAATAACCTTGCACATTATCAAAAACCAGGCAATACATGCAGAAAGCTTAAGAACACATGACACTGCTTTGAGGATAAACAAATGAATTTCTTTTTCTCTCTAAAAAGTACATTGAACCCGAAGCTTAAAGAACTAGGAAAAAGTTATTTAGTCAAGGCTAGTGAAGATACCAGGTACAGAATGAGTTTCTCTTGTTTCTGAGCTTGGTTTTTCCCTGAAATATGTTGCCTTATCTTTCTTTCTTTTATTAAAGTGAGAATTAAAAAAAAAAAGAAAATCTTCTTTTCTCAGGAAACAATGCTAATGGAAGAGTAGTGTTTTTAATACCAATTATATTCAGATATCATTCTCAGATGTAGAGTCAGAATATGGGCCTTTAAAAATTCTTCATATTGGGCTGGGTACAGTTGGCTCACATCTGTAATCCCAGCACTTAGGGAGTCTGAGCTGGATGGATTGCTTGAGCTCAGGAGCTTGGGACCAGCCAGGGAAACATGGCAAAACCTTGTCTCTACAGAAATATACAAAAATTAGCTGGGTGTGGTGGTACGTGCATGTAGTCCCAGCTACTCAGGAGGCTGGGGTGGGAAGATTGCTTGAGCCCAGGAAGTTGAGTCTACAGTGATTTGAGACTGCACCACTTCATTCCAGCCTGGGTGCAGAGTAAAACCCTGTGAAAACAGGCCGGGCGCGGTGGCTCAAGCCTGTAATCCCAGCACTTTGGGAGGCCGAGACGGGCGGATCACGAGGTCAGGAGATCGAGACCATCCTGGCTAACACGGTGATGATTGAAACCCCGTCTCTACTAAAAAAACAAAAAAACTAGCCGGGCGAAGTGGCGGGCGCCTGTAGTCCCAGCTACTTGGGAGGCTGAGGCAGGAGAATGGCGTGAACCCAGGAGGCGGAGCTTGCAGTGAGCTGAGATCCGGCCACTGCACTCCAGCCTGGGCGACCATGACTCCGTCTCAAAAAAAAAAAAAAAAAAAAAAAAAAAAACCCTGTGAAAACAAAAACAAACAAAAAAACCCCCCCTCCCCCCCCAAAAAAACAAAAAACTTCATTATCTCCCTAGGGACACATACCCTGGCTGTGTTCAGGATCAGAAAGTTTTCATTCCTTCAGCCTATACAGTGAGTATTGGTGACTACATAGAAGTCCTTGTGGTATTCACTGTATATCTTTGGTAGTCGTAATTCTTCCTGAGCAAAAGAAAGGTCTGCATCAGGTCTTACTTTACATTTTTTGGCATCATAAATTGAAAAATTCCATGTTGCATGTCCTGTGTGAGGAGAGTTTATGCAGTGAGAGAATGACCTGTCCTTCTGCCTAGCACTGGCATCCCACCTTTCTTGCCATTATTTATGCTTTTGAGCAGTAACTTTAATAAAGAGGGAAAAACCTAAGCATGTTCTCTGAAAATTGTTCTCTCAAGAAGGTCCTTATAGTGGCATATTAATTTTCTGTTGCTGCATAACAAATGACCATCATCTTAGTGGCCTAAAACAATGCCGATTTATTATCTGTGGTCCTGTAGATCAAAAGTCTGGGCACATGCAAAACCAAATAAAATACTTAGGAATATATTTAACCAAGGAGGTGAAAGATCTCTACAAGGAAAACTATAAAACATTGATGAAAGAAATTGTGGATGACACAAACAAATGGAAAAACATCTCATGCTCATGGATTAAAAGCAATCTACAGATTGCATGGAGTTCCTATCAAAATGCCAACATCATTTTTTGCAGAGTTAGAAAAACATCCTAAAATTCATATGGAACCAAAAAAGTGCCCAATTAGCCAAAGCAATCGTAAGTGAAAAGAACAAAGCTGGAGGTATCGTAATACCTGACTTTGAATTGTACTACAAGGCTATGGTAACTGAAACAGCATGGTACTGGTATTACAATAGACACATAGATCAATGGAATAGAATAGACAACCCAGAAATAAACTCACATGCCTACAACCAACTAATCTTTGACAAAGCAAACAGAAACATAGAGTGGGGAAAGGTCACCCTACTCAATAAGTGGTGCTGGGGAAATTGGACTGCCATATGCAGAAGAATGAAACTGGACCTCTATATTTCACCTTAAACAAAAATTAACTCGAGATGGATTGAAGACTTAAATGTAATACCAGAAAGTATAAAAATTCTAGAAGAAAACCTAGGAAAAACTTTTTTTGGATATTGGCCTCGGCAAAGAATTTATGACCAAAACCTCAAAAGCAAATGCAACAAAACCAAAAATAGACAAATATGACCTAGTAAAACTAAAAACCTGCACAGCAAAATAAGTAATCAATAGAATGAACAGACAACCTGCAGAATAGCAGAAAATATTTGCAAACTGTGCATACAACAAAGGACTCATATCCAGTATCTGCAAGGAGCTCAAACAACTGAATAAAAACAAAACAAAACAAAACACGCCAGAATAACCCTATTAAAAAGTAGGCAAAGGACATGAACAGACATTTTTAGAAGAAGACACACAAATGTCAAATAACTATATGAAAAAATGCTCAGCATTAGTAATCGTCAGATGAATGGAAATTAAAACCACAGTGGATACCATATTATACCAGTCAGAATGGCTCTTATTAAAAAGTCTAACTATAACAGATGTTGGTGAGGATGCTGAGAAAAGGGAGCATTTATACACTGTTGGTGGGAATGTAAATTAGTAGAACTTTTATGGAAAACAGTTTGGTGATTTCTCAAAGAACTAAAAATAGAAGTACCATTTGATCTAGCAGTCCCACTACTGGATATCTACCCAAAGGAAAAGAAATTTTTATATCAAAAGATACCTGCATTCATGTGATTATCTCAGCACTGTTTACAATAGCAAAGATATGGAATCAACCTAAGTTTCCATTGACAAATGATTGGATAAAGAAAATGTGTTGAATTTTCTTTACATACATTCCAATGTATGTAAAGAATTCTACTCAGCAATAAAAAAGAGTGAAATCTTGGCTTTTGCAGCAACCTGGATGGAACCATTATCTTAAGTGAAGTAACTCAGAAAGTCAAATTCCATACATTCTCACTTATAAGTGGGAGATAAATAATGTGTACACATGGACATAGTGGAACAATAGACACTGGAGGCTTAGAAGGGTGGGAGGGTGGGAAGGGAAGTGAGGGACAAGAAATTACTTAATGGGCACAATGTACACTCTTCAGGTGTTAGTTACACTAAAAACCCAGACTTTACCACTATGCAATCCATCCATGCAACAAAACTGCACTTGTACCCTCTAAATCTATTAACAAATTAAAAAAAAAGGTTCGGGCACAGAGTAGATGGGTTCTGTGCTCAAGGTCTCTCGAGGCTGAAATCAAAGTGTCAGTCTGGCTACGTTCTCATCTGGAATTCAAGGTCTTCCTCCAAGTTCATTCAGGTTGTCAGTGAAAGGCAGTTCCTTGTGAATACAGGATTTGGGTCCTCATTTTCTTGCTGGCTGTTGGCTGCGACCGCTTTCAGCAATTAAAGGCTGTTCTTGGGTCCTAGCCACATGGTCTCCTCCAAGCCACATGGCAGGTTGCTCCTTCAAGGCCAGTGGGAGAATCTCTCTCTTAAGGACTCACCTGATTAGGTAAAGGCTGTTTCCCTTTTGAATAACTCAAAGTCAGCTGATCTCTCACTTTAATTATATCTGCATAATTCTATAACATTACCATATAACATAACCTAATCATGGGAGTGATGATAGCCCATCGTATTCACAGGCTCTGCTTCTGCTGAAGGGGAGAGGACTACACAGTGTGTGTACACCAGGGGGTCAGAATCCTAGGACATCTCAGAATTCTGCTTCATACAAGTAGTATGTTTGAATTTGAGGACTTGAGAAGGTCACTAGACTCAGCCTTTGTGAAAGTGATGTTTCTCCTGCTGGCATTGTAGAAATCTGTTCCATGTCTTCCTGGGCTCCATGATACTTCACTTAAGTCTGAGGAATGGACCTGGCCTGGGTCATTTCTGTTCCTGGTGACTTTACTGAGGCTAAGTGGGCTCTAGCTGCGTTAGAGGAGTTCAGGTCTGGGGTGGCCCCTCAGCAGTTTACTCCATGAAGTAATTCGAAGTCTTGGTAGAATACCCAGCCCTATATTCAGTATTAAACTTGGGACATGTATAATGTCAACAAGAAGACAGGGAGAAGACTTGGCCTTATCTGGTTCTGATGAAAATGTAAGGAATTTGTGTGGAATAACCCTAGACCCAGAAATATGCCTAGTCAGCTGTTAGCCCTCTGTGAGCTGTGAGCACAGCTCCTCCAAGGAGGCAGGAAAAGAAGAAAAGGGAGGGAACCACCAAGGGGACCTAATTTGTTAGTGTTAATCTGAGACCTACCCATTCTCCTAATTGATCGTTCACTACAAAGTAGCTTGATGCTTCTTTAGCCTGGGAGCTAAATGTAATCAACTTTTGTTTGTTTCCATAAAAAAATTTTTTTTGCCCTTGAGGAGATCATTATTTCTATTGTATGAAGATGGTAGCCCAAACATTAGAAGTAATTAGAGCAGATGGCAGTGAATACTTTTATTTTAAAATACACTGAAGCTTATAAACTGGTTTTCATTCTCTGGGCTTCTTCCTTTTTCCTCTGCCACCACATATTCATTTTGCTTCCCTTCAGGTGTAAAGAGAGGAAAAAAAGCAAAGGAGGAAAAAAAGGTTTCCTGGTATATGAAACTGAGGAGCTGTCAAACGTTCATAGCAGGGAAAGTACGCTCCTGTGTATTCAATCACTGAAATTAAGTGTTTTCGAAGGCGATGCAGTCACGGGTCCATTGCATGGGGAAATAACATGTTGTAGTCCATCACTTAAAATGTTAACCTTGTCTCTTAATAGTGACTGGGAACACAAACATGTGCTGTATGCTCGCTGGTTAAATGGCAGTGTGTCAGCTCTGTGAAAAAGGCTAGCATGTATCTGTCAATCTTCTGATTTGGCTCTGTGTGTGTGTGTGTGTGTGTGTATTCATGTGCATGTGTGTGAGTGCATGAGTGGCGCGTGCGCACACACACACACACATCTTCTCACACTTCCACTTGCCTTTCTGTGGCTTTCTGAGATTTGGCTTATTGTGTACTGAAAAATGGAAAGAATTGAAATACTTTCCAGTACTTTAATGTATATCCTTTACTAAGATGTTTTTGCTTGCAGTCCATCAACTCTCAGGTAGCTGTATTATAATTACTTATTTTCAATTACAGAAAGTTCCATTTTGCACATGTTTTAATACTGATGTACTATAGATATACTATAGTGCGCATATTGTAGGTACTATACTGATAGTATAGTATGAAATATAATATACCAGGGGTCCCCAAACTTTTCCTATAAAGAGCCAGATAGTAAATATTTTAGGCTTTGTGGGTCATGTTGCCTCTGTCACAAACTGAAACCAGTCACCAACAATATGTAAATGAATTGTCATGCCATGTGCCATGTGCCAATATCAAAATAGTGGGTTGTGGACTGTAGTTTGCTGACCTCGTTATATGTTACTGAGTGTTTTACTTGATTCTTTTTTCTATGACATATGAAGAATTTGATGTCTACCCAGGTCTTTGTGCAGTGTTTCTGGTTGCATCAGTAGAAAGGCCGTCTGTCTGTACAGCGTTCCTTTCTCCAGGGCCAGCCGCCCTATCTGTCCTTCTTGCTGCACCTGCAGTGCTCTGAACTCACTCCTTCTTCAAGGTCCTCCCTGGATAACCTCTGGCTCATACTCTATTTCTCTGCTCCAATCCCAACCCAGTCCAATCAGGGAAGTCCCTGATCACTCCATATCAAATAGCTCTTCCCACCCTGGCACTTCTGATCCACTTCACCCTGTTTCTTTTCTCTGTCACAGCACACTATTAGTTTTATATATTTAACCTGTTATCTCCCTAAAATATAA
Source organism: Macaca thibetana thibetana (assembly GCF_024542745.1). Lineage (NCBI taxonomy): Eukaryota > Metazoa > Chordata > Mammalia > Primates > Cercopithecidae > Macaca > Macaca thibetana. The sequence continues at coordinate 52,703,954 of NC_065581.1, read as the reverse complement.
GCTCCATGAGGTCAGGCATTTGTTTTGTACCTGGTGTGTAGTGGGTGCTCAATAAACATTTGTTGAAGGCAGGGATCCATTTACTCTGTAGTTCCTGGAAAGTAGTCTGAAACGAGTGTATAATGAGATAATACCTGTTAAGTGCACCCAGTAAGTGTTGGCCATTATTATTAAACTTTACGTGGAAAGAGTAACACCTACATTTTTTAGTTACAAGTATGAAAGGAAAATAAATCTTGGGGAGTCCCAAATCACTAAGCTAAAGGGAAAAGTCAAGCTGGGAACTACTTAGGGCAAACCTGCCTCCCATTCTAGTCAAAGTCATCCCTCTGCTTGCAGAGATAGATGCAGATCTGATTGCCTCCTTCGAAAAAGCTAATCGGAAACTTAAAAGAATGTAATGCAATCGTTTGTCTCTCGTCTCCCTGTGACCTGGAAGTCCCCTCCCCACTTCGAGTTGTCCCAGATGGAACCAAGGTACATCTTACATATATTGATTGATGCCTCATGTCTCCCTAAAATGTATAAAACCAAGCTGTGTCCCAACCACCTTGGGCACATGTCATCAGGACCTGCTGAGGCGGTGTCACGGGCATGCATCCTCAACCTTGGCAAAATAAACTTTCTAAATTAACTGAGACCTGTTTCAGATATTCAGGGTTTACATAAGGATTAGTGATACTGTAAGTAAAATGTATAGCATTGTGCTTGGGACATTAGAGACATTCAATAATCAGCAGCTATCATTATCATTTTTTTTTTCTCCCACAAGTGGAAAGGTCTTTGGACTTAAAATTCAGAAGAGATGCTATTAGAGGAGATTTGAAGATTCAAATAGAGGAAAGGATAAAAGAAGACTGTAAATTTGTCCTGTCTGCAGACTTTGAAAATCTTCTGAAGCTTAAGAGTGCTAATAACTTAGATATATGAAGCACTGAGGTAGTGTCAGCAATCTTTGAGAAATCGCAGAGGATAGGAAGTGTGTAGAACCGAGAGATAAGACAATGAATTGCCTGGTTCTCTAATGATGAGAAAGGGTCAATTTGAACTGGGCAGGAATCTCTGACAAAAAGCACTGTTGACATTTCTTTGAGTAGTCAATGTGCTACACAGTGCAGTGTGGAAGGACATTCTCATGTTATCTTGTAATCATGAGGGGTTTATAACCACCGAGAAAAGAAAGTGATCACTTAGAGTCTGCATGAGGTCAGTAAGAATAAATTATGCCAAACTAATTCAATTTCCTTTTTGTTCCCTAAAGAGTTATTAGATTATAGGTTAGGGGCTCTATTCATAATCCTGGATTTGTAGATAGTTGACTTTTCTACACTGTCTTTTGTTTTATAATCAGCTGAAATAATCTCAACTTGTGTTATCTGTTGTATCCAGATTAAAAAGAGAAAATGATGTTTAATGCACTTGATTTCCCCTGTAAGGCTATCTCCACCATGGTCAGCCATCTAATCCTCTGAACTCCCATAGCATCTTGGTTATGCCTTTAATTATTGAATCAATCACACTTTAATTATCTGGCTATCTGTATTTTTTCTAAATATAAGTACCTTAAGAACAAGGATGAGGTCACTTTTGTGTGTGTGTGTGTGTGTGTGTGTGTGTGTGTGTGAGAGAGAGAGAGAGAGAGAGAGAAACGCGTTTATATTAGCTCATACAAAAGGATTTGGGATTTTAATTGGCCAATAGGTTTAAATATCATCCAACATTATAATTCAACTGTTAAAATAGCCAAGAGTATTAATTGGGAGAATAAATGTTATTTAATGAATAATATGAAGACACTCAGCTATTTTGGGGAAAAAAGCAAGGAATAAGAAGAAGCAAAAGGTATAAAACTTTCCATCAACATAAATTGTAAGTTAGTTGAAGAGTAACATGCAAATATAAAACACACCAATCAAGAAGGACATTTAAGTGATATTTATGTCAGGATGAAAGAGGATGTTTTATCTATAATGTAATGAAGAATGTCACAAAAAGGTAAATAAAGTTGGTTTCATAAAAATTAAAACATTTCAATGTAAAGAAGAACTGAATAAAATTAAATTATAGCTTCATGACATATTATTTCAGTTATTAAGGTATTTTTCATTATGGCATCATAAGTCCAAATAAGAGCTGACCATTTATTCATTAAGACATATTTTTGGGGTAGCCAATAGATGCCGGGCATTGTTGTAGGTACTAGGGATACAGCAGAAAACCAAGACACTCTTGTGATGCTTATATTCTATTAGGGGTTGACTGATTATGAACCAGTATACATTGTATTAGGTAGAGATGAGTGCTTTGGAGAAAATAAAGAAGGATACGGAGTGGAGAAAATGGTTACAGGGACTTGTCTTTTCCTATTTCCAGGATTTGGATGCTAAGGAAGAAGACATTCTGGTGAGGTGTCAGCACAGTTCTTTCTTGTCCTTGTCAGTCAGGAGACACTGTGGTTAGAGAGATTCCCATACCCCACCTCCTCTGCCACCCCAGCTCAATGCATACACTCACAAATAGGTCTTTGCTTTGCCGGGTGTTCCAACTTGCTGATCAATGACTTCTTTCAAGATAACTCTGGTGGTGTTGCAAGTACATTTAAGGTGACATGTAAGATTTGCAGACACTGCACATTCCGTGAAGTTCAGAGAAGTGCTGACGTGCTGTAAGAAGAAAACAAATTGCATAAGCTTCCTAGCTGAGGGAGGAAAGTTTTTTTCTTGCTTTTTTTGGGTTTATTTGGGGCTATATGCAAAGACGAGGTCATGTTCTGGGCAATTCTTGTATCTCTGTTTTCACACCTGCCCCCATATGCCTATGAGGAAATGATTTTCTTCATCTGCAGAATAAGAATGAGTGATGTGTTTATCTCCAGGAAGAACACTAAAGCTAAAGGCTGAGCATCATGGGAACTATAGAGGAAAGAGCTTATATTAGGTGGAAGTAAGCTGGGTTGTTGACACAGAACATGGCCTTCACCAAAAATATGTTGGTATCAACAGAGACATTCTCAAATATATTGACAAAATCTTTAATCAATGCTGTTGGCATTTTTTTTTTCTTGATTGGATCAAAGTGACACGGATTGGAGGATGAAAATGTTGGAAGGTGAGCCATCCTTACTGTTTCATGGAGCATTTTGCTGGGAGGAAATGATACCACCAGCTCTGTTAACTGAAAAATGTAGGAGAGCTAAAATTCTTATGGCAACGTGCATGTAATCATGGATTACACTGATAACTTGCAATCATAGAGATATTCCGCTCTTCTACCTCCCCAGGTAGCTGGTACACAGTGGAGGCTGTACTAATTTTTAGATTTTTTAGTATTTAGTCATTATTTTGTGTAAAAGCATGAGTACATCAATAAACATTTATACATCTCAAGATATCTTTGTTATGCTAAGGGGAATTCAGGGCACAAAGAAGCTTAGGTCTCTTGAAACTGAATGCTTAAACACCTGTATTCATTTGACATTGGCCACATTGACTACAGAAACTTAAGGCAAAAGAAAAAATTGGCGAACGATTTTATGAGATCGAATTTGAGTCTCAGGTTCCAATTAAGTAGCACTATTCATCATTTGGTTTATGTTTATATGTTTAAATGGAGCTTGAAAACATGAAAAGGAATGTAAATGTTTGAGAAGACCTAGAGGATATAGCATTTTTAAGGTCTTAGCACCTATGTATTCACCTATTGCATTAGGAAGAGTGTGTGTGTGTGTGTGTGTGTGTGTGTGTGTGTGTGTGTGTGAGAGATATCTGTAAAAGCATGTATGGCACCAGCGGGTATAAGATTCATTTAATAAATTATTCAAAAACATTTATTGAGCAACTACTATGTGCTAGACATCTTTTAGGGAGGTGGGGATATAGCAATGACCCAAACCAAGTCCCTGCTTCATTTGAGTAAGCTTAATAAGTGATAACCAAATATGCAAGGAATTGTATTATTTAATACTAGAATGAAGCATTATTAGGGGAGAAGGAATGATTGGGGGTGCTTTTTAAAAATAATAATACAGGTAAGGAGGTGATACTTGAGCAGAGGCATGAATTAAGTAAGGGAGTGAGCCATGCAGATCTTTTGGGAAAGAGCATCCCAGGAGAGGCCACAGTAAGGGAAAAACTTCAAATGGGTGCTTCCTTTTCATGATTCCAGTTTGCCTCCATCACTGTGAACTTTGACACATCATTTAAACACTTTGAGCCTTTGCTTTCTCCACTGAAAAGTAGAGATAACAGAATTTGACCTTTCCACCGACTGGGTTGGGACCAAGTACAGCAATCTTTGAAGGCTGACAGGGTAGGCCAAGAGGTTATAGCACATGGAAGGCAGCAAATGGCATAAGCAGGTACTTCAGAGTGAGAAAGTCTCTAAAGCTTATTGAGAGCTAGATAACAGATATCTGTGCTAATCATAAAAATTTAAAAATGTTCTCAAAATAATTAATGGATAACACCATGAAATAGTCTACCTTTGACCCACTTAAATATGTAACTAATTTCTAGTTGTTCCAGATCATTTTACTGTGTGCGTAATGAGCCCTAGTTTTCTTCGCAGTTCTGTGACTGGGTTATGGATCTGACCACCAGGTTAATGTCCCAGAAAGGGTTATGCTGCTGAATTCTTCATATTTCGTATAGTTCACCAACACATCATCCTTCCCAGCTTGCTAGTCTTTGGGTGATCCTGGCCAAAGATCCTAAGCTTTGGATGTTGGTTTGGAGAAAACTTCTTGGTTCCTTTTAAAGATGTATCTCCTCCCCCTCCAGCCCTTGCCCTGAATTGATCCTTAAATTTTGATGCAGAAGTGTCATCTGAGGGGATCATTAAAATTGTAGATCTCTGGGTCCCACTTCTTGAACTTTTGATTTCATAGGTATATGATGACACTAGAGGAATCTACATTTTATTAAGCTCTAAGGAACACTGCCTAAAATAGCATCTGTAAAATTATGGGATAGGATTTTGCTAGAGTTCTTTCCATCTCTGGCCTTCTGGAAATCCAAGATTTTTCAAAAGTCCTTTTATCATGGACTCTGAGCTGACAATACAGATAACCTGGTTCACCCTGTTCTGCAGTTTACTTTACCATCTCTGTTTTCCCCACCTTCTTTCATTCCAGTTTCCTTTGATTTGCCTCCCTTTCCTCTTTCTGTATTCTACAGGTGTAAATTAAAGGGTTATAAGAATGTATAATATATGTAGCCTTATAAGAAGTACTGTTTATTATTTTACCAACCTAAAGCTAGTCCTATAGTGAAATCATCTAGAGTTAAAATTCTCTCCTACTTTTGTAGCCTACAGATAGTCAGCATGGGGGCATGGTTCCTTCAGTTCACAATGATGTTCCTGTGTCACCTATACGTTTTTCTGTGATACTGGAACTGGTTATCACTATGCCTTATTTCTTTCCATCTCTTAAATTGTGATGAGTCATAGACTTTTATTTCTTTGCAGATGTAGAAAATGAATAAATCGCAAAGCCTTCTCAGTGATTGTGTTGGGTCTGCATCTCAGCACTGTTGACCTTGGGGTCTGTATCCTCTTCTGGAAAATGTAACGGCTCTTCTGGCAACACAATTTTCCATCTTCTGTCTCAGAAATACTCTAGAGCACTATTCTCTGAGTAGGTGTAGTTGTCGATATTACAAACATGCCTTCCCTTCTAATGATCTTTTCCCATCTGCCTCTAACACATCATGAGAGGACCTTCTGGGCAGTTTATTTTTATAGGAACTTGGGCTTCACATTTGGTTGGAATCCGAATGGGAAGAAGACTGGAGAGAGTGGCTTACACATGTCATACGTATTACCTTGAAGGAATCACCTTCTCTATTGTGATTTTATTGTGTTTATCGTAATTATACTTCCACAACTTCACAAGGCATTTAGACATATTTCCAGCCTCTTGCATGAGCTGAATGTTGCTTTCTGTGATTTTTATGTCCCTGTTTTAAAAAACATATGACATCAGAGTGACCATAAATTAACAGGAAAGTCAAAAGTTCTGAGAGGGACTGAAGGCTGGGATGGAGAGGGAGTGCTTCCTTTTCTGGCTCCTTCTGTCAGTACGGCTCCCTACCCCTCACTCAAAGGTTCCAGGCTGTTTACTTGTCATCTGAAGTCAGTCGGCATTCTGCCTATGCCTGCATGGGCTTTGTTCAGCCCTGATGCACCAGACACAGGGGGAAAGGCAACAATAATATCAAAAAAGGCCGAGTGGGAGGATAGATCTGAGCACTTGGGAAGAGGAATGTTCCTATAAAACAGGGACTCTTGGCAGTAGAGCCAGTGAAAAATGATACCAATTACATAAAGCAAAATGCCACCCATCAAGCAGAACATTTTAATTCTCCCTATTCCAGGCTATTTATGACTTTTTGTCCAAGATTCAATACATGTCTGTAAAAATAAATGGAATCAACCTCATCTGTTAGGTAGAATGGAGCCTGTGCTACAGGGGAAAAAAAAGGTAAGAAAACATTACCAGCATGTTATTGGAGAATTCCAGGGGCTGGGCACAGAAGAACTTCAAATATAATTTTGCCTTTCGTATTTTTTCCTGTTTAGCTTAGTCATATGAAAAAGAGAGAGGTAACCAATTTTATGGAGACATTTAAAATATTTAAATTAATTTTACTTTCTTTGAGAAGTTTCTATTTTGATTCAATACTTATACCATCCCACCCAAAATCAGTGAATGAACCAACAAACCAACAAACCAGTGAACCAACGAAGCAACGGACCAGCCAAGCAACCAACCCACCCACCAACCCAGCTGTCTTTTTCCAGGGCAACTTTTCTTTACAGTTCTGCCGGAGATGGTCCAGGACTCACAGCTGGTTTCCTGAAAGGCTGCCACAAGATGGCGACAACGTCATAGTGGAGAATGGCCAATCGCTTCTGCTGGACACTAACACAAGCGTCCTCAACTTACTGCTCATTAAAGGTCTGTGGAGTTTGTAGATTGGTGATATTATTTTATGTAATTATATCACTTGTAGGAGGGAGGGAGGAGGGAAACTTTTTGGATAAGTTCCAGAACTTAGTTGACAATTTGTCCTCAGACCAAACTGAAATTTTACTATGTAAAGGAAGAAGTGGTCAGAGGGTTCAAAGTGAAAGGCCTTTCTTTGGACTCTTATAATAAGCACAGAGCTTGATTATTTTAATTTTTCAGAAACAAGAAGGTTAACAGTGTTCTCAAAGAATATGCTCCTTTATTCAAGCACTTTTTAGTCATGCTTATCCAGGACAGCCCCCACAATATAGCAAAATACCCTGAAATTGGTTAACGTTGCCGCCTTTGAAACACCCTGCCAAGAAAGCAATGTCTTCCTGCTTTTACCTTGTTGTGGTTTTGACTTCTTGGTCCCATGGAAAGTCATGTAAATAGGCTTTCTTATTGTAAAACCGGCTATATAGCTCTAGGGTTTAGGAAGTTGGAAGAGGCTGAGATTTCGAATTTCAACTCTACTACCACATCTTTAAATGGCTAAGTCAGTTATTTCACCTCTTTGTGCATTTCTTTCCTTATCTGCTAAATGAGAATAAAAATCATGGCCTACTTTAGTGGCAGAAAATAAGGAATAGTTATCAAAGTGCCTCTGTTCATTGGCAAATGAAAATTACTTGGGAGATATGATTAGTTATGGATATCTATGAAACTCTGCACTAAAACACTGTTCTTTACTATAAATATATTTAACACACAAACATTCATTCTTATTAAAGTAAGAACATAGTTACATGAGGGGAAAAATAAAATATTTTAAAGGGGATAAACTAATGGAATTTTAATACTTGTCTCTTTTAGACTGAGTGAGGATTTAGGCATTTTGTCATTCTCTATTCTGGAAGCTATTTTTTTCACTCTTGTATAGCAAGGAGAAGTTTTCAGTGAAACCAGTTAATTAGTGCCCTTTAGGGGATAAAATGGTCTGTCAGCTTGGGCTCTTGCCCTGTCTTTGTCTTTGTGTGTGTGTGTGTGTGTGTGTGTGTGTTTGTAGCTAGTGGCTATGGGAATGCCACTATAGACAGTCATCAACTACCTAAGGACCAGCAATGACAAGGGAAATTTACAGACCTAAAGCCTCATTTCAGAGAAAAGATACTCTTGGCAGGCCTTTAACCAGGGCTTTCTCCATATGAATCAAATTCTGCAGGAGGATGGGCTCCCCTTTAGGCATTCAAAGGTCTTGGGCTTATATTGCTACTACCATTTGGGAGAAGTTTCCCAGCTGAAAGTCTTGGATTACTAAATCTCTGGATGTACTGTTACTTCCAGGTAAATAGTGTTGACAGGACCAGAGGCTGAAAATGGAGAAGAGGCATCAGAAGGAGAGAAAAGTGTAGGAGAAAGGCAGGATAAGTATAACATTCATTTGACTTCCCACTCTTAAAGATTTAAATATCTGAGCAATCCCAATACTTGCCCCAACCTGTCACCTTCCCATAGTGTTTTTTCTTAGTATTTCTGGTTTAGGCAATATTTCACTCTCATATTATTTAGATAAGTGAGTTAGGTTTGGAAGGACAAACCCTCATCCTGTGGAGAGGGAGAGTAAGTCATCTGAAGGATCTCCTCTTTCTCTTGGGGAGGAGGAGTAGGTAGGATGTAAGGCTAAGTAGTAGATTCCAGTTTCTACACAAATAAGATACAGGAGTTGTTGGCAAAAAACAGAGCTGCCTAGAGTGAAACTCAGGTTTTTATTATAGAGATATAGGTCATAACTTCTAGAAAGAATGAGAACAGGGGACGGACACACATCAAATTTTGTTCAACAGATAATTTGTGAATGCTTATTGAGTGGCCTAGGATTGTTATGTGCAATACAAGAAAAAAAAAAAGAAGAAGAATACTTAATGGCAGTAACATGTAATATTACCAAAGAAAAAATACTTAGAAAGTAAATATAAAAGACTAAAACTTCTGGTTCTAAAACAAGTGATGCTGGCAGTGAGGCCAAATGAATAGTGGGGTAATCTGGGTGTCAATTATGTAAGATTAGAGTTGGAGAGTGGAGAGGAGGTGAAGGGCAGATCATTTATGTCTGAGACATATTGCGATCACATAGATATTAACATATACACAAATCAAAGTTTGAGGAAATTCTCCATCTCACTTGTTGGAATTGTATACGTCCAGTGGCTCAGACCAAAAACCATGGAGGCATCCAAAACCTCTTTCTTTCTTTCACCTCCTATGACTATCCCATCAGTGAACCCTGTTGGCTGGATCTCCAACATGTGTCCCATGTAGCAACACTTCATTGGTACTAACCTAGTCTTAACTACCATATTTTTGGCCTAGACCATCTTAAATTGCCCCTTATTTGGTTCCCATGTTTCTGATTCCTTGTTTTCGTTAGTAGCAAAACCCTAATTTCATTGGTGGCAACAATGTACTCAGCTGAAATACTCTGTTTCCTGAACACTTTTGTAGCTAGACATAGCTATGTGGCTAAGGGCTTTCCATGAGATGGAAGAAGTACCCTGCAGAACATCTGAGAAATTTCCAAAAGTAGAGATGACCCAGTAGGAAGTACACCCTATTTTCCCTTCCTTCTTTCTCTTTCCTACTTGCTGATATGTAAATGTGACACAGCAACATTTTCAGCCTCTATTTTGGACCATGATGCTACTTGTTAGTTAGAATGGAAAAGCAGAAGAATAGGAGGAAACCGGGACCCTGATGACTCTGGAGTTTCCATGATAAGGCATTCAACCACCCGCCTCTGAAATTACTCTTTGTGATAGGAAAACAAGGCTTCATGGGTTTAAGTCACTGATATTTGACTTTTATGCTATATGGTAAAGTAAACCACCAGCAGTTTATAGTCCATTTCCTTTAAAAATTTAAGTCAGATCTTATTACTTCTCTCCTCAAAACCTCCAGTGGAATCTCAACTCACTGGGAATCAAATCAAAAGTCCTTACTATTATTTAACCTCTGATCCCTTCATTGACCTCGTCTTCCTCATTCACTCTGCTCTAGTTCTTCTATGAATATACCTGCCTCAGGACCTTTACTCATAATGTCTATGGCCTGAAATGCTCTTCTTCCACATTCATGTGGCTGGCTCACCTATTTCATTTGCTCTTTGAGAATATATCAACTAATCTGGGAGGACTTGCTGGTCATCATTTCTAAAATTATAGCCATTCCCCAGAACTCTTTTTCCTTTGATGTTGCTTTACTTTTCTTCATAGTACTTATCATCACATGGTATATTATCAATTTACTTGCTTATTTATAGTCTATCTCCTCTACTAGAACAAAAAAGGCAAAGGATTTCATCAATATATTTACTGTTGTCTCTTCAGGGTCTAGAACATTGCCTGATGCATGACGAAGTCTCAAAAATTATGTGATGATTGTAGAAAGAATGGACAAGTAAATGGTCCTGGGTGAAATTTAAGAAGTATATATTTTAAACCCTTGTTCTCTTAAATACCATTTTTCCCAACTAATTTACTTTCACTGTCCTTAGTTCTCAATGATTACACACACACACACACACACACGTATGTTTGTATAAGTACACACATATACACTTACATATATATTCACATATACATATATACATGCACAATATGTACATACACACACCTGTCTATATATATGCATATTATGATGAATTATTAGGAATATAAAATCTGTTTGTAAGTTATATTTCTGTTTCTAAAAGGCATTTGACCAAAGTCTTCACTGGTGAAGAACTACAACTCTTAAATATCTGGTCAATGTAACATAGCTATAAACCTCTTTTAATGTCTTCCCTTGGTCTATAATATGTGTGAAAGTACTTGAAAGATAATAAAGCGCTCTTCAAATATAAGATTGAATAATCATAATCATCATCAACAACAACAACAACAGCAACTCGCTCTCCAAATATCTGTTAATATCTTTTTCTTTCTTTTTTTTTTTTTTTTTTTTTTTTTGAGACGGAGTCTGGCTCTGTCACCCAGGCTGGAGTGCAGTGGCCGGATCTCAGCTCACTGCAAGCTCCTCCTCCCAGGTTTATGCTATTCTCCTGCCTCAGCCTCCCAAGTAGCTGGGACTACAGGCACCCACCACCTCGTCTGGCTAGTTTTTTGTATTTTTTAGTAGAGACGGGGTTTCACCGTGTTAGCCAGGATGGTCTCAATCTCCTGACCTCGTGATCCGCCCATCTCGGCCTCCCAAAGTGCTGGGGTTACAGGCTTGAGCCACCGCGCCCGGCCCTATCTTTTTCATATACATTCACAGTGTCAGAAAAATAGCTGAGTGAAATTTTCTTTAGTTTTTCTGATACCATCTGCAGGCTTAGATAAAGCCTGAGAAATTTCAAGCCAAAAAATAATTTCTTCAAAAGATTTTAACAAACAAAATATGAAATTATAGTGGAAGTACTTTCTCAGCCATTTCTATATTACAAAGAATACATTCTACATGAAGTATATATATATTGAAAGGATTACTGTTAAGTAACAGTGAAACTAGATCACCTAAGAACTGCATTTGGAACTGCTTTATGAAGGTATTATGTCCTCTATATTATTTTTCCATTCATGGAAACCAGCATCCTGATATGTAGAAGACGAGGCTCATACAACAGGAAAACCAACACTTTATGGACCCTCAAGGGTCTTAAACTCTCTGTGCCTTACTCATATTTTCATCTATAAAATAGAATTGACATTTTTTCCTTACACATATGACTTACATAGTAGAAGGGAGGATCATAAATGTTTGGGGGGCAAATGAGAAGTGGCCCCAATGTTTTGTGTCATAATTTATGCTGACTCCCAAACTTAAAAAAATAGCAGATTCTTTTGTGACCATGATAAGAGCTTCAGCTGCATTTATTATTTCACTTTAATTAGAAAAAGATCCAAAACTTTTGTCTACTTACTCTCTCTACTTCTTCCCTCCTTTGTGCCCTCCCTCCCTTTTTTTTTTAAAAAAAATATTTTTAGGGGTACCGTTAAACACAAAAGAGAATTAACCCAATCAATTAATACTAATGAGCTAGGATGGAAATAGGCATATTGCCTTGATTTAGTTAATTATATTTTCATTCTTTTATGTTAAGATGCCCAACGGCCATAGGCATTGCTGAATTAAAATTTATTATTTTTATTCCAAGTAATTATGATGAGCCATAATCACAAAGAAGGAACGTTACCCTCTTGTCAGAGCATTCTGCATCCCGGGCAAGGATCTTGGGTTGTGGTCTGTATGTAGTTGGGGAAACATTCATATTTCCTGAATGAAGCAATGAATCTCTTTCTGATCTGGTCATCAAGCAGCTTGATGTGAAGTAGTGTAATGATAATGATTAATGAAAGGGTCAATTAGGGGAGAATGAACTCTCCCCTTGGTGTTGAGCTCTTAGGTTTAGGTACTCTTATCACACACACAACACAAAAGAAGGTAACTATGTGAAGTGATTGATATGCTAATTTGTTTGACTGTAGTAATTTCTTCATTATATATAATACATATTTATTCATACACATACACACATGAAAACATCCTGTTGTTTGCCTTAAATATATATAATGAAAAAGGAAGGCAGTTTGTAGTTTCTTGCTACTCACAATGCTTGTGTCTGAGCAGAAACTTGTTTCCAGTCTCTGTTGCTGCTTAATAGCACACTGGTTTCCTTTAATGTGATTTTCTATTTTTTGGTCTACTGGTGTATACTAAAGCAGTTAAATGCTTGGCAGTATTTCTAGCCACAAGGAACTGAGTCTGAATCTGGGCTCCTCTACTTCTCTGCTCTGTGACCTTGGGCAAGTTGCAGACCTTCTGTAAGTCTCAGGTTCTTCCTTACTAAGGTGATGCCTGGCTATAATGGTAATAATAGTAACAATGAGAACAAGCATTTATCATTGTTGCATGGCAATATCACAATGTATTGCCTGTCTCCTATGTATGTTTTGAGTATTAAATGAGGGAATATTTGTAAAGCCATTAGCACACAGCCTGGTCCAGAGTAAGAACTCAATTAATGTTAGTTTTTGTTACTTTTGGACTGTCAGAGATAACAGGAGATATGGCTGAATATCAGGCTTAAAATACAATTTTATTTACAGATAGCGGCTGCTTCTATATACAAAGCAAACTGGATTACTGAAAGAATTAGCTGGGTAATAAAGACCTTGGATTGCTTTTGCTTCTGTTATCTTCAGAATGCATATTGAAGTGTTTTTCCTTCTATTGCGAGGGAGGGACGGATGGAGAAGTGGATCCATTTGCTTGCCTGCATTCTCCTTGTTACTTTGACTTCACAGAAACATGTTTTTCTGGTGTAGCTTAGAACATGATCTCATTTTCTCTCAACTGTTTTTTTAGTCCACAATTTTGAGGACATTCAGATCTTTTTGAGTCCATTGCATCTGGGGTTTCTGTGGCATGGAAATGCATATTCTTGGTTTATTGAGGTAAAGCATTTTCTTCTGACTCACTGTCAGGTTCAGTGTAGAATTCCTTCATCCTTGACAAGCATTTGAGGATTTCAGAGTGAGATTTTAAATGATGAACCTAGCACAGCGTTTTGTTGTTGTTGTTGTTTGTTTGTTTGTTTTTTGTTTTTGTTTTTAAATCCCAGGGATTGTATACTTGGTTGCTTCTAGTTAGCACTAAGCCAGCCTCAGATTCAGTAGATGCATGCTTCAGATAATGCTTTCCAATGCAGTTATCTAGAAATGCTATGACACAGAACTTTCCTGAGCCGTTACTTGTGATCTCTTTGTGCATCAGGTCTGTGTGAGTCACTTGGCATTTAAACCTATGCCTATAGTTTCAAGACTTCATAGCTACCAGTTAGGATAAAAAAAATCTGAAGGCAGGCATAAAAATATGATAAAAATATGATATTCAACAATAATTTATTTTTTTTTCTCTAACTGTAGAATATCTTGGTCAACATGAGAGGGTTTTGTAGGCTGGTAACATTGTTGCGAATTGGTAAATTCAAAATAATTTATCTGCAAGTTGGCTGTAAAAGATGGACTGAATTGCCCTCTTTTGTAGTCAAAACCCTTCAAGCCAGAAGATAGGATGCTTATGTGCAGACAATACAACAAGGTTGATTCAATGCAGTTTGGTCAGCAAACTGGAGCCTGATTTCAATTTTGAGTCAGTCACACACTCTTTTATGGTTTTGGGTAAGGCTCTGGTCCTCAAATCAATGTACAAAATGGAAATAATGGTGATTCCCTTCCCTGTGTAGGGAGAAAATGTCTTGTATCAACCCCTGCTGGATGTTAATGTTGTTTGTGTGTGCAGCTCACTGGAGGAAGAGATGTATAGGAATGAGTAAAGTTTCTTCCTCTATTTGGCAGGCATGGTACCCTCTAAGGGGCTGGTCTGTGCTATTATTCAGAAGGGAAGCCTGACAAAGTTAGCATCAGAGCTAGCCCGAGTATTTTTGAAGTCCAGTCTTAACTCTTGGGTGTCATCATGTGCTGGACTTTTCTTGGTGACAAGTAGGTGTTACTTATTTTATGAGAGGGGGACTTTGCTGATATTCAAAGCTAAGTGGGTTACTGATAGAATTTTTAATTGCTTAACAACTTGAATTACTTCTATATTAATTCTTTACACATAGAATGTCAAGGTGTATTTTTTCTTCCCTCTACCTTTTTGAAGGCTTATAAAGGTCTAGGTTGTAAACTGAAGAAAGGAAGAGCCAGATCTGTTTTTGCTCACCTTTGTATTGTATTGCCAGCACCATTTTATCTCTAGGCATGAAACAGGTACTCAAATAATTGCTGAATGAATAATAATAAATGAGTTTCTGACCTGAAGAGGCAGATTCATGTTTGTTGAGAATTTCTCTATAATCAGAGTCCTTCCTGGTACCCTCAAATGTTAGTGGATTAGTCCAGACAGTGACCAATTTTATTTACTATTTGTGTATCAGGAGATCAGAGACAAAGGCTTTTTAATGTGGGGGACACTTAGCTCTGAGACCCCTTATTTTTCCAATCAGACAATGGCTTACATTATTTACTCCAGAGAACAGTCCCAGACACACTTGATTAGCCTTAAATGAAAGATAAGCCATTGCTACGAGAAA
Source organism: Macaca thibetana thibetana (assembly GCF_024542745.1). Lineage (NCBI taxonomy): Eukaryota > Metazoa > Chordata > Mammalia > Primates > Cercopithecidae > Macaca > Macaca thibetana. The sequence goes on along the minus strand of NC_065581.1, from coordinate 52,688,871 downwards.
GGACATGCTTTCAATAGATGGGCAGACAGACAGAAACATAGATATTGAACAATTTACAGTTTTATGTCTTGACAACTTGGGTATTGTAACATGAAAAATGCTACTGAAAGGGACCAGTCCCTTCCTAGCACAGAAGCTATAATATTTTCAGTAATGAAAGATAAATGTTTCAAGCTTCCTTACTTAAAACCTTTCATTGGCTTTCCATTAGCCTGTAAGTTCAAGTCCAAACTTAATATGGCTTACAGGGTCATGCAGGACTTGGTCTGTCTTTACCTCTCCATCTCATTTGTTCATTAATGATCCCTATATCCTATTCATCCAGACTGGAAGTGGAGCTAGAAATCTGAAGTACTTTTGTATTTGGGATTCTTGTGTAGATAAAAATATGTTGGAGACTGAGCATTTCATTGTTATAGTTTCTATACAATATTCCTGGGGTCAGGTAAAGGTAGGAAGTACTGTATTCTCATTTTTAAAAATTAATAAATACTATAAGAAAAGTATTGTTAGCTTTTATTTCGAATACAATTATTCTATAGCCAAATCATTTTTATAGTATTCAGAGAATAATTATATTTGGAATCTTTTGAAAAAACAGCTTGCTTAGAGAAGTGTATCAAATTGCAGGCTGGTCAAAAATGGGATTGGGTCAGTGCTAATTGAACTTTGATAAAGAGAAAGGGAAGATTATCTGAATGAACTTAGTAGCTAGGGGGATTTTTACATGCTTGGTACAGACCTTGGGAAAAAGACAATTTTTTTTTTGTCTTATATTTCTCCTTAGAAATGGCTTTCTTCTTGAGATTTTAAGTGACTTTTTAGAAAGCCATGGAACAGCCGAAGGCCTTGAGCACTTAAATGCCAGCAGCTTTGTTGATAAAATAAGTAATGGTTTTCTGGAGGTAGAAAGGAAATCAAAGTTTAGTTAGGTAGTAATTGATAATGGTAGCTATAATAACAAAGGCATTTACTTATATCTTAGTGTTTGAGTTCCTTTTAATATTTCTGTATAGTTTGTCTTCCACAGATTTGTTTACACTTTATAATTAGTACAGAATTAATACAGTTATAAGGTTACCTTAATGAGTTTCATATTTTGTAGAAAAAGTGAAGAGCTGAGTCATAGTCTTTATATTCTCTTATGGTCCTCTTGAAAGTGGGACAATTCACTAAAACCAGCACATTTCCATTTACCTGAAGGAGCAATTCAACTTCACTGTGATCTTCAGGAACTGGAGACTCTATTTCACATTTTTATTTCAGTACTTAGCAGAGGGGCTGGAAACTAGTGGTAAATGTTGGTTGAGTGACTAAGGGAATTATTCTTTAATTCCAGGCTTGTATTTTCTCAGCCTATTTTAGATGATAGCAGACATCACCAGCCTATGGACACCTAGAACAACCACTTAATTTACCGATAGTAATGATTCTCAAAGTGTGGCCCCCAATCGGCAGCATTGGCATCACCTGGTAACTTATACCAACTACAAATTTGGACTCTCTACAGTAAACCTATTCTGGGAATGAAGCCCATTAGTCTGTGTTTTAAGACATCCAAGTGATTCTGACGCATGTTCACGTTTGAGAACTACCAGCCTAAAACAATACAAGGAACCCTATAGAATTGTCAGGACTAGAAGCCAATTAGCCTGGACCAACTACTCATTTCCCACAGGCTATGAGACCTTTAGTAAAGAACAGTGGAAACTTGGCTGGTCACATTGAATGGGCTTATCTTGAGCATAGCATTTTTAGTTGGATGCACGGGTCTCTACCCTGCCAGGGAAATCCGAGTTGGTGAAAACGGTTTCTCCCAACTGCTATTGTTTGTGGCTCTGAGTCAGTGATTTTATTTCATATATATATATTTCTCTATATTGCCCATTTGACTGCAGTACCAGGCTAATTAAGGAATTAGTATGTGGCATCCATTCTGGGGAGGTGTCTGATTCTTTTCCTGTATCCTGTGAACATTTTTGCAAACACTTTCTAGTTCATATTTTCTTTTTTTAATCAGGCAGAGACATTACAATTAAAATACCGTTAAAGTGATTCTGGCAAGTATTGCAATAAGCATGTTTTTTAATTAAAGGAAGAACAGGGGGATGCATAAGCAGTATCAGCTAAAGGGGAAAATTTCTTCTGATATCTATTTTAATTGAAATTTTCAAAAATGGGAAAAACAGCAGCAGCAGCAGCAGCCTCGGCTTCTCTGTGTGTGTGGCTCCATCCCAGGTTGCTAGGTTTAGGTATTCTGTGCTTGATTAATTAGTAGCCAGCCAGAGAGTCCATTCCCTTTGCCCCCAATCCTTAAAGCCTGATTTATGCCTCACATCCCCCATGAATATGTGAGGGCTCAGGCATCTATTTCCTGAGCTGCTTGTGGATAGGATTATGGAGCGTGGACTAAGCTCTTGGGGGCTCTCGTTTGCCAGCCAAATTGATTTTCCGCCTCTCTGGCCGGGGACAAGCCCACCTCGAAGGCTTCCCAGGCTCTGCTCCAGTGGATCAGGCACAAGTCTAATCCGGATCTTGCCAACAAAGGAAGCTGTGTGCATCCCTGTCACAATGCAGGTTTCTTTGAGCTGTGGATGCCTTCTCTAAATGCTCCTCTTTCCTTCTCTTTCTCACTTTCTCCCAGCTCCTGCTTCCAGAGCAGCACACTGCAGTAAGGTACAGGGATATACCCCAGCTCTGCCCAGATCACTCAGTCAGCTCTCCTTACCCAGGCAGAGCAGGATTTGTCCATCTTGAATTGATGATTGTCTATAATTCTCCAGGGAAAGGGAATTCCACAGGCTTCCTCAACTATCCATTTGACTATTTAATAATTGAAAGGTAAGAAGATATAGGCTGCTAAATTTTTTTAAGAAAAAAATGGTGAATTGGGGGTTAATCAATGCAGGCAAGTAAATTAGATAGTTTACATCTAAAAATTTAGGTAGTTCAAGCTTTAAGTAAATGAATTATCTAACTTGGTGATACAGATTAATCTAATGAATTGGGGTTCTCAGATCCTTCCCTGGTCTTGCCTCCATTTACCTCTCATTTTTCCTCTGTTTAAAAATGGAATCACTCTCCCTGGGTTTATTTTATCACCTGACATTCACATCCGAACCTAGTACATGCTGGCTGTGCACCCTTTCTCTCCTGATCTTCCTAAAAATAGCATTAAGGTTTTGACACACTCATCTGCCTCATTAACAGCTCTTAAGGCTCTTCCCTGAGTCTGTGTCTCTACAACCTTCTGATCCTTCTAATTCACCTAATTCTTTGATCCACTCTCACAAATCTTGCTACTTCCTTTTCTTATTCTAGCCTTTAAATGTTGATGGTTGACAGTTTTTTCCCTACCTTTACCCACCTTATCTTTCTTCTGTTCTTACGCTACATGTCCTCCCTGGGAGACCTCATTTACTTTGATAATTTCAACTCCTCGTTATTCAACAAGTATTGAGTGATCACTTACCGCATTTCCCATGTGCCAGCACTGTTCCAGGCACAGGGACTATGGCTGTGAACAAAACAGGCCACAATCTTGCTCTCACGGTGTTTACTTCTAGAAGGAAAACGGTCAATAAACAAAATAAGCAAATTATAGTTTTTGTTAAATTTGCGTAGTACCATGGAGAAAAATGCAGCAGGAGAGGTGGATAGGGAATACACATTGGAGGTGGTGGTTGGGGATATTGGCACACAGCAAGAGCAAAGGTTGTGAGGCAAGGGAGCAAAAAGGAATATTGGAACAAGGGGGAGAACAGAGGCAGATCGGGCCAGAGAGAACCAGTCCTGTAGGGTTTGATAGGCTTTGACTCCAAGTATGATGGGAGTCATTGAAGATTTTTGGCAGAGAGGTAACATGATAGGTTTACATGAAAAGAAGCAATGGCAGCACTGAGTGCTGTTTTGAGAATTGATCCTGAGGTAGAGGATAAGGGCAGAAACAGGGAGCTGAGTTAAGATGCTGCTACAATAATCCATGGGTGAGATGAGAGTGACTTCGACCCCAGAAGTAGATGTGGAGGTGGTAAGTGGTTGGGTTATAGGGGACGTTTTGAAGGTGGAATGCGTAAAATTTCCTGAAGTATTGATTATGGAGTGAGAGACAGTGAAAGTTAACTCTATGGTTTTCAGACTTAGCAGTTGCAAGGATGAAGTTACCATTCATGGAATGGGAAGGACTGAGGGAAGATCTGTGGGGCAAGACAAGGAAAGGAGTTCATGGATACTCATAGTTGAGAAACTATGAGACATCCAAGTAGAGATGTTGAGTAGGCAGTTGGGTATGTGTATCTTGAGCTGAGGGCACAGGCTTGGAGATATAAATTTGGGAGTCATTGACAATTAGCATGCAATGGTGTTTAAAACCTTAAGACAAGATGGGACAACTGGCATGGTCTACAGAGACTGAGAAGAAAAGAGTTTAGAGGGCTGAGACTTGGGGCCCACCAAGTGGCAGTGGTTGGGATAATCAGGAGGAATCAGGCAGGAGAGGCTGAGAAGGGGATGCCTAAGAAGTAGAGGAAAACCAGGTGGGTTTATACCTAACCTACTTAATTAGAAAAGTCCCATGTGCTCACTGTCATTGAGTCAATAGGGAGCTTTCTTAGGATTTGCTAAAAATGAAGACATGAAAATAGACATGAAAATAGACATGAAAATCAGGTGAAGGAAAGACAAAAGTTCTAAATACAAGAATTTATTCTTCTGTTCTTTTATGAGTTACTAGCACTTTTGCATTTTATGAGGTTTTCTTTAGAGATTCAATACAATGTATAGAATATAGCACATGATGAAAATCTGATAGAAGGATAGAGACACTGGATTTTTAAAATAGAGACGAGAAAATGAAAGAAAGAAAAACAAAGAGACTGGGCAAATGAGGAGAGGGAGTTTTAGGAAAGGGGTGACCAAGTGTGTCAAAAGCAGCTGGTCACTCAGGAGGACTGAGCACTGAGCCTTAGATTCACCAATGTGGTTGCCATCCGTGGCCTTAACAGGAGCAGTTTTGCAGGTTCATCAGGTAAAGGCCTGACCAGAGAGGGTTCAAAAGACAGTCATGAAAAAGAGTTGAAGATAGTAGGTATAGCCACTCTTTTGGAGACTAGTATTGTATGGTAAAATATTTATACTTTAATTTTTTTCTGTAAGGGGGAAAATAGAATTGTGTATTTGTTTTCTTAAAAAAAAACAACAAATTATTTTGTGGTTATTATAGGGGATGACTAATTGTTGGGTTAGCCAAAAGCAGATTTTGATGTACTTTGCAAACATTAGCTAGCTGCTAAAAGTCTCTTTTACTTCCCTTTAAAAGAAACAAAAGAGATGTTTAATGGAAAGAGGTGATTACATGTAAAAAGTTGTGTTCATTTATTTATTTTAGAGGGAAGTAGCAATAATGATGGTTGATTGATTTTTATAAAATTACCCAAGGTTACTTGTGGGACATAGTCAGCTTTCATGAAAGTCATAACAAGCAATTTAAGGGTTACAGCCAAAGGCTGATTTCAACCCTGCTCTTTATTTCAGCATTTAGAAATGGGGTCAAGCTCTATAAAGTATAGAATAAAGTCCTCCCACAGCCCTCCCATACTCAAGTGACTATCCTTTAAAGCAGCCCACTGTATATTTATTTTAAACTAATAAAGTGTGAGGATGAAAGTCTTGGTGCCTTGGCACAGAGATAGATTAAGTATAAACTTTATCTTCTTTCACACAAAGAAAGTTTCATTTGTTTATCTAATTATTTCAGGCAAAAACACCTGAATTCCTCATCAAACTTTCTTCTAAATGTACCTAGATTTTCTTATATTTGCCACTAAGAAAGTGGGGTGGGGATGCTTTTTAGCAGAAGTTAACGATGTTCATATTAATTAATTAGTCCTGTTTATAACACTCCTGACAACACAAATAATTCATTTTCTTTGGGATGAGTTTTTCTCCCTTCATTAGCATCATTATTAGTTCCTGTCAGTAAATGATGTTTCAAAATTTCTACCAATTGGTTACAGTATATTTAATATTTTGCTTCATGGTAAAAGGGACAAAGACCAGGTTTATATATTTACCCACTAATCCTTGTAATCTGTTTCAAATCCTTTTTGGAATAAGATGAGGTATATCTTCATTAACAAAATTAAAATAAATCATGTATAAACAAGCCATAAGCAAACTTTCTTAGGTTCACACATGTTTTTCCTTAAATGTAACTATGAGAACAACCCTAATTAATTGAGAGCTACTGGGGAAGGTTTGTGGAAATGGATAGGATCTGAGCCTTTTGGTTGGGTGGTCCTGGATTCTAATGCTTGGTTCTGTCTACTCTGGGCTGGAAAGGTATGAATACCTCTTAGCCACATTCTGCTCTGTGAAATAAAGAATGTGATCTTGATCTCACAGACTGGTTTTGAAGGTCATTTCAGACAATATATTTACAGATTTTGGCACATGGTAGGTGCTGAATAGATTTTAGCTTCCTTGTTTTCCCTGTAGTCTTATTCTAATTCCTGACTGTGCATCTCATATTTTGCTCAAGAGAAAATTTAGTGATTACTGCAGCACAAACAGGGTCAGGAAAACATGAGCCTTGTGCCTCCATTAGTGTCCCATGCACATCTGACTGCATTCATAAAGATGTAGACGTCAAGTGTTCTAGAGTTGAAAGGAACCTATGATTCTGCCTTCCACTTTGCGGATGAAACCACAGACGATTGATAGGCACTGAGTAGGAGAGATTTGGGACCTGAGTAATCTGAGGCCCAGCAATTGTATGGGACTTACTGAGGCTCATTCAGAGGTCAATAGCAGACTCAGAACAGGAACCTTGATTTTGTTCCCTGCCTTCACCACTTGCTCATCAAGGTCAGTTTAGATTTCCTGACTATTTACAATGTGGGAGTCCTGTCATGCAAATCCATGTTCTACCAGTTGAATGTAATTGTTTAGGACATTAATGACATGTGGCTGTGAGGGAAAAATTTTAGTTAACATAAAATTTGATCTGTAGCACAGGTCGCATTTCTTCCCTCTTGTTCATGGTGGGATCCATGATTATTACTGCATTTCTATGTAATGACTGTTTTAATTTAATTTAATTTAATTTAGGAGATCTAAGTAATTAAACATGAGGCCAAAGTACGTAAGAAAGTGGTAGTCTTTTATTGCAAATATACACACACTCTTGGGCGAGGTTCTCTGGTCCTCAGGTGTGGGGGGCCAGGGAAGTCACGCCGGCGCTCTCGAGTGATGTTCTCCGGTCCACAAATGCGGGGGCCGAAGAAGTCACGCTGGCTCCTGCCAGTGGCAGACTTTTATGCATTGGTACTGGAAGGGGGAGGGCAGTGGGCGGGATAAGGGCGTGATAGGGGCGTCTCCATAGGTGTGGCTGGGTAAGTTTCGATCTCTTCGGATTGACGTCATCTGGCGCATGCTTGGTTGATCTGCATCTTCCCGGGGCGGGCTGCATTTTCCTGCGCACGGGAATGTTCGTGAGGAAGAACCCGGAAGCAACATGGATTATGCCTTCTTGTTCACCTTCCTCCATCTTGTCCTTTCTCCTTCACCCAAACAAATACAATGAAAGGAAAAGAGTCAAAATTGTTGGGGAATCTTTTGGAAGTCTGGTAAGCAGTATGGTACTGCTCTGGCATGGAGCCTGTAGACTGACCTTGCTGCTTTACCTTAGAGTATGAAATATTATATATGACAAAATATTTCAAAAGGACCAGTAACAGAGAGATGTTGGATGCAGATGGTCTAGCAGTGCTCAAGAGGTAGGGTACTTATAGAAATTGAGCAGGTTGTAGATCTAATCACCTGGTGAGTTCTTCCTGCCAGTTGAAGAGACAAAATCAATTTGGCAAGACCATGGCATTGCAGTAAAGAAAGCATTCAATTGATGCAAGGCCATCCACACCATTTGGGGGATGGAGTTATTACCCAAATCAGTCTCCCTGGAGGCTCAGAGGTTATGGGTTTTCAAGGATAGTTTGTTGGGCAGGGGACTAGGGTATGGGGAATATTGATTTTGTTGGGGATGACATCATAGGGGTATGGAAAACAGTCCTTGTGTACTGAGTCTGTCTTTAGGTAGGGGCCACAGGACTGGTTGAGGCTTGGGTCATGAATCTGAGTGAAGTCAGCTGGTGGTCAGAAATACAAAAGTCTAAAAAAAATCTCAAAAGACCAATCTTAGTTTCTACAATAGCGATGTTATCTGTTGCAGTAATTGGAAAAGTTGCAAATCTTGTGACCTCTCGAACAATGGCTGGTAATCATTTAAATATGCTGAACATCTTAGCAGAATTTTGGCCCCTCTTATAATCCTAGCCTTGTGGACTTTCATTAGTTTTACAAAGGTAGTTTAATTTTGGGAAGGTTTATTATCATCCTTGTTTAAGGTTAGACTATAAACTAAATTCCTCCCATAGTTAGTTTGGCCTACACCTAGGAATGAGCGAAGCCAGCCAGCCTGTGAGGCTAGGAGCAAGATGGAGTAAGCCAGGTTAGATTTTTCTCATTGTCAGAATCTTTGCAAAGATGGTTTCATAGCAATAATGGAGGAAGTGAAGATGGTGAGTGTGATGATAGCCACAGAGACCATTGCATTGAATAGATGTCAGACTTCAGACCAGGGATCTATAAGAATTATTTCAATAAATCTCACCTTAATCTTCTGAGGGTGAAATTCTTACCATGCCCATTTTCCAGATGGAGAAACTGGATACCTAGGCGGGGTGTGTTGTTCTAAATTGTGGCTGAAAGAAAAGGCCCTTGAAGGGTTCTGGTCCAAGTATACATCCCGTGACTGTTACTGATGGCATAGAATTGAAGAAAAGAAGGCTTGAGGAAGAGAGCTGAGGAAAGCTGAAGAGAAGTTAGGGAAGAAGTAGCCTCCATATTTGACTGTTAAGTCAAACATTTATTGATCACTATCTCTGCACTAAGATGGAGGTAAACAATTATCAATGAAAAGAGTCAAACTCTGTAAAATATTTGAAGAGATTAATTCTGAGTCAAATTTGAATGACCATGGCCTGAGGCACAGTCTCAAGAGGTCCTAAGTACATGTGCCCAAGGTGGTCAGGCTACAACTTGGTTTTATATGTTTTAGGGAGACATAAGACATCAATCAATACATATAAGATGTACATTGGTTTGGTCTGGAAAGATTAGACAAGTAGGTACAGGGGCTTCCAGGTCATAGATGGATTCAAAGATTTTCTGATTGGTAATTGGTTGAAAGGGTTAACTTACTAACTTATCTAAAGACCTGGAATCCACAGAAGGGAGTATCTGGGTTAAGATAAGTGGTTGTGGAGCCCAAGGTTCTTATTATGCAGATGAAGCCTCCAGGTAGCAGGCTTCAGAGAGAAAAGATTGTAAATATTTCTTAGCAGACCTAAAAAGGTTACAGACTCTTAGTTAGCACTCTCCTGGATCAGGGTAAAGGTCCAGAAAAGGAAGGGAATTTTCTACAGAATGTAGATTTTCCCCATAAGAGACAGCTTTGCAGGGCCATTTAATATATTTTGGGGTAAAATACTTCAGTTTCTTTCAGGGCCAGCTATCTGTCATGTGTTGCTATACTAGAGTCAGGTTGAAATTTGGTGTCTTATTGCTACAGAGTCTGTTTTGTCGGTCTTAATGTCTCTGTTTTAATGTTAATGCTGGTTACTTATGTCTGTATTCCAAAAGGTGGAGGGTATAATGAAGCATCTCTGACACTCCCCATCATGGCCTGAATTAGTTTTACAGTTTAACTTTGGAATGCCCTTGCCTAAGAGGAGGGGTCAATTCAGTTGGTTTGGGGGGCTTAAAATTTTATTTTTGGTTACATGATAATGACTAAAGTCATTTTTGCCTTTTTCTTTTCTCCCTCTCATTTCTCCAGTGCATGTTTAACTACTTCCAGCTGTGATTTCTAGAAAGCAACAAAAACTCAACTCAATAGCTTGGCACTCTGGATTTATGACTACATTAGCAGATGAAGAGTCTTTGCCCTCTACTGCCTCTCACCACAACTCTTCTTATTATAGTAGAATCTGCCTTTTGAGACATTTCTGTTACTTTGCTCTCTCTACATCCTTTGCCCCCCTTTGCTCATTGAGACACTATGTGGGCTTATAGATTAAGCATAAGAACAACATCCTTTCTGAGAAAATGGGAGTGTGTGTGTGTGTGTGTGTACATAAAGAAATAGAGCCACTTAAATCAGAATCTCCAAAAAGATATGTCCATTCATTCATTCACTCAACAATTAATTGTATATTGAGTGCCAACTACCTACCAGCAACTTTTCTAGACACCAAGAATTTAGAAGTGAACAAAACAGATAATTTCCCTCAGGAAGCATGCATTCTGGTGGGGAGAGGGCAGAAAATAAAACTGTAAATATATAATATGCCTGATATCAAGTATTACGAAGAAAAAGACATTTAGGCAAGGAGCTAGGGTGTGCTATTTTATATAGACTAGAGAGGGAAGGCCTCAGTGAGAAGTTAACATTTGAATAGTAACAAGGGAGAGTGAGCCATGGAAATAACAGAACATTCTGATAATTCCGATAACATTCCAGGTATTTCTGATATTTCTGATAATTCTTATTCATGATATTCACGGGAATGTCAGAAGAATGTTCCAGAGGGAAGAGCTTATGCGCAGGCCCTGAGGCCTGTTTGAGACCTAACAGGCAGGCCAATATGTTTGGAGCATATGTGTGAACAGGTAAGCGTTAGAAAATGACATTAGAGAGGTATTGGAGGTTAGGTAACAAATCATGAGGGACCTTTTGTAGCCCAGTGTAAGGACTCTGACTTCTATTCTGAGTGAGATGGGAAATTATTGTTGGATTTAGAAAAGAGGACCTCTGGTGTGTCTGATATAAAGACACAACTCTGACTACTTTGTTACAGGATGGAAGAGTCTAGTCTGGTGTTTTTGTAAACCACTTGCAGGAGGAAGATGGACTAAATAGCTTATTGAGGTTAAAGTGTTTATTTATATGGGATGCTTTAATTATTTTGACATTATTGAGAAAATTCTATGTAAAATGTAAATATTCTAAACCTTTTTGAAGAAAGATATAAAAATGAAAATATCTTTTTAATTTTTAAATTATTTAATCTCATAATACAAAATAATTCTATTATAAGCTAATATTCTTATGTTACTGAAAATTTGGACATCAGAGCAAAACAGTATATGTATTAGTTAAGGTTATCTGGTTGCCAATAAGAGAACCCAGCTGTTCTTTTAAAAGTGGAATTTATTGGGAAGATATTGGGCAACCTACTAATCAGTGGAAAACAGTCTGAAAAATCAGGGACAGAAATACATAGGAATCAAAACATTTGATGCAAGCGGTGGGCGGTGGGGCAGGTAGGGACGTGGGCAGGTGGGTGTCTCAGAAGCAGGTGTTCTTCCCAGGCTCCTTAGAATGCCACCCCAGGAACTGAGATCTCAACATTTCCTCTCTCTCTTCCCTTTTGCTCCATATTTCTCTTAAGGCCCGAGTATGTGACTCTGGCCATAGTAGGATAAGATGTCTTGCTTGACAGTTCCACTCAGCTCTAGTCAATGGGGCAGAGCAATACCTCAAGGAAATTAGGGTATGTTAACAAAATAAAGTATAATGGATGCTGGTCAACTAAAATGCTACAAATGCCACAATGTTAGCCCTAGTTACATTTCCTTTTACTATAATTCTTACAATTTTGGCACATCTTCTTCTAGCCCTATTTCTTGTTTATGTGTTTATGTCCCAGGTTTTTTTTTTTTTTTTTTTTTGTACTTAATTTTATCTATTGTTAAATGGTAAAGTTAGTGATCTTCTCCTACATTATTTGACCATTCCTAAATTGCTGGACATTTAGATTATTGTCATGAAAATGTAATAAATGAAGCAGCAGAGAATAGTAATAGCTAACCTAAACTGGCTAAATCATAGTGCTTCCACTCCTGGATGTCTGGTCTACCCTATTGTGCTTCTACAAGAGAGAGCATGATAAAATAAGTTTACATTCCAGCAGAAGTATTTAAATGAAGGGGATTTCATCAGGCATTGAAACTGACAAAACGGTAAGCCTTATCCTCCCAGGGACTGACAATTTTCCCTTTGTCTATTAGGGGGCAAGCTGATTTTCATGGCCCCAGGACCCATCGAGCTCAGGGCGCACGCCATCCTTGTTTCTGATGGTGGAGAGCTCCGGATTGGATCTGAAGACAAGCCCTTCCAAGGCAGAGCTCAGATCACACTCTATGGGAGTTCCCACTCAACTCCCTTCTTTCCCTATGGAGTCAAGTTCCTGGCTGTGAGGAATGGAACTCTTTCTCTGCACGGTGAGTGAGGCAGTTGATGAGAGGAAATGAAGTAGAGCTGTGTCTAGCAGTGGAAACTGATCAAACTGTTTAAAAGTCCTTGACTATAGTTGCTCAGCCAACCAGGTCAGTTAGAACAAGGCACTATTTGCTTAAAGAACAAGTAAAACTGTGATGATTCCTGTGGCAGAGTACACTACAGTTCCCAATTATTTGCTCACCTTTCTGTAAGAGGATTGTGTATACTTCCACCCACTGTTAGGTGACTTTCAGTGCCTCCTTGTGGGTGGACCATACTTCCTGGACCCTTTGCAAGAGCAGACTTAGCCTTGTACTTGCTTTGGTCAGTGGAAGGTAAGCAGAAATGGGGGACCGCATGGCCAAGTGAAGGTTTTAAGACCTGTTATGCTTTAGCCATTGCATTTTCTTCCTGCCACTTGAGAATAGCCTGTCCCAGATAGGGGCAGTTCCTTCTGTTTAGAACCTGAATGAAGACGACATGAGGCAGTACTGCAGATGACCTACTGCTTTCATGTATGTGAGTGAGAGATAAGCCTTTGTCTTAAGTCACTGAGATTTGCATTAGTAAATGCAGCGTAGCCTAGTGAAAACTGACCGATACAATTACGTAGCATGTACAGATGTCTCTTAACATGCAGAAGCCTGGTATCCCAAATCAAATACAGACAACCTCATTTGGTTGTTGAACCTCTTCCTGTTTCCCCCAACCACCTAACCCATGAGCAGTGTTTAATTACACTTCTACTTAGAATCCTCTTACAGATAGGTGGGGCGTTTAAGGATTCCTAGGACAAAAGAGATTAGGCTACAGTGTGTTTCCGCTCCAACTTTATTTGCTTTCTGATCATCTCATTCCATTTTGCAAAATGGACATTTTTTTTTTCCCCTTGAGAGTCAGAAAATTACCAAGTGTGCCAGGATAATCCTTAGTATCAACTGTAAAATATCAGTATAAAATAATGAGTAAGCATATTTCAGTGGGTATTTATATGCTTTTGGTTGCATAGCATGAGCCAAAGGCAGATCAAAAATATGGGCTCCAGAAGGTGACTCAATCTCCAGAAAACATAATGTAATTTACGTTGATATTTCTATATTGGCAACACAAAATAATCCACTTGTCATGGGATAATTGCTCTAGATGAGGGCATGGAGCTGTGCTGAGGAATCTGCCATTTTTCTCTGTCCAGACTCTGTCTCATACCGACCGCAGGCCCCAATCATTATTTATCAAAAAGCATGCTTGTGCCTCTTTTGGCTTACTATGAAAGGAATCAAGATCTTTTCCTCGAGCATTTATTAAGTGTTGACTGTGGGCTACCCAGTGTGCTAGACACTGGGGATCAAATTTTGTGAGATTAAAAATACCCCATAACTCATTGGACAGAAATTCAAAATGCTTACTATATTGATTCTGTGATCAACTTCCAAGGAGACCTTTTTTCCTCCTGTCTTCATCAGCAAACAACTACACTGATTTTGTAGCCCAGGATCTATTCCCACGTCAGCCATGGTTTTCAAATGTTTGCTCTAGCTCAATGGCCTCTTAAGCCACCAACGCAATGTGCTGCTTTTTACCAGTAAGAAAACACATCTGGGGAATAAGTTAGTGTATATTTATGGTTCAGCCAGCCCATAGATCGTCCAGAGGACCCCAGGCTTAGGAGGAATCCTCAGAGTTGAGAGCCACTGTCCCGTATGATGCAGATAGCACAACTCTTACTGAAAATAGGAATTCAAATGAGGAAAAATGAAAACTCTCCTAATTCTTTTATTCTGCTTCTTTCATTCCAAGCTCATCTAATTCTCATGCTCTAGTGTGAAGAATCAGTGAAAGAACTCATAAATGTACCCTGTGCATGTAAGCCTTTGTGATTAAGCAAATGTCAAGAAAATCCCTAGTCTCATTGCTTACAGTCAATATGGGGCAATTGAAGCAAAGTAGATGCCTCTAATATGTTTCAAAAATTCTGTAAGTTCAGAAAAAATGCTGCTACTCCAGCCATCTGATGTTACTGGATATTGAGAATGAGACCTCCTCTCCCTCTGCTTTCCTCATTTCCATCTCCTCCTTCCTCTTTCTCCTCCCTCTCTGTCCTTTCTTCTTCTCCCTCCTCTCTCTCTCCCCCCTCCTCCCTTTCTCTCCTCTCTCTTTCTTCTTTATTCTCTTTCTCCCTCCTCTCTCTCTCTCCCCCCTTTCCTCCCTCCCACTCCTTTATTCTCCTTCTCCCTGCTCTCTCTCCCTCCCCCTTTTCCCATATTCTCAGATCAGGCCATTTTCTAAACTGGTTAAACATTCCCCAAAGCGTTTAGGACAGATAATTGACTAGGATCACCTGAATCACAGAGCTTGCCCATTGAACACGGGCAAAGATCAAGCTGTTTCCTTTCTGATCTGATGCTGCAGCATAAGAAATATTATGTAGAAAAGAGCTCAGCCATTTGGGTGACAGGGATTCCTTTCCTGATGTATCTGTCAGAGAATTGCAGCCCCATGTGCAGCTCATCTATCCTCTCCTGTCACTTCTCCCTCACCACCTGAGGTCTCAGACAGATTTCCCCCTCCAGCATGGTGGTATATCATGGCTAAAATCATTACATAATTTCACTGGCCTTTTGCCAGGGCCAGAGGAGGATCTAGTGACACTGGGGCTTTAGGAAACAGTTAATTTTCTTTCACCGTCGAGTATCCAATTTAGTGAGCAACTTGATTCACTGCTTTGCACCCAGGAAGTCCCTAAAGACCCAGCATTCACTCGGCTTCCCGGGATAACATAATGAGGAGATTCACCGACTTTGGTGCACAGAAGACCCTTTTGGGGAGGTTTTTGTAAATCTAGATTTCTGGGCTTGGAAATGTACATGTGATGTGACTCAGGTGGCCCATTGACTACACTCGGAGAAACACTATTCTAGTGGTTAATCGAATTGGAATCAGAAATGGGCCCCGTTCTGCCACAGATCAGCTATGACCTTCAACAGATCTCTAAAAAATCCAAAAAACACAGTTCCCACTTCATAAACTTACCGCTCATGAAGTGCTCCAGAGTGTTGGGCACACAAAACACAGTGTTATTGTTATTCTGATAAAATCCTTTCCCCTTTCCAAAAGCACTGAGTACCCATCACTGATTATCTTGTATTTTATTTTAGGCATGAGAAAATATGGGGCATGGCGGTGGTGGGGGCTTCAGTTTCAAAATCTACCTAGAGATTTTTCTCCATATTAATTTTATTGTCTATTTCTTTTCATCAAAGTAACAGAAGGGTTTTAACCTGGGATATCATGCGGTACCCACATTCCCAGGCATCTTCTGTTCTCTTCCCACCTCCCAGTCAACACCTTTAGATTTTAATCTCTCTTGGTGCAGCTGCTTCCCAGTCATGGATAACCACCATTCCCGGGAGTGGTTACAATAAAGGCTTTCTTAGAAACTATTTGCATGGGTCCCAGTATAGTCCAAAGCAGGGCACTGCCCAGCAAACGAGGCCCTTGGCAGACATTTGGTTCCTAATATTCGGCAGCAATGCTGAATGGATTCTAATTTAACGCCAGCTCAGGTCGTGTAGAATCACACAAATGGTCTGCATGTCAGTCCGATCACTTTCCCACCTTCTCCCTCCATCTCATTCTTTATTATTGCCCTTTGAAACCCTTCGGCTCCAGCTGATTTTTATCTTAGATTAAAATCGCTAAGCAAACAGGCGTTGGTGTTCAGCTGTCACAAGGCAAGATGGAGTTGAAAGCATATTTCATGTATTTCTTTGAATGTAGGAAAAGTCCCACACCCTTATACACTTACACCTGCACATACACACCCACACACAGCACCATCTTTTCTGTTTCTGTTTGTTCGGGAGTAGATGAGACAGGTTCTGAGTTGCTGGTGGAGTTCAGATTGTTTAGTAACTTCTGTCAGCTGCTCACTTTGATGCGCTAATATGACTAAAGGGTCTCAGGATTCCTCCTGAGTGGCGGTCTGGGGTTTGGGTAGCTATAGTCAATAAGGAAATTTCACTCTTGCCTTTTGCCTTCATCACTCTGTCTGCCAATCCAGGTTCTCCACTCCAAACTGAGTGCCAATCACTTGTCATTTTTCAAGTGGGTTGCTGTCAGCCTGGGCAGCTTAAATTTTTGACAGTGTAATTATGGCTCTTGCTTCCACAGTGGGAATCTGAGCAGGATGGTGGAGCTTTTATTGATTGTTCAGCAGGGAAATTTATCAATGTCTCTCACTTCATTTCCAGTTCCTCCCTGAGAAATTTGGCTGACAGTTCCTTAGGAGAAAAACAGTCTCATGGCCTTGGCTGGACTTCTGTCTTTGTCCTTTTCAAGAAATTACAATATATAGGCATTAAATATAAATGGAAATTCCTGAGAAAAAGCAGTATGTGGGGCATGACTGAAGAAAGCACGAGTGCAATTGCAAGGAACATGAGAATTTGGTAGGAATAAAGAAGAAAAGCAGTGGTCTAAATAAGCAAGCTTAGATATAGTTTCTTTTCCTTCTAAAAGTACCAAGTATCTGCATGTAAATTCCATGGTTTCTACGAGTACTGTGTGATGTACAGTATTTTCATAGTTGCTAGCGTATCAGGCTGTCTTTCAGCATGGTATAAAGTGCATGGAACAGGCACATGTGTGGGAGTGTGTTTCTGGTCAGTGGTTTTCACCTTGTGCTCCACAAAATCCAAATGTTTCCTGGAGGGGATTTAGGGGTTCCCTAAACAATGAATATTGGAGATCAAATAATAAAGGTTTAAAATTTTCAAGTATTGATTTATTGCTTTTATCTGTTATATATTTGTGTTCAGAGTAACAGTTGGTTAGAAGAAAGAGTTCCACTGTGAAAATTGTGATTAAAAAACTCTACTGGGTCATTCTTTTAACTGTGGTGTATGGATCCTTTTGAGGTGTCCAGGCCCTCTCTGCATGATTCCTGTTTCCCGAAGACTGATTTAGCTCTGGGACATTTTCTATAAAGTCTGTTCTTTGATGTAGGGTGAAACTTTCTAGAGCCTGTTTTCATGTCATAACAGTTTCTCTTACCCAACAGTTTCAAATATCCAAGATATTTTTAAATCTCCGCTCTTTCGTCACCTGATTAATAGTCTCTAATGCTGTCTCCTCTTGCCCCATTCTTTACTTATTTCTTCTCGACCAAGACTCCTCCCTTTTATTCTGTCTCTTGTTCCCTTGAGCTAGATACAAACCAGAGCTATGACATGGCGTTTTTATATGTAGCTTTATTACTCTGAAATTGTTTGGTTTTAGGGGACAGAAGCCCACTGGAAACAAACTTAGAACCAAGGATTTATGAATTCTTGTAATCAAAATGCAGGATGGAGAGAAAGACAATGGCCTTAGACGTGACTGCCTTCAGGGGTCTGAATGTCCGCGGGACTCACCCCTCAGTCTCTTACTCTGGTTGTCTCTGCATGTATTGACTTCACTCTCTCCTAGTCCTTATTGCCTTCTTCTCTATGGTTATTGAGACTTCCTGAGTTCATGTGGACTTTGATTTTCTACTACCAAAGAGAGGAACTCTGTATTCTTTTCAAAAAATAACCAGGGAAGGCCTCCCAAAGTCTTGCTAGAGTTACCTAGCAGACTAAGGACTATACATGGTGCCCAGGGGGAAAGTGCACTGTGACTGTCCAAGCTCAAGTCACCTTTTCACTTCTTTACCAACCGTCAAGTCCAGGAATGCAAGGCCATGTGAAGAGATGCAGCTCTGCCTTGACCAGGGAGGCCAGGGTGATGTGTGGGGTGTGTGTGTGTGTGTGTGTGTGTGTGTGTGTGTGTATTATAGTGCATGCGTGTGTATGTTTGGGTGTTTTTGTGCATGTATATTTTGAGAAGCTGTTCACCAAAAGGGGGGATGGCAACCAGACCCAGAAAGAAGAGGTGCGGGGAAGACAAAACCATAGGTGTTCTCTGAGCTAAAGCCTTAGGCTTTGACTTCTGGTTCAGCCTGAAATCTCAAGGTGACTGAAACTCATAGACAGAAATATTCAAATATAGTACAATACTGTTGTATAAACTCAATATGTAAAGTTAATGTTGGTTATTTAGGCTGCATTTAGGCTGAATAAAACAAGTGTGTGAGATCAGGCAAACAAAAATCCTCATTAAGTTACTAGTAAGGTTCCCATCAAATAGAAGAAGTTTATATATATATATATATATTATTGAAAAGTTTTGCTGTGATTGAACTTCAAATTTTAAATCTCAGTGTTGCTTGCAATTTTAAAAGCTTTATCCCAAGGTCTTAGGAAATCTCATTTTCTAGTATATGCTATGGATTTTCTTCTTTCTTCCCATGAACTGTGGATTTCCTCAATATTGAAGAGGTTCTCTGCTTTCCCCTTGCATTTATCACCACAAAATATTACCTGTGATTTCGTGGGAAACTTGAGCTGATGTGGTGTGTAAATTTGCCACAGGGTTGAGCAAATGCAAGAGACTCATTTTTAGGGATGTTTGGTCGATGTAAGCCTTCCAGACAGAAGTCTGACTCAGAATAGATTTTATTTTTCTTTAGTCACTGTCTTTGTCTGTATTCTGATCGGGATCCTTTTTCTTGTCCTTTAACAACTTCTTGGGTACCAATAGCTTTCCAGTTGATTTCAGATATTGAAAATGCCAATCCTGATTAATCTAGTTTAAAAGTTAAGTCTCCTGTTTATTTAATGTTCCCTTCCTCACCCCCAAAGCTTCAACTTGAGGCCCTTGGAATGGTAGGGTCTGCTCCCTCACTCTTCCTCTAATCCTTCTTATTTCATATTCTCAGGATTGGGGCAGGTGGAAGAGGTAAGGTAAGAAGTTTAACAAGCTTAGTACTTAACTGTGCACCTATATCCTCTGTTGGGTGTTGCTCCCTCTCTGAATAGTAATTGCTGACTGTTGAGTCTCCCTCCTAAGATGCCTGCATGAAATCACTGGAGTCTTGTAGGAGGCCTTTCCACTGCACAGTTTCCCAGTGTGGAAGCCCCACCTGGGTTTGCAGTCGCCTTAGCGTCCACCTTGGGGGTTGGTCTTGGTGGAGTACTAGAAAGTTGGTTCAAGCCAAGCTATCTTCCCTACAATTCAACTATCCAGAGGAAACTTACAAATCCACATGATGTTCCACTTATTACCCCTTTCTCTGCTCTGCTCTTTCTCTCTCTAATTGTTTCCCCTGCTTAGATAGGCATGAGCAGCTGAGCAAATAGGCTGCATATGCAGACATTCAACCTGGGAAAAGAAGCCAGTCTCCCCTTCTTACAGGTCACTCTGTGATTGATACTTATGCAGCCCTCTCTCTTTGCTTAATAAGAGAGAAGTAGTTTCACACCTTGCTTTATAGGAAGGAACGGCTCTATAGGGAGGAAAGGCCAAGGTTAGCTCACCCAGGCTGATGGCTCATTCCCATATCTCAGGATTCCTTTGAATCTCCTTGTTTTTGGTCATTCATAAATGATGGAGTAGACTCTGCTCCAGGAATGGCAAAAGTGGCAGAGTTAGATTAGCTTTCTTTTAATAAGCCCCAAGGAGATGTTTTCTCCCTGTCTGTGGCTTCCCTATAATGTGGGGTGCTTATCATCTCCTGGTTCCATGCATGTGTCCTCCTGGTAGGTTCTAGAGGAGCAGAAGTCCCACCTAACAATCTGCTATATATGTAAAAAGGGTGCCCTAGAGGGATGTGGGGTTGAAGGGGAGAGCCACTGTCATTTTGTGGTTGTTACTTGGCTTTGTTTTGTTGGTTTTTATTTAGAACTGGGAAGGAAGGAAGATTAAATAGAGGGGAGGAATGGAGAAAGGAGGATGAGGAAAATTAAACATGTATTTATTGCTTTTTCTAATCTTAAATTTAAATGAGCTTTAATACAGTGTTGGGGTTCTGGTCAGCTGGCGTGTTGTGGCAGATCATAATGACATAGTTGAGTTAACACCAGTGAGCATGGTCCTAGTGTACTTGGAACCCTAGCATGGTAGGACAGCCAGTTGCTGATGAGTGGTCCTCCCTTTTGAGCAGATGAAGATTGACCCCTGGCTCTGTGTCCTTTAAAATATAACCAACACCACCAACAAAAAATAAGGTATTTTTTCTGTTCTGTCTAATAATACTTCAAAAAAGTCTAAAATGACACTGTATAACCATTCTATTTACAGTGGCAGAAATGTATCTGCTAAAATCTCATTTGATCTGGACAAGAGTAACCTTGGAACAATCTTTAAGAAAGGGTTCCTTAAATTAATAGTATAAACCACACTTTAGGGAACTTGTTTAAACACATTTAAGTGAACATGCTGTTTTTAAGGTCTTTTAATTTTAGGTGTTTGCATGTAAATGTATGCTGCTAATTAGAAATGAGTTCTAGCTATTCAATAATCCAAGTACAGCAGGAACCCCACTTAGAAACACATTGTAAGGTACTTTAAGTTTCTATATGTACTTGAAAGTGTTGGCATTAGTCAGGTCTTTTTTTGGTTTCAAGTGACAGAAAACCCAATTCAAACAAAAAATAAGAGCATTTATTGCCTCATATAACTGAAAAGAAAAAACTTGAGGCACAGCTGAGTCCAGGTGCTCCAATGAAGTCATTAAGATTTTGTTTCTATGCGACTCTTGGTTCTGCTTTCCCCTGAGTTGGCTTCATTTTCAGTCAAACTCCACCCACATGGAGGCAGAAATGGCAGTCTTGTGGCTCCAGATGAAAGGGAATGCCTCTTTCCCAATGGCTGTTTGACCTCTGACCTAATTTCAACATTTCCCCATCACCATTTCACATCACTCCTTTTGTTTTTTCCTCCTTAGCTTTCAACATTATTTAATGTATTATGTATGGTTTACTTTTCACATTTTTTTGAATGTATTTTATTGCCTCTTCCAGAAGAATATATACATCGTGAGGGCAAGGATTTTCCTTTTTTTTTTTTATTCAAATCTGCATTGCCTAGAACAGTGCCTGGACTCATAATATGCTTTAAAAAATACTTTTTTTGCTTGAATAAGTGAATGAAAAACTTGAGCAAAAGCCTCAGGATTTTTTTTTTGCCCCATTTGAGTCATAAGGCATTTGAGAGAGAGAGAGTCAGAGAGAGAGAGAGACAGAGAGAGGAAGGCAGAGATAAAGAGGGAGAGAGAGAAAAAGAGAGAGAGAGAAGTAGATAGAGAGTCCAAGTCCAAAGGCGTAAGAACCAGGAAGACCAATGGTGTAAGTTATAGTCTGAAAACCAGCAAGCTGGAGATCCAAGAAGAGCCTATGCTTCAGTCTAAGTTTGAAGACCAGATAAGACCAATGTCTCAGTTCGAGTTACTTCATACTCAGCCTTTTTGTTCTATTCAGGCCTTCAGCTGATTGGATAAAGCTCATCCACATTAAGGAAGGCAATCTTCTTTACTTAGTCTACTGATTCAAATGTTAATCACATCTAGAAATACACACACACACACACACACACACACACACACACACACACAGAACAATTTACATTTAGCCAAAGGTCTGGGTACCCCATAACACAGTCAAGTTGATGCACAAAATTAACCATCACAGTCACCAAAGCAAACCTTATAACTGACTCTGTATCATAGTTTAGACAAACGAGGATTTCAAGTCTCTCATCTTAACACAAAGCTTCTCAAGGGAAAGTATCTAGCTCCAAGGTTCATCTCTTTCTTTCAAAATTTCTATAGTTTCCATTTTCCTGCTAGGATGTGAGGATCTTTGCTTGCATTCTGCATCTTCTCTAGATGAGCTTGACTTTGCTCTGTCATAGAGTCCTCACTCACTCATCTTCCTCTGGGTAAGTGTGAGGAGCCTGGGCTCTTGAAGTGGACTGCTTGGTCCAAATCCCATCTCTACCATGAACTAGCTAGTGGACCTTGAAAAAAAAATCTCAGTGTTTCAGTTCCCATCTATAAAGAGGACATTATTTTAAGATATTTCTCATGATATTTGTTATGTGGTTTAAATGAAATAAAACATGTAACGTACTTATCAGAATGGCAGATGTTGAGCAAGTACTCAATAAATGTCAGTTATTATCATTGTTATTATTTGTTTACACTTTCGATTTGGTGAAGTTGCCCCATTGTTAGTCTAAGGATGGGATGGTGTTTACTGTTTTCTATTAATCTCTCAGCTAGAAACCTGGCTGTCATTCTTGATACCTCCTTTATCATTCCTCTTATCATGTCCATCACTAAGTCTTGTTGATTTTAATTCTTGGATAATTTGTGAGCCCATATCCTTCTCTCTACCTCCATTACTGTCACCTTAGTTTATGGTACCTTCAACTTATGCCTAGATTATTGTGTAAGCTTTTAAACTTACCTTCTAGTTGTCACTTTTGTTCTTTCCAATTCATTCTTTGCCCTGGAGCCAAGGTGATCTTTTGAAAACACTTATCTGTTTATATTGTGCTGCTGCTCAAAACTCTTCAGTGGCTTTCTATTGTTTCTAAGGTAAAGTCCGAAATTTCTAGCGTGGCTATTAGGCACTGTTTGATTTAGGTTCCTGCTTAAACCTTCTGTCCTGTTTTTCAGCTGTCCCCCTTGGCCACCCTCATGCTTCAGTAGTAACCTTCTTTTAGGTTACTAAATGGTTAATGTGGTCTAGATCTTCATTTTTTACATTTTTGAGAACCACAAGAAACTCAACTTTGTTAAGTAAATGGAAAGCTACATAGGCAGAAGCTTGTGATTTTTCCTTCAAAGAGAATTCTTCCATATGCATCATCAAAGCAATACTATTAATAGTATTGCTTTCAGCCTGGTCATGGAAAAAGAGTATCATTGAATTGTGTGTTATATTCAGTATTTGTCAAAATTGGATTTTACCTAGATCCTGGCACTTTATAATTTTCAAAGCTGCTTCCCATTCTTTCCTCTCATTTAACTCTCACAATCACCCTGTGAAGCATGAAAGACTGGGATTGTTACTTTCATTTTGGAGATGATGAAACTGGGGCCTGGAAGAGGATGTAACTAAAACTCATTCCATTTTCTTCATGGACTTAAGACACACATGGGCTTGCTTCTATTTTGTGTACACATAGCTGGTATTTACTTGTGGCAGAAAGGCAGAATATATCTCTTTCTGAAACAGTCTCCTCAGTTTTAACTTTTTCAGCTTATTTTGAGATCTCAGTTGGGGCTTTCTGGCTTATAGCTTCCTTTGTAAAATCCTTGATAGAGGTACAAAGAACTGGTTTTTTTTACACCTTATTTACCTTTTAGTATTTCTATGAAGTTTTCCAATCTTTGTGATGGCAAATCTACAAATATTTTCTCTTATGGTTTCTGCCTTTGATTTTATGTTTATCAACTCTTTTCTGTACAAAGACTATATAAAAATTTACCTATTTGTTTTTTGGTTCTTTTATTACTTTTTGTTTTTCTTTTCTTTTTTTTTCACATTTGTGTCTGTCTTTAACTAGGGTCAGCAAACTATGAGCCATGGACCAAATCTGGTCCATTCCTTGCTTTTATACACAAAATTGTATTGAGGCACAGCCACACCCATTTGTTTAGGTATTATCTATGGCTGCTTTGCACTATAATGGCAAAGTTCAGTCATTATGACAGAGACCACATGGTCTGCAAACCCCAAACTCTTTACTATCTCCCTGATTTTTTACAGAAAAAAGTTATCAGACCCTTATTTTAATCAATCTAGAATTTATTCTGATATAGTTTATGTTAGTTATCTATTTTTTTTTTCAAATGAATAGCTAATTTTCACAGCACTGTTTATTCAACCATAGGCTAAAAAATGACACCCATGTATGTCCATGTCTTAATCCTTGGAACCCAGGAACATTACCTTAAAAAATTTCACAAAAGGGGGTTGGGCTCCAAGATGGCCAAATAGGAAGAGCACCAGTCTACAGCTCCCAGCGTGAACAACACAGAAGACGGGTGATTTCTGCATTTCCAACTGAGGTACCAGATTCATCTCACTGGGACTTGTTGGACAGTGGGTGCAGCCAACAGAGTGTGAGCCGAAGCAGGGCAGGGCATCGCCTCACCCAGGAAGTGCCAAGGGGTCGAGGAATTCCCTTTCCTAGCCAAGGGAAGCCATGACAGATGGTACCTGGAAAATCGGGACACTCCCACCCTAATACCGTGCTTTTCCAATGGTCTTAGCAAACAGCACACCAGGAGATTATATCCTGCGCCTGGCTTGGAGGGTCCCACCACCATGAAGCCTTGCTCACTGCTAGCACAGCAGTCCGAGATTGAACTGCAAGGAGACAGTGAGGCTGGGGGAGGGGCATCCGCCATTGCTGAGGCTTGAGTAGATAAACAAAGTGGCCGGGAAGTTCGAACTGGGTAGAGCCCACCGCAGCTCAACTAAGCCTGCCTGCCTCTGTAGACTCCACCTCCGGGGGCAGGGCATAGCAGAACAAAAGGCAGCAGAAACTTCTGCAGACTTAAACGTCCCTGTCTGACAGCTATGAAGAGAGTAGTGGTTCTTCTAGCATGGAGTTTGAGATCTGAGAACAGACAGTCTGCCTCCTCTAGTGGGTTCCTGACCCTGAGTAGCCTAACTGGGCTACCTCCCAGTAGGGGTTGACTGACACCTCATACAGCCAGGTGCCCCTCAGAGATGAAGTTTCCAGAGGAAGGATCAGGCAGCAACATTCTCTGTTCTGCAATATTTGCTGTTCTGCAGCCTCTGCTGATGATACCCAGGCAAACAGGGTCTGGAGTGGACCTCCAGCAAACTCCAACAGACCTGCAGCTGAGGGTCCTGACTGATAGAAGGAAAACTAACAAACAGAAAGGAATAGCATCAACATCAACAAAAACGACATCTACACCAAAACCCCATCTGTAGGTCACCATCATCAAACACCAACGGTAGATTAAATCACAAAGATGGGGAGAAACCAGACCAGAAAAGCTGAAAATTCTAAAAATCAGAGCGCCTCTTCTCCAAAGGATCGTAGCTCCTTGCCAGCAACGGAACAAAGCTGGACGGAGAATGACTTTGATGAGTTGACAGAAGTAGGCTTCAGAAGATCGGTAATGACAAACCTCTCCAAGCTAAAGGAGGATGTTCGAACCCATCACAAAGAAGCTAAAAACCTTGAAAAAAGATTAGATGAATGGCTAACTAGAATAAACAGCATAGAGAAGACCTTAAATGATCTGATGAAGCTGAAAACCATGGCACAAGAACTACATGACACATGCACACACTTTAGTAGCCAATTTGATCAAGTGGAAGAAAGGGTATCAGTGATTGAAGATCAAATTAATGAAATGAAATGAGAAGAGAAGTTTAGAGAAAAAGGAGTTAAAAGAAATGAACAAAGCCTCCAAGAAATATGGGACTGTGTGAAAAGACCAAATCTACGTCGGATTGGTGTACCTCAAAGTGTCAGGGAGAATGGAACCAAGCTGGAAAACACTCTTCAGGATATTATCCAGGAGAACTTCCCCAACTTATCAAGGCAGGCTAACATTCAAATTCGGGAAATACAGAGAACGCCACAAAGATACTCCTCGAGAAGAGCAACCCCAAGACACATAATTGTCAGATTCACCAAGGGTGAAATGAAGGAAAAAATGTTAAGGGCAGCCAGAAAGAAAGGTCCGGTTACTCATAAAGGGAAGCCCATCAGACTAACAGCGCATCTTTATAGCACTAAATTATAATTTATAGCACTAAATGCCCACAAGAGAAAGCAGGAAAGATCTAAAATTGACACTCTAACGTCACAATTCAAAGAACTAGAGAAGCAAGAGCAAACACGTTCAAAAGCTAGCAGAAGGCAAGAAATAACTAAGATCAGAGCAGAACTGAAGGAGATAGAGACACACACAAAAAAACCCTTCAAAAAATCAATGAATCCAGGAGCTGGTTTTTTGAAAAGATCAACAAAATAGATGGCTAGCATGACTAATAAAGAAGAAAAGAGAGAAGAATCAAATAGATGCAATAAAAAATGATAAAGGGGATATCACCACCAATCCCACAGAAATAGAAACTACCATCAGAGAATACTATAAACACCTCTATGCAAGTAAACTAGAAAATCTAGAAGAAATGGATGAATTCCTAGACACATACACCCTCCCAAGACTAAATCAGGAAGAAGTGCCTCTGAGCTAAAGGAGGATGTTCGAACCCATCACATTCAATCCCTGAATACACCAATAACAGGCTCTGAAATTGAGGCAATAATTTATAGCCTAGCAACCAAAAAAAGTCCAGGATCAGATGGATTCACAGCTGAATTCTACCAGAGGTACAAACAGGAGCTGGTACCATTCCTTCTGAAACTATTCCAATCAATAGAAAAAGAGGGAGTCCTCCTCACTCATTTTATGAGGCCAGCATCATCCTGATACCAAAGCCTGGCAGAGACACAACAAAAAGAGAATTTTAGACCAATATCCCTGATGAACATAGATGCAAAAATCCTCAATAGGCAAACTGAATCACGCAGCACATCATAAAGCTTATCCACTACGATCAAGTTGGCTTCATCCCTGGGATGCAAGACTGGATCAACATACACAAATCAATAAATGTAATCCATTATGTAAACAGAACCAAAGACAAAAACCATATGATTATCTCAATAGATGGAGAAAAGGCCTTTGACGAAATTCAACAGCGCTTCATGCTAAAAACTCTCAATAAACTAGCTATCGATGGGATGTATCTCAAAATAATAAGAGCTATTGATGACAAACCCACAGCCAATATCATATTGAATGGGCAGAAACTGGAAGCATTCCCTTTGAAAACTGGCACAAGACAGGGATGCCCTCTCTCACCACTCCTGTTCAACATAGTGTTGGAAGTTCTGGCCAGGGCAATCAGGCAGGAGAAAGAAATAAAGGATTTTAAATTAGGTAAAGAGGAAGCCAAATTGTCCCTGTTTGCAGATGACATGATTGTAAATTTAGAAAAACCCATAATCTCTGCCCAAAATCTCCTTAAGCTGATAAGCAACTTCAGCTAAGTCTCAGGATACAAAATCAATGTGCAAAAATCACAAGCATTCCTATACACCAATAACAGACAAACAGAGAGCCAAATCATGAGGGAACTCCCATTCACAATTGCTTCAAAGAGAATAAAATACCTATTCAATGTATAAGGGATGTGAAGGACCTCTTCAAGGAGAACTACAAACCACTGCTCAACGAAATAAAAGAGGACACAAACAAATGGAAGAACATTCCATTCTCATGAATATGAAGAATCAATATCATGAAAATGGCCATAGTGCCCAAGGTAATTTATAGATTCAATGCCATCCCCATCAAGCTACCAATGACTTTCTTCACAGAATTGGAAAAAAACTACTTTAAAGTTCATATGGAACCAAAAAAGAGCCCACATTGCCAAGACAATCCTAAGCAAAAAGAACAAAGCTGGAGGCATTACGCTACCTGACTTCAAACTATACTACAAGGCTACAGTAACCAAAACAGTATGATACTGGTACCAAAACAGAGAGCTAGACCAATGGAACAGAACAGAACCCTCAGAAATTATACCATATATCTACAACCATCTGATCTTTGACAAACCTGACAAAAATGAGAAATGGGAAAAGATTCCCTATTTAATACATGTTGCTGGGAAAACTGGCTAGCCATATGTAGAAAGCCCAAACTGGATCCCTTCCTTACACCTTATACAAAAATTAATTCAAGATGGATTAAAGACTTAAATATTAGACCTAAAATCATAAAAACCCTAGAAGAAAACCTAGGCAATACCATTCAGGACAAAGGCATGGGCAAAGACTTCATGACTAAAACACCAAAAGCAATGGCAACAAAAGCCAAAATTGACAAATGGGATCTAATTAAACTAAAGAGTTTCTGCACAGCAAAAGAAACTACCATCAGAGTGAACAGGCAACCTAAAGAATGGGGGAAAATTTTTGCAATCTACCCCTCTGACAAAGGGCTAATATCCAGAATCTACAAAGAACTTAAACCTATTTACAAGAAAAAATCAAATAACCCCATCAAAAAGTGGGTGAAGGATATGAACAGACACGTCTCAAAAGAAGACATTTATGCAGCCAACAGACAGAGGAAAAAATGCTCATCATCACTGGCCATCAGAGAAATGCAAATGAAAACCACAATGAGATAGCATCTCACACCAGTTAGAATGACAATCATTAAAAAGTCAGGAAACAACAGGTGCTGGAGAGGATATGGAGAAATAGGAACACTTTTACACTGTTGGTGGGACTGTAAACTAGTTCAACCATTGTGGAAGACAGTGTGGCGGTTCCTCAAGGATCTATAACTAGAAATACCATTTGACCCAGCCATCCCATTACTGGGTATATACCCAAAGGATTATAAATCATGCTGCTATAAAGACACATGCACATGTGTGTTTATTGTGGCACTATTCACAATAGCAAAGACTTGGAACCAACCCAAATGTCCATAATGATAGATGGGATTAAGAAAATGTGGCACATATACACCATGGAATACTATGCAGTCATAATAAAGGATGAGTTCATGTCCTTTGTAGGGACATGGATGAAGCTGGAAAC
Organism: Macaca thibetana thibetana; assembly: GCF_024542745.1. Lineage (NCBI taxonomy): Eukaryota > Metazoa > Chordata > Mammalia > Primates > Cercopithecidae > Macaca > Macaca thibetana. The sequence goes on along the minus strand of NC_065581.1, from coordinate 52,659,989 downwards.
CATAATTCTGAGCAAACTATTGAAAGGACAGAAAGCCAAACACTGCATGTTCTCACTTGTAGGTAGGAATTGAACAATGAGAACACTTGGACACAGGAAGGGGAACATCACACACCTGGACTTGTCATGGGGTTGGGGGAGGGGAGGAAGGATAGCATTAGGAGAAATACCTAACATAAATGACGAGTTAATGGGTGCAGCACACCAACATGGCACATGTATACATATGTAACAAACCTGCACGTTGTGCACATGTACCCTAGTACTTAAAGTATAATAAAAAAATATTTGGCCAAAGGGATTTTGCGGATGTGATTAAAGATCTTAAAATGAAGAATTTATCGTGGGTCATCCACGTGGACCCCACATAATCACATTGGTCCTTATAAGAGAGATATGGGAAGTCAGTCAGAAAAGAAGGTGATGTGATGATGGTAGCAGAGATAAAAGTGATATGCTTTGAAGTTGGAGGAAGTAGTCATAAACCAAGGACTACAGGCAGCTATTAGATGCTGAAAAAGGCAAAGAAATAGTTTTTCCTCTCAGAGCCTCTAGGAGCAAGCATCCATGTCAACACCTTGACTTTATCCCAGTGAAACTAATTTCAGAATTCTGCCCTTCGGAATGTTAAGATAATAAATTTGTATTGTTTTAAAAGATTGTATTTTGTGGTAATTAGTTACGGGAGCAATAGAACTCGGTATGTTTCTTGATACAGCAATGCCACTTTCAGGATTTTATCTTAAGGAGATGACCATAAGTATGCACAAAAATTATGCCCAAGAACTCAAACAATTCAATAATAAGAAGACAACCTTATTTAAAAAATGAGCAAAGGACCTAAGTAGACATTTCTTACAAGACAATATACAAATGGCCAATGGGAATATGAAAAGTGCCCAACATCACTAATCATCAGGGAAATGCAAGTTACAACCACAATGAGCTATCATCTCACACCAGTTAAAATGACTGTTACTGAAAAGATAAAAGATAAGTGTTGGTGAGGATGTGAAGAAAAGGGAATAAGGGCAGGGACCGGCTGCTCACGCCTGTAATCCCAGCACTTTGGAGGCAGAGGCGGGCGGATCACGAGGTCAGGAGATCGAGACCATCCTGGCTAACCCGGTGAAACCACGTCTGTACTAAAAATACCAAAAAAATTAGCTGGGTGTGGTGTCGGGTGCCTGTAGTCCCAGCTACTCCAGAGGTTGAGGCAGGAGAATGGCGTGAACCCGGGAGGCCGAGCTTGCAGTGGGCCGAGATCGCGCCACTGCACTCCAGCCTGGGAGACAGAGCGAGACTCCATCTCAAAAACAAAAACAAATAAAAAACAAAACAAAACAAAAGAAGTAGAGGGATTAAGGCCTTGTACACTGTTGGTGAGAATGTAAATTAGTACAGCCATTATGGAAAGCAGTATAGAAGGTCCTCAAAAAATTAAAAGTAGAACTACCATGTGATCCAGCAATCCCATTTCTGAATATATGTAGGGAAGGAAGGGAAATTAGTATGTTGAAGAGATCATTGTACCCTCATGTTAATTGCAGCGTTATTCACAATAGCTAAGACATGGAATTAACCTAAGTGTCATTCAATAGATGAATGACTAAAGAAAACATGGCATACAATGGAATACAATTGAACCTTAAAAAAGAAGGAAATTCTGTCATTTGTGACAACATGGGTGAACCTGAAGGACATATGCAAAATGAAAAAAATTCAGGCACGGAAAGAAAAATACCATATGATCTCACTTATGTGTCCACATGTCTGCAAAGCTGAGCTCATAGAAGTAGAGGAAGAATGGTAGTTGCCAGTGGCTGCGAGGAAGGGGATTGGGGAATGGGTACAAAGTTTTAGTTAGCAAAGATTAGGTAACTTCTGAAGATCTATTGTACAGCATAGTGATTATAGTTAATATTAATATATTGTATACTTGAAAATTGCTAAGAGAGTAATCTTAAATGTTCTTACCACAAGACATTGATAAATATGTGAAGTCACAGATATGTTAACTAGCTTGACTTAATTTTTTCATGTTGTATACATATATATCATCATGTTGTACACCATAAATATATATAATTTTTATTTGTCAATTAAAAATAGTAAAAAATTCATGTTTAAGAATACTGACATCTACATTGCCTATCAGAGCAAAATATTGGAACAAATTAAATATGAAGAAATAAGGGATTAGAAAATAAAATACACATATTTAAATGAAATACTGTGATACCATCATGGTGACAAATAATACATAATAGAGCTGAAAGACGTTCCCACTCTATTAAGTAAAGTGAATTCACAAAAATGGTATGTACTTAATTATAGTATTTTTTGCTTAAATGTGAAATTTTGTTAATCTATGAACATAGAAAAGTAATGATAGAAAAAATGCATATTAATCTGTTGTATTAAGATCTGGAGTAGTTTTGTCTTTTTTTTTTTTTTTTGCTTCTCTATGGTTTTATTTTAAACATTATACTTTTGTTGCTTTTCTTAAAAGAAATTATGTTACTAAAAATTGGCCCTTTCTCTCCTCACTGTCACCTCCACTCCAAATCATAAATAATGGTGATGATTATCAAAATGATTATCTGATCAAAAATCCATCTGGATTTGTATCTCTCTGGGGGACAATGAACAGAAGGAGGTATTAAAGACATTTTGTAGAAGCCTTTAGCTGTGACCAAGTGAATTTTGCATCTCTAAGAGGATGTTTGTTGAAGTGGCCTGACATCCTTACAGGAGCTAGAAACAGGGTCCCAGATGTTTCCACTTATATTACAGTGTACTGTTTCCTGGGCATTTTAAGCTTTATCCTTTGATTCTTCTCAGTCACTTATTTTGAATCAAAGTAGCAGCAGTAAAGCTCCAATTGAGTAGAAACAAAAGATAGCTTTTTTAAAAAAAATACCTATATAAAAGGCCATTAATCAAAGTATGGCTGATTGTACCTTTCAAATCTCAGTCCTTAGTTAGCCTTGATCTAAACCCTTGTGCCAAAGGAATGGGAAGAGACTCATGCTCAGCATTGGGAAAAGACTTTGTGCCCGACTCCTTTTCATCACAGTGTAGGCATGTTTGCTGCTCAGCTGTGGATACAGCTAGTTGATCTGCACATTCAGAGGATCATCCTGGCCCACCTTCTCCTTTCTAGCCACATGTGTCCTGCTTAGTCAGTACCACTGTAGATGGACCAGTGATGATACAGAAGGCTCACAGTGCAGGTACATAGCTGAGTTCACACAGGCTTCCCCACTAGATTTTGCCTTCATTTGGGAAATCACAGCATGTGGTTCTCAAGGAAAGAGGGAAGTGGTCTGTGAAGAATGCCCCATTCCATCTCTTTGGACTGCCAAATATCCTTATATTAATGCTAATGTCACGGTCTTGTTTTCTGAAGTATAGTGAACTGGATTGCTCCCAATTCATAAATGGTTTAGGTTCAAAAAGTACCCTTGTAAGTTGGTTGTTTGGAACTTGGAATACATTTTTCTTAAACCTCATGGTTACGTATCCAGGTAAGTCCTCAAAAGTCTCTTTCCACTAAATCTCCTTGCTGTCTAATGCCAGTGGGAATACAGCGTCTGGCCACTGAGTTTAAGATAAATCATGTCAGAAAGTAAGTCTATTTCTAACCTGGGATATCAGGGGGATTTCTTTCTCCATTTAGGCTTTACTGTCTCAATTCTTTTTTTTTAAATTGAGTACTAGTAATAGGGCACTCTCAGTCCTTCTTCCCTAAGGGTAGCTTCTGTTGCCCAGAGGTGGGTGTCTGCCACAGTATATACAGGAGGAGCCAGTACAGATGCGAGGTGAAGGAATCAGCAACTGATGGACTTTCTCTAACTCCTTTGGTTACTTCTCACCTCCTGCTGTTGTTAGAGAACATCCCCGGAGAATCCAGAGCAGATGCTGATGGGAGGAAGGCAGAAATGAGGAACAATGGAAAGGCAGGATTTTCCCATCTTTCTCCCTTCAAAGCTCACATTCTGCTACTATGCATCCTACCTTCTACTGGCAGAGGGATGAAATGAACTGTGGGAAACATGGTTTGGGCACAATAGATACTGAGTGGGCATCCAGACCTTAACAATAGCAGAAAAGAGACAGGGAATGGAGAGAAATGAGCCCCTAGTTGCATCCAGGAATAAGACTTTCTCTTTACTGCATTATTTTGTCTCTTTATGGGTAAGCATACATCTTACCCATAAGGAGATATACATATATATATATATATATATATATATATATATATATATCTTTACAAATATATATAAAGTAAATGTATATATTTATATATATAAAGTATATTTACAAATATATATAAAGTAAATATATATATACACCCACATATATATATACATATATATATTTGTTTATATAACTATTTCAAATACAACTTGAGGTCTTTAAAACAGGTCAACAAAGTCTTGCATTATTTTGCCCAGTCCTCTTCGTGTGCTCCAGAGGTCTGATATCTATTTAGTTCCTAGAGTAACACATCAGGCTCTCTGTTTGCCTACTGGCTGGCTCTTGTTTGTCTTAGGATTTGACGCATTCTCCCCAATGTACAGTAAGTCCATTTTCTTACTAAGGATTTTCTTCTCTTAGTTTGATATGTGTACTATGGGCTTAAAACTGTTTCACAATAATGTGATTTCTTAGATTTCATCCCAAATATTCATTTGGTGGTTTCCAAATAATTTTTAGGATAAGCTCTAAGTGCTATGGGAGGGCCTGTGAGACATTTTTGGGTGAATCCTGCTCACCTCTTCAGAGTGAAGGGACAGTCACTAGGTGCCTATACCTTCTGTACACTTGTACTCTGGCCATGCCACATATGTAGTGGTTATTTGAATGTCCCCCACCATCGTACACATCATTGTCGTTGCCTAGGGTACTCTTCCCATTTTGTCATCAGGCCCACTTTGGCTTGTCCTTCAAGACCCAGCTCAGTTATCACCTTTTCTGGGAAGCATTCCTGGAAAGGACCACTCCCTTGGTGTGACTGCAGTGCTCCATGTCTGTACATCACTGAATGTCACTCTGCACCTTGCACAGTGCACTTCTGATTTTTGTCTGTCTATTTCTTATACTGGTCATGGGGCCTGGAGGAAAGGGACTGTGTTCTTTGTGTTTGTCTTCCTAGTGCTTGACAAATGTTCATCCACACACAATACAGCATTCAATGTTTTGCTGTGGATAATGGTGATGTTGCATCCAGAAATCAGGGGGAAATAATGTGTATATATTTGAGGACAATATTTCTAGATTTTTTGTGAGTTCCTTTATTTCTATTCTGATGCAAACATTATTTTAATAAATTATCCTTTTCTTTCTCCTTCCTCTCTCTTTCTTTTATCTTTCTTTCTCTCTCTCTCCCTCTCTCCCTCTCCCACCCTAAATGGTTTTGAAAGGCCTTGGCAGTTATTCTTAGAATAAAGATTTAAGTCCTACAAAATAAACAAACAGAGGACAATTAGTGATTTTAAAGTGTGTTAACCCACAAAGATTATTTTCTTTTTCTCCATGCCCATTTAGTAAGAATGGTTCTCTGAGACTGTGTAATTATGGATGAATGACATTGAAATGCTTGAACAATAATTTGTAGGAAATACAATTATGAGTAGAAGTCATTAGTGGGAGTAAATGAGTAGTTTGTTGGTTAACAGGTCAACATCGAAAGCCCAGAGTAATTAAACATAGTATTAAATTACAAGTTAAAAGCATAGTCCTTTTTCATTTAAGCATATTCATAAATTATTGAGCTTTTTATACTGTAGTTTTATGTGTTTTTTGATTTGTGGTACAGAAAGGAAGGGAGCTACCCAACCTGGGTTTCAATAGTTCTATGAACAGAAATGACTCAGATGTAAAATGTGTGCAATGCTTTCTTCATCAGAGAAGTCAGTTGGTCCACCTTGTATGACATTTAAATAACATTTATGAAGTAATGAGAATAATTTTTTGAACATCAAAGCTAATTGGGTGCAGTTAATTTGCAGCTATTTCCAGAGGCTACAAATTCCATTTACTTGTCTAGTTCTCTGGTCTTAGATTCAGAAGAACTAGTTTCAGAACTTTGTGCTGATATCTATTACCATATAATCTTGTCCTTGAAGAATCATAGTTTCCTATCTGTACAATCTGTTAAAATAAATAACAAAAATAAAAAACCAAAGATTTCTTACTTGACAATGAAACTAGTTTGCACAGGTTGGGGTTATTCTAAGTTTTCAATAAATGTTTGTAATTTTTTCTGCTGTTTACATATTGAATATTATATACTCACTTGGGCATATGTCTGATGGGAGTTTACGAGTGAGTGCCTGGAAGGCAATACTTAAAACAGCTCATTTGAACCACTATGAATTGAATGTTAATTATGTGTCCAGTGCTGTGTTAGGAATTGTGCCAAATATAAAGGAGACATGAGGCAGGGGCACAGCAGTCATGGTGCCACCTGTAAGTTGGAGAGAGAAGACACATGCACTGTAGTAATTTCAGGATGATTTAGTGCTAAGAGACGTGGGACTGACTATTGGTTATATAACTGAAGTCTCCCCAGGCTACCCTGAGCCTGCTCAGCCTGTGGATATTTCAATAGTGATAAAAAATTTTACTGTCTGTGGCCCCCGACTCACACAAAACCTTCTCCCCTTTTTAGCATTTCTGCTTGCTTCTAAGTGTTCTCACAATGTGTTTTCTGTGAGTTCATCTGTCTGCCTTAGTCACCATGAGACATCTTTCATGTTCTTTTCCTCCTACTTTGGCTTCTTGGTCATTGTTCTCCATTCAGGAAGGTAGTAGGGGCTGCCTCATCCCTGCATCTACTGCTGGTACCTGCCATGAGAGTACTGAACACATGGGTTTGAAGGTTCAGGCTTTCATTGAAAACCCCTAGGTGTGGGAGTGTGCTGTGCCCCATGATGAAATATGGCAACTGTCTCTGCATGCTGCTCAGAGTCCCACCTGATCAACTGGACACCAAGACTCTGGGGTGCTGGTTTCTCCATCTCATTTGTGATTTTATGCATTCAGGATGTATTTATGGAACACTTATTATGTGCTAGACACTGTGAAAGGCATTGATGTTGTCACGGTGAACAAACATAGGTATGGTTTTTGCTGTTGTGTTTAGTGGGGGAGACAAATTCTAAGTATAGAAATAGAGGCCAAATCGCAGTTGTGTTAAGTGTGAGAAAGGAGACAGCCATGGTGATATGACAGATTATGATACAGGGTTTGTCTTCTCAGCAAGTCTTGGAGGCTTCTCTCAGGATTACGCTCTAAGAAATGCAGCAGAGTGAATTGGTGAGAGAATCTTAGGCGGGGCAGCATCAGGTGACAAAGCCATCTGGAGAGTTCCTCCAAATTCTTCCCTCAGGTTCAGTCATAGATCCTTGTGGTCAAGAGAGAGGGCCTGTATCTGAGATTGACGCCATCTCTTCTCTGTCATCTTCTTTTCTCCCATCTGTTTCTTTGAGCAAACTTCCTCCCCCACACAAAGCAGCTCAAATAAATGGCTCACAAGCTACCCAGACATGCTTGGGAATGCCTAAATCCCAGAGGTACATCCAGATTTTGCTGAAGGAATGATCTCATGGATCACTACAAGGTCTGTAGGAGGAAGTGAAGATGAAGTGTGTTCTGAAATTCATTGAAAAGATCGGGTTTGAGTCGTGCTTTAAAAGGATAGATGAAGAGAAAGAAGCAAGGACATGAGTGGAAAGGACAAAATTGACAAAAGATTAGAGGCAGGATGATCCTGCTAAATGAGAATAGGTAAAGAGATTGGGCTTCTTGGAACAGAATTTATTAAGAAATCAGAGACCATAAAGTGGGGTCACATTATGGAGAGTCTTTAAAGTCGAGCAGGAAGTTTGAGACTTTGTTACTGAGTATTGCAGGAAAATACTGCAGATTAATGGATAAAGAAGGGATGTAATTAAAATAACTTAGCAGCATTTCTTTTGTTTTAAAAAAAGGACATAAGGAGGAATACTTAAAGGAATAAAAGCTGTAAGAGGGTCTAGCTCAGATAATTATTACAATAGTTTTAAGATGATAGTACTCATCTAAATGTCAATACCTACTATGTAGCTAGAAATATGAGCCCAACACTCATTAAACACCCAGGCTTAATGTTTTAACCACACACATAGAGACGTTATTTTTGCAATGAGAGTGAATAAGTTATAAGATAGTTTTACTGGTTTCTAGAGGCTCTGTCAATATTTAAAAAGATGTAACTTTTTGTTAATAGTTAAAAAAATATACTTCAAAAATTATCTGTGAATTTTTTTCATCCATTCAGAGTTGACCATTATTTATAGGAGTAATTAGTTGAGATAGACCTTTGTGGTCTCTACTGTCAGTTCTGCCATGTGTAGCTTACATGTTGATAGTCACATAGTAGGTGTTTGTTGCATATTAACTGAGAATTGTAAACATTGATCACAGAGTCTGACAACATTTTATCTTGGATAAACGTTTTTTATGCTTGGTAGAGATTTTTCTATGAAGACATTCAAGAATGGGTTATAAAAATTCACATATATATGCATATACATATAAATACATCTTATTTCATTTTATTGTTTCCAAAGGTTAAGATATACAAACAAGAAATAAAATTAAAATTATTTTCTTTTGGGATGATTTATGTCTTAATTTTCACCTGCTCTATAATTAGAAATTTTGAACTCTGTACATTTTTTAAGACAAAATTATTGCCCAAGTAAACTTCAGAAATTACAACATTAACCCAGAGACCTTTCTAAGCCTAGAACAACATTATTGGTACAAGTGCTTATGCACAGAGAGACCAATAAATAAAGAGGAAAGTTTAAAATAATTTGAAAATGATTTATTGTCGGCCACCTCTGTAGTTAGAGATTCAAGTATTATTACTTTACTTTAGTACAACAAGGGAGGACAGTAACTTGCTGCGGGCTAAAGGTAAATTATCATCTATTGCAAAAGAGGAAGGAAATGTACTACAGAAAGAAGAAGGAGTAGGGAGTAAGCCATGTGTTTTCTGAAGTATTCAGATAATGCCTTGAAAAAAATCTGTGCCTTGATCCTTGCTGGAAAAGACCAGAATAAACTGTGAGACAGATGATCTTCTTGAATTTTTGATAATTAGAGATTAGCGTGCTGGTATGGGGATGGTCAGGTGGGTAAATTGGAGTGTAATACAAACGAAGTTATCTAGAACCACAAGTTGCCCTTCTTCAACTGCATTCAGCAGTCTTATATTAGATAGGTCTAGTTTTTATAGTTTGAAGGGATCATTTAATACACCAAGACTTATGACAACTCTTAAGAGATAATTTTTGTTTTCCACTCTATTTTTGTTATTTGTGAAGTCTTCATATTGGAAATTAGTTATGGAGGTCTATGTCAGAAAGTCTAGAAACCACTTATTTTTACTTGGAATAAAAAAGAGGTGGTAAAATTTCATCCTCACACACAGTGTGACACAGAAAAGGAAGAGAAAGGATTAACATACACTTAGGGTCTATTATGTGGTAAGATCCAAGCTAGATGTTTCTTAGATACTATTTCATTGAATCTTTCTGAAACCCTATGATGGATGACCCTGCTACTTCTGTTTTTAACTGAGGAAACTTAAGCCCGCTCATCAAGTTTATTACCCGAAAGAATGGGGTTAGAATATGACAAGACTGTGATTCAAATATAAGTGTAATCTGACCACAATTCTTGTGCTTTTTACACATTGCTGTTCTCTATTCTGAATTACTTTTATTGACTTCTTTTTACAGATAAAAAGAAAACTAATGTCAAACAAAATAAAACAAAACTAATATAAAAAAAAATGGTGCTTATCTATCCTGAAGCTTGCTTTTCCAGATCTTATTTTACGGGATTCTTTGGCTAAATAACATCACATTTATTAATGATTAAATTAATCATGTTTTGATTAATGATTAAATTATCTGGACAACTTTTCCTCGGGCTGCTTTAGGTTCACTACCAGAAGTAATTGTCACCCGTCTTCGAGCAACTGCCCATGCCCGAGACACAGTGTTGGCTTTAGAAGATGCTGTGGACTGGCACCCTGGGGATGAAGTTGTCATAATCAGTGGAACAGGTGTTGAAGGTGCCAAACCGATGGAAGAGATTGTCACCGTGGAAACTGTGCAGGATACAGACCTCTATCTTAAGTCACCTTTGAGGTACTGAGTGTCAGCTTGGCTAAGTTGACATGGATGAAGATGAGATTTTAACTGTGTTGGACTCTGAACATTTGTATTGGGGTCTTTCAATGATATATTTCTTCTGCATTAAATAATGCTAGACATTTGGAAAAGAAAATTAAAAAGCATGAAATGTTTTGAAGATTTAGACTTTGTAAGTTAGTTTTTCTTGTGACTCTCTAGAACTTCTGTCTTACACAAATGATTAGGGCAATGATCAGCATAATTTCTAATTTTCATGCACTTGTGTCTATAGTTCACTATTTGGTTTTGAGTTTCTAAAGAAACATGAATAGATCCCCAAAGGAAGAATTATGTTAATCTAGTGGCTTATTATTCCTAGTAAGATTTGGAGTGATGTCCTCAGTTCTATCATCCTCTTTTTTTCCCCAGATATTCTCACAACTTTACAGAGAATTGGGTGGCTGGAGAGCACCATATTTTAAAGGCCACTGTGGCTCTGCTCAGCAGGAGTATTACCATACAAGGAAATCTCACTAATGAGAGGGAGAAGCTGCTTCTTTCATGCCAGGAGGCCAATGCTCCAGAAGGTAGAAGAATATTTTGTTGGAAAGTCCAGTGAGCAAAAAGAATATTCTTACTGTTCGATGATAGATGGCATTGCTATGGTTGACCTGTTTCAAAATAGAATAGGCCCTTAACCTTTGGATGCCAATAATTTTCTGTAGTTTTCAGAATGTTCTTGATTGTCATTTCATCCTCCTCCCTGCCCCACTGCCCAATACCCTTGTGAAAAAGATAGACAAAAGACAAAAGAAATGAAAGATTACTGCTCTGGGGAAAATATTTCTATTAAACAACTCAATCTGAAGAGTTGAATTACATTTCATTTCTGGGTTCGATGTTAAAATTCCAGGCCACTTCTAATATTTTTAGGAAAGTCATATGCCAGAGTTCTGGACTCAGGCAGCACATTCTTACTGATTAGACTTGTAGGGCTCCCCCATCCCCTTTTCGGGATTTGTTTTCTGAGTGAACTACCACATACTTTAGGTAAGTGGTGGAAAAAGTCAATTTATCTTCTAGTAGAATAGCAGGCACTGAATCACACTGATGTGCCTATTAAGCATCTATTTCAGGGATGGTTAGTTTAGTAGGTTATGTTTTGGTTTCCCAGGCTGTAGATTATGAGGCTTTCACAAGTTGTGAAGACATCATTTGTCAACTTTGGTCCAGGATGGTGTGGGTGTCAAGGATGACTTCCAGGCATGAGCTCTGGATGGATGATGAGGCTATTTACTGGGATGGGAAGGGGAGCAGGTTTTGGGGTGGGAGAGTGGCAATCGTGAGTTTAATTTTGTATATGTTGTAACTGAGATGCCAGGCCAGCAACTGTGTAGAGATGTCTGGTAATGTGTGGAGCCTGGAAGAAAGGTCGAGGCTGGAGTTAAAGATTTGAGTTGTGTCTAAATATAGGTGCATGTGAGTATAATGTTGTCATGTGGTTGGGTATGGGGAGTTGTTAGAAGTAGAGAGGGAGTTTGACCTCACCTCCCTCCCTACAAATCATCTACTCACAAATGTGTCATTCTAAAAAGAATGTTTGGATAACAGTGGGTTCACTTCCATCAACTGCCCAACTTTATCTATTCTACAGAATTGGGATCTTCATTCTTTTCAAACTTCCTTCGTATTGTGAGATCATATTTTGCCAAATATTGCATTTGATCATGCTGCCAGTAAGACCATGCTTCTAGGTTTAAGCCACTATAAATCTGTTAGCCCCAAATGGAAAACATCCTTGATTTCATCACAAATCATAAATATAACTACAATATTCTCAAAATAAGCCATTCTTTTTCTGTGTGGGGCTGGAGTGTGGAACAAGGTAGTTGAATTTAATAACACAAGGCCTGTCCATTTGAAAATCTTATGGATCACTGGCACAAATAATCAAATTGTGATAAAGCATGCAAATATAAATATCTCTTCATTCACCTCTTCCCTGGGTGTTAGCAAATGACTGGATTCTGAAATTTACTGTGGTATGATACAGTGTTTTATATTATTAGTGCTTCTTTGGATCATTAACATGAAAAATCTTTATTATTCAATTGGAGAGATGATTTATTCTCCAGATTAGTTTGTACCACCAAATGCCATGTATCAGCAGAAGGTGCCCTGGATCCTGAGGTCACAACATTTTGGTAGCAATAGTAGTTGTGTGTGTTCGGTCCAGGTGGTTTGATGCCCTCCCTAGCATTCATAGCTGTGTGTGTTAGTTCAGGTGGTTGCTGTCCTCACTAGCATTTGTAGTTGTGTTTATTAAGTGCAGGTTGCTGCCGTCCTCACTGGTGGCACAGCTGGGGAAGTAGGTGTTGGTGCAGGAGCTGCTCAGTTGCTTCTCTGAAGTCCTTTGACATTTCTGTGTTAGCATTATTGCTAAGCCCCCAAACCATAAAACAGCACAGTAATGGGGAAACCTCATTGGACAGCTTAAGATTAAAAAGTGCTGTTATTATATTCAGTGCTAGCATGTCTTTCCTACAATTATCAACCACAAGAAGGTCATTTTATTGCATATTTCCTCCAGAGGATCTTTTGGATTGAAATAAGCATCTATTTAGGTTGGGTTTGTGGGTTATAGTCTGACTCTTTGTGACAGTAATTAAGGTGATTGATTTGGGAGTTTCTTGAAAAAATAGAATGAAGGCAACATCATGTCCTGTTTATCAGATCTTTTAATTAATAACCTACAGAGGAGAATCAAAGAAAAGGGGAAATAAGATTATTAAATGAAATAAACAATAATGTTTTTTTCCTTGGTGCTGACAGTACCTTTCAAACTGGGAGATTTGTCTAGAAGCATGTTCTACATGCATTAGGTTCTCTGGACTTTATTTTGTGTTTCAGGTAATATGCAGCACTGTTTGTATTCCATGAGCGAGAAGATGCTGGGATCCAGGGATATGGGAGCCAGAGTGATCATTCAGTCCTTCCCAGAAGAGCCCAGCCAGGTCCAGTTGAAGGGAGTGCAGTTTCGAGTCTTGGGGCAAGCCTTCCATAAGCATCTGAGCTCACTCACTATGGTGGGAGCTATGAGAGGTAAGGGGGCCCAGACCTAGGACCTTCTCATGTTGCTTTCTTCCATGTTTAAGGCACTACATGCATGGGGGAATGATAGATGATATGTGGAATTTGAGGGATTTAGAGATGGATAATTGTTATATTCTAGGTCTGTGGTTCCCAAACTTTAGTATGCCTAAAAAAATCACTTGTGGAGCTTATTAAAATTCAGAGTTATAGACCTTACCCCAACAAATTCTGGTCTAAGGTAGGCTTAGGAATGTGTATTTTAAATATACAAACCTTTTGATTCTGGAACAGGCAGTCCAAGGAGTCCACTTTGAGAACTATCACTATAATATAGCACACGAGAGTGAACCACACAATCACGTGTTTTGAATTCTGTCTCTACCATTTACTAGCTTTGTGACTACAGGTGAATTGGCATTACATTATCAACACTGTGGGAGTCCAGACACTTCTATGTAAAGTTGTCCTAAATCAGAGGAATCTTTTGCCTGGGGAAATGAGGGGGAATGGGCCGAAACCCAGGTGCTTTTTCTGGGAATGAGGAGTAGATACATGTGCAGATCTTGGCCAGACATGAAGATGTAAGAAGGGAGCAGGAAACACCAAATTCAGGTGAGAACAACTAGGCGAAAAACAAGATCAGAATCAGAAAAAGAGAATATGACCCAATGCACTGACAGAAGTTCTAAAATCAAAGTTGAATGTAGGAACATCCAGGGCAAAAACTCATTACCAAAAGCTGATATGCAGAGAATCACATAATGGGGGTGCAGATGCCAAGTCACGAGGACAGCAACTCCATTTCTGAGTGATCCTCCCCATTCATCAGCACTTTCAATACCCACACATTCAAGCTTTGCCTTCCTTAAAGAGGTGGTGCTCCAGGGGTTCAGAGGTTGATGCCTGACAAAGGACATCAGGGCATACATTGTTCAGGTGGCTCTTGAGAGACACTAGGATTCTAACAGGTAATGGCAAAGTAATCCTTGAGGTCATTGAGGGCAGGATTCTGATCAGGCAAAAGCAACATTTTCCTTCATTTCAAATTATCTGTATGCTAAAGAAGTCTATTTATTCTAATTTTTCCAATCTCTTTTTATTTATTTGAGTCATTTAGGGGGATGGCTCCCGAAATGTGCTTTGGATCGATTAGTATCCTTATTTCCTTCTCTCTGGTTCTTTGGTCAGCTGTGTGTAGCACTGCAGAATATTTGACATGTGGCCAATTCAATAAAAAAGAGGGTAGCAGTCACAAATAAGTTATCAATTGAACATAAACAAAGCCCTTCCTTGATGAAATTTTACCTAACCTATCTCTCCCACCTCTGTTTCAATCAGAGTAGCTGCACATTCATCTATTTTTATAGACATTTTATATTTTGGTTTTAGTTTTGAAAAAGAGTTCAATGCTTTAAAATAAAAGTTTGAAAATTACTGCATTAATACATTATTACCTGTAAATCCCTGTTAAAATGCAGAGGCTAGAAACTTTTGGAATACTCATCAAGGAATTTTTTATTGTTTAACACCCTGAAGCCCCTCATGTCCTATGCGGCTAATTACTCCCTGCTACTAGAGTTAGAAGGCATTGGGATCTTTGAACAGTACTTTAAAAAATATTTAATTTAATTTTAAGTTCCAGGATACATGTGCAGGATGTGCAGGTTTTTTACATAGATAAATGTTGCACAGTACTTTTTAAAGATTCACCAGTCCCAGTATTCTGCCCTTAGAGCTACACAAACACATCAGTACTTATTGGTTGTTCACATGGTCAGGCATATTCTGTTTGAGTGATGTGGTGAAGATTCTGTGCAGCACGGGCAGTGTTTTCTACAGAAGTAGATATGGGTGGGTTAATTTATTGGGATGTATCCTTGATGAGTAATGTAAGGGCACCTAGTAGTAGGAGAGCTGAGATTGAGGGGAATGTGGAGATCCAGTGTCAATAGTGATGTTAAAGTTGAGAATTTTTTGGATAGTCCCAACTTTAAAAGTCAAATTATTCCATAAACTAAAGTAACTTTTCTAATATCCCAACACTTGGCATCTGTATCTTTCTTACTACCTAGTAATAACACAAAGCTCCCTTTTTAGGATTTATAGTTTAATTATTCAAATAATGGATTTTTATTATTTTAATGTCAGTTTCCTCCATCAGAATGCAAATACACGAATGCAGAGGTTACTTAGTTTCATTCATTTTTATGTTTCCAGCACAATGCTGTGCCCAATTCCTGAAACATATAGTTGATAATCAGTAATTGTGTATTCATTGACTCATCTAGGCCTCATAACCAGATTTGGGGATCATAGAATATGGCTATGAAACCAGTGTAATGATTTTCCTAATTGTCATTTTTTTTTTTTAGCATAGTAGAGGATCCTCTTTAGTTTTATAAACCTATCCAGTTCAAACGTGAGAGTCATGATCCTCAGGCCAACCTTTGGCCTGGCTTACAGTTAGGAATAAGGGTCTCTGGCTATCTTGGGCCAAGAATATTATTGCCTGATAAATTATAAATATTAATTCATAGCTCCAGGTTTCAAAGATCAAGGCTGGCCCATAAGCAGTGCTCTTCATATTATTCTTGACTTCTCATCTGTTGTATTGTGATGAGAGCTGATACCAAAGATGATGGCCAGTTGGAAATCTTGACAGCCATGAGTTCTTTTATTGTTTAGACATACTTTGTCTTTCTCAGATTGTTTTTTTTTTTCTAACACTTGATTGTTAAATTTCACCCTTTTCATTATTGAGTGCCATTGGTTTGAGTTACCCATTCTTTTGTTTTGATTGTTGCTTCTAACTTCTTATCTCCTGAGTTTCATTATTGTGTGGGAGAATGTCTTTAGCTATAGTGTAGCTTCCTTTACATATGGTCAACAGAATCTCAGCAGCCGTTTCTAATTTTTACTTTACTCTTTCCTATTCAGAGTCTTTCATACAGGGCTGCACAGTGAGGAGCTCCTTCAGTAGAGGCCTCAGCATGTGCGGGACCTTGGGCCTGAAGGTGGACAGTAATGTATTCTACAATATTTTAGGTCATGCACTGCTAGTTGGTAAGTGAAACAAGCTTGTCTAATTTCTGCATTCTTGTGTAGGACACAGTTTTTCACAATGAATTCTCTCCAAATTTGTAATTCCCAATTTATAAAAATATTGGCCTTATGATCACTAGAAATGGGCTATAGTAAAAAATTCTAAATTTAAATGTAGTCATCACTGATTGGCTTACTAAACTTTACCTACAGGATACTGATTTTTTAAAGACTAGGTCAGATTAATAAGTACCAGCAATTTTCACAATAATTCTAAGTCACATACATATGTCTTTGTGTAGTCTTACAGACTGTCAAACTTGGTGTTGGCCAAGGATTTAAAAACCTGGAATTCTCTTCTTAATAGAATTCAAGCTCCTGTGGCTTGCTGAAGAAGACCATGTTTCAGAATCTTCAACTGATCACCTGTATCTCCTTCTGTTTCCTAAAATTCATTCCCCTTGCAAAACGCAGAATTATCCTTAAAAATCTCAAATTGTATCATATCACTTATCTCCTTTGAGTTTCTTATTGCTTTTAAAATAGAATCCCAAACTTTTCACCAGACTTAAAAGATCCCTTCAGTGATTTTTGTCTCTATTAACTTCTGTAAACTTGTCTTGTTCTTTTTCTCTTCCTAGTACTCTAGTGACACTAAAATATTTTATTTTAGTTCCTTTAAAAGACCATACTTTTTCCTTCCTCAGGGTCTTTGCACAAGCTCTCTGGCTCTGTTCATGCCACTTACTCTCCTCCTGCAAGATCCTCTCTCCCAGACAAGTCCTTCTGTTTAAGCTCTTTAAGTGCCAATCAGTACTTCTTAATTTAAAATTATATACCACATTTCTGGTCATCTGATTAATGTCTTTTTACCACCAGATTTCTTGAGGACATTGTCTCCTGAATATTTAGCATATTAACTAGTGCATTGTAGATCTATTAGTTGAAGGAAATGAATGAATTAAGGAACAAAGGGTCTCTAGTTTTATCAGAATAAAAAAGTAAATCAGAGTTTTTCACTGAAAGTAAGAATATATTTAACAGTATTTGTTAAATACTGTTTGATATTTAATTCTATAGTATCATCAGTGAGAAAATATATGTTTCATTTAAGAACAATCTATTGAGATAAAAGCTATAAAAGTTCTATTCTGAGATGGAGACTGTCTAGTGAGAAAATATGAATCAGATACATTTGCTTTAAAACACACTCTAGCTCTAAAAGACAAAAAACTAAGAGTAACTGAGGTGATCAGGTGCAGAAAAATCTTTTGATTAGAAAAGGAAAGCCACCGGGAAGTCAACTAACAGTTGTAGGATTGACTTTGTTTGTTCCTACGTTTGTCCATGCAAGGGAAAAGGTGAAACGTCAAGGAGAAATTGAGAAAGGTATCCTAACAGTATTACCTTAGCAGAAAACAATTATGTGGAATAGATATTAACTACGCAAGGAAGAAAACCTGTAGGAGGAATTTAACCTTTAGTGCTTGAATGTTGTGAATTATAAGCTTTTGACATCTATTGTATTACAAGTCAGGGAATTAACATTTTTCTTTATTGATGTGTGGTAGGTAAAGCCCTCAATCTCACACATAACAAGTATGCAAACCCAGACCCATGAAATGACATGAGGAAGCCCAGATACTTCGTAATGAAGGGTTCTTTGGGGCAGATCTTTATTGATAGCACTTAAGTGACTAATTTCTCTATGTAGCATGGCCCATGCCTGCTCTTCTATTCTCTTCTATTCCAACCTCAGTGATTTGAGTGTGAAGGTCCTAGATATCGTCCATCCTGTTCCTCCAGGACATTTCAGATCTTCCAAGGGAAGGTGAGGGCATGCAGATAGCAGGTTGCCAGTTTGAACAGCTAGGAATGGGGTTGGTGTTGACGCAGGATATGTGGCACTTAACAGTAGAGATAGTCACTTAGACTCCTCCTCAAAAGTAAAACAGATCTATTTTTCTGTTCTTTTTATTTAAAATGGACTTCTGAATCCTGATACTCTAGAACTGAAGAGTTCATAAGATCTGTATCTCTTTCCCTAATTTACAGATAAAAACACAAAAACAAAATTAAAACAACCCACACCCAAAGAAGAAGTAGTGTTTCAGCATCTCTTGTTTTCCTAAGTGGCATAAAATATACTCAAGTAACGGGGTCTTTTGTTCTCAGGGACATGCATGGAAATGAGATATATCTCTTGGGAGGCAATTCATGGAAGGAAATATGGTAAATATGTAAATTGATTTTAAATCTATTACATTGTATTTAAAATTGTCATATATTTTATCGACAAGCCTGATGGCAAAATGTTGGGTCCCTTAAGTTTATTGTGCATACTAAGTATTTTATATATATATATATATATATATATATATGAAATACATATGTGAACTCTGATGTGTATTAGTAGAATCAAGAGTGTTGAGTTGTGTACATTTCAATTATGTTTGTGGATTCTCTGGGTTTGTTTAAACATTAGAGTGGTCAGGACATGGAAATATAATAAGAAACAACGTGATCATCCGGGTTTCTGGTGCCGAGGGACTGTCCAATCCTGAAATGTTGACACCATCTGGCATCTATATCCGCAGCCCCACCAATGTTATAGAGGTAAGATCTTCAGATCCACCAGGAAGACCAGAACTGAGAGGGCATAAAGTTCTTTCTCAATCAGGGGTGTCCAGCCTTTTGGCTTCCTTGGGCCACATTGGAAGAAGAATTACCTTGGGCCACACATAAAATGCACTAAGGCTAATGATAGCTGATAAGCTGAAAAAAAAATTGTAAAAAAAAACTCATACTGTGTTAAGAAAGTTGATGAATTTGTGTTGGGCCACATTCAAAGCCATCTTGGGCTGCATGCTACCTGTGGGCTGTGGGTTGGATAAGCTTGCTCTAAAAGTTCTTTAAGGTGGCAGCATTAGTGGTGGTGTGGTATGAAATGTTTACTTGCTGCATATTTGTATCAAGAAAATAATGTATAATTTTGCATTAAACAAGTTCTTTAGGATAAAGATAAGCATTCCTCTCAGGATTCCTGGAAACAGTTTTTTGAAGTAATAGGTAATGGAGCAAAACAAAGTAGATATTGATCGTTTCCTGGTCATTTAGATAATGCAAAGTAAAATATCTCCCTGAACTATCAACTCTGGGTGCTGATTTATGTCTCTCTTGATTCCAATGCCAATTTCTTATTAAACCTTCACTATCTTACTATGTTAATGTGGCCATATTTTGTCCTTTAACAGTATTCAAAACTGAGTCATGAGTTGTATAAGGTCATGTCAGATTCCAGGAGGATGAAGTCCACTTCAATGACCTTGAGTTTTAAATCCCATTATTTAGTACAACTTAACATTGGTTTCTCTTGGTAAATTTCCGTTTAAACATTTAAGACATTAATTTTTTGGGGGAAAATGTAGCTGTAGACCTGAGTGAACAAGTGCATCAGAGTAGTGGCAGGCCATTTCGTTTCCCCTTTTCTAATTATTTTGTCCCATGGATCATCTATCGAAAGAGTTAAAAGCCTCACTCTTCCAGGAAACTCCTGTGAGCATCCACAATGTCATTATGCTGAGTTTCTGAGGAACTCGGAGCATGAGCTTCTTTCTCACTGATCTTTTGTTTTTAATTACCTTCAGCTGAATAACCTCCAGTAAAAGTAGTGGTTATCTCGTCAACCTTCCTTAGATTCTTAATTATGTTTATTCCAAGCACAGTACTTACACACCATTTTAGGTGCCTAATGGGAGTGGCTAATATGCCAGTAAGCAAAGGAAGCAGAACTACATGGACTGTAGGAACCCAGACCCCAGACCTAGGACAGCTGGAGCTGCATTTAACTTGTTTGGCCACTACAGGCCAAAAATCCTCCTAATGCTTATTAGGATTTTTCTTTGTTGTTATTTTAAACTTTTACTTTTAAAATAATTTCAGACTTACAAGAATAAATAAAAGAGTTCCTATGTGCCCTTTCTGGTGTCTGCAAGCTTTTGGGCTTAAGAAACCATGTTTTTGTGTACTTTTCTGGGTAGCATAATGTTGACTACATCAAATGCCTAGAGGAAGGTAAACCCTCAGGGTTGCCCAGCTCACCTGATGTGTGAAGCTGGAATGTCCTTGTCTCTCTGGGTAGTATGTGGTCTTCTGGACAGGAGTACTAGCCACTGGCTGACAAGAAGAAGGGTTGAGCTGGCTGCAGGTGCAGAGAACCAGAGGGTAATCTGAAAAGCTGTGGGTTGCATGAGTCTTTGCAAAATGACCTGTAGAATAATACCCAGTCAGCAATAGAAAAATTGACTCCACAAGTAGCTGCTTGCTCTCCCTCCAATGCTTTCCATTTCCCTTCATTTACTTTCTTACTCTTGTATCCACTTTTCAAAATTAGAAATAAAAATACAATGCATGTGTTTTGAGAATGGAGTTTTAGTAGGTTAAACAGGTAATGTAGATTCTTTAGGTATATTCCTGACATATTCGTCATTGGTGACCTTAAAGTTCTAATTCTATTTTCATTAGCTTTTAGACACTAGCACAATGTCTAAAACATGGTAGTTGCTCAAAAAATGTATTTAATATAATGAATGAAGGTATAAATCTGTAACCAAATTATATGGGGGAAGAAAAAGGAAAGCAAAGAACAAGTTCCAAAGTTCTAAAATCATTTTGATGACTGAAAAATAAGTTTAGTCAGTGGAAGCATTTAGATTCTGTTGGGCTATCAGCATTAAATCTTGCAAAGTCTAGTCCAGTTTTTCAGTTGTGCCATTGGCTTTCTGTTATTCAGGGTTTTTTTTGTATTCTATTGTCTGTGATGTGCCATTAGTTAAAGACATAGGTGATAACTGGGCATATGTGAAAAAAACCTATGCTCCCTAGGTGGGTCTCAAACTCTTGGTCTCAAGTGATCTCCCCACTTTGGCTTTCCAAAGTATTGGGATTACAGATGTGAGCCACCGTGCTTGGCTGAGTTAGTGTTTCTTGTGTCTTGTATGGATGATATACAGAGTACTTTGAAGAACATATTTTAGAAACATACCTTCATTCCAAAGGGATAATAAGGAGGCTTCCACAATAAGAAGGTGTGTGTGTATGTGTGCATGTATTTGTGTGTGTGTGTATAATATATGGAACAGAAAGAGATGTGATAGAAAATTCTGATTAATTCTGATTTTTCTTTATTTTAAACTTGTAATTTTAAAATAATTTCAGACTTATGAGAAGCTGCATTAAATAAGGTAATTCCTATGTTCTCTTCATCTAGCTCACTCCAATGATAACATAACCATAACCATAGTCATGGAGCTGTACCAAGGCCAGGACATTGACTTTGGTATGATAGTATTAATTAAATCAATGCATTTATTTAGACTTGAAGAAGATGGCCTAATGTTTGGGCAACCAACTCTGTAAGCCTAAACTCTCTCTCCTCACATACCTGAGTCTGACCTTGAAATCTCTGAGCTGGCAGGTGGATAGGCAGGGGATATGATTCTTAAGTCTGTGCAATGGTTTGTGGTTTTATATTATTCCCAAATTGCCCTGATGCAGAGCCAGGACCAAACTCTCAGCCACAACGTAAGGAATTCACCTGGGCTTGCAGTCAGTCACCTTTGCAGTTCACTTACCTTCAACCGGCATGGTGCAAATAAATTTCAAGTGTGATATTCCTTTTTAGTTTTGATGGCCACAGGTGGTCTGCTTGTCTCCCTGCCCAGCCTGCAGCTGAGGTGAGTCCAGGGCAGTTTCATTGAGAAGCATAACCTGAGCTTCGTACCTTCTTGCCAGTGAGGACCAATGAGTGGTATGCGCTTGAGTCTCCAGGGGCCTGTGGCATTCCCTGGTATATTTCTTAAATAGGCCTTTGCCATGCTTTCCAAAAGCAAGTTGATGGTGGTTCTTTCGTGCATCACCTGTAGCTTCTTACAACACTTCACGCCCAAGCTGTCTTCCCTCAGCAACTCTAGCACCGGAGTCTCGGACTCCTTTGACAGGAGCTCCTTGTTATCTGTCAAGAGGCTGCATGTTTCCAGAAGACATAACCTATGTGAACCTGTTCTCATTCCCTCTGGCTGGGAAGTCTTTGCTCTCAAACAGCAAGGGACTGCCCACTTCCAGAGCTCAGAGTCTCCCATGTTTATGTAGGTGTTGGAAATTTCCTATGACCAGACCCCTGTTTAGGATAGTCCGTGGAAAAACTCTGAAGAAGAGCCCTTTGGAGACATGCATTTAATTTGAGGAGAATTTGTTCTGGTTTGTGAATCAATTTTGTAAGGAATTCTGTGTTTAAAGGCCCAACCTCAGTTCTCAAGCTTTCCCCACTCAATAGGTAATGCATATTTAAGAGCTGCCTGAAGGGTTAACTCACTTTTTTTCTAGTGACTATAGATGTACACCTCAAGGAGCTGGCTTACTTGGGCAGTTAATTTCTCTCTGGAATTTCTCTTGCTTGAATGTCCATAATACATTGACTTCCGCAAAGAATTGATTTCCACACAAAATTCCCTGCTTGCCTTAAAACCTTCCCCGCAAGCTGCCAGCTGCCTGCATAAATATGTGGTTTTTCCTCATGAATCATTTGTAGCATACACAATTGGAGTTGAGAGTAAGAAGGGCCAGGAAGGAATGTGATCTGACTGTTCAAGTGCTTCTTTTGTAAGAAAAGTGAGTCTTATCAGCTAACAGAGGACCAAAGTTGCAGTCTCCTGCCCACCTATAAATGCGCTTGGAAAGTGTTTATGTGTGTTCACCCAGATGTGCCATAAATGCTAATGGCAGTAGGGCAGATGATTCAACAAACCCATTTATTCAGGGAAACATGTGATTTCTGAGCATCTGGCTGGCCAAGGTGATGAATAAGGTTGCAGTCCTTGGAATATATTTTTGAAATGTAAGAATCTTTTCTTTCCTCATAAAATCTTGATAATGAAACAGCATTTCCTTGGTAATGAAATAGAGCTGTGTGGACAAGTGAGATGATCACTTTTAGCCTCCAGTCCACATTTCTCATTGTATGCTTGCAGACAAGGTGGGTGCTTAAGAAGCCCCCTTCTGTGGCCCTCAGTTATTATGTACCTCTGACCTTTCCCCACGTTCATGGGTACAGAGAGACACACCTAGAGAAGGTGGAGTTTCACTTCCCTGGTGAAAGTTTGTGTTGTGTAATCATGACTGAGAACAACAGCTGTGGTATTTCTTTATGTATCTGCAAGGGCTGAAGAGATACAATGGACACTCATATTTGCCAACTAAGGGACAGTGATTCTTCTTGAGGCCAAGAAGCAGGAGTACATACTCTGTTTTCTAGCACAAGAGAAAAATTGAGATAGCTGATTTAATGCTAATAAATTTTTTTTTAGTGGGAATGCCTGATGCCTCATCTAATAGTTTTAAGTGATATGAATAGTTTCCTGGTAAAGACTATTAAAGCATTCTTATTGTAATTAACCATGTTTTCATATTTAGGCTTGTCTTTTCATCAAAATTTAGTGATGGGATACTGGAAAATGGGTGTGGGTTATTTTGCTAATATGTGACTCCAGTGTAGACTATAGACCAAGGTTTCTCAACTACGTCAACATTGACATTTTGGACTGGGTAATTCCTTGTTATTGAGGCTAGCCTCTGTATAAGAGCACCCCTGGTATCTATGCACTGAATTCCAGTAGCCCTCTTCTCTCTTCTTCATCCTCCCAAGTTGTTACAATAAAAAATGTATCCAGAGGTTGTTAAATGTTGGAATAAAGTCATCCCTGATTGACAACCAGCACTCTATTCTAGGCCACCCTAAGACCATTGAAATCTTAGAAATGGACCTGATTCTTTGGAGTCATGTTAGAATCTTGGATAGTGATTCATCTTAATACTCAATGTGGTCTGACTGTTCAAGCGCTTCTTTTGTAAGAAAAGTGAGTCTTATCAGCTAACAGAGGACCAAAGTCGCAGTCTCCTGCCCACCTATAAATGCACTTGGAAAGTGTTTATATGTGATCACCCAGATGTGCCATAAATGCTATGGCACTAGGGCAAAAGTCACTTTTGGTGAGTACCCTGTGGTAGGTGAGACATGTGATTAGAATTCTAAGTGCTTTTAGGAAATTGGAGAATTGCTCAGACTCTAAAATAATGAAGTGCAGGGGAGACTGGGCCAATTAGTCCACAAAGGAACAAAACATCCTGTAACTGAATGAAAAATGAGGAAGAAAGGGCTGTCTATTTACAAATACCTGGGGTAAGAACCTTTGGGACCCACAGTGAATTGAAGCTAAAGTTAATAAACAGCCCGGGGCAATTGTGTCAGCATGTGCTGGCCTCCCTGACCAGGTCCTGGCTGCTGCCTGCTGGTCAGGCTTCCAGTGTCAGGGGAACTCTGGCCCTGACTCACACTTCCCCCAAAATTGAAGGACTCCAGGGGTTGAGGCATTGGTTCTTTCTGTCACACAAGGCAGGGAATTGAGCGTTATTGGGTTAACGGCAATCTGTTTCAGTTTTCTCCCCCGTACTGTCTTTGCTTGGCTGAATATGTGTGTGTGTGTGTGTGTGTGTGTGTGTGTGTGTTTTCCTTGTGGAACATGTGGTACATTCAGGAGGGAATAGGGTCTTTAAATTCTTCTCCTGTCGGGGGTGCTGCTATATTATCACTGCCAGTGGATCATCCAGGTTCAGAGAGTTACACTTAATAATACCTAAAGTTGGCCAGACATGGTGGCTCATGCCTATAATCCCAGCACTTTGGGAGGTCAAAGTGGGCGGATCACCAGGGGTCGGGAGTTTGAGACCAGCTTGACCAACATGGAGAAACCCCATCTCTACTGAAAATATAAAATTAGCTGGGCATGGTGGTACATGCCTGTAATCCCAGCTACTCAGGAGGCTGAGGCAGGAAAATCACTTGAACCCAGGAGGCGGAGGTTGCGGTGAGCCAAGATCGTGCCATTGCACTCCAGCCTGGGGAACAAGAGTGAAACTCCATCTCAAAAAAGAAAAAAAAATAAATAAAAAATAAAAAAAAGAGAAAAGAAAAAAGGAAAAAAAAAAAACACCTAAAGGCCTTTCATTTGGAAATTAAAGTCAATAAAAAGATTAGTCTAGAATGACTGAAGCCATAGGATGAAATGAGTTTACTTAGTCTAAAGATAAAGAAACACAGAATAGCTACAAGTAAAAGGGTATGGAGTCCTCACTCTCAATCCATCTTTGCTGAGAATGTAGTAAAACTCCCCAAGCTGTGTGAAAGGCTAGTGCAAGACCCTGTCCTTGGATAGGTCAGAACTTCCTCATTAAATTCTAACCCTTGTCTGCATCCAGTCCATAGCCCTATTGTCTGCACTGATAGTAGATGACAACTGCAGATAATCTTAGTCTTTTCATCTGTCATTGCTCAAAATTCCTTTGTTAGAAGCCAGTCCTCATCAACATGTCTGAGCCTTAATAACACTTGATCTCCATAATGCTGAAATTTCAGAACCCTCGTCCTCCTTAAATGTACTCTTCAAAATGTCATGTCTTCTTCCTACTCTTGGGAAATGTCCCACACCCCTACCCATGTATCTCTCTGTGCACTCTAAGCTGTGCATGCTTTTTTCCCCATGTGGTGAGAATGAGAAGGATTTTACATTCTCTGGATTTGGGGTGTGGAAAGAGCAACTCCTTAGTTAAATTTGGCCTGCAAAATGCTCTCCAGATTTGGAGGAATCAAACACTACCCCTGGTGCCTTAAGGATTAATTCCCTTTTTTTTTTTTTTCCTGGTGACTATAGATGCACACCTCTAGGAGCTGGCTTACTTGGACAGTTAATTTCTGTCTGGAATTTCCCTTGCTTGAATGTCCATGATACACTGACTTCTGCAAAGGATGTTGTTCAATATGTTGTCTCCACTATTGGGGAGGTCACAGCAAATGCCTGTTCTGCCCGTGACCTGGTGACAAGACTTCGCCTTGTACTCTCTTGTTTATGTTTCTTCACTTGCCTCCTATCATTGGGCATCCTGCCTTTGGGTCCTACCTTCATTTCTCTACTCTAGTCTCTAACTTTTCCAGGCTTGGACTTGGGTGGAGCTGGCTCTGACAACTATTTGCTCTGTGACTTTGGGAAAGTTACTCAACATCTCTGAGCTTCAGTTTCTTTGCTATGAAACTGTAATAATAATACAAAACTCATAAAACTATTATAAAAATGAATGAGACTCTAAAATCCAGTACCTGGAGTGTAGTGCCTTCTCTGTAGATTTTCACTGTGAGTGTTATTATTCTACTCCATCATAACTTAAAAAAATAAATACTTCTAAGGAAAAGAAAAAAATCCAACATAAGTATAACTTGCACTGAGCTGGGCAATGCTTTTGCTAGGTACCTAGCAATGGCTTCTTCCCCTGATTTCTAGGTCTCTATCCTCCTTCAGTTTTCAGCAGTGGCTTCCATTTGCAGTGGGTTCCCAAAGCAACTCATGGCAAAAAGCTTCACCAGGAAATGGTTTTTCTAGTGTTTCTGTCCTCTTTTAATGTCTCCTAGGAACATTAGTAACCCTTAGCGTTACTCTCTCAATCACCTCTAGAGAGGCAGTTCTCAAAATGGGGTCAAAATATCACCTGCAGCAGACCTATCGGAGCACCCTGTGATGCCCAAGAGTACAGAATACTTCCTCATCATCTTTCCTCATCCCTTCCTCATCACCCCCCTACTAAATCAGAATATCTGAAAATCTTTGGCTAATATACCCCCAGGTAAAGGCTGCTGGATAAAATATAGCATGTCTGGTCAAATTTAAATTTCAGATGGTGTTTGGGACACACTTATACCAAAATATTTTATTTTTTATCTGAAATTTAAATTTCACTGGGCACTCTGTGTTTTTATTTGCTAAATATGACAACTCTACCAGGCTGCACACTAAAGTTTCAGAAACTGTTCCAAGGCGATGCTCACAGCATAGTCCCCACTGAGCCCTGCATAGAGGGCTGCACTGAGTATTATTTTTTAAAGAAAGGCATTTAATGTCTTGTTGAGTGGCACAGTGTCATAGCCCTTATGACTCCCCATTCTCTTTACTGTGACCTTGCTGCCAGTGTTCAGGATGAGATCTCCAAGCCCCATAATTTGTGTTCCCAGGATTGAGTGACTTTCAAGGAGGATGATCCGGGCATTCCTTGTCTCCCACCAGCCAGGCCATGGAAAACCCCCAGGTGATCAGGGATGAATCATGTGGGAGCCTTGGAGACTCCCTTCATCCATGTAGCACAGGGCTTACGCCTCAGCAGCCTGTTCCTTAATTTCTGTTCTCCAGGTAGACATGGGCATCTTGGCTTTGGACAGCCACTCAGGCTGAGAGAGGTCAGATGCACGTGGGCACATAGGAAGTAGTCTCATGGCTTGATCGATTGGCCCTTCGTTCCTCCCACTAATAGCATCACTGCAGCGCAGCAGCCTGATAGGGCCCCTGATTTTTCTGAGTTCTTTCTCCCTGATGGTAAAGAGAGGGCTTGGGATTCTTAAGATGTGAGAGTACTGAGAGAACTCAGATGTGATTCAGGAAAGCAGAAATAGAAACTTTCATAGAATAGCCAACATGTTATTTACTATGTTGCCTGTAGTTGAGGTTGCAAATTCAAATACTGCAGAGACTAGGCAGGCATCATAAATGAGTGAAACAGGAAGGGTGAGGACTGTGGAAAAATGATCCACAGTCCAAGAAGGCAGGCCCTTCTTATCTTCAGCTGACCCGTAGCTACCTGACAGGAATTTGGGCTCAGAAAAGCTGAAAGTCTGAATTTTTTATTAAGTCTCTTGGTTTGAACATGTTGGAAACAAAAAAATGTGAACATTGGGTAGGCCAAAAAAAAAAAAAAAAAACAAAACAAAAAAACCCAACATCTATATACAGTCTTAAACCTTTAGGAAGTCAGTTTTTTACTCTGTCTTAAGACTATATTGCATAGGGATGAACATATTGTAGGTACTTCATTGAATTTATAAAGATAACCTCATTGTGTTCAGTTTGATCAGAATTAGATCCCCAAACTCATATGGTCCAACAGAGAGAAGTCAGATTTTATATGAACACATAAAATACATGAAATTATTTAGATAGTAAGACCTATAAAGAAACATCAAGGTGAATTAATAGTCTATTCAGGACAAGAGCACTTCGAAGAGATTAGAGCTTTATTTGAAATCAGTCACTTTGTCTTGGAACTAAGTCATGACTAGTCCAATCATGTGGCCTTCAGCCCGTAGACAAATCATTGATTTGTTCAAAGATCCAGAGAGAACACATTGTGTGGGCTTGATTTCAAGGTATACCTTTGCCTTGGAGAGCTACCATATACTCTTGCATTCACCAAAGAGTAGGATCTTAGATGTCATAAGTAAACTCACTGTGGGAACATAGAAGGAGGCTTGAACATGAGAAACCAGTTATTAAGATGGGCAAATTGCAGTCTAGTTGAGCTGGCTGAAGGAAGAAGAATGACAATATTTTTATTAGTTCATTCTCGCATTGCTATGAAGAAATACCTGAGGCTGGGTAACTTATAAAGAAAAGAGATTTAATTGGCTCATGGTTCTGCAGGCTATACAGGAAACATGGAAGCATCAATTTCTGGGGAGGTCTCAGGTCTCAGGGAGCCTTTACTCACAGCATAAGGCAAAGCAGGAGCAGGCATCTTACATGGCAGGAACAGAAGCAAGACAAGGTGGGGGCCACAAGGTGCTGTACACTTCTAAACTACCAGATCTCACGAGAACTCACTATGGTGAGAATAGTACCACGGGGAACAGTGCTAAACCATTCACGAGAAACTGACCCCATGATCCAATCACCTCCCACCAGGCCCTACCTCCAATACTGAGGATTACAATTCAACGTGAAATATGGGCAGGGGGACAGATCCAAACCATATCAATATTTTTGTTCCCAAAAGGAAAAAAAGAATAAATGAGTCTATAATAGAGTTTTAATGTACTTTGGCAGAAAGTGAATATAAAAGTGGGATGAGCACAAACAAGAGTCTTTCTTTCCAGCAACCTTATCATACATGGGGTAACTATTTTTCAACTCTCCCTAATTTCTGTAGGGGAACAGAGTGTGTGGTGCTGGCTATGGCTACTTTTTCCATCTCGTGACCAACCAAACATCACAAGCTCCACTTCTTTCCTTCACTCAGAACATTGCACATTCTTGTACCAGGTAACTTTGGGGATATTCATCTACATTTTGGCTGTAAGTCTTATGATTTCACATTTTTCTCTAGAATGCGCACAATGAGAGCACTTTTGGCATTTGTTCAAGATTTGGTGATGTTCCTGTGTATTTTCTGAAACTGCTTTTTTGAGGTATAATTGACATACAAAAAGCTGTTCATATTTAATGTATACAACTTGATGAGTTTGGAGATAAGTGTACACCCCTGAAACCATCATCACCATCTATGCCACAAACATCTATCACCTCTGTCCTCCAGCCCTCTTTATTTGAATTACTATTATTACTGTAAGAACATTTGACACAAAATCTGACCTCTTAGCAAAATTTTAAATATAGAATACAGTATTGTTAATTTTGCTGTATTGTATACTTTGGCATTTTGCTGTACAGTATATCTCTAGGACTTATTCATTTTGCATAGTTGAAACTTTGTACCCTTTGACTAATACTTCCCATTTTCCCCTCCTCCCAGCCCCTGCCAATCACCATTCTACTCTCTGCTTCTATAAGTTTGAATATTTTAGATTTCTCATTTAAGTGCTATGATGTACTATTGCTCTTCTGTGTCTGGCTTACCTCATCCAGCACAGTGTCCCCCAGGTTTATCTGCATTGTCACAAATGGCAGGATTTCCTTCTCTTTAAAGGTTGAATAATATTCCATTGCAAGTATATACCACATTTTCCCCAGCCGTTAACCTATTGATGGACATCTTGGCTGCCTCCATGTCTTGGCTTTTGTATATAATTGTGTTAGCATTATTTTCTAGCTCATAACAGTTTTGATGGTAAAGGGAAGAGAGTCACATGAAAAGGCAGAAGGACAGAATGTACCTTTTGTGGCCAGAGAGAATTCAATGGAGAGAGCAATTAAACTTCCAAAAATAGGCAGAGCCCCTGGGAGGCTGGTGGACTTGGGCTCTGGAGTAATCTGCATTTTGTTGGGATTTGGGTGTAGGTCACAGAGGGTAAAAGTGGGAGGGCTAAGGGATGGTCAAGAACAGTCAGGGGGAGGGTCACAGATTCTATGTACCTTCACTCTCCCTAATACATTACTTTTACTTTGTATTTTTCAACAAGAAAAAGTAGGAAGTTAGAAACATAAAAATTGGCTTAATTTCATTCTTTGTTTCACTTTTTAGGTATGGTCTCTTTGTATACCCTAAATTTCAGCCACCTTGGGATAATGTCACTGGCATCACCCTGTTCCAGAGCTTCACAGTTTGGGAAAGTGCAGGTGGTGCCCAGGTAAGTTATTTTGTTGTTGTTATTGTTGCTGTTTTTTAAATTAAAACTGTCACTTGTTTTCTCACAGCAATTCATTATGCATATCTACTTAAATGGGAATGACTTGCCCTTGAGGGGAGCATTGCTGTGCTATCACAATTTTGAAGCACCAATGGATCATAGGTGCTTGTAGAATAGTTGTTAAACAAATTCCTAGTCACTAATCCAGGGTTAGGTCATTTTCTCCATTGTGTGTTTTTTGGAAACACTAGTAGAGAGCAACAGAATTATAGAGATTTATAATCAGGAGAGATCATAGAGGTTACCTATTCCTTCCTTCCATCCCTACTTAGAGATAGAAATTAAGGCTAAGAAAGGGAAGCGACTTGTCAAAGGTCACACAATTGGTTAGTAGTACAACCAAGTGCAGAATTTAGACTCCAGAAGTTGTGCATTTGATGTCCCAATATCCTGAAGAATACATGCCCCAGTCTTAAGAGAAAGCACTGTTTGTCATTAGAACACAAACATTCTAGCTCAAGATACCATTCTTACTTTAGTCAATAAGCTAAATTTTCTTCTATTTTTTTCTTAAAGGAGAAGAAAAGGTTCAATCATTTACTCTTCATTTTCCCAGTGATTTTCTTATAAGGAAGCTTTGCATGCTCACCATTAACAGCAACATATAAAAATTATTCAGGGCCACTATTTGATGCAATACAGACAAAATTACATACACTTTGTCTCTGCCTAGAAATCTGGAGCATAAGATATATAGATGAAGAAATATGTTCGTAGAGCTTCCAGGAAATAGAATACAAACATATAATAATGTCACAATAAGGAAGTCAAACATTTATTTCATATATGCAACAAAAGAAAGATAATTGTGGATGAAGAAAGCCCAAAAATATATAATTAGGATAGCTAACAGGTGGAGTCCAAAATGTATTTAGTATTTTGTTCTCATTTAATTTTATAAAATGCTTCCCATGAACACTATAAATATTGTAGGGGTAACAAATCTAGTGGAAACATTTGTTGAGTGCCTTCTTATGCAGTGAAGTAATTTATACCTGCAGGGGCTTAAACTCTGTCTCCCTGCTCTTGAATAGCCTTGTCCTAGAGAGAATAATCTAGTAAAATGAAAATACTAAAAGATGCTATTAAAGCCATTTTTTGAAGTTCTGCAATCAGAAATGCTAAACCTGTGAAGGAAAAAAAATACAGAATTACAGCTTGAACTGTTGTGCACTCAAATTTGATCAATCAAAAAGTTTAAATAATAAAAAATATTCTTGGAATTGCACTTTTATAGTGAAGAATAAGGCAGAAATTAAATAACATAATAGCAGCAAATTTAAAAAGTAAACTTCCCTTGAACTATACCAAAAAAGAAGAATGAAGTAAGAAGATTTATCCTTCCCTATTTTAAAACTTGCTACAAAGCAACAATAATCAAGACAGTGTGGTATATGGGCCCAAAGACAGACATAGATGTCAATGAAATAGAAGTGAGAGTCCGGAGATAAACCCATACATCTATAAACATGATTTTTGACAAAGGACGCCAAGACCATTCAATGTGGGAAATATAGTCTTTTCAACAAATGGTGCTTGTACAACTAGATAGTCACACACAAAAGAATTAAGTTGTATCCTACCTCATACTACTTACAAAAATTAAAATGGGTCATTATGTATTAGTAATAAATAAAATTAGTAAAAAATTGGTCAAAGACATAAACATAACTCTGTCTCCCAGACCAGTGGTGCCTTAGTCCCTTTGTGCTCCTGTAACAGAATAATAATATTTGGGTAAATTATAATAAACAGAAATTTATTAACTCATGATTCTGGAGGCTTGGAAATCCAAGATTGAGAGGCCAGCATCTGCTGAGGACCTTCTTGCTGCATCAGTCTATAGCAGAAAGGCAAAGAAGGCAAAGAAGGAGCAAGTGATAGAACTCACAGCCCCAAGTTTTTTTGTAATCAGCACCAATCCATTCATGACCTACACACCTCCTAACACTTACATCAGGGATTAAGTTTCCAAAACATGCTTTTTGGGGGACAGGCTTAAACCATAGCAAGTAGGGAGCTTACAACTCTACCAACCTAATTTTGTTATTACATGACCCCTGTTTGGGTTATCATAAACAATGTACATAACTGTGAATCTGTAGTCATGCTGAGCTACTTATTTCATATTTGCAATCTTCTGACAATATGGGTTAATATATAATACACTGAAGAAAATGTTAAGCACTAGAGTTCTTGGGTGCGATGTTTTTCTCTGCTACCTTTGTGTGATTTGGCCACTCCAAGTTTATTTTAGATATGTGGAGAATTCACATTTATCTTTTTAACGTATTGGTTATTATGAGGAAAAATGAAAAGCGCGAAGAGGTGTTACCAAAGGAGACTCATTAGTGCTGACCTCACAGCAACTTTAGGATACCTGTACTGACATTGATGGACAAAAGGTGCTTTAATGCAACATAGCATGCTTCTTTATACTTAATCAATAATTTTAAAAACTACAGGAAGTCTGCAAGAAAAACCAAGCCTCAGACCTTTGCTGTAACATGTTGTATTTTATAGATTTTTAGAAGTAGCAATCTTCGCCTGAAAAACTTCCAAGTTTATTCATGCAGAGATTTTGGAATTGACATCTTG
The DNA here is from genome assembly GCF_024542745.1 of Macaca thibetana thibetana. Lineage (NCBI taxonomy): Eukaryota > Metazoa > Chordata > Mammalia > Primates > Cercopithecidae > Macaca > Macaca thibetana. The sequence goes on along the minus strand of NC_065581.1, from coordinate 52,626,542 downwards.
GAAAGTGATGCAAATACTTCAGTTACTGACAGCTTATTACTTGGTCATTTTGCCCACAAGGTAAGTGCCTCGGTGTGGTTGTTTTAGGCTGTCAGTCACAACAAAATTACATGTGCTGGGCCTCCTGATGATCCAGGATATGCAATTCTAATAGCATTCTTTGGTGAATCTCGTATTTCATTGGTAAAAGTTAAAGGAGCTTTTTATTTGTAATAGTGGTGATATTGACAATAGAACTCATATATACACAGGGCTTCAATGTTATGAGTACATATAAATCACAAAAGTCATGAGTAGCTTACAGAATTTTATTTGTTTGCAATTTAGAATTATTACTCATACAGAAAGAGGTCAAATCATGAAATACAGATTTGCCTAGTTCATTATTTTGTATGTGATTCACTAATATGTGCCTACATATGGATTTCTACATGATAAAAATCAGACTCTAGATGACTTCTCAGGGTACAAGAATGCAGATGGGGCAAAGAGTACTACCAGGTAGGAAGCACCAGTTCCTCGGGGAGGTTCATGGCTGCCATTGGTCTCTTAGGCTTCAGATCTATAATGGATCCTCTATGTTCTTGTTTTCATTAGAGCTACATTCATACTAGTCATCACATCATTATGAAAATCATAGATTTCTTGGGAGCCAAGGAAAGAATATTCTCTTCAGTTTGTTCTTGAGTGCTTAATTCAATTGAAATTTAAATAAGTTTTGATTCTTATACTTCTAATGAAGATTATTTCATAGCTATAGATAAAAATGTGAAGATTTTAAAAGTCATTTTCTTATAGAGCTACATTTTCTTGGATTTAACTCTCAACTTTTCTTAGTAAAATCTCCTTTGAACTATCCTTTTCAGGAGACAAATACCTGGCAGGGTTTTTGTTTTTGTTTTGTTTTTCCTCTAAAAGGATGACCACCTTGAGAGATGATTCTTCTTTTCAGACTGTGTAGTTTTCAAGAGAGGATGGTACCCAGATTTAGATTCTGTGATGCTGTGGTACATCAGAGGTTCTTAACTTTTCCAGAAATAACCTTAGAGTAGATGTTAAAAACAAAATTCCCAGCAAACTGAGCAACTGTCTTGGTAAATTAATGTTGCAGTATCTTAATTGATGTTAAATAGACACCATAATTAATGAGAAAGTGACATAAATTAAGATACAAATTATGACAAAAGGGTGCCTATCATGAGATAATCAAAAATAATCACACCCTTGGGGTGTGATTCACTGGGAAAGTAGTACAGCTGAGGGCCTTTCAGGCTCTTAAGTAAGTACAGGACAAGAGTCCCCTGATGGAAAATGTTAAACAGTTTTGTTCTAGGGGATGTCTAGATGCTGGTTAGTTATCCAAATCATAAAACCACATAATTAAAGAGCCAACTATTACCTAAGAGATGATCTGGTTAAACTTCTTGAATTTAGGGGAAAATGGAGGCTTGGAAAGTTGAATGGCAGTTTAAGGTTCATGCCTAGTATTGTGGAGCTAGGACCACCCTGATACCCTCCCACTCCTGGTCAAATATTCTTCAACTGCACATGGAAAATGGCTTTGGCAAAGGACATTTATTAGCGCCCATACCAATGTTCCCTGAAGTGTTATTCATGAAAGACTAGCCCTTGGATAGTGTCTGGAAAAAGAAAATTCTTTGGTTATAATTACATTTATGCTGTGCTGGTTACCGTACCCTCTATTTCCCAAAATCTCAAACAAGTCCAGAGATGTAATGTACAGCATAAGCATTAGAGATAATAAAATTGTATTGTGTCAGGGAATTTTGTTAAATAAGTGGATTTTAGCTGCTCTTGTCACAGAAAAGTAACTATGTGAAATGACAGATATGTTAATTTGCTTCACTATAACCTGTGTGTACCCTGTAATATCATGTTGTAAACCTCAAATATACAGAATAAAATTCATTGAAAAAATATACTAAAGGCTATGAGAAATTCTAGCATCAAAGTGAATAAGCAAAAAACATCTATTATCTTTACTTAGCACAGTATTTTTCAGATTTATTTGGGAACCACTGTGTTGCCAGGTGTCAGTTCAAAAAAAAAAAAAAAAAAAAGAAAGAAAAAGAAAAAGAGGGTGCCTGACCTCTGTGGTTATGGGACTCTGATTTTAGCCTCTATCTTTTGTGCCTTCCATTCCTTTAGGAATTAACCCTTTTTTTTGAGACGGAGTCTCTCTGTGTTGCCCAGGCTGGAGTGCAGTGGCGCCATCTCGGCTCACTGCAAGCTCCGCCTCCCGGGTTCACGCCATTCTCTTGCCTCAGTCTCCTGAATAGCTGGGACTACAGGCACCCGCCACCATGCCTGGCTAATTTTTTGTATTTTTAGTAGAGACAGGGTTTCACCATGTTAGCCAGATTGCTTTCCATCTCGTGACCTCGTGATCCGCCCGCCTGGGCCTCCCAAAGTGCGGGGATTACAGGCATGAGCCACCGCCCCTAGCCAGGAATTAAGACTTTTAAAGAATTTGGCCTGACCATTGTTAGACTTTCCACTCACATATAATTGGTGGCATACAATTATCAGTGAGTCATATCCTAAAATAAACATTACTTTCTGGAAGAACTTTTTATCATTAGAAGGAATTTTTTTTTTCCTGTAAGCATACCTGTATATGCGTTGGTACTCTCACAGCCAATGTTACCTTTGTATTGAGATGAATAGAATAATTTTCAGTAAGAATGGCTTAAATATACAAGATAGAGATGTGCTATAGCATGACGGTATATCCTAGTTTGGGTGAGTAGTTTGTTTATACTTATTGTCCCAGCATTCTAATTAACATACCCTTTCACACTAAAAAAAAAGTCTAATTTTAATTTAAATGAGTCACCCTACTTATCGAAGTATCTGTAGGATGGCTGCCTTGGTTGTTATTGTAATTAATTTGAGCAGATGATGCTACTTTAAAAAATATCTTCTTCAGACAGATGCTGATGGAGCTGCTTCATTCTTCCTCCTATTTCTCTGGGGGTGATTTCCCATTTTCACTTGTGGATTTGTCTTCTTCAATTTAGACCTTTCATCTTTTTGTTTCCCTAAATTCTGTTGTAGGGCCCCTTCTCTTCTCAATATACTAGCTCTCCCTGGGAGAAATCTCATTTTCTCTAGTGGTTTCAATTACCTTCCACATGCTGATGTCTCCCATATATTTGCATTTATTTCTACCATCTTATTTTGCGCTTTCAGTTTGCAATCCGTTTTTGGTTTCTGTTTTTTTCTTCTTTTCTATTTTGATTTGTCTTGCATACCATCTTTTTATATTTACTCATTTGAAAGTTATCCATTCTGTTATGATTACTTTAGCTGTTGGCCTTAAGTTTTTAATGTGCCTGCTTGTCTTAACAAAGTCTAAATTACATCAGCACTGTTAAACTTTACATAAGCAATACAAGGACATTAAACTCCTTTAGCTTCTTTCCTTACCCTTTCCTCTTCTATGATACCTTTCTCTAGTATTTGTCCTACTTTTTAAGGTAAATGTTTCATGGAAATATAACATTTATGGAGAAACGTGCACAAATCACAGGGGAATAGCTCAATGGATCTTTAGAAAGCAAACCAACCAGGTATATGTATACAACTGAGAACAAGAAATACAGCTTTGCCAGAGAAAGATCTTGCCTCTAAAAAATAAAAACTAATAATAAAGGAATGAACGTTATCAGCTCCTCTAAAGCCTCTTCATGTCCCACCATTCAACCCCACTCTACACTCCCTAGCCAAAGGGCAAGCATTATTCAGCCTTCTATCCATATAGATTAATTTCTCCTGGTTTTGAACTTTGTGTAAATGGAATCATAAAGCATGTAACTCTATTGTACCTGGCTTCTTTGGCACAACATTGTCTGTGAGATTCATTCATGTTTCTTTGTGTTACAAGTATTTCTTCTTCCAATCATTGGGTAGTATTCCACTTTATGACTCAACCTCAATTTTTTTAAAGCATATAGCTATTGATGGACATTTGATTGTTTTCATCATTTGTAAATTTGGTTATTTACAAATAATGATACTATAAGCATTATTCTATATGCCTTCTGGTCTTCATGTGCATGCATTTCTGTTGACTATAAGCCAAGTTGTAAAATTGCTGGATCATCGTGTAGCTTTAGTGGATAATGCCAAGCAACAATCCAGAATGTTTATGCTTGCACCAGCAATGTATAAGAAGGGTTTCAAAGCTCCATCTTGGAATCTCCCTAGAACATTATCCTGGAGATTTCCTTCATGTCTGTCTAGTATTGGAACTCTTGTTTCTGATTTGTACATTTTCCTCCTTTCTGACTTAATGCCTCAATTTGAACATAGCCTAAGGTAAATTTCTGAAAAAAAAAAAAAAAAAGGAAACAATGGAAGGTAAAAGTTCTGAGCTGTATATGGAGACCCCTTTATTAGCAGATTAGCAGATTGTTGGTTATAGGATACCAGGTTGAAGTTCATTTTGCACTGAAAGTTTGAAGGCAATATTCCATTATCTTGTAGCTCCTTCTGCTCTTGAGGTTGAATAGCTTTAAGATACTCAGATTTAGGGCAGGAGGCAGCAGCTCACGCCTGTAATCCCAACAGTTTGGGAGGCCAAGGTGTGAAGATCACCTGAGGTCAGGAGTTCAAGACCAGCCTGGCCAACATGGCGAAACCCTGTCTCTACTAAAAGTACAAAAATTAGCCAGATGTGGTGCATGCACCTGTAGTCCCAGGTACTCAGGAGGCTGAAGTAGGAGAATCACTTCAACCCGGGAAGTGGAGGTTGCAGTGAGCCAAAATCACGCCACTGCACTCCAGACAGGGCAACAGAGTGAGACTGTCTCAAAAAAAAAAGATACTCAGATTCCAGTGATTTTATATGTAACCTTTTATTTTTTTTTTTTCTCTCTAAAAGCTCTTAGGAACTTGTCCTTGTCCCTGGTGTTTTGCAATTTCAATAGGATGTACTTTGCTGTGGCTCTTTTTCTAAACATTGTCCTAGATACTGAGTGGGACTTTTCAGTCTGGAAAATTATATCCTTTCCTTCTGGACAGTTTTCTTTAATTATTTCTTTGATAATTCTTTCCCCTATATTTTCTTCTTTTCCTTAAAACTATGATTATTTAAATATTGGGCCTCCTGGAATGTTTTTCTTGTCTTAATGTTCTTACTAATTTTCCATCTCTTTGTCTTTTTGTTCTACTTTCTATGATATTGAGTTTCCTTTTTCTACTCTCCTATTTTTTTTTCTAAAAATAATATTTTAGGCTTCTCTTTGTTTCAAGGATATAATATACTTATTTCTCCGAGGCCATTAATTATAGTTTTTGTTTTCTTCTGATTTCTAGACTAGCTTTGTGTCCACTGGGTTTCTTTTCTGCTATTTGTTTATTGTTTCATCATTTTTCATGTTGGGAGCTATTGAAAAAAATTCTGGTAATCCTCAAATGTAAGACTATTTTTAACAATGGAACAGTGAGGCACTAGCAACTTGATTGCATAGTGTTTGTCAAAGAGATTTTGTGGAAAATCATGAAAACACTTATTGTTTCTTTCTTTTCAGACTTTTTGTTAAAGTTTTTAAAATATATTAATATACAGCAAAACTGACTTTTTGATGTACAATTCTATGAGCTTTAACACATGTACACATTTGTGTGACTACCATCATCACAATCAAGACACAGAACAGTTGCATCCATTCCAGTTCCTTGCTCCATCTTTGTAGCCACAGCCTCCTCTTCACTAATGTATTCTCTGTCACTATAGTTTTGCCTTTTCAACAGTCATATAAATGGAGTCATAGAGTATGTAACCTTTTGAGACTGGCTTCCTTCACTCCTGAATGCCATTGGGATTCATCCAACTTGTTGCATGTATCAATATTACATTCCTTATTATTGACGAATAGTATTCCATTAGATAGATGTAATGCAGTTTGTTTATCCATTCGTTTATTGAGGTGCATTTGGCTTGTTTCCAGATTTGGTGATTATAAATGGAACTGTTAAGGACATTTGTGTCAGGTTTTTATATAAATGTAAGTTTTCATTTCTCCAAGGTAAATACCTAGGAGTTGAATTGCTAGGTCATATAAGGGCATGTTTAACTTTATAAGAAACTGCCAAACTTTTCCACAGTGGCTGTCTCATTTTGCATTCCACTAGAAACATAGGAGAGTTTTAATTATTTCTCATCCTCATCAGCACTTACTATCATCATTGTATTTTTGTTTATCCATTCTAATAGGTGCATAGTGTATTTCAGTGTGATATTAATTTGTATTTCCCTAGTGAATAATGATGTTGAACATTTTTTTTCCTGTGCTTATGTACTATCTGTATATTTTCTTTTCTGAGTTATCTTTTGAAGGTTTTTTCCCCTAATTTTTGAATTGCATTGTGTGTTTTCTTACTGTTGAAATCTGAGAGTTCTTTCTATATTCTGGATATAGGTCCTTTGTCATATGTGTGATTGGCAAATATTTTCTCTTAGTCGATAGCTCACTTTTTTATCTTTGTTTTTATTCATGCATTATGAATTGTATTTCATGTGTCCAGTTTTCTTATTTTGCTTTCATCTTTTTTTCTTTTAAATCACAGGGAAGTCTGTGTATGTCATCTGGGATTAAAACTCCTAAAAGATGGGAACTGATGGTGTCTAACACAACCTTTGTTAATTTTGATCTCATCAACTGTGTAGCCATTAGAACCTGTTCAGACTGTTCCCGAGGACAAGGTAATTATGTGAATAGACAGAAAAGATGATAAATAAGGCCAATATTCAAGTCAGTATTATAAATAGTGGCAAATATTTTGTGAATCATTATCTCTTTCAGTTATAAGATTGCATCAGTAGAAACTGTTGCTTAAATTTCCTAAAAGATATCCTGGAGATTCTCTCAGTGCAGCTTCTGCAGCTCCCTGTCCTCCTCCTATTACGGTGCCTATCACATTCTATCATGATGGTCCTATGTCTCTGCTGGACTCTGGCCTTCATAAAGGCAGAGATCATGTCTTTCTTGCTCAAAGTTTTAATTATTAGTACCTAGCACAGAGCCAGATGCCTAGTAGAAAGGCAGTGTATTGATTAAATGAATGAATGGAGTTAGATAGGTAGATAACTGGGTGTAAACTAACATGCATACAACCTTTCCTCAAAAGAGCCAAAGTTCAGGTGCTTAATGTTTTCAACAGTCCAGGACTTGATGTATGCACAAAGGAACCATAGGAGTTCTTGCCCACTTTTTAACCACATCTCAGAGGTGGTAAGAAATAACTTGGAGGACTCATGGGCCAAGGTGAAAGAGGTAGAGAGTAATCTAGTTGATTTGATCATTGTAAACAGCCAAACCAAGTAATTCAACTAAATATGCTCTTGTGGTTTGAATCACCAATTTAGATAATTGTTTGTTTTTTTAATTAAATGAATAATCAACAAGTCTCCACTTTTTTTTTCCTATGTAGGCAGAATGAAAGATTGTTTTTATTTGGGTGGCATCTGAGTTTAGGATTGTAGAAATAATAATAGAAATAAAAATGCCTCATAACAAGTGCTTGCAGTCACAATTCCTCAATTCTTTAATATCTTGACTATTTCATATCATTCATGAGACAGTGAAAAAAAAAATCACACTACTCCTATGAACTCTAATCCCTTTTCACTGAATAATATTGGCTAACTCCTCTCTTCATTTGCTTAAATACTGTCTATTTCAGGCTCTGCTTAAGGACCTAGGGGGTGCAAATATAAAAACACATAATTTCTGTCCTCCAGGAACTCTTGATCTAGGCACTAAAATAAATGTCCAAGCCCATCGTCGTAAGAAAGCATGATGAACGCAGTAATAGAGCACCCAACGAAGTCGGTGAAGGGGCTGAGGAAGGGAATCAGGCAAGAGCTCATAGAGGTTATTCTTGAGTAGGGTTTAGGAAGGTGAAGAGAAGTTTGCAAGAAGGTATATGCAAGGAAGAATTTCTAGGAACAGTATACACACACACACAAAAATAGAATCCAAAAAGCCAGTTGTGCTTCGGAAATCACAAAGAAGTCCAACATGACTGAAATGTAGAGCTGCAGGTGGTTTGTGGTATTAAATGAAATACAGAAGTTGCAAGAGGTGCAATTGTGTGGCCTTTCATGCATGAATTAATTCACTGCATGTACTCTATTGGGCTGCAGAATGAAAACATTAGAGCCTCAATTTGTATATTTTTCATTTTATTTTCTTTTTTTGTATATTTTATAATGTACATAATACATTACGGTATGGTAGTATATGTACTGGGAGATGTGTACTCAGTTTTCTTCTTTTAATGACATGGGTGTGTGAATTAGAAGATCACTGCCATACTTTCCTTCTAGGCAATTGGACTGATAGTACCAATGAGTCACATGGCAGTGGTGTTGGAGAAAGACTGCCAAGAAGTATGGCCCTGCAGCTAATACTTAGAAAGTGTATTACTAATACTATTTGCCCAAGTGATTAATTGAGTTTGCTTTTGAAAGTAAATGTTTAAAGTATAAACCTCATAGTAAGAGGTATTGGAGGGCTTAGACTCACCATAGAGGAATGAAAGCTGAAAGATTGGAAGACTAAACCATAGCATCTTTAGTGCTAAGTAATTAATAAATTAATGTTTTCTGTTTCTATTTCCCACTAGACCAGAGTTTCTTACCCTTGGCACTATTGGCATTTTGGGTGAGATAATCCTTTGTTGTGGGGACTTTCCTGTGCATTGTAGGATATTTAGCAGCATCTCTGGTCTCTACCTACTAGCTGCCAGTAGCACTGCCAACTCCCCAATTGTGACAGCCAAAAATGATTGAAAATAGTGTCATATGTCTCTTGGAAGGTAAAATCAACCCTGATAGAAAAATCACTGTTCTACAGTGTGGACTACAGACTGCATGAAGGTAGGGCCAATGCTGCACTTATACCTCTTAGTATCTCTAGCACATACCAGAGGTTGGAAGACAGTAAACACTCACTGTAAAACAACTACAGAAAACACTTTTTTTCTTGCATGAATAGGTGAATTGTAAAACTGGATAAATATGCAATTTAAATCCTAAGACCATTACTCCAGTGAATTTAGTTGCTATTTGTGCCATTGTGTAATAATCTTTCTGTCTTCAAATTTGTAGGTGGATTTACTGTGAAGACCAGCCAGTTGAAGTTTATAAACTCTTCAAACTTAGTGGCATTTCCATTTCCTCATGCAGCAATTTTGGAAGACTTGGATGGATCTCTGTCTGGGAAAAACAGAAGTCACATTCTTGCTTCTATGGAAACCCTTTCAGCTTCTTGTTTGGTCAATGCAAGCTTTGGTCGGGTTGTCCATGGCAGTGCCTGTGGAGGAGGTGTTCTTTTTCATCGTATGTCGATTGGTTTGTAAGTGGAATTAACTATACTTTTTAGCTTGCTGATGAGCATGCATCTGTTACTCTGGCTGTTGAGGCTTATAGAAGGGAAATTGTTTTCTAGATTATTTGAAGTATTTAGCTCTACAGAAGTGAAATGGGAATAATTTTGATAGCTGCCTAATGGTGAGTGTGTGGTAGTTTTAAGCTGACTCAAATGGCAGCTAATTTGCAAATATCTTTGGACCAGATCTCATAGCCTGTGACCTCTTATTGACATTTTGGGCTAATAACTTCTTCTTTAAAAGACTTACAACCAACAGAGAGTTTGAAATATATTTAAATTAAAAGTATTATTAAAAAATTCTAATAATGTCCATTCTCATTTATATACATGTGCTCTTCCCAAGCTCTTTTTAAGTGTTCAATATGCTCCAGGGAAGCAATTGCTGATGCCTCCTATTACTTGCAAAGTTGCTTCACTCCAGTTCATTTTCCTTGTTAATTTCATGAACTATTGGATTCCTACAATACATTTCCTATTAATATTGGAGCAAGGACTCCTTGGTTATGCTACTCAAACTACCATTAAGTCAGCAGCGGGGCTGTTTATAATGCATAATAGGATTGCTCCTGCCCTCTTTAATTTCCAGGTAACGATTGCTGAGTGTCTAGGGTTCTGTCTTTTACTTATTCCAAATGCATTGTATATATTTAGCCACACTTATTTTCTTCGTTTGTCTTAAGTGTCCTAACTCCATGAATATTAAGTCAAGTAATTCAGTCAGACCACATTGGCCTCTTTCTTGAACAAGTAAACTCCAGGGAGTGAGAATCATTGTGGTTAGGATTGCACTAACTCGGTATTTTGAATGCATATGGAATCAGTACTTTGGCGTTCTGTTTGGGAAGCCTTAGCAATGCACTGCTAGCATTGAATAGTCTGGAAATTTTTCATTTTTGCTTTCTAGACATTCATCATTCTACCTAACGTTAATGAGCCCGGTTCCAGTGAGTAAAATAATAATATGTGGGGATATGTTTTTATTTCTAATCATTTTGATTGTGCAGAGCATGACTTTTTCTTCATTCGCAGGGATGCAGCCTAATTTTTATTATTTTAGTGTTTTTATCAAGGATGTTTTAAATGAGTGTTTTGAGAGTTATAAAAATTAGTGATTTATTTCTTACATGCATTTTATCAAATGAGGAAAACAGATTTGTGTACTTAAACGGAACATTATATGCTTATATAATATTTATTTCTGTGTGTTCTTCATAGTCCTTTATTATGCTTTACTTTGAGATCTACTGGTAGGCTGTCTCTTAGAGAGACACTTGTCACTGTGATGTTAGAAGGCTCTGTAGAGCCTCAAACTTGTTTGAGCATTTGCTCTTTGAGATCTTTGGGACAGGATATTAAGGTGCTTGCCTTGGTGGCAGGTCATGATCCCACCACTTGGGGACTGACAAGGTCAAGAAAAATACAATCCTGATGCTGTATTCTAAGTAGATTCAAAAGGGTCTAGCGGGGTGAAAAATGTATCCTGGTTTTCCTGGATTTTTTCTTCTTTTAAAAAGGAAAATTCCATGTTCCGGAAACTTCCTCAGTCAGCTAGCCTGATTGGTCACTCTACTCCTTAGATTCTATTTAAAATTTTCAGGTTGACTCACAGGTCTATGGACAAATACCCAACTGACCCTAGTTAGCCACCTGGAAGTCTCAGCATGCTTCCAGTTATAAGTCTCTTGGCCCTGATGCTCTCACCTCTAGGAGAGGCAACTGAATTAAATGATCTCTAAGGCCTTGCTGCTCAAAGTGTTGTCCATGGACCAGCAGGAGCAGCAGCACCAGGGATTTTGTTAGAAATGCAGAATCTCAGACTGGGCCCCAGATGTCCTGAATTACAATGCCCAGGTGATCTGTATTAAAGTCTGAGAGACGCTCCTCTAAGGTCCTTCTAATTTTATCTTTCTACGATTCTATCCCTAGCTATTTGTGTTCAGTGACTTGATCTTTGTCCCAAAGCATTATAACCTCATTAGGAACATGTCAGAGCTAATGAGCAATTTGAATTCAGCATAGATACAAACTTTGCTGCATTTCATGGAGAAAGGATTAATTTGTTGTGCTATTTGCCCCGGGGCAAGCACCCCGGGTTGATTTACAAAGCTCCCACAGTCATGATCTTTTGGGGTCGCATTTTGATGGAGATCTAATATGGCATAAGCACCCTGCTGTCTTCACTTTCAACCCTTACCTCCCTCCCTCAGTGAGAGGTCCCGAGAGGGCAGGGAGTGAGGCTTTACTTATCTGCATAAACAAGACATCCTCTTCCCGCTTTGCTAAGAACCAGGCTCTTGGAGTGTGAGTTCTTCCTTGGTAGGCCCCCCTCTCTGGCCCATTTTCACTACAAGTTATTTGTTTGACATTGGCAAACTTCTATTCCTGTCCCTCACTGCCTTAAATCTGACGGTGCTTACCTTTGTGGCACTTCCTGCTTTATTGGTTCCTATGACTCAAAGCCAACAGCCGGGCTGACAGAAGTACTTAAATATTTGAAGTTGTCCACACTATTTAATATTTGGGTGAAGAAAAAACTGCCAGTCTCTACAAGGCAGAGTCTAGTTTATCTTTTGTTAAAATGACAGCATGCTTGATCTGCATGAGTGCTGCTTATATTGTTTTCCCTCCCATCAGCTCTAAAAACATGCTTTCTGTAGAACCCACAGGTATTCTGGATAGCATTCCTTTCCCAGCTTCTGTTTCTTCCGACTTCCCCCTATGAACCTCAGTGTTCCTGGTGAGACAGGCGTGGTGTTAGTTCTGCCAGTCTAAGTCAGGACCTCATATCAGACATACATGCCAGTGACAGTTTTTCTCCAGGGTCCCATAATTATAAAATGTCCCACATAGTTCTTGGATTTATCTATCCCAAACTTTAGGTAAACAAATTTTTTTTTCTGTATAGAAATAATTACACGAAACAAGGACAATATTATCAATAGGATTTTGCGTGCTTTTTTTAGATCTCCCTAGTCCAAATTGTGATGTGCCATAAGAGTGAATTACCCACCATTTAGCCAAGACTTAATATGAAAAAAAGAATGTAAAATATCTCAATAATTTCTTTATATTGATCATGTTGAAATAATATTTGGGATAGATTGGGCTAAATATATTACTAAAATTAACTTGTTTATTTTGAGCTTTTTAGTGTGGCTGCTTTAAAACTCAACTTGCCAAAATGGGATTTATGATTTTTTTTGTGTAGACCTGTTTCTCTCTGGGTGCTCAGAATCCCACTGAGGCAAATGCTGGTCTAAACCTGAAACATGGAGGCATCCTCGACTCAACCTTGTACCTTATTTCCCACATTAATCACCTATCAGCTCAATTTTCTCTCCTTAAGAAATCGCTCTTGAGTCTTTCTACTTCTCTCCTTCCCCAAATCCTTCTCCAGTCCGGGCTACCATTACTTTTCACCTGTAGAACTGCAGCAGCCGCTTAGCTTGCCATTTTTCGGTGTTTCAATCTCTGAACTTTGTAAATGCAGATCTGATCTTGCCATCCATTCGCTTGCTTGAAACTTTTAAAGAATTCTCAGTGCTTTCCAAGGAAAGTATGACATTTTTTTTTTTCCTTTTTTTTTTTTTTTTTTTTTTTTTTTGAGTCAGAGTGTCGCTCTGTGGCCCAGGCTGGAGTGCCGTGGCGCACTCTCGGCTCACTGCAAGCTCCGCCTCCCGGGTTCACTCTGTTCTCTTGCGTCAGCCTCCGGAGTAGTTGAGACTGCAGGCGCCCGCCATGACGCCCCGCTGATTTTTTATATTTTTAGTAGAGACGGGGTTTCACTGTGTTAGTCAGGATGATCTCGATCTTCTGACCTTGTGATCCGCCAGCCTCTGCCTCCGAAAGTACTGGGATTACAGGCGTGAGCCACCGCGCACGGCCGGAAAGTCTGACATTTCTAATGTGTCATGGAGCTTCCATGACCTGCTGTCTGCTTTGGGTTCCAGCATTCTCTCTCCGCACTCTGCTCTACCTTTCCTGCATTCTGTCTCTCAGCCACATTCAACTTCTTTGTGCTCTTCAATTCATAATGTTCAGCTTCCATGAACTCAGCATAGAAGTCGTTTTCTCTGCTAAGCTTCCCTGAGCATGCTGTGCAGGTTTTGATATCTGTATTGTGTGCTAGCTCTTTATACTTGCTCTAATCAGTACTCATAGCACCTGCATAGCTTTCTAAATTGTCCATCTCTCCTCATAGATAGCAAGGAGGGCGAATAGGGATTTTCTTTGTTTGTATTGTGATGCCTCAAACTGTGTTTAACACATAGCAACTCAACAAAATTAGTGTTGAGTAAATAAATATAAATAAAAAATAGTGGACTGCCCCCAAATCTTCCTTTAGTGTCATTATTGTCCATTTCTCTCCTAGGACATGTTCATGAGGAGTCCGCAGCGTTCGGCTTTTCTTTAGAAGACCCAGGAGTAGAATGCTATCTCCAGTCTTCTACAATTCCTAGGAATATCTAATATTTAAGGATGTTCTTTCATAATATTCTTTGGGCTTTTACTTTCCTGGGGCAATCATTCGACTGGAGGATTTATTCTAATTGCTGATTCCTTCTCTATCCAACCCCACTCTACCCCAACTCAATCATCAGTTTGCCTTTATTTGTAATTGTTTTCTTGCCCTGGTGGAATAGATACATAAAGCTGTGATAGAGAAGATGTAAGCTCCACCCTCATAATTATTTTCTCAAAAATTTTTTTATTGTTGTTTACAGCAATCTATAACTTTGTCACTTGTCATAGACTCATTGAGATATCAACAAAGCAGACCTTGATTCTGTCTTCCAATTATTAACTGTATTGAGTGTGAGGGAGATTAGAAGAGCTTGCAGGATTTTGTAGATTGGCTGACCAATCCTTCTGAGTTTTTACAGGATGTACATAAAATAGTCAGGACATATATACAGTACATGTTTGAAATTATTTTTCAGACTGAACAATAAAGAAGTAATTAACCATCCTTTGTGGGTACAAGTCATATCCCCTCTATTTCCTAGGTATATTTCTTTGGATAAGTTAGTTTACCTTTTTTTGTTTCAGTTCTTTCATCACTAAAATGGGTATAATGGTATTTATCCCTCAAGGTCATTGCCTGACATGTAGTAGGTACTCTTTAAAGAATATCTCTTTTACATTTGTGATTTGCAAAACAACGCATAGGCATAATACTAATTGAATAGATTACTGTAGAATTTTTTGTTTCTGAGAAACAAATGCCTGGCAAGGGAATTAGGTTTTTTCAAAAGTAACTTCATCCAATTCCTGAAAAATAGGGAATAATTTGTAATAATCACACGACGTTGTAGTGGCCTAGCAAAACCTCCCAGGTGGTTGTAGAATCTGAGGTCATTCAGGGCGTAGTCTTCGATTCATCGTGCCCCAGTACCTTCTGTTTCTTCCTTCCCATCTCTCCTGGAAAGTAAAAGGTTAATGTTCTTGTTGATCACCTTGATTCTTAGATCTTGCTTAATATCCTCTCCTGTAGAGCTTGCGTTCAGTTTTTACCTATGTAACCGCTCTTAATGTGTCAATGTTCAAAGTACGAGGCACCCCCTGCCTCTGTGAATGCAAAAATAAAGAAGAGTTCAAATGGAAATTTTGGCCTAGCTTTTCCTCTAATAATCGCTTGACTTTCCTTCCTAGGGATAAATAGGTATGGCATCACTAATGGTATCTTTTCAGTCCCTAAAAAACAACCCTGTGAGACAAGAAAATTCAAAGATGTATTATCCTTTCTTGGCAGCAAATGTTACAGAATTAAAGTAGAAAAAGATCTAAAAATCACAGTGGACCCCAAACTGAGGAATATCATCAACAATATTACATGGTTATTGTTTTATGAATAATAAAAGGTTGCAGTGGTATGCTGATAAATGTTTAACAACTAGCTTTCCAGAATAAAAAGCTCTGGTTTATTGCATTTGCCTAATTCTATGGTGAAAATACTCTCACATGCCTTATTTTAAACTTCCAACCTAAAAGCACTGAACATGAAGTTGGGAAGAAGGGTCAATGGGTCAATGATGCGCTCCTGCCAGCCAGTGTCAGTCATCCCCATCACAGTTCCGATATGCATATATGTGTGTGTGTGTGTGTGTGTGTGTGTGTGTGTGTGTGTGTATATATATATATATATATACTCCCGTATATATATATGGGAGTACAAGCTTCTTAGTCTAACTTCCTACCTGCTGGATAAAATATTTTCAATGTCCCTGACAAGCAGTTGTCCACCTGTCTACCTTCTGGTTGCATAGCTTCAATGACAGTATTCTCATGTTCTCAAACAGCCATTCCAATTGGACTCAACAGATCAAAAGTAGAGATGCAATGGTATATGGTCACCTAAAGGAGGATAATGGGCATCCTTTTCTTCATGTATTAAGATAGAATGGGCAAAAGGTATTGTCCTAATATAACAGCAGATAACTATGTTGCAAAAACTGTAGATACTTCCTTAGAGGAGAAATATTTAAGTGTTTCTGAATCCATAACGCTGTGGATGGAAAAGCTTAATGATACAATGCTAATGATATATTACTGAATGGTGGCAGGTCAGCAGTTAGAATAGTGGTGCTGTGACAAGGACTGTTATGACCATGGTGTATTTTTAAAGAATGCTCATGCAAAGCCATGGCACAGAAATTTGTTTGCTGTGCTCATAGTTTTGATTTTTCTTCTCCTTTGCGCAGTAAAAGATGAGAGTGACAGCAACAAGCACAAATACTCAGAAGATGTTTGCAACACCATTTGAGGTTAGGTATTGTGGTGTGTCTGGCTTAGGAGATGGATAATTATAAAAGATTTATTTCACAATTTTTCCAAATCAAGAGCATTTAGAGCTCAGTGCAATGCTTGTCTTTAATACACAGAGATACGGACCCTCAGGAAAAGTAAGCTAATGGTAAACAAAAACCGGGGAGTTAATATCTGCTCTCATTGGTATTATTGATTGCCTAACGAATCCTTTGTGGGATTCAACAGTTCTGCACAATACATGGGCACTAAGTTACATAACTATTTGAGTAACTAGTATGGTAAATTGGTACTTTGACCAGGAAGTTTTACCAAGTGACAGTGTTATATTTCTAACGAAACATTTCCCTGAATTAAAAACAGGTTTGGGCCGGGCATGGTGGCTCACACCTGTAATCCCTGCACTTTGGGGGGCTGAGGCGGGTGGATGACCTGAGGTCAGGAGTTCGAGACCAGCCTGGCCAACATGGTGAAACCCTGTCTGTACTAAAAACATAAAAAATTAGCCAGGTGTGGTGGGTGCCTGTAATCCCAGCTACTCAGGAGTCTGAGGCAGGAGAATTACTTGAACTTGAAATGCAGAGGTTGCAGTGAGCTGAGATCATGCCACTGCACTCCAACCTGGGCAACAAGAGTGAAATTCCATCTCAAATAATAATAATAATAATAATAATAAAATAAAAAATAAAATAAATTAAAAAAGAACAAACATTAAGGCAGCCCACAGAAAAGAAAAACAACATGTAAGGCTTGTAGCCCTTTTGTCTTTTTGATCATAGACAGCAGGAGCTGTTGCTGATGCAGAGGTAAGGGTTAACATTTAAAATGGACTGGTTGCCTCCTGATTTCTTGCACATAAAGCCATGAGAAGTTCAGGGAGAGACTTCTTCCCCTAGTAATGAAGCTCTCTGTTGCTAATGGCCCATGCAGACTCCCTTGGCTCCTCCAAATTAGAAATACTTTTGTGCTCCTTTGCTTCATTAACAGTAAAGAGAGGGAGATTGGTGGCTATTTAGGGCATGGGGAAATTGGTGGCTATTTAGGGCAAGTGAAAATTGTAGTAATTATGGTTGGTAAGTTCTCTTCATGGTGTTTTTTTGACTCTTGATGTTCTTTTGGTGCTTTTCAGAAGACCCCTCCATGGTCAATTCTGGCGTTTGGCCTAGGAGGTCAGGAGATGATCTGACGGAATTTTTGGCCCCTGGTGATGGTCGGTACAAGGCATCTTGCCTGATGGGAGACAGGTCTTTTGCTTTATGAGTTGCTTTTCAGAGTGGAAAGCATATCTGAATGCTTACCATATGACCCTCTCTACTACCAGCTGTGATAAAAGTGTAGTATATATGATAACCTCCTTCTCTACCTGTATTGCACTGCAGAAAGCTGGTGCTGCACATGAAAGCTGTGAAATTGCATCCCTAATAAACCTTGGTTGAGATGGGTGAGGGGAGCTTGATAGGCTCAAGGCTCTGAGAGAATGAGCAGTGCATGAAGGAGAAATAAGAAAGGGTAATTTAGGACTACAGCGTGCTATGGTGTGTCTCTGGTTGGCCAAGGAGTTTGCATCAGATTATTGGATTCTGACTAGAAGGAAAAGAACATCAAAAGGAAGGTGCAATGTTTCCAAGGACGAATAGAAGCAAATTATTGCTAGCATTTAGCAGTTTGACACTATTTGAAGAGGGATCACATTTGTATGGGCCTTCAGAAACTGGGGAGATGATCTGAAAAATGCTTCCTTCAATAATTGAAATTGTAATCTATAGAAACTGAGTCGGGGAAATAACATCCTAAAAATTGGTCTATAAACATGGTGTTAATTGAAATTTGAGGAGTAATTAAGTCCAGTTAAGGTGACCAGGGGAATTCTTGGGACCACATTACTGGAATTAAAAAATATTTCTGGAAATATCTACCTAATTGATTGTATTATCACATATTGAGGTAATTTTTAAAAATCATCAACGTGGTATGCATGAGAAGATAGGTGAGGCAGGAGGAATTAAATGTGAACAGATGGATGCTTTTGAATAGAGATCTTCTTCTGGTGTATAGTTAAAACTATTTTTAAAAAGTAGTTTAATTGACAGCACTTGACTAGGATTGAAGAAATATGAGTTTTCAAGGAAATCATAGCATTTTCCCAGACCGGAGACCATTATTAGTACACATTGCTTGCATGTGCCCAGGAGAGGTTTTCTGACCACCGACTGTGTTTGCCTTGGCAAATATCCTACTGATATGGGGTTGACTGTATCAAGCTCTAATAACTTAGGATCCTCCAACCGCTGATTTCTTTTTTTTTATTATTATACTTTAAGTTCTAGGGTGCATGTGCACAATGTGCAGGTTTGTTACATATGTATACATGTGCCATCCAACTGCTGATTTCTTTTGAAAATAAGTTTGCAGGAAATCTCTCGACCCTCATGTGGTTTTCTAGGTAGACTTCCAAGTTGGGGAGAAATGTTGCTGCATAACCAGCTGGAGTGTTCCGCTGCATATAACACTCGTTTATTCATTCAGAAAATATTTGTTAAACTCCCACTATATGAAAGGCACTTTTATTTCTTACTGGAAATCATTAACTGAAAATTCCGATTTATCAATTAGTCTCTCTTGGATTTAGGTCTTGTGATTTATTTTTCCAAGCCCATATATCTCAGTAGAAACTGCAAGGATATACTTTTGAAACCTGAAACACTTATAATCATTCTCTGTACTTGAGGAAATTTAGATATTTCTAGTGTGTTTTATTTATTGACCACAGTACCTACTATAGCCAATGTTGATATTTCTTAGTTCAAACTTACCTCTTCTTATCATATTTGTTTTACACTTATGTCCCCAAAGCTTATTTTTATTTGCTAAATATAGTTGGGCCAAACTGTTACTGGACAATATCATGGGATTATGGGACTCATGGTTTCCATCAGGGGAAGAGAGAGCCATGATGACTGAAGGCAAATGACTGGAAATTCTAAGAAGGGAAATTTAACATTCTAAAGCTTTTGTAAAGATTACAATTTAAAACTAAATTCCATATATGGAATGTTTTCTGTTTGAAGATGTGAACACCCCATAACTGAAAGAAGGGGAGGGATGAAATATGGTGGGAATTCCTGCACTGGATTGGAAATTAGAACAGATGATCTTTGTGTTCGTTCTGATTCTAAGAATATAGGTTGAGAATTGTCCATTAGTTCCAATTTAAATCCTGAAGGGGTGGCGTGGGGAAGGGTGGACAACAAACCTAAGTATCTAAAACCCAAAGGAAGGAAGACGGTTTCCACTCCTCCAAGATTTCTAAAGGTTCAGTTAATGCTGCATAGAGAAAAAGAGTAGTTCTTTCATTCCCAGATGCCCTGAGGATTTTTAATCCCTTTCATTTCATTAATTAATGGATGAAACAAGTACATTTAATCTTGCAAGAAATATATGTCAAGTGCTACATTGCCAGGGTCAATGATCTGTCCCATGGAAGGGTTTTTGGTACATTTTTAAATGACCGAATATCCTGAATAAACCTCTAGGCATTCAAGTAAGTAGTGCAGAATGGTAAATCTGGCATATTTGAGGTTCTTAAATGAGATCTAAGTAGATGTTATTGACCTTGGTGAGTGATTTATGTAGATTATGTTTCATAGTACCTACATGAGATCTGTTCTATTGTTGCCTCCATTTGAAAAAGAAATGAATCTAAAGGTTAAATAGGTTCTGAAATTTGCCCAGGTTTACACACCTACTGAGTGCCAATCTAGATTTCAGTTGATACCCATTTGGTTCCAGTGCCCAAGTGTGCAACACTAAAAAAGTTCCTTTTTGTAATATTCCATGGGCTTATAAATTGGCCTTAGATATACTCATGCCCCATCTCACTGTGAAAACCCAATGTCCTCTTTTGACTCATTTCCCTTACTTTGAGAATTTAATTATCTGCCTGCGGCAAAATGTCACAGTTAAAGATTCTCATGAAAACTAAACCAAAGGAGGAAGAATAGTCATAATGTGTATTGATTTTTTTTTTTTTTTTGGCTTTTGCTTTATTTCTTTAGGTCCACTTTGTCTCTCTTTTAGGGGTCTAATCATTGGCTAAATCTACTTATGTTTTAATGAAGTCTTAAAAGTCATTTTCTGGGATGGCTGTATAGAATAAGTTGGGTAACTTGATTCACAAATTTCTAGTTCTACTTTGTGATACTCACATATTGCTTTTGCTCTACCTTGCCTCAGTTTCCTCATTTGGTAAAATGCAGTTCTTCTAGAACACTTTATATACATTAGAAAATGTCACTGGCTGCTTTTGGAAGATCTCATCTATGCATTCTTCATTCATATAAAAAACATGATTTGGGTGCCATTGTGTGCTGGGCCCTGTGCCAGGGCAGAGGATACCAATAAGAAAAGGGAAAACACCTCTAATTTATAGGTCTTATAATCTATGTTTTTAAAAAGGCAAGAACACATGGATACTGTAATAGCAGTGAGCACTAGGCATTACACAAGGCTTCAGGAGAGGAGCAGGTTGCCTCATCACTCTAGAGAAGGATGCTGAAGCGACTCCTGCTGGGCATTTTGAGCAGGACTTCTGAGAGCCTCAGCACCTAGGCGTGTCAGGTCCCAGGCCTCTGTCAATTGTTCCTCATGTGAATATCCAGTTACCAATAATAATGTTTTTTGCTGTTGATAAATCTGGTCCAAGGCAAAATTCTGGCCATAGACATTTCTTTGTTAAAATTGTAGTATATAGTCCTGGGTCATACAAAATCATTAATATGACATTTATTAGTGGCAGAGTTTGCAGTGAGCCAAGACCGTGCCATTGCACTCCAGCATGCGCAAGAGCGAAACTCTGTCTCAAGAAAAAAACAAAGAACAAAAAACAAAAGAACAAAAAACCTGAGAGTCACCACCTCCAGTTCACCAGGCCATTGTAATTTGCAAATGATCCAATGGTAACTTCACAATGGGTTGCTTTCACTCACACAGTGACTGCTAACACCTCCCTAGACATACAACTAAAGAGGGCCTAAGACATACATGGAGAGAATAGAAAGATGATTGCAATTGATGAAAGAGGAATGTATTGGATTCAGAATGAGTGAATAATCTTGCAACCCATCTTGTTTTCCTTTTAAAATCACCCTAGAGCTAGTGCTTCTGAAGTTTCTTATGATTTAACCATGACTGACAGCAGAAATAAAACAACCACTGTCAATTATGTACGTGATACATTGTCTAACCTTCATGGCTGGATGGCTCTGCTCTTGGACCAAGAGACCTACTCATTGCGATCTGAGAACCTTTGGATCAACAGATCTCTGCAGGTAACCCAAAGAATCCATTAGTTGGTATGCCCCATTCTCACTTGTTCTTATCTTTCTTTGTTTGAGATAATGGGTTGAAAGAGGAGCAGATTATCTCGTTATTGAAAGTCTTGGCATATTCTGATGCAGATAAAGAAAACTTCAATAGTATTTTGGCCAGATGAAAATAAGCTAAATATGAGATTTGGTTGCTTTTTAAACTTGAAAATTTTAGAATCTGTTTATGTGTTATTGTGAATGCAGAATGAAAATTTAAATTTATTAATACAATGAGAAACAACCTCTACACATCTTATAGAATTGCATTTCTTTAAAAATTATTGGTTAATAGCCAATTTACCCTAGAGAGAGATGTTTGTAGCCAGAGAAAATGCCTTACCAAAGCATTTATACATTGCATACTGCCACCTTGTGGTCAAAGATTAACTTTCAAATAGAAGTCTGTATGAGTCCGCAGGTGGGATTGGGTTAAGGGAGACAAATTTAACAGCAGTGAAGATAGAAATGACCATGTGGCAAGATGGCCTACTAGAAGCAGATACGTTCGGAGGCTCCCATCGAAAAAACAAAAGAAAATCATAATAATCATGTGAAGCCTTCATTGGCAACCAAGGTATCCAGGTTCTCTTATCAAAATTGACTAGAAGGCTGGTGTGGCCCACGGAGAAAAGGGAAGAGCAGTGTGGTGCGGTGGCCCACCTGAGAGCCACACGGGAAAAGGAACTCTGTCACCTCCAGCCAAGGGAGGCGGTGAGTGAGCTGCTACCCAGCCGGGGAAAGTGCTTTTTCCATGGAATTGTGCAACCCACGGATCGGAAGATCCCACTCGCGAACCCACACCACCACCGGGGCTTAGCATCCTAAGCCTGGAACGTGCAGATTCTTACAGCCTCTCAGCTGGAATCTGCTTAAGCCTACCAAACTCCCGGGGGGAGGGGCGACCAGCATTGGCTGCAGCTGCCTGCTGTCTAAGCATTTGAGCACCCAGTTTGGAGCTCAGGAGAGGCAGCAGCCAGCACTGGGACTTGCAACTGCCTAACAGGCTAAGTTCCGTGGGTGGGGGAAAGGCAGCATCCACTTCTATACCTCTAGGCTGCGCTTTTTCCCCCGTTGGAGCCAGGGAGGCTGGATGGCTTTGTCCCAAGGCTTGTCCGGACAGCCCAACATACCGGCTGTGGCTGTCTGCAGCCAGAGTCCTCTTGGGGCCTAATTCTGACCCATCCTTCCTCAGTGGGCAGGGCTTCCCCGCAGGATCTCTGATAACTCCAGCCGGAGGCTCAGGGACAGAATTCATATCTCCCTGGGCCTGAGTCCCTGGGGGAGGGGGTAGCTGCAGTCTCTGTGGACCAGCAGACTTGGCCTGTCCTCCTGGTATTTCTGAGGAATCCCGGCAGCCCAGACGGGTGGGTTTCCCCCCAGTGAAACATACCCTCTCCACCAAGGGACAAAGTGCTTTGTTGGAACGGGTCCTGCTCCTCGTGCCACCAAACCGAGTGAGAGACTCCAACAGAGGTTGTCAGACACCCTATACAGGAGCGATCCTACTGGCATCCAGTTGGTGCCCTTTGAGGTCAGAGGTCCCAGAAGAAGAAGCAGGCACCCATCTTTGCTGCTCTCCAGCCTCCTTGAGTGACATCTCCAGGCACGGGAGCAAATCAGATGAATAGGGCCGGAAGTGAACCCCCAGCAAACTGCAGCAGCCCTACAGAAGAGGGACCTGAAAGAAAACACAAACGAGCAGAAAGTGACAACAGCAGCATCAACAACAACAACCAAAAGGCCCCCACAAAAACCCTATCCATGGGTCAACAACCTCAAAGACCAAGACTAGACAAGCTCAGAAAGATGAAAAAGAATCAATCAGAAAATGCTGAAAACCAAAAAGGCCAGAGTGCCTCTTCTCCTCCAAATGATTACAGCGTCTCTCCATCAAGGGCACAGACCTGGATAGAGGATCAAATGGATGAATTGACAGAAGTAGGCTTCAAAAGATGGGTAATAAAAAACTATAATGTGCTAAAGGAGCATGCTCTAACCCAATGCAAAGAAGCTAAGAACCTGAAATTGCTAATTAGAATATCCAGTTTAGAGAGGAATATAAAAGACCTGATGGAGCCAAAAAACACAGCACGAGAATGTTGTGAAGCATACACAAGTATCAACAGTCAAAAAGACTAAGTGAAAGAAAGGATATCAGAGTTTGAAGACCACCTCACTGATATAAGACATGCAGATAAGAAAAAAGAATGTAAAGGAATGAACAAGGCTCCAAGAAATATGGAATTTCATAAAAAGACTGACCCTGTGATTGGTTGGAGTACCAGAAGGAGACAGGGAGAATGGAAAAAAGCTGGAAAACACACTTCAGGATATTATCCAGGAGAACTTCCCCAACCTAACAAGACAGGCCAACATGCAAATTCAGGAAATACAGAGAATACCATTGAGATAATCCATAAGAAGACCAACCCCAACTCCATGAGAAGACCAACACATAATTATCAGATTCTCCAAGGTCGAAATGAAGGAAAAACTGTTAAAGGCAGTCAGAGAGAAAGGCCAGGTCGCCTACAAAGGGAAGCCCATCAGACTAACAGCAGACTTCTTGTGAGAAACTATAAGCCAATGGAGATTGGGGTCCAATATTCAACATTCTTAAAGAAAAGATTTTTCAACCTAGAATTTCATATCCAGCCAAACTAAGTTTCATAAGCATAAGAGAAATAAAATCTTTTCCAGACATGTAAATGCTGAGGGATTTCGTTACCACCAGGCCTGCCCTGCAAGAGCTCCTGAAAGCAGCACTAAATATGGAAATGAAACACTGGTACCAGCCACTATGAAAACACACCAAAATATAAAGACCAATGACACTACAAAGAAACTGCACATAGTGTGCAAAATAACCAAATTACATCAAGATGACAGGATGAAATTCACACATAACAATACTAACCTTAAATGTAAATGGGCTAAATGCCCCAATTAAAAGACACAGATTGGCAAATTGGATAAGAAGTCAGGCACCATTGGTGTGCTGTATTCAGGAGACCCCTCTTATGTGCAAAGACACACACAGGCTCAAAACAAAGGAATGGAGGAAAACTTACCAAGCAAATAGAAAGAGAAAAAAAAAAAAAAAAAAAAAAAAGCAAGGGTTGCAATCCTAGTCTCTGATTAAACAGACTTTAACAAACAAAGATCAAAAAGACAAAGAAGGGCATTACATAATGGTAAAGCTAACAATGCAACAAGAAAACAAGAAGAGCTAACTATTCTAAATATACATACACCCAATACAGGAGCGCCCAGATTCATTAAACAAGTTCTCAGAGACCTACAAAGAGACTTAGACTCCCACACAATAATAGTGGGAGACTTTAACACCCCACTGTCAATATTAGACAGATCAATGAGACAGAAAATATACAAGGATATTCAGGACTTGAACTCAGCTATGGATCAAGTGAACCTAGTAAACGTCTACAGAACTCTCTATTCCAAATCAGCAGAATATACATTCTTCTCAGAGTCACATGACACTTATTCTAAAATCGACCACATAATTGGAAGTAAAATATTCTTCGGCAAATGCAAAATAACTGAAATAATAACAAACAGTCTCTCAGACCGCAGTACAATCAAATTATAACTCAGGACTAAGAAACTCACTCAAAACCACACAATTTCATGGAAACTGAACAATTTGCTCCTGAATGACTCCCGGGTAAATAATGAGATTAAGACAGAAATAAAGAAGTTCTTTGAAACCAATGAGAACACAGAGAAAATGTATCAGAATCTCTGGGACACAGCTAAAGTAGTGTTAAGAGGGAAATTTGTAGCACGAAATGCTCACATCAGAAAGCTAGAAAGATCTCACATCAATACCCTAACATCACAATTAAAAGAGCTAGAGGGTCAAGAGCAAACTAATCCAAAAGCTAGCAGAAGACGAGAAATAACTAAGATCAGAGAATAATTGAAGGAGATGGAGACAAGAAAAACCCTCAAAAAAAAAAAAAATCAACGAATCCAGGAGCTGGTTTTTTGAAAAAATTAACAAAATAGATAGACCGCTAGCTACACTAACAAAGAAGAGAGAAGAGTCAAATAGAAACAATAAAAAAATGATAGAGGGGATATCACCACTGACCCCACAGAAATACAAACTACCATCAGAGAATACTATAACCACGTCTATACAAATAAACTAGAAAATCTAGGAGAAATGGATAAATTCCTGGATGCACACACCCTACCAAGACTAATCCCGGAAGAAGCTGAATCCCTGAATAGACCAATAAGAAGCCTTGAAATTGAGGCAGTAATTAATAGCCTAATTAAAACCTACAACCAAAAAAAACCCAGGACTAGATGGATTCACAGCTGAATTCTACCAAAGGTACAAAGAGGAACTGGTACCATTCCTTCTGAAGCTATTCCAAACAATTGAAAAGGAGGGACTCCTCCCTAATTCATTTTGTGAAGCCAGCATCATTCTGATACCAAAACTGGGAAGAGATACAGTAAAAAAAAAAAAAAAAAAAAAAAAAAAAAAAATTCAGGCCAGTATCCCTGATGAACATCAATGTGAAAATCCTCAACAAAATACTGACAAACCAAATCCAGCAACACATCAAAAAATTTATCCACCATTATCAAGTCAGCTTCATCCCTGGGATGCAAGGCTGGTTCAACATACACAAATCAATAAACATAATCCATCACATAAACAGAACCAAAGACAAAAACCACTTGATTATTTCAATAGATGCAGAAAAGGCCTTTGATAAAATTCAACATCCCTTTATGTTAAAAACTCAGTAAGCTAGGTATTGATGGAACATATCTCAAAGTAATAAGAGCTATTTATGACAAATCCACAACCAATGTCGTATTGAATGGGCAAAAGCTAGAAGCATTCCCTTTGAAAACCAGTGCAAGACAAGGATGCCCTGTCTCACCAGTCTTATTCAACATAGTATTGGAAGTTCTGGCTGGGTAATCAGGCAAGAGAAAGAAATAAAGGGCATTCAAATAAGAAGAGAGGAAGTCAAATTGTCTTTCTTTGCAGACAACATGATTTTATATTTAGAAAACCCTGTCATCTCAGCCGAAAACTTCTTGAACTGATAAGCAACTTCAGCCTCAAAGTCTCAGGATACCAAATGAATGTTCAGAAATCACAAGCATTCCTTTACACCAACAATAGTCAAGCAGAGAGACAAATTGTGAATGAACTCCTATTCACAATTGCTACAAAGAGAATAAAATACTACCTATGAATACAGCTAACAAGCAGTGTGAAGGACCTCTTTAAGGAGAACTATAAACCACCACTCAAGGAAATAAGAGAGGACACAAACAAATGGAAAAACATTCCATGTTCATGGATAGGAAGAATCATTGTCATGAAAATGGCTATACTGCCCAAACTACCACTGACATTCTTCAAAGAATTAGAAAAAATTATTTTAAATTTCACATGGAATCAAAGAAGATCCCGTATAGCCACAACAATCCTAAGCAAAAGAACAAAGCTGGAGACATCACGCTACCTGACTTCAAACTATACTACCAGGCTACAGTAACCAAAACAGCATGGTACTGGTACCAAAACAGACATATAGACTGATGGAGTAGAAGAGAGACTTCAGAAGTAACACCACACATCTAAAACCATCAGATCTTCGACAAACCTCACAAAAACAAGCAATGGGGAAAGGATCTCTTTTTCAGTAAATGGTGCTGGGAAAACTGGCTAGCCCTATGCAGAAAGCTGAAATGGAACCTCTTCCTTACGCCCTATACAAAACTTAACTCAAGATGGATTAAAGACTTAGATGAAAAACTCAAAACCATAAAAACCCTAGAAGAAAACCTAGGCAATACCATCCAGGCTATAGGCATGGACAAAGACTTCATGACAAAAATGCCAAAAACAATTGCAACAAAAGCAAAAATTGACAAATGGGATCTAATTAAATGAAAGAGCTCCTGCACAGTGAAAGAAACTGTCATCAGAGTGAATAAACAACCTGCAGAATGGGAGAACATTTCTGCAATCTACCTATCTGGCAAAAGTCTAATATCCAGAATTTACAAGGAACTTAAACATAATTACAAGAAAAAGACAGACAACCCCATCAAAAAGTGGGCAAAGGATATGAACAGACACTTCTCCAAAGAAGACATTTACGCAGCCAACAAACATGAAAAAAAGCTCAACATCACTGATCATCAGAGAAATGCAAATCAAAACCTCTATGAGATACCATCTCATGCTAGTCAGAATGGCAATTATTAAAAAGTCAGGAAACAATGGAAACTGGTGAGGCTGCAGAGAAATAGGAATGCTTTTATACTGTTGGTGGGAATGAAAATTAGTTCAACCTTTGTGGAAGACAGTATGGCGATTTCTCAAGGACCTAGAACCAGAAATACCATTTGACCCAGCAATGCCATTACTGGGTTTGTACCCAAAGGATTATAAATTAGTCTACTGTAAAGACACCTGCACATGTATGTTTATTGCAGCGCTACTTACAATAGCAGAGACATGGAAAATGCCCATCAATGATAGACTGGATAAAGAAAATGTGATACATACACATCATGGAATACTATGCAGTCATAAAAAGGAATGAGATCATGTCCTTTTCAGG
Source organism: Macaca thibetana thibetana (assembly GCF_024542745.1). Classification (NCBI taxonomy): domain Eukaryota; kingdom Metazoa; phylum Chordata; class Mammalia; order Primates; family Cercopithecidae; genus Macaca; species Macaca thibetana. The sequence goes on along the minus strand of NC_065581.1, from coordinate 52,598,360 downwards.
AACATGGATGAAGCTGGAAGCCATCATCCTCAGCAAACTAACACGGGAACAGAAAACCAAAAATCACATGTTCTCACTCGTAAGTGGGAGTTGAACACTGAGAACACAGGGACACAGAGAGGGGAACAACACTCACCAGGGCCTGTTGTGTGGTAGGAGGTGAGGGGAAGGAACTTAGAGGATGGGTCAATAGGTGCAGCAAACCACCATGGCACATGTATACCTGTGTAAAAACCTGCACGTTCTGTACCTGTATCGTGTTTTTTGTTTTTTGTTTTGTTTTGTTTTTTGTTTTTGTTTTTTTAAGAAATAAAGAAAAAAAAAAAAAAAAAGAAATGGCCGTGAGGAAAGTGAATACATTTTTCTATATTTTTAAATAGCAATCCGGTGAAATTACCTAAGCTTCTTTTCATACTTTTAACACATGTATTTCTTCCTATCTTATCATACACATTCTCGCTAACAGTCGTGAGAGCCTATCTTAGGGAGACTGAAGCCCTGCCATAGTTACGAGGAATTCAGAACAGAATCACTTTTGATCTTCTCTCCATGGCTTTCAGAAAGGATGCACGCCTCTCTTTTCTTGCCTTGAGATTCCCATGAGAGCATTCTGGAGAATTTTCATGCAGTGAAAACAGTAGGATGTGCCTCTGGAGGTAGTTACCCTAGGTTTACGTCCTGACACAGCACTCTTCTGCTTTGTGATATGGGACAAGCTACTGGACCGCTGCCTGCCTCAGTTTCCTCAACTGTAAAAATGGGACAGTAAGAGTAACAATGACGGGGGTGCCTTTCGAGGACTGAATAGTGCTGATTGCATAGTAAATGCTCCCACAATGTTAGCTATTACTGTGATAAATGGATGACATGCCTATTATTGCCTGTCCCTTCAAGTTGTGGGAAAAGCTGGAAAGGAATTCTAGACCTGGCCTTGTCTCTTCTAGCTGTTTGACCTGAGACAAGTCAATTCGCATGTCTGGGCCTTGGCTTTCTCCTCTGTTAATTGAGATTGTTAAACAAGATGAACCTTATGGCATCTTTCAGTCTTCATAGTCTGATTTCGTAGCTCTAGTTATGAATTTTTTATGAAGTAGATTTAAGTAGGCCCATTTCCCACAAGAAAAGTACAATCTGTCTCTAAACTGTATGATTTCTAAACTACTCCATCTGCGTTCTTTGTAGTTGTTTTGGCAGGGGGGTGTGGTGGAGTAGGTGGAATGATGGGGTTCCTTACTAAATGAGCATATTGTGTTTTTCTTTCGCTTCAAGTACTCAGCAACCTTTGACAACTTTGCTCCTGGTAATTACCTACTGCTGGTGCACACAGATTTGCCACCTTACCCTGACATCCTCCTAAGATGTGGGAGTCGAGTGGGTCTGTCTTTTCCGTTTCTTCCATCACCAGGCCAGAACCAAGGCTGTGACTGGTTCTTCAATAGTCAGTTGAGGCAACTCACCTACCTGGGTAAGTATCCAGTTGGATGAATGTTTTGAGAGCACGTAGTCAGAAATCGCCAATCACCCTTCAATTCCAGACATTTGTACTGTGAAGTGCTGAGGAACTGAAAGGGACAGCTGTGTGTTATGGTTGAGTGAGTGTGCACTGAAGTCCGATTGCGTGGATTTAAATCCCAGCTCCAACACTCACCAGCTAGAGCATACGCAGAGCCTCTCTAAGGCTCAGCCTCCTCCTCTATAAAGAAGTATGACCATAGGGCCTACCTCAAAGGAGAGGAAATAAAATAAAGAATAATATGTAAAATTCTTGAGCAGAAGGCCTAGCCCACAAAAAATGTTTACTAGACATTGGTAGTTATCATTAATAATATCTTTAATTCGTATTAGGGCAGTGTCATATTTGTTTATAGTGAAACAACTGCACATGTAAAGATGGGTGCCTGTGCTTTAGTCCAGGAGTTTGAGACCAGCCAGGGCAGCAAAGCGAGACCCCATCTCTCAAAATAAATAAATAAATAAAAATAGCTGGGTATGGTGGCATGTGCCTGTGGTCGCAGCTACTTGGGAGGCTAAGGTGCGAGGATCAATTGAGGCCAGGAGTTTGAGACCAGCCTAGGCAACAGAGTGAGACCTAATCTCTACAAAAACATTAAATAAATTAGTTGGGTGTGGTGGCGCATTAGTCTTAGTTACTTGGTAGGCTGAGGTGGGAGGATAGCTTGAGCCCAGGAAGTCAAGCCTGCAGTGAGCCATGAGCATGCCACTGCACGTCAGCCTGGGCAACAGATTGAGACCCCATCTCAAAAAAAAAAAAAAATAAAAAGAAAAAAGAAAAGAATTAAAAAATGGATGGCTGATTATGACCATTGATATGAGGAACAGTAGAGAGTCCAAGGTAGACAGTACCAATGCAGAGAGAGAGACTGAATTAAGACAGAAGTTTACGTAGAAGGTGAGAAGGAAAACTTTTGATGAGAATCTGAGGTCAGGAAAATGAGTAGCATGGAAGGCTGATATAAGCACCAGGGTTGGGCTGTGTCTGTTTTACGTCAAGATTAACATGAGGATGAAGCAATCAGGAACCCTGCTGTGACTGCAGAGTCACAGAGGCCAAAGGTTTTTCCTTATTTTCTTACTGTGCATGTTTCACAAGATCCCAGTGTGAGAGTTAGGACCATCCACTTTTTTGATTTCCTGGAGTTTATTTCATACTCCTTTTCTATACCATGTCAGCATCGGTCACTCTGAGCACCATGGTACCTGCTTGTTCCAATCTCAGTTCACTATGAGGCCACTTCTTACTTTAAAAAGGAGAATCTGGCTAAATAGGTCTCAAGAGTGACAATTTTGTTTTAAATTGCTCCTAGTAGATTCTGGTCAAATCCAGAGGATCTTATTAGCTAACAAGTTCTAGGCCCTGCCACAAGCCCAAGGTGGCCATGGATTTAGAGGGCAAGGCAATGATCCCGAGTCCATCCCTTGCCTCTCTCACTTGTGCCTAACCATGTCAAGTGAGTCTGACCTACAGGCGAGCCCCAGAACTGTTAAATTTTAATAGCACCAGAGAGGAGAGTCTGGTGCTCCCTTGGTATTTTTTTTTGTCTTTGACAAAATGATTGTTGTATATTTTATTTGCACTGAATTGTACCATTCAAATTTTATTTCTGATTTGATCCATTCATAAATGCAACCTAAAACTATAAAAACTTGAGATGGACAGAGATCTCTGAGATTTTTTATCACTTCAGCTAAATACAGCCATCAATAAGAGTAAATAGTTGCCATTAACTTTATGGCTATTCACTTGATATGTATTCTGGAACAAAATTTTAATTTGAATTGCTCTCTTTCCATTACTTAGCCTGCTTCTGAAGAGGCTGTCTTGTCCATAGGTCATATTCTGTTCATGAACTGCAAAATAATTTGAACACTCAAATAAGCTAAACGTAATAAAAATCATTTATGGTAGAAAGAGAAAAAAATCAAATCATGCAGCTATAGATTTTCTTCCCTTATGATAGCATTATTAATTGAATTAATAGCAAGTTGTACGATTATATATACACATATGATATAAATGCACATCTGTGTAAATAGCTGTGTGAATCTACATGTGTGCTTATATGTAGATGTACATCTGTATCTGTGCATATGTATGATGTAAATGAATGTCTTAGTATAAAACATTTCTATTAGGGAGATAGCCTTTATTAATTTTTAAAAATTATTCGTATTGGAATATCCTAGTATCTCCTTCTTCGAATATGAGTTGGAAAAGGAATAAGAAGTCACAGAGGATTTGTTGAATGTTTAATAAACTTGGAGACTCTTGCTTCTTGAAGGGATTCCCCATAGGAGCTTTTATGGTCATTGGTGCCTCCTTTATCTTCTGAGTGTATGGAGTAGATACTTGACTAGAGCCACTTCTATTCTCATTTCTGGGCTGTCACAGTGACGGTATGAGGACTCAGGAGGAACTGAGGCTCACCCTGCTCCTCCATGGCAGTGCGCCACGTGGCTCTACTGGGTTGTGTAAATGTAGCTGTAATTTTGGATGTCATCTGTGTAAAGTTTATAAGATCTTTAGCAAGGTGGTGATTAGGCTTCCATGTTTTCCATATACCTGACTGCATTTCCCAGTGCCCTAATGGTAGTCGCTGTTGTTGGTACTCAAGCAAGAGCCCAAGAAGTAGAGTTTCAGTTCTGTGTTGTGCATTTTATGTATTGATTAGATCGTAACTTTCACTTAATTGTTTTTTTCAGACCATTTGACTTTATAGAACCATGACTGGGATAATTTACATAAAATACTTTTAATCTATGCAGATAGTGTAAGTCAAGACCACATAGTCTATGTGGACATATTCCTGGGATGAAAAGCATGGGAAATGTATGTATACAGAAGTTTATTTTATTGTAGGGAAGCTGCTTGATCTCTATCATGGCCACAGAATTCCAGGTTAGATTTTTTTCGAGGGGTGTGACTCCTCTTCTTGGCTGGCATTTCAGAGTGCTGCTTCACTGACAATCGACTGAATTTTCATTCACTGGTTGACCACTTCTAAGTGGGCCATCACTTGTATTGTTTTAACCACATCCCCCAGGATAGGAAGCTTTAGGAAAAATCGCAATTATCTTCATTTCCTCTGTTTGGCTGCTGCATGCATGATTTAAGATACCTGACTCATCTTTGACCCAGCTGAGAGTGGAAAAAACCTGAACCCAGGCATTCTAGCTCCTGGCTGTGGATCTCTCCACTAGAGTGTGCTGCCCACTAAATAATCGTGGATCACTGACCAGAAAGGATGGCGGGGGTGCTAGGCAGGGTTGTGGGAGAACGCTTCTCAAGGATTCCCAGTGACAAAGAAAAAAATCCTACACATACAATATGTTTTGACCCTTGCATTTTTCTTTTCTACCAAGGCAAGTTTTGCCTTTGTTCAGCAAACATCTTCACGGAGTGTAGTTTTTTTTTGGAAAGCGCATGGCCAGCGCTTGCGGCTTAGGGTTTTAATCAGTGGCTGGCTGGTTATTTTACCTGGGGCATGGCGTTATAATTGCTCCATGCCTCAGTGGCTTTATTTACACAGCAAGGTTAAGAAAATACTTACTTGTCTCTTGGAATTGTGGCACAAAACACCCAAATATATTCAAGTGTGGTAGTGTGCCATGTTACTTCACAAACATTTTCCTGATAGACTATTTCTCTAGACGTTTTCTTTCTTTAGAAGATTAATAATACCATGTGTCATGAGCTCAGTGTATATGTTATAACTTTTCTGAAAGGGTCTCCCTCTATTTTCTTTAAGTAGATTTTTGTGAGATAAATGAGATTCACAATAATATGACATATATGATATACTGTTCCCGTGACTGAAATCTGATGCCACTTAAGCAATTGCTAGCCACAGAATAAGATAACCTCATTCATTGAAAAAGATCTGTTAGGGAGATTGGTTCGTGTTGCCCTTCTAAAGCCACTGAGAATTTTGCCCAAGGAGCTACTTACAAAACAGACCACAAGTGAAGTACCTTGTGTGAGCTACTGTTTGTGTTAGGATGCTGCAGGAGCAATATTTGATGTGATAAACTATTACGAATATGATGAACTGTTATTGTGTATCCCAACTGTAACTTCTATGCCATGCTTGGGAATGGGTATGACTGTAGAACAAGTGTTCTTTTATATTTGCGAAGTTGGGAGAAAAATCCAGCAAGCCCATTTTTCCCTTCATGTGATCTGATGCACTGACTGCTCATGTCTCTGCCTTACAGAGCCAGTTTCCCACTGCCTCTTCTTTCCCTGCTGTTTTTTTCCAAGGATGTTTCAGTTCATGGTGAACTATTTTTATTTTTTAGTTACATTAATGCTATGAAATAATTAGTCAGCTAATTAATCTGGTTTACAAGCTTTGTAGGATTCTTCAGCTGTCAGTCAGGCCCAGGCCTGAGGCCTACATCGAGTCTCAGCTCTCTTGCCCATGTGATTCCTGTTGCCATGGCTACTGGCTACATCTGCTGACACCCCACTCTCTATTTATTGCTTAATTAAGAATTTCACGCTCAGCCCTTATCTGCCTCTAAGAACAAGCGCACACTGTTAAGAAATTCCAAATTTAGGCCCAGGCACAAGGAAAGCCTTTCTTATGGGCTTGGCTGTATGGAGCCTCTCTAACGATCCTCTCGGCATCCCAGCCGCCACCCTTCAATCAAAAATCATTAAATGGGGCAGAGATAATGAGCATGTAGCATATCAAAAGAAGGATGTTTGCTTGGTCCAAAGGAGGAAAAGCTGCTCGACCCCATGCTCAGCTCCACTTCAAAGGCAGAGGAGACCTCTCAACACTGGGGCCTGATAATGCCTCATTTGTTCTTGGCTTGACTTATGCAAAAGGTCTGGTATGTCAGAGTCCAATCTCACAGACGTGGGTTTCCCCCACCTCTTGCCTCCACCTCCACCAGCCCCCACCCCGGCCTTCCGCACACTCCTGTGTCAGCACTTAGGCAGCTGGGTCCCCCAAAGCATCAGAGGGAGCGTATAATCACTGACTCTCAACTCACAATGGCCACTTGTAGGGGGGTGGCCAGGAGGAGGTCTTCATCACAATAGGAACACAATTATTGCAGCTGCTAGGGAGGGCTATGCTTCTTCCTGTAGAAATAGAATAGGACTTGCCCAAAACAGGAGGAGAAGATTGGAGGGAGGTGCGGGGGAGGTTGAGAGGGGTGGAGAAAACAATCTTGAGTTGATTATTCATAATCTGACTCTTGGAAGCCCGATGCAGAGTCAGTGGGGTTCCAGCAGCTGCTCGCACACAGCCTTCTTCTAATAATTGTACATTCTGTCAGGGGTCAACTTACTTTTGACCCTGTCCTTTTATATTGGTAAAAGGCTCTTTAGGGCAAACTGTTGGGTTGTGGCAGGGTGCATTAAACACTCACAGCCCCTTCCCCTAGCTTGATCTCCCTCCCGACCAGCAGCCGGTGATAAATTCATATCAGATGCTGTGCCATTCACAGTTGCCCTCCCGAGTTCACACAGCCCCCACTCATGCCACAGAGGTGCAGCCGAGCTGGGATGTTGTGTGAGGCGGCAGCTGAGAAGGTCTGCCTGTGAGGCTGAGGCTCCTGCTGCACCACCACCTTCTGATCTGACTGAGAAAAAAAGGACATGTCTAGCCAGGCTGGCCAACACTTGTGTCCAAATGTCCCCCTCACCACGAATAAAGGGCACGAGGGCCGTGCATGGAAAGGCAGATGGACTTTATTGTGTGTGCCAAGTTGCCTAGAAGAACTCAGGTCTGTCTCATCACACAGATGGGTCAGAAAAGATGCTGTTAACTTGGGAGATCCTAAAAAATCAGGAGTGCTTTCCTGGGTTTGAGCCTAGGCTCCTGATCCTGTCTACCACTGCCCAGGTTTCCTTTCCTCAATGCAACAAGGGCCCTGGAGTCAAGCAGGCTGCTTGCATAGATCTTCTCTTCTTCAGCTAGTCTAGAAGACTCCCTGCAAATCCTGGAGAAAGAATTCCTTTAGGATCTAAGGAGGAGAGTGGCGTCAACTGGCTCCCCTGACCTCTTCGGGAAGACTTTGTAGGCAGAGCAGAATCAGAATCTTCGCAACTCTGCAGCCATTCCCATGCTGAGTCCCTCTAAGGCAATCCACAGCATTCTAGTTAATAAACTAATTTACATTCTTATGAAAAACTCATTCCCAAAGATCCCCATGGATTTTTACCAGTAATGTAGATAATTGACTTCAGGGAACTGCTCTAACCTTTATGGCAAAAATACAGGTAACGGAACAGAGGCTGGGGATGTGAAAAGGGATTTTTGCCTCTTGGTTGGAAACAACTTCTCCAAAAGGGAAAGGCAGGAAGAGAGGGAGAAAAGGAGGAAAGGAAAGGAGAGGAGAGGAGAGGAGAGGAGAGGAGAGGAAAAGAGGGGAGAGGAGAGGAGGGAAGAAGAGAGGAGAGGAGAGGAGAGGAGAGAAGAGGAGAGGAGGAGAAAGGAGAGGGAAGGGAAGGAAACTTAGAATCAAATACATCTTTCAGGAATCTCTCAGGTTAAGGAGTTAATTCTCCACAATGCTGAGTTGCTAGCCTTAATTCACACAGGTCTTAGGTGGCACAACCAGTATTCAAACAGCTTTTCTGACTGTAGGTTCGGTGCTTTTTCTAGTATACCATCTTTTCTTTTTTTAAATCTGAGCTTATATACCTAACCTTATAAACCAACTCTTCTTCTTTCAATTTATAAGAAAAAACAATACTTAGTTACACTGTACTTCCTGAACTTTAGATATTTTAGTACCATTTTCATAATTGTGTCATATCCTTATACCTCTTGTCTGATTATTTACTTAATATTTTTCCTAAATCAATTTCTACACTGTCTTATTTTAAAACCTAACTTTTCTTAGTAATATCCGTGAAATCATGGGTTTAATGGGTTAGTTGTTTTTTCTAAAAATACATTACAATGTATACATACTAAAATGAAACTTTTTATGCCTCTCAAATAACCACTGTGCATTTTACATCTTGGGAATATGATTTGGTCTGTAAGGGTTGGTATAATTGATAAAAATTAAGAATTGTGAGTAAGGATCTTTTCCATCTGGGTGTCACTCTTCACTTGGTAAGAACACCTGTTCCTGAGAACAAACAATATTTTGAGAGTATAGTATGAGAAAATTTGTTTAGTTCCTTACATTTGTGTTTTTTTTTTTGCCTCCTGGGTAAACAGCTGAAATGCTTATTCCCAGGACCCTCTTGAGAAGTTCGGGCTCTGTAGGTCTGTGGCAGGGTCTGGGAAATCACAGATGCCTTCACAGAAGTATGAAAAACATTGCTCTGAGTAAGAATAACAATCGTTATTCTTCTCTGAGTTAATTAAGAAGGTTTAATTGAGCTAACTTTTAGGATTGTGGCTAATGCAGACACATTATCTGTTGGTGTCTTGATCAAGTTCTTTTCCTTTTGTCCCCTCCAAAATTCATAAGTGAATGATACAGGGATAATAGAAGACTCAAAGGTAATCGCAGGATTTTCATATACTACTTCTGTGAAGGCCTTTAAAGGATCATGTTTTATGAGGGCCAAGATGCTTTCCATGGCTGCCTCTGAGGCTGAAATCAGACAGGAGTGTGGTCCTGCAAATCAAGCTTTAGCTGCCAGAGACTAACTGACAAGCAAGCTTTCTCTGTGGCTAAGCCAAAGAGGTCAGCTTCTGGGGAATGAGGTCAAGTTCACTGAGCAGGACAGGAGGAACAGCAGGGGTGTGCAGATTTGTGAGTCAGGACAGGGAAAAGATGTGGAGGCAACAGAGGAGGTAACAGAGAGGATGTGGAGGTAATAGGTAAAAATGCAGAGAGAGTCGACAGCTGGCTCAGGAAGACAGAGCTGGAGCTTGGGTCCAGGGCAGACAAAGACAGAAAGAGAAGTCATGAGGTAGAGTGGGATTGCGTGACATTTGCAGATACCGATTGCAGTTGCTATTTTATGTTCTTTCACTATGTAGTCAGTGGCTGGCACACTAGAGAAATGTGGCCTGAATGAGAGGTACTAATATGTGCATAAACTAAAACGACAACGTGAGAATGAGAATATGAATGAAAGAGTGAAATAGGGAAGGAGTCTGTAACCTACTAAGATTCCATGTTTTTAAAATAAATGGTTTATAATTATTTATTTTTATAATTATAAATAATAATTATAAACCATTTATTTTTAAATAAGTGGGTGCTTATTTCTCCCTCTAAAGTTTCAAGAGAGAATTAGACCTGCTTAGGGAGAGAATTAATTAATTTTTCTCTTTCCTAGAGCCTTAAGTAAGGACAGAATTTATCAGACACAACTCATTAACCTGGTAGGCGCTAGTATCATATCTACTTTAGTAACTCTCTTTTACCAGGAGCCATTTTCTTAGCACATTTTCCTCTTCACCCTAGATGTCTGTGTTTATAGCAAGTTTAGATCATATAGCACTCGTCAGAAAAAGTTGGCAATAATTGACCCAAAGACTTTTTTTTTTTTTTTTTGTCTTTTTGAGCATCAGATCTTCTTACAATCTGGGAAGGATCAACTACAATGGGGCTCCATTTATAAACATGGAAGATTAACCATTCTCATATTACAAATACAAAATCAGAAATCATAAGCACTGAGAAAACATATGTATAATATCACAGCTTGTGGAAGGCTTTTAAACTTTTCCCAAGTCAATACCTTCATTCTCAAATGATTTTCATCCCTCTTTGTATTTATTCAAATTGGAAATGGCGCTTCACATTTACAGTTCTTTATAGAGTCAACACACTTAACAAACTTTAGCAGATCTGGTTAAGTTGCTTACAACTCTGTAATACTACAGCCCATCATGATTGGATACAGCTGTAAAAAGAGTAGAAAGTTAAAGCATATTTCTTGAGCCTTGTTGACTGGCACCTGGAATCATGAACATGCTATAATGACAGTATTGATAATAGTTAACATTTATGTTCAGGATGTGCCAGGCACTGTGCTAAGCATGTTCCGTGGATTATTCTATCTTTTCTTTCCAATAGCCCTATGAGATAGATAGTATGATTATTCCCACTTTTAGATGAAATGAATGAGGTTTAGAAATGGCAATTAACTTGTCAGTGGCCCATGTCTAGGAACCAGAAGAGCCAGGATTCAGATCCAGGCTGTTGGGCTCCAGTACCCATATTCTTCCCACCATTCACTATTGTCTCTCATGACTATGACCAGAAAATGGTATTTGGGAAGATAGCCCTCTGACTCATACTCATCTGCCCCCAGAGGCACGTAGAGGTGGTGGTCCAGGAAATCAGGCTTCTAATTTTTCCAGCTTTTGTTAACTTTTCTCTATCTGCTCTGATCCTGAAACTACTTCACTTCACTGACTGGCATTCACACACTCAACATTAGTGAGGTGAGCAATAGATTTTCAATATACTTTTTAGTTTTGCAATGTCTGTTTTGGGAGGCGGTTCTCCCGGAGGTGGGGACCATTTGTGCATGTGTAGAGGTTTAAGAAAATCAGTCACCACTCAGTCCAGAAGCCACTGGTGCAGTGTAGTGGAAAGAGCTACAGATACAAGATTAAACCTAGGATTTCTAAATTGGCCCATGAAAATGAGGTATCTACATTTCTAGCAATATCTGGTCTCATAAGGTGCATGAGAAAAGTCTCTCTCTCAAAAATTTGAAGACATAGCTAACTATTGATGTAATCTTAAATTATCAGTTGATGCTCAATAAATATTTATTAAATTGAGAACAAATTTGGGATGAATATCACAGGATGGATTTAGAAGTGCTTTTCAACTTTAGAGAATGCACAAATCAATGTGAACAGAGGTGGATGAGTTAGACCTTATTTTAAGAAAAGGAAATGACACCTTGACTAGTGACTTTACTATTAGTATTAAGTTAGAAAGACGCGTGAAATCAGCAACAGGGTAAAGGAACAGTTTAAGCAAAGTCTTGGAAGTGGTGATAAAGGTAGAACATGTCAAGAGCATGTTGTCATTGCACCTGGTCTCAGCATGTGGCAGTGTAAGGTGAAAGACACAAACTTGAGCTTTACATCCTTAGAAAAATTTTAAAAAGAGAAAATGACCAAAATAAGATTAGAGGAATTGAAGAGGTCTCATCATGGATCTCTTTGGGGATCATTTTCTTTGTAATATTCTGAAGCTTATGTTTTATTTTTATTTTTCATTTTTTAGTTTTTTTTCAAGACAGAGTCTTGCTCTGTCACCCAGGCTGGAGTGCAGTGGCATGATCTTGGCTCACTGCAACCTCCACACTGCAGGGTTCAAGCAATTCTCTTGCCTCAGCTTCCCTAGTAGCTGGGATTACAGGAGTGCACCACTACGCATGGCTAGTTTTTGTATTTTTGGTAGAGATGGGTTTTACTGTGGTGGCCAGGCTGGTCTCGAACTCCTGACCTCAAGTGATCTGCCCACCTCAGCCTCCCAAAGTGCTGGGATTACAGGCATGAACTACAGTGCCCAGCTGCTTATGTTTTATAATTAGAAAGAATGATCCTCTGTTTATTTCATCTGTGATGGAGGAAAGGGTTTAGGGTTCCAGGAAAACAGAAGTGGAGAGTGTGAGTTCGGCCAGGTCCCCGAGGCTGCAGCCTTCAGCAACATGGAGCCCTCCAGTGGTGGGAGGTGTGGCTCATGTGACAAATGATAAGGCAGAAAGGTAATTAACCAATAAGAGACAAGGTGTGACCGAAAAATGGAGTTTGTGCACCTGATTACTAATTAATCAGGCGTAAGAGCACCTTGTAGATGCATTCACTATTTAATTATAGCAGCCTCTCTTGGCAAAGGAGCATATGTTCCCAGCTTAATCTACTGGTTTATACTGACATCAAATTGTCATTATCAGAAAGAATCAGGCCTTTTGATTATTTCCACTAATTTATTGAACACTTAAAATTAATGAACCCCAGTCCTTTTAAATGTGCTCAGTTGGCTTGGATGATGGGAGGAGGATGGGGGATGGGGAAAAGGCTTCATTAAAAGGACAATTTGTTTGGATAAAGGTAAAGCAAATACGTTTCATGGATGGTCTGAACTCTATTGGTGAAAAACACATGAATTCTAAAAGCTGAGCCTACAAAATGATGAAGAGAAAAATAGGATATGAGGTATATGCCCTGCTGGACACCATTGGCCTCCAGAGAACATATGGCTAAAGGTTTTGTTTCTGTTTTTGTTTTTCCTAATTATTTATGTGCCGGTTCTCTTGGAGACATTTATTACAGTTAAGTTTAATCAAAATCAAATGTTGGAAATCGATTGTTAGATTAACTAACAAGGATTTCATTTTTTGTTTTGAAAATTTAGGCAACTAGAATTTAGCATAAATTCTTTTTTTCTCACATGTGACTATCTTTAATATTAAGATGATCTTTGTATCACATGCAAGTTGTGGCTTTTGGTATGTAGTTTCAGGTGAAGGCCGAGTTCGAGTCATTCTCTGGGTGAAGGAAGGTATGCCCCCAACTATTTCAGGTGAGTATTAACACACCAAATAGAAGTGTCTAGTATAGCAGAATGTCCTCCAGTAGTTCTACAAATTCCACCTTGTCGTACTGTTAATAAACAGGCAGATATCAGTCCTAAAGCTTATATGTCTGATAACTCTCTATTGTGTTGCCCTGTAACTAAAATATGTATCTGCATGTCAAAAAATGATATAAAGGTGCATTTATTTTTCAAAACAATGAAAGTAAGAATTGAAACACATGAATAAGCACATTTCATAAATTATGGACCATATGTGCACATAGGACCCCAGATCTGCAGATGGGCTATTAGGCCCCCTCCAAATGGAAAGAAAAATTCAGGGTATCTCTAAACTTTAATTGTTCCTGGTAATTTCAGGAAATCAGGGTAAACAAACCCTCCTCAAAAGTCAGATCATTCTGTGAAATCTTTCTAACTCAAAAAGCCAAATTCTCAAAGACTAAATGTCTCCTAAGCACCTTCTGATGTATTTCATTGTTTGTTTTTGTTTATTCTGAGTCAATTTAACTATACATTTGCAGGAGGAATAAATCTTTTCAAAGGCAGAGATTTCTTTTAATTTTCAATGGCATTTTTGTACTATGTCAGAGCAGAGCCCATGCTAATCAGAAAATGATCTAATTCCTTCATTTAAATTAATAGATAAATGAGGTAAGAGAACTGGACTAAAACGATAAACAATAATCCTGAAGGTTACTACTCCATATTTATTGGGCTATGAAGAATGTGATTCAAGATTGTTTTCAGAATGTTTTCTGAGCTGCCACACACTTTGTTTTTTATGTTCCTTGTCCTTCATCTCTCTGTGCCTTTAGATGATTCAAAGTACCTTGTTTATTGAGTGCCTTTTATGCAAGGTGTGGGGGATACCATGATGAGCAAGATGGAATGGACTTTGACTTTATGGGGTCTTATGATCTCTTGGGGATGTCAGTCAAACTACTAAGTAATCAATTAATACAGTTGTTTTAAAATAACTGTTATAAGGAAAAGGATAGTTCTCTCTTCTCTGAAAGTTTCTATGTTCAAATTCCTCAAGAAGAGATTTGATTGGTTGTGTCACTGCCTAGTCTGTAGAGGACATACCTATCGGGGAAGCTCTCATGCCAGGCGCCCTTCTGTGGATACTGGATCATCTATGAATGGCCATTCTTGGTTCAACCATCTGTAGTCTGGGTGGCGTCACTCAGCACGTAGTATGATGATTTCTGTACTAAGGATTCTTTGGAAGGACGGCGTGGTGTCTAGCATACAGAGCTTTATAGAAGGGGTCAGTTTAACTGGAAATGCTTCAATTACAACTGCTGATAAATAGAAAGCCCATATTTTATAGAGTTGTGGATTTTAACAAAGGTGGAGACCTTACAGGCTATCCTATCCAGTTACCTCATTTTACAAATGGGGATGTGAAGTCCAGACATTAAACTTAGTCATATCAGTAGTCAGTCATATAAGCCTAGATAAGAACTCAGGTGTCTCAGCTCAGCCCAGTGTTCCTTCTGCTATACAATGTAGCCTCTAATGTGTTTACATTGCCTTATTAAGCATAGATTAACTTATGAGTTATATTAAAATCTAGCCAGTTTTCCTACCTCGTATAGTTTGGGACAGAAAACTATTTCAAAACACAAAGAGTTACAGATTTAGTACAATATCATTCATCAGGAAGAAATTTTAAATAACATACTTCCAAGACATTGCCTGATTCTCATGGTATGTAGCATATGTGCTAATGCCAAAATTTAAACATGGTCATGTATTTTGTTTAGTGAGTAGCTCTATGTAAAACAGTAAAATTATTGCAATATCATTTTTTTTGCCGAAAATAAGAATGAATGAGTGAATGAGTTAATACATCTATCTGTGTTAACTCATCTATCTGTGTTAACTCATTCATTGCATTGTTTGAATGGGTCAATCCAATGTTTGAATGAGTTAACCATCTATCTACATGTTAACCCATATGAGTATGTAGTATGCACCCATACTAAGTGCACATATTGTCCATGGTCATATGGGAACATCCAGATCATCAGGGATTCTTTTCCTAAATTTTCCCACAGACTTAAGTTTTTGTTCCTTTCTTTGATCTCTGAGATTCAGGCAGGCCTACTCTTGTTCAAAGTTAACTCACCCCTTCTTGCATCTTCCACACTTTCCCCCATCAGCAAAACAACTCATTGTCTTGTGTAGTTAACCTTTCTTTCCTTACTGGCTTCTTCTGTTCAGTGCCTCCCAATTAAAAACAAAACAAAACAAATTTGTGGATATTGAATTTTCCATTAGCAGATGCTGTCCTGCAAACTTCTCAAAAGCCTAGCCTCGTCTTCGTGCAGAGCCATGAAAACCTGGGTTGATGAAGAGCAAAGGTGTGGAGGGCAACATTTGGCTCATATATCAGGCTCGAGACCACCTACAATCTTAGCTGCTTGTTGAGTGACAAATTTCTACAGGGAAGCAAGGAGAGGCCTCATCAGGAATGTTGGTCCAGACCAAAATTCATGGGCTGCAGTTTTGAAACTAGTCTAATTTATCTAAAGATTCAGAAGACAGATCAAAGGCTGTGGTTCTCAAATCTTAAGACTATTCATTCCTCAGTGAGCTTTTTGGATGATCTGACCCAACATCTTTCCTTCCTTACCTCCAGTGCATTCCTCAATCCACTGTGATGTGGTTTCCATCTGAACCACTCAACTGGGACTGCTGTCATCTGGATCACCCATGCCCTGATTGCTAAGTTTAACAGTCACTTGTAATTCTCTCTCTTACCAGAGCTCTACTATTAACAAGGTCACTTGTGCTCTCTGGAGATGCTGTATTACTTAGGGTTCCAAGACCTTCCTCTCTTCTAATTCTCCCAGTAGATCTCTGACTGATGCTTCTTTAACTCTTGGAGGCTTCTTTTTCTCTCCACAAATTTGATTGTCAATAGTAGTCATGTAGAATCCTAATATTAATTGTATAGAAATCTGATAACTCTGACAGGAGACTGAAACATGTTTTCTTATCCGTTAGTGTTCTTATCTTAAGACAGGATGGTATAGAATAATTAAATTTGTGCATAATAACCTTCCTTCATTAGAATAGCTACCTGAAGGCCTAATTTGTCCAACTAAAGACTGTGTCAGCCCTCTTATAAGCAAGAGTAAAGGTGAAAAAAGTACAGAATATTTGTTTCCATCATCTGTGATATAAAATTGGAGTAACTAAAGATTCCTGGAGCTTGGCATGAAGTTTTAGAGAACAGTCGTTGCCTGTTTGAAATATCACTGGAAATGAGGCATCAGAGACATTTTATCTGGACTTTGTGGGGCAAGCTAGGGGTCACCCTCACAAATACCCCTACTCAACCCCCAACTGGGTATTTTGGGTCTAATATTGGGAAGAAGGCAACATTGGGAGAAAACTTAGAAAGGTATTACAGTATTGGAGTTTATGAAATGTTTATAAAGCCTCTTACTGAGTGATCCTTATTCCAAGACATTGCCTTATTCCCAAGGTGTGTGGTATATTTTGTACTAATTAAATTGCCTATGGTTTCTGCTTGACCACAATCTATATACTTTTAGGTTATCCTGGAGCTCTAATTAAACCATGACTACTGAGGAATTGGGTCTGGTAGAAAAAATAACTAAGTGTTCCTCGTGTTTCTGGCATCAGGCATTTTCCCTTTTCACCTTGAAATCCTCTGGAGCTGTTATAACCACCCTTAGAGTTTCAAATACAGCTTCTAGGGCGATGATGCCAAATTCATCTTTGGGCTCAGAGCTCTTCCCATCCTTCCAATTCATATTTTTCCACTGCTTGCTGCATAGCTCCATCTGGAGACCACAAAGATACCCCAAATGCCCTGTGGCACAAACTGTATTCATCCACTTCTTAATAATACCCTTAATGGGTTGGAAGTCTCTGACCCCTCCACCTTTGTCATCCTTCATACTCTGGCCTCTGTCTATTTTACCAGCCTTGTCACTTATCTGTCTTCTAGCCCTGTGGTTCAGCAACACCAAATTTCTTATCATTCCTCCAGTGGACTTCCCATTTTTTGCTTCTGCTCATGCTCATCCTTCTGTCTGCAGTGCAACCCTCTTGCCATATACTCATCACAACCTCCCCTTTCCCTGAATAACTTCTAAGCCTTTAAAATGCAGCTGAGATTCTACTTCCCTCAGGAAGCTTCTCTTGGCAAAATCTTGCTTCCTTTCATTATCAGGTACCATTAAAAAGAACTCCCCTCAGTGCCTGTGTAGAGTTTTTATCCTCTTAATACTGACATAACACTATCAGTTCCTTGGAGGCAAGGGTGACATTTTATTTCTTTTTGTATCCCTCCTTTTTAAGGGCAGGTCTGATAGAGAAGGTGCTCACTATTTATGTTGTAAAATTAGCAAATCATGGACATGATTCCTTCCCTCCCCTCAAAAGAGGAGGCCTTTTCATTCTACTCTTTTGAGGCAATCTCTCTGCCCTTCTGACTCTGCACCAGTAATCATGTCCCAGAAAAGAACAAGTAGATATGGTTCAGCATGGTGTTGTGCGTGATGTGATATTGGATAGTTCCCACTGGAAATTATTAGATTTACATTTCAATTATGCGATGGAGATACTAGTAGAATGGTTGAATAGAAAATGCCATTTGATCATCAAAGGCAGAATCAATAGAAACTAGTTTGAATGTATGATCTGTCTGTAAGTTACTGCCCTGAGAAGTTTTTAGATTATTACCCTGCCTTTAATATGTACGGAGAGCTGTGGGAAGAACATAGCCTTTGACTCAGTCATTCCATTGAGGAATGTATTTGAAGAAGATAATCAGGATTATTGAGAGATTTGCATAGAGACAGTTAACACTGCATTATTTACAATTTAACAAAGTAAAAAGAGTCTAATGTCAGACAATAGGAATTAAGTAAATTACAGATTTAAAAAATATGATATGTAGCCACTAAAATTATGTTTACAAGGCATTTAAATAATATGATAAAATGCTTAGGAAAATAGGCTGAGCTAAGCAAAATTCAAACTGGGTGTAAAAAATAAGAACAGGATTTGATATAATCTCAATTATGTAAAAATTCTGAGAAATTCTGGAAGGAAATAGAAATAAAAGGTAGTTATTGCAAGGTAGTGAGATTATAGGCAATTATTACCTTTCTTTATTTGCATTTTCTAAATATTTCATGATAAGCATGCCATATTATAAGGCAAAACACAAATGTATAATAACAAAAGTGGGATATTTTTCAGAAGTGAAGGTAATCTAAGGATTGAATAATTACTTGCTTTTTAGCTGATAAATATTTGTACAGAAACTTATAAAATGTTAAAAGACAACTTCTTTGGGAGGTGAAAATACCACTAGCATCCTAAAATAAGGATAGTATTTGGAAGTTATCACAATGAATTAGATTTTCAATTTTTTTTTTTTATTTTCTAGCTTCTACCTCTGCACCTGAATCAGCTTTAAAATGGTCCCTCCCTGAAACATGGCAAGGTGTTGAAGAAGGCTGGGGTGGATACAACAATACCCTTCCAGGCCCTGGGGATGACGTTCTCATTTTACCCAGTGAGTAAAATAACTCAGGAGATGAATCACAGACAGGCTGAACCCAGCCAGATCTTATTATGTTTCATTTATATTGTATAACACAGTAACGAGTATGGAAATAAGTAGGCACTTACGTTGTTTCATTCTTCCTCTTTTTTGGGGGGTTAATGTAGGAGAGCAATTTCATAGACCAGTGAAATCCCCCAACATTAACCTAGCATATCTTCATTAAAAGTGGAATAAGTACTTGTGATGCTGAAAGGAGTTAAAATAATCCACTAGCTGGTTAATTTTCTTCATGTGTCAGAGAATGGATTTACAGGTTCTAGTATCCTTAAGTTGGAAAGACACAGAGGGTATGGAAGAGAACAATTTATTAATGTGTTCTGATGGTTTGCCTTTGTGAATTTTGAAATACAGGACTGAGGAAAAATGTCAAGCTCTTCGGTTGCTATGAATTTTCAAAATTGCAGAGAAGTAGGTTAATAAAATAGAAAAATATCTATCTATGTATCTATTCATCTATCTATCTAGACCTATCTTCCAGTATACACATATATTTTTAAAAAGATGATTTCTTAGATATACAGAAACACACAGTCATACTTACAAAATTCTTCTTATTTAAAAGAGAGTTTTCAAAAGTTCCAGAATATCTTCCTAGCCTGAGAAGAAAATGTTTTTCATAGGACAATTATATTTTCCCCCAAAGACCTAATTACATTTATGGTTTAATTTGAACCTCTTAAGATAATAGTGAATAAAAGAAGATCCATAATGGAAGAACATTTAACCATCTGTGAAGTAATAATAATGATAATGTCAAACATTTACTGAGAACTAACAATGTGCCGGAAACTGTTTTCCATGTACCAACTAATTTAATCCTTACAATAACCTTATGAAATAAGTAACATTATTATCCCCATTTTTACAGATGGAGAAGCAGAGGCCTATGGCAATTAAGTCACTTGTTCGGGGCCCCATGGTTTGCAATTAGGCAGAGTCAGAATTTGAACCCAAGCAGTCTTTCCTCCAGTCCTCATCTTGAACCAATAAAACACATTCCCTTTCTAAAATGACTACGAGTAAAATAAGAGGGTCACTGTATTCTTTGCTTTATTTGTGTGGCAGAACGAAGGAAGAATGAAACAAGATATACAAGCCACCTTCTTCCCATTGGTGGTGTGTTTGTGTGACTGTGCCCAGAGACACAAGGGACAGGCGTGAGTGGGCTGACCAGTACAAACGTCAATTATTATTATCATCCCGCTTCCCCATCAACCACCTCTCTTTGATGGAGGATGTAACTTTTTGAATAAACAAGCTTGTGAGTCATTCCTATATGAAAAGAAAAAATCTGTTCTGTCTCAGCCATGTCTTTGATTAATCTAGCCAGCGGATTCGCCCTGGGCTATGGTTTTTTCCTACTAAGCAAGCTGCTTCCCCCACCCCATGCAGGAAACAAGAGAAGCTTTTGAAGGTTGCCAAGCTTTTAGTATCCTTTGGGGTTTTTATGCCGAGCAAGGAGCCATCTTGGCCATCTTGCTTGGCCCTGCAGTTGACTGTGTCCACTGTGTGCCCTGGGTCCCGAGATCCCTGGCTTTCTCCACTATCCTTCATTCCTTTGTGTATGGTCAGCTCATAATAACATAGTATGGGCCTGAATTCTCCGTGACACTGCTCTTAAATAGCACAAATCAATGCTGGGTGGGGGAAAGGAGGTGGGGCACAGACATTGGATGTAGAGAGGACTTTCCAGTTGACCTTTCAGTGTTATTGTGAGAATCAGAAAAGTTAAGATTTTTAAAATATACACGGTTATTTTTCATTATTTCTAGCTTTCACATGAAAAGTCAGGTGAGTGAAAAACAGATGTGTAGTATATAAAAAATAAAATCCTTGCTCATTGCCCCTCTCCTGCTCATTGCCCCTCTCCTATTCTCTAATAACCCCTCTTCTATCTCCAACAAATGACCTGTGATTGATGAGCAATTGAATCCATTGTACCACTCAGATTGGGGTCTTATGCAGGAGCTGCTCTGCCTTACTCTTCCCTTCTGATTTTTGACAGACTGATATTTTGACCACTGATGGGTCTCTGGATTGAATCTAACTTTGTTTTCTGCTTGTGGTTTTGTCTCTCTCTGAACTCTCCACCTTTTCCTGGCTCCCCTTGTTTCTTTCATTCCTAGCCTTCTTTAAATCAAATAAATTTGTCCACCTGACTGTGGCGCAAAGTAGACGTTCAGTAAGCATCGTTTGAATGAAGTGCATGAACTCGTTGCTCCCATTCATAATTCAATAGCAGAAATAAATCTTTGGGTTTGACAGGATTGACACATACCACTCTAAGATTTTACAGTCTGGAAAATAATGTCTTCTCCTTTGAACAGATTCCTAAGAATTATGAAATGATTTTCATGATGATAGTAATGATAGTGAGAGTAGCAACTATAACTTGAGTGCTTGGTGTGTGACATGCACTATACTAAGTATTTTAGAAGGATTTTTTTTTCATATAATTCTCACAACTACTCTATAAGTAGATTTTGTTATTATCCCTGTTTTTACAGATGAAAAATCTAGGATGCAGAGAGGGTAACCTGCTCAAGGTTTACCCAGCTAATAAATAAAGAAGCTGGGCAGAAAATCAGAGAATTTAAATCGGGAGTTCTAACTCTTCATTGTATCTTTCTTTTTTCAGAAAAACTTACCATCCATACCTGCTCTGTTATCTCCAAATTAGGCTATATATTATATTGAATTTATGCCCCTCTCTTTACCATCCACGTTCTTCCTTTAACTTGAAATAAAACAAAAATAAAATAAAAAACTACTATTTGTTGAGTATCTACTGTACGTCAGATACACTACTTGGGGCATTTAATCTTATCACACCTGCTTGGAAAAACTGGAGATACTTCCCAAAGAGGTATTCAATGCAATGAACCATTGCATTAGAACAATTCTAATGCAATGAACCATTAGTAAACGCATTTGCTTTGCATCTGGTAGCAAATGCAGTTGTAATTCAAATGAGCACCCCCTTTCCAGTTCACTTTAGCAAATATTTACCAAACATTCACTGTGTTCAAGGCACAGTTCCAGGTGCTCACGATCTGGGAACCCAGTGTCAAGTACCATATAACTGTGACCTCAAACAGCTAGGGATTTAACTGGGTTAATAAAACACACAATGCACAATAATACAACAAATAGCCATAATAAATACTGAATGTGTTTAGAATCATAGTGTCTCTGGGGTAAAGGTGGCTTCATGGAAGAAGAGGCATATGAAGTGAATTTTGAAAGATGAGGTAAGAATTAGAGGGGCAGTTATGAGACACAAGGGCTTACTGGGGATCCTTCAGGGTATAGGATGAGCTGTCGACTAGGATAAACCTGGGGTTCACATTTGGCTTCTGACATTTACAACAGTGTGACATTGGACAAGCTGTAAACCTTTCTGACCCTTATTTATAACATTAGGGCTATAATTAATATATCATAATGTTAAGAAAGATGAAATGAGATAACATCAGTGCACATGACCACCGCACAGAGTTTTGGTGGTAATGGAATTACAGATGAAAGCTGTGATTTGTAATGTATCAGGTGCTCCTTTCCTTCATTTTTCCATCTGGCTGCCCCTCTTGGCCTCTGGTATTAGCAACGCTTTGTATTTGCTTTCCAATGGCTTATTATTTAATTTTCACAACATCCTTGGGAGCTAAATAGGTAATAACTATTATTACAGTAAAAACCCATTTTTACATAATACGATTTTAATGGAACTGCTGATTTTACAAAATGAAAGTGACTGGTAAAAAAGATTTAAGTGATACTTTTGAACCTGTAATATAATTTTATGGTGTTTTGTGTATTTTAATTCATTAATAAAGGAAACGTGTAGAACATTCCCATCATTATTCAAATAGAATAGCATAATTTTTCAATAAAATTCTTAGAGTAAATTGCCTATTTCCATTTTCTGGGAAATCAATTTTATGGAATGACCTCAGACCCATCCTATTCCATAAAAATAGGACTTTACTGTACTAATAAAAGATATCACTATCTTAAGTATGGTATCATTTTCCTTCAAGGCGTTCTATCTTTATGGACATTGGATTTTTAAAGAGTTGTAAATTCTTCTCTGTGGTATTATATAGAGTAAGCTGAGGTAATCATTAAGAATTTGCTCTTGTAGTTTAAGTTCATGATAACTTTGCTTCAACAAATAAGTGTATCTGACTGTCTTTGCTTTCTAAATATTGGAAAAATTGGCCTGAATGCATTCTCAACTTCTTAAGTAGTAGGAACAAGTTCTGCCTTACTATGCAAATCTCAAACCTTCATAAAGAGTAGCTGTCGAGTGGCAAAAGGATCACTCTAGTTTCTGCTCTTTAAGATGCCTCCAGTGCTTTCTCAGGATTCTGTTTTAAAGGGTACAGATATGATATCATGTAGCCTCAGCATCTTTGTGTGTTTATGTGTGTGGTAGAATTCACTGTTACATTCTCTATATTACTTTGAACTGTCCTTATTTGAAGACATGAATGGGAGAGCACTGTTTTTCTTTTATAATAGCTCTTCTGTTTGTTCTGATTTTTAATATTCAGTACCTTAAATGCCAGAGAAGCTTGTCAAAGTCATGTGATGTTCAAAGAGGGCAATATGTAATGCACCTCCTTGTTAAGTTGCAAAACATCATAATAGGTTGGTGATATGAAGCAGGATGATCATAAATCAGAAAGTAATTTTTGAGGGGGAGGAACTTCTATAAAATGTTGTGATTATAGAACTATTGACTTCATTCACCTTTTTCTTATCTGAGCTTACATGTAATTCAGTATTTCATACTGAATTATAGCAGAGATGTAGGTTTACAACACCATTTAGAAACCAAACAAATATTGGTGATGTTTCTATAGCTTGTGCAGTTCTCAAATTTTGGTCTTGTACCATTTGGATGGGACATAAAAGCACTAAAGACCGCTGCCCCACTTATTCTGGATTAGCAAGTGGGAGGGGAAGACATTTAGACTTCAATTACTGGAGTCCTTTTTGTAATGTGTGACATCAGAATGGTGACAAGTGGAGTGGGTGTTCTGAAACTCTATCGTTACCTGACATACCACCCAGAAACCTAACAACGTAAAACACATATTTTGTTTTGCTTACAATTTTGTGGGGAAGGGCTAGGCCGAGATGTTCTAATTTGGGTTCTTCCATGCATTGTAGTTAGATAGTGGCTGGACTGTGGTCATTGGAAGGCTAACCCTGGCTGCCTTTAGATGCCTTTAAGATGGGTCACTCATATGGCTGGGCCTTGATGCTGATTATTGGCTGGGAGCTCAGGACAATCAACTAAGAGGCCTCAGTTCCTCTCCTCATGGGTTTAATTATGGGGCTGCTTGGGCTTCCTCACAACATGATGGCTGGATTCCAAGAAGGAATAGCCTAAGAAAGGGTGTTCCAAAAGTAAGTGGTCCCAGAGACCTATTTGGAAGCCACATGCCTTCTGAGCTGGCTCTGGCAAGCTCAGAATATCATGGCCATAAATTTCTTGGTCAAGCAAGGTCTTGAGGTCTGCCTAGATTTAGGAGAGGAGAATTAGGTTCCACCCTCAATGGGAGGAATAGCTAAGAATTTGCAGCTGTCTTTAATCTACCTCTGTGTATATGTTTATGTGTGTAAGTATGTATGCATGTATGTAATTAAAAGCAGATGTACCTGACTTAATTCAAAAGGTGCTTTAGAGTCTGCTAAATTTGTGCTGTCTTCCCCGTCTGGAAAGACTTTATTTAGATTCTGTTGGCTTGCATGAATCAGAAATTACAGAACACCAGGAGACAGACTGTTCAAAGGGTTTTTAGTTTCTTTATTTTATTTTATTTTTACCTGTAATGCTTAGTGTTGATTATACCACCTCTTCTCTGCCTGAAAGTGGTATTTGTCAACTCTCCAAACATAATTGGGCCCCCAGTTTGGAACTGCTCACTTTGCCGTGAGAATGGACGATAGTTGTTGGACTGCAACTTGTGGTCAAATGTTTACATGTGTGACCAGAGCCTCTTCTTAGAAGAGAGGGATGTGGTGGGATGAGGAAAGACATGGAGGAAACATATTTTGATCATTTTCTTTCAGGGCACACATTAAAGATCAGGGAGACAACAGTTGAACTTTCCTTTGACCTTGTTTAGAAAGTGAATGGAAAAGCTGTTCTTTAAGCTACTTTTGACCCAAAATTTTAAATCGACATTATTTTCAAATAAAAATATATAAATAAAAAGAAAATCTGAAGTCAAAGATGAAAGGATCTTTGGAAACTATTTCTCCTTCCTTTTAGACAATTTCTTAGAGGGAATCGTAGACCTTAGTGAACCTTGCTTTAAGGATGTCAAAGTCATGTCCTCACCACTAGAAGGAAGAACCAGGATTTCAGACTCCACAGAGCAGGTGTTCTCACCAACATTCCTAAGCAGTTTATTTTTGAAATGATGAATGTAAATAAACTTTTCATATATCAAATTGTTTAAAAATATACTATAGAAACTTACAATTTAAAGCAGTCTAAGTATAAAATGCTTTGCTATATGGAGTCCCTTGATGAACTGATTACCTAGTAATTTATTTGTTTTATTTTGAGGTGGATTTACTTATAAATATTAATATATATGTAAATTATAGACACATACAATTGTTGAGTTGGTGGGAAACGTAGTGGCTTTCTAATCCAACTAAAATGAACCATGATAATACAAGTGTTTTATAAATTGTAAAATGCTATGAAATATGTTGATTATTGCCCAAACTTATATTATGTTTTATACCAAAGCTGAGTGAAATTTTAGTCCCCATGCTTCAACCCAGTGTTTTAAGTTGACCTCTAAAATTTATTAGAGGGACTATTATTGCTTTATTTGTTTTGTTCCTAAAATAAGATTGAATTTTGAGATGAAACACTTGGAGGCTAGGGAGTTCCTTCTAGTTGCAATGACCGTGATTCAAATGGATGCTCCCAAATAAATAGCAGCGGTCCCCTAAACTTTCGGATCAAGACCTGTGACACAGTGCTTTTGCCAGGGTAGACAATTAGGAGTTGGAATTAGAAAGAATTTTTCCGCCAACTATATATGCTTTTCTTCATAAAAATGAAATTTTGATTAAAATAACAGTACATTTTCCCTTTGACAAAATAAACATAAAAAATATAAATATATTGAAATAGGTTGAGATTCTTTTTCTAATCTTAATTTGTCCATCTCTGCTTGATTCAATCATGGCATTTGTTTCTGGGCTAATTAGAACTCACTTAGTATCTACTCTTGGGATCCAAAGTCATGTAGACCTTGACACTCTTTATGGCTTGCTAACTTGCTGGAACTAATTCGAGTTTTACTCTAATAGAGGGCTTTTACAAACCTTTTCTTGTTTTCACTCACCTGAGAAACACACTCATTGTCATGGTCTATTAGTGTTAGCATCATGGATCATAGTCATTTTCTAGGAGGGGCGCACGTCCCCAGGATGTAAAGATCATGGGGTGGAGGTAATTGGCAAGCATGAAGTATATAAGAGACTGGGGTTTTATTTTGATACCTACTCCCACCTAGAGAATAACTGCTTTTATGATTTCAAATACTCCATCTCAGTCTTCCAGAGGTGTGACCCTATTGGGCACCTTCTGTTGTAGCCTGAGAGAATTCTAGCAGGTATTCCTGTAAAACACCTATGATGCTTTCCTTCAGTTGCAATAGGTGTAATTTTTTTTTTTTTTTTGCTACTATAGCAACTTCTTTCCTTATGCAACCTGTACAAATTTTCAGCACCAGTTTACAACTATTTCTTAAAGAAACTATGCATTACTTTCCCCAGGATTTTAAGTATACTTTGGCCTTAACAATACAAATTACAAGCTATATGGTAGCAGTAAATGCAAGGATGGCTGCTATGGAAAAATATAATAAGTATCATAAACTTGATGGGAAAGGAGAATTGATAGGGCTTAGCAATTTATTGATTGCAAAAAAAATAAAGAAAAATGAATCTGAAAAGATGACCAGAACTTTTACACACAGGTGAATGTGTAGGGGTACCATCAGTAGAAGTAGGGGATGCATGTAAAGGAGTAGGTTTAGCAGGGAGGATAATTAATTCCATTATAGACATATGCTCAGGTTCATGTGCAGATGCCTAGATAGTAACAGGAAATATGGACCAGAAGATTAAAAGGAAGGCCAACTGAGAATCTGGATTGCAATTTGGTAATCCTCAGAAGAACTGACTAAGGAAGCCTTGAGTATTGAATGGGGATTAGGACTCATATGAGAGCTATTGCAGAGAGATATAAGGATTGGGTAGAAGTCAGCATCTTAGGGAAATGCTAATTTAAGTGGCAGGAAGAGATGTCATAGAATGAGTTGTCATGAAATCAGAACCAGGACAGTAGAAGGCAAGGCAAGAAAGGAGCAACACCAAGATGATGGAGGTGGTTAACAGTAAATGTTCCAAGGAGTACAAAGAGGATGGTAATTTGGAAATTGCTTGAGAATAAACTGTATCCTCTGTGCAGGCTCCCACTAATTAAATGCAAAACCTAATGTAACATCTCTTGCTTGTTTTATAGTTTCACACATCTGGATTATATCAGTGTCTTCAAGGATACACATATCTTTGTTAAAATTAAAAGCCATTACTGCCCATGAGCAGACTTTTAAGGTGGCAGCCAGGTTGTCCCTGGTCACTTTCTGGTTACAATACTGCCAAGTGTTCTAAATTAATAGGCTCAGGTATTAGGTTCAGTTCTACCAAACTGGTTAATGTGCATAGCTTAATCAGCTTGATTTGGAAAACAGAATAGGTTATGTCATTTAAGAAATTACTGTCAGTCAGGCACGGTGACTCATGCCTGTAATCCCAGCACTTTGGGAGTTCAAGGCAGGTGGATCACTTGAGGTCAGGAGTTTGAGACCAGCCTGGCCAACATAGTGAAACTCTGTCTCTAGCAAAAATACAAAAATTAACCTGGCGTGGTGGCATGCACCTGTAATCCCAGCTACTTGGGAGGTGAGGTATGAGAATCACTTGATCCCGGGAGGCAGAGCTTGCAGTGAGCTGAGATCTTGCCACGACACTCCAGCCTGGGTGACAGACCGAGACTCCATCTCAAAAACAACAACAACAACAACAACAACCAAACAAACAAAGAAAACAAAATCACTGAATCACTGTCCTTTCCTAAAAGTAGAGTATTACAAAAACACAATACAATACAAAATATATTTTGTTTTAAAATTTAGGAGATTATGTATAACTCTTAGAATGAGTTCAATTCTGGAGGTAAGAATTGAAGTCCATGTTATTTAAAACAGGCAACATTATTACTCTTTCAGAGCTCATTGTTTAATTACTTTCAGCTCTGGAATACTGAAAGTGGCATCCATAGGTTTTAATATTTATTTGGGGACATTGATATCAGGAACTAATATCTTTAAAATCATTGGTAAAGAGAATGACCTGCTATCCTGGTTTACCCAGGACTGAGGGTTTCCTGGGACATAGGACTCTCAGTGATAAAACCTGGAAAGTCTGAGGCAAACCAGAATGAGTGGGTCACCCTACTAAGAAATCACCATTAAAGTTTGTGCCAACCCCGTATTCTATGATTTGCACTGCAACAAGTTTGCTGAGGGTTAATGAAAATTTCCCCTGATTAAAATGCATAAACATAATTTACCTAGTTTTATTGCCCCAAGAACTTTGTCTCATGGAATTAATATTCTTTGAGGAGTGTTACAGAGGCCTTTCTTACAAAAGAAGGGAACCTGAGTGATTACATATGTATTTTACCCCCTTGGTTGGGGTTGGGAAGTACAAGCCAAGCAAGGAGCAGCTGCCCATGGGAGTTTTTAATGCAGAGCAGGGCTCTTTTCACATGTTCTCATTGAATTACTTCTTTTTCTCTTTATGGTCTGTTTTCCATGTAGATATTTTTTGGAATGTAAAATTAAATAATTCATGATTTCTCAATCAATGGTTTAGGTAGAGTTGCCATTTCTTGAGTTGATTATACTCCCTTGAGGGAGCTTTTGGAGTCTCCTCATGTGCAGAGGTTTAGAGATAAGAACTTTGCTGAAGTGACAAGGTCTTTATAGGTACAGGCAGGCCAGCAGGGGCAGGAATGGCATAGTTGGCTCATTGCTGACCCTTGGGTTACCACACTATTAAGCAGCTCAAGAGTTCTTAACATTTTATGTGTCCTAGATCCCTTTGGCAGTCTGGTAAAGCCTAGACCCATTCTCTAAATAATTTTTTGATATATAAAATAAAGTAGAATTATAGAAGAAATCAGTTATATTGATATGGTTATCAAAATATTAAATAAATAAATATTAAAATAAAATGTGATAAGCTCCTCTGTTAGAAGGTTGAGTAACAGCACCTAGCACCGGTTCTAATAGGTATCATAATTTCCATGTCATTATTGCAGAAATTCTCCAAAAAGGGCTGCCATAAATTTTGTTCCTTCCTATAAATACTTGCTGCTCCTTCATGGAGACATGGGGCTTCCTGCCCTCCTCTGGCATCTGGGCTGGCCTTTGTGACTAGATGGACTGATATAGACTGTATTAATAAAATAATGTTCTGGGATTTTGAAGCCTAGGTCACAAGAACGCTTGCATTAGATCCTTTTGCCTGGAAGTCTCATTTGCCATTGGGGTGTTTCCTTTGAGAACACAGCCTTTAGGCTATGGAAATCCAAATCACATGAAAAGGTCATTTTTGTAGCACTGCTTGGCAGCCCCAGATGGAGATAAGCTGTAACCAAGAGCCAATCTCAGCTTCCAGCTGTGTACGTGATCTATCTTGGATATCCAGACCAGTTGAGCCCAATAATGGGTCTTGCTGAGAATTCTGAGGTTTTCTTTATCTGCAAGTACATTAAAAATCTCCTATTTTTATTTTTAGGTCAATGTTACTCAGGATTTCTTATGTCTACTAAATAATGATACT
Organism: Macaca thibetana thibetana; assembly: GCF_024542745.1. Taxonomy (NCBI): domain Eukaryota; kingdom Metazoa; phylum Chordata; class Mammalia; order Primates; family Cercopithecidae; genus Macaca; species Macaca thibetana. The sequence continues at coordinate 52,568,779 of NC_065581.1, read as the reverse complement.
TAGAAGGGACATTCTAATGTTCAGTTCATTAAGAGTATATACATAGGCACTGGTGGAGCTAATGGTCCAAATGCCATCCAAGAGCGCTAAAAGAGATTAAAACACCTTGCAAAGCCAAAATTGATTTACATTTATTCCATCACTGCTGTTTGCATGTGTGATATGAAAACAGAGTTCAGAAATCATGCATTTATTGAGCAACTGTTTACTGGGTGCATAACTTATTTTGTGCCACTTTGCCTCATATTGGAAATAAAATGATGAGCAAAACAGTTTCAAGACCCACCTGGAACTTACTGCCTAGTGGGGGAGATAGAAATATAATTGCATGTAGTTAAAAATGAATATGACTAACAAATGTGCTATAGGAAACATTCAGAGAGTGATGAAAGCATATACTGTGGGACCTGGACCTGGACTGGCATAGAAGTAAATTCAATTACAATTCATATTTGAAGGCTGAAAGCAACAATTTAGATATTAACTATAACTAGTAAGAAATTTACCAAGGATTTCTCAAAGTGTTTCCTCTGAAACTGGCTCCTTATAAGCATCACATGGAAAAATAAATAAGTCAAACAAATTTGAAACATTTTGGACTGAGCACAGATAAATACTTTTTTTTTTGGTTTCTGTTTTTTTTTCAAAGCCTTTCATATGACAGTGTGGGTTGTATAACTTTCGGAGGGGGATATAGTACGGGCTGTTCTCCAGCATGTTTGATCATGCAACACTTTTATTCACAGAGCAGCTTATATGCTGAGAATTCAGGGAAACCCTTTGAGTACAAAGAGTTCTCACACCTAATTTAACACTCACAACAATTCTGGGAGTTTTAGTGTCCAGGTATTAGGAATTAGGAGTTTAGGTATCCAGGTATTAGGCAGATTAAGTCTTCTGTGAATAACAAAAACCTGAAAATTATTATTTTTATTAAAAATTATTATTACAGTATGAAGTTGATAGATATGTCAGTTTATATCTCTCTTACATAAAAATCTATTCCATGGTGTCAGGGACTTGGACCCCTTCTACCTTTTTGTCCTCCAGTATTTTTCTATTTCCAAATTCACTGTGTGATCCATCAATGTGCTGGAGCACCAGCCATTGCAGCCACATTCCAGGCAGTAGACAGGAGAAAGGATTCTTCTTTTACTTCTCACATGACACTTCTGTTTACATCTTAATGGTGTAAACTTAGCCACGTGGCCACTTCTACCTGGAAAGGAAGCTGGGAAATGTAGTCTTTTGGTTAGGTGACAATCTATTTAGCTAAAAATTGGAGTTCTTATTACTAAGGAAGGATCTTATTACTGGGAAGCAGCTAATGGCCTCTGCCACATTTTTTGTTTTCACATTTTACAGTTGAGGGAAATGATCGCAAGAAGGCACGTCCAAGAAAGCTCAGAGATCACAGAGACAGTGGAGTCAAATCTAGGCCTCTGAATTCCTTGAATCTGTCTAGTTCATTACACTGTTCCTATTTAAACATGTGGGAGGAAATAAAACAGAGCCTTTAGAAAGTGGTGTTATTAAAGGTCATGGTGATATACACAGATGACACCATTGCAAAGTCTATTTTAAGGAGAAAGTATGAATATATGTTTCTTAGAACATATCCCCAGATTTGGAAATTAGTGGTATTTGATTAACAAACAATTGCAAGCAGTAAGTGACTGCCTTTTGTTTTGGCTTCATTATCCAGGCCAGGATTCTGTTTGTTGGGCTGCTGTGCACTCCAGGGCCTGCTCTGTGTCTAATGACTTATCCTTGCTTTTCTTCATTTGTAACATCGACGATGCTCTGAAAGCCCTGGATCTTGTTTGAAACCATCTGTTTGCCTCTTTATTTACATGATAACGTCACCTGATTGCAATTTAGTGTCTGGATAAAAAACATTGCTCTTACCTAGATTGTGCTGGGTTTTTGTCAGGCTTAATGACAGACAACCCATCTGACTGCATTTTTCAGGCAGGAGTAGTGTGTGGAGAGATGGTGTCTGTAAAGCCCATGCACGGAGGTGGTGAATGTTCTGCACTGTGCCCAGGCTGGCCGGGGTGTGGTCAGCAGTGCAAATGGCAGGCACTCCTCTGCTGTCTTCCAGAATATTATTGACACCAATGGGGCCTTCTCATCTTTGTTCTCCCTGTGTCCAGGGAAGCTCCAGAAGAGGAGAAGTTCTTTGTATATTTGTTAGAGGAGTGACCGAGTGAGTGAATGAATGGATGGAGGCATGGTGGATTGAATAGAATGCTGATTAAATCCCAGCCGCTCTCATTCATTCATATTGACAGCATAATCAGTGAACGTGTGATGGATCAGCAGGAATGATTGCTGTTGGCATAGTGAGGCTGAATGCCTTGGGGTGTTTGCTCAGGGGACATGGCTGTAGTCCCGAATCAAAACTCTGACACTGACACACCAGTCCCCTTCCCTCTCTCCTCAGTATATCATAGGGCAGGAAGTAGTGTGTGGCACCTCCTTCTTGAGAAATCTGCGGGGATGGGTGTCTAGAGCAGAGTTTCCTCCCATAAGTTGAGGTATTGATAATTCCAATCCTCACCACATCATTTTTTTTTCTTACTAAATCCTGTGGAAAAGAGAAGTGGGCAAGATCCTGTGATGGTACACATTTTGTGAATAGGGTTTACATTTAGCAAGATCACCTGTAGTGAGGAAATAGAGGCACATACCTTAGGTAGAGTGGTTCCCAAATTGCTGACTTCTAAATGCTCCTGGAGAAAAATGGGAAAATCAGCCCCTCAAGAAACAAACGTTGTCTCTAAGATTCCAGAGTTCTGGTAATATGGGAAAGAACTTCTGGGGCCAAGGCTCTCCTGGAAGCCCCATGACTCTCTCTTGCTCCTCAGAGAAAGCGTCCAGCCTCTATCCCTGCCTTCACCCCAGGTTGCTTTTCATGTACTACAAAGAGGATCAAGAGCTTGGTTCACAATTTGTGTTTTCCTTCACTCTCACATTGACCTCAGGGAGCTGAGGGAAGGGTATTTTAAAAGAAAAACCTTAGACAAATTAAATTTAACAGAGTTTAATTGAGCAAAGAACCATTTGCAAATCAGGCAGCCTCCTGAGCCACAGTAGGCTCAAAGAGACTCTCGTGCAGCCATGTGGTGGAAGATTTATGGACAGAAAAAGGAAAGTGATATACAGAAAACAGGAATGCGGTACAGAAATGGCCAGATGGGTTCAGCCTTTGTTTGGCTGAAACTCTGTGATGGGTACAAGAGTAGTTTACAGTCTGTTTACATATCCAGTTACATTACAATTCACTACCTACGGAGAAGCCTTTAAGCCAGACTTAAAATATGTAAGGAGGCAGCTTTAGGCTAAACTTGATTTAACAGGTGTAATCTCCCATCCAACTCCACTGCCTCAGCTTCTTATCGACTACACAGCCCACCACAGGTGTGTTACCTCACCACTCTCCTTTATGACTCTCTTTATGTCCGTTCCTCTTCCTTTAGTTGATTTGGTTTAATGAAAGGTGTACTGACATCTACATGCATTTGCACAGAGCACAGAAGCATGGGGGTGTAGATCTGTCTTAGCTGTCTAAGTTAGTAGGGGGCTTCCAACATAGGTTTGAACGATGACTTACTGAAGAACAAATAGAAAATATCAAAACTTTTATTTTTCCTTAATCTATTCCTTGAACATTTTCTTTTTGTATATGTTTTATTACGTAGATAATATTTATTACATTAGTACATTAGCATTGCAGTACATATTTGTAATTAGCAATTTATTAATATGTTTATGAGAAAGTAAATCATATTGGGAATATATGGTTAAAATTTTATCCTTCCAGAAAAGGAATATTTGGCATTTACTTGAGTTTTAATATCATATTAGTGTTTATTTACTGTTGCAAGCATCCTCTTTTAAAGACATGTTAGTAAAATATGTGCTATGTATGTTATACGTGACCATATATGTGTGTGTGTGTGTGTATATATATATATATATTTTTTTTTTTGAGACAGAGTCTCATTCTGTCACCCAGGCTGGAGTGCAGTGGCATGATCTTGGCTCACTGCAACCTCCGCCTCCCGGATTCACGCAATTCTCCTGCCTCAGCCTCCTGAATAGCTGGGATTACAGGCGTACACCATCACACCTGGCTAATTTTTTGTGTATTTTTAGTAGAGACAGAGTTTCACTATGTTGGCCAGACAGGTCTGGAACTCCTGACCTTGTGATCCACCCACCTCGGCCTGTGTTGGGATTACAGGCGTGAGCCACCGCACCTGGCCTGTATATGGTTTTACAAAAGATTTAAAAACCAAGTGACAAAATATAAAGTGAGAAATTTTACTTCAGGAACCAGAGCTAAGGCTAGACTGTGAATTTGAAATAATTTTTTTTTCTTATTTTGTTGGAAATAGGTTATCCTTTACAGAAACCTGAGAAACCCAATTTTCAAAATCAGCGGGCTTTAATTTTTCTGAGGCCTTGGTCTTGGATATTGATGTTGCATGATACTTGGGGGCTTCCTGAAGCTTTCAGAGTCAATTTCAAACGTATTTGTTTGGACTGCAGAGTCCTTTGTGATCTGGCCTCATTGTCTGCTGTTCTCTTGTGTGCATTGTTGCCCAGTTACACTTATCTAATCACTGTTCTTGAATGGAATCGACTATGTCTTTTCCAGTTATTTTTACTTGCTCTTCTTACTACCTGTAACTTTGTTCACTTCTCCTTTCTTTTCCTTTCTCTCCCTCCCCACCCTAAACCTCTCTTTCAGCTTATTTTTGTCCTTTAATACTCAACTTGGTGTCACCTCTTCTAGAAACTGTCCCTGAATCCTCATTTGATTTAATTCTCCTTCTGCCGGGTTCCTACAACACCTTGGATATATTTCTGTCATATACCCTTATTCTGTAAATATTACTTACTTTTATGTCACCTTGAGAACAGAGGTTATGTCTTATTTGACTTTTTTATATCTCTAATGCAAAGCAGAGGATTTGACTTATAGCCACAACAAACGCTAGAGTAAATAAATGAAAGAGTGAGATGCAGTCACTGACTAGTCCCTACTAAAGTCCCTACTAAAGTATTTCCAGGACTTTTGGGAAACTAAAGGGGGAGATGTCACTGTGTCACTATCATACTGAGAATCTTGGCAAACAAAGGATGGATGGAGGGTGACCATTCCCTAAGAACCTTAGCAACTGACAAGGAGGTGCTGATTTTCTCTGGAAGACCTGGTGGTCTGCTGCAAAACTCAATCTGGGAATCATTCTACATTAGCATTTATTTATTTAGAATCCCTGGGCCAGAAATGTACTCTCTGTGAGATGCGTTTCCCTGCAGGTAAGAAGATATACTATGCAAGGAGGGGGTGGGTTCATTCCTTTTCTTGATGAAGTTCTCTGAACTCTAGTATTCCCAGTAGGCACCTCTCATTTCCCATCTCCCCTGGTGAGCGGGTGGCCTTTCATTCAAGCTCCTCCACACAGTTTGCCTCCTCCCTCCTCCCGCACCTTCCACCTGAGCAGTTGACGGGCCTCCTGTGGCTCAGCACCTGAGGAGCTGATGGGCCTGGTGTGGCTTGCCAATCAGGAGTTTAGAGCTCTCTGGGGATTTACTGCCTTCCCAGCCTGCAGGCCTCCCGTGGCTCAGCATCAAGGTGCCTGACACACCTCCTGTGGTTTTAGCTAGTGAGCAGCTTGTGGATCTTCTGTTTGCTGTGAAATGGTTTCAGAGGTTACCTTTTTCTCATTTGTATAGTGTGGATGCACCTGTTTTTGTTTGTTTTCTTTTTTGGTGAAACTATAAAAGAAAGAGTGTAAATGAGTAAACATTGATGCAGGCTTAGAGCTATGACATTGGCTACTGTGAGGAAGCCCAAGTTTTGCTGTTTGCAGTGCAAGGCCTAAATCCCAGTATGGTGAGGAAATTATTCGTGACTGAGAGAATTGTAGAGTAACTCTTCTTGGCTCCTACTGTACATACCTGGCATTTAATGATATCTTGCAAGTCTGAATGAATTAAGAATGTTTCTAATACTTCTTAAATTAACTTATTAATCTGAAAGCCACTGAGGGAAGGCTTTAGGCAGAGCAAGCTGGCCCCTAGTTCAAGTGGAACAGGAAGGAAATGGTTAAAGGATTTTAAACTGCTAAAGGGGGCTTTTACATTTTTCTGGGAAAGCGGCAGTTTGCATGGAAATCACAGCTTTTATACATTAAGTATGGTTATGAGTCTTTTCCCCAAAGCTGTGTGAGAAATGTGGACTTTTTTTTTTTCTGCCCAAAGGAAATGGAGAATCAGGACCAAAGACTCATGTAGCTTTATGCCTAGGTTTTTCAGGTAACAAAGAGAAGGGAAAGGCTTGTTCTTAGAAAATATAGTATTTTATTAATAGCATAGTTTTTGCCACCCCATGCTTAGTACAAGCCTCACCCAGAGAGGAAAACTTTAACCACAATTTTTATAAGCTCTACTATTCCAGTATCTTTTCTTTTCCTATCCTATTTCTATAATCTCCCATCACGGTCAAGCCCAACTCACATTGCATTAATAAGGACCATACCAGAATTTCAGTTCCAAGCACTGCACTTATTTTTTCAAGATCTGAGGTTACTTGAATAATAGTGGTCAGAAGTTAAAATCAGAAGGCCATAAAATATTGCCAGTAAAAAATAATGTAAGAAATAGTAGAGATATTCACATTTATTGTTTTTTGTCAGAAAAAGTAATAAGTTATATAAATATAAGGCCATAGAAGACTATGGCATGTTGAAAAAATATCAGATCCTTCATTTAAAATAGGAACAGTTATTATAGAGTATGGTGATAACAGTAGTAGTACTAGCAACAATGTTCCCGTTATTATAATAATATGAGTTCAGTTTTTTTAATGTTCCAAGCATGGTATTAAATATTTATTTTATCTCACTAAAGCTTTGTAAATATGGTATGACATTGGTAATACCATATTACCAATATTGTAAATATGGTATGACAAACCATCTTTGACACACTATGGAATCAAGATTGAGAGTAGTTCTGTTGATAAAAAAGCCAAACTGCAAAATATTTGAAGAGATTTACTTTGAGCTGAATATGAGGACCATGTCCTGTGACACAGCCTCAGGAGATCCTGAGAACTTGTGCCCAAGGTGGTGGGGTTACAGCTTGTTTTTTTATGTTTTAGGGAGACATAAGACATCAATGAATACATGTCAGGTATACATTGGTTTGGTCTGGAAAGGTGGGACAAGTGGAAGTGGGAAGCAGGCTTACAGGTCATAGGTGGATTCGAAGATTTTCTGATTGGCAATTGGTTGAAAGAGTTAAATTATTATCTAAAAACCTGGAATCAATAGAAAGAAATGTCGGGGTTAAGATAAGGGGTTGTGGATACCAAGGTTCTTATTATGAAGATGAAGTCTTTAAGTGACTACCCTTAGAGGTAATAGATGTCAAATATTTCCTATTCCAAGATTTATAAGGTGCTAGACTCTCAGCTAATCTCTTCAGGATCTAAAAAGGACCTGGAAATGGAATGTGAGTCTCTAAAGAATGTAAATTTCCCCCATAAGAGACAGCTTTGCATTGCCATTTCAAAATATGACAGACAAATATATTTTGGGGTAAAATACTTTGATACTTTTAGGACCTGCTAACTGTCATGTGATGCTATACTAGAGTGAGTTTGGAATTTAGTAACTTATTGCTCCAAAATAGTCTGTCAGTGTTAATATATCTGTTTTAATGTTAATGCTGGTCGGTTGTACCTAAATTCCAAAGGGAGGAATGTATAATGAGGTATGTCTGATGACCACTTCTTCCAGTCGTGGCCTGAGATAGTTTTTCAGGGTTCTTTGGAATCTCCTTGGCCGAGAGGAGGATCCATTCAGTTGGTTGGGAGACTTAGAATTTTTATTGTATTTTATTTTGGTTTCTTAACTTTATTTTGTTTCTTAAACTTTAGCATGCATAAAAATCAATGGAAACGTTTTTAAATTACTAGTGATCTATATTTTGAACCAACTCTGTAAATAGTACTGAAACTGAAGTAGGGTGTCTGTGGACCTACTAGCTAGGTTTGTGAAAAACATTAGCTTAGAGGATAAATAATATTCCCTGGGTCCCACAGCTAGAAAGTGAATGAGCAGGATGTAAATCCAGGTGTGTCTCATTCCTGCTGCTCTCTCCATGCTGGCCTCCATGTTGCTTTGTACCTGAATGAAGGTTCAATGATTACCTTGCTTGTCTTAGACATCTAATTCTATATGACTATCTGACATCTTTATAATTAGTATTAGACTTCTATAATTTTGTTCTTTAAAAAATTTTGAACATAATACATAATTTTTTTCTGTTCAAAATAATATAAAAATATACAAAGCAAAATATCAAGAACCATTTAGCCCTTTCTTTTTGCCCTCCCCTGGATAACGGTTGTTCTCAGTTGGGATTGCATTTTTTAAAAAATATGTGTATTTATTTATATAATGTATAACTTTAAAATTATTAATTAATAAGTATTTTACTACATATCAGTTTCTATCCTTAGCATTTTGGATGAATTCACTTTGGAATTCTCACATCACCCTGTGAGGCACTATTACTGTCTCTCTTTATCAGGTAGGTGGGAAGCTGAGAAAGAGAGATCATAAAACTGATTGATAGAGGGAAATTTTCAACCCAATAGTTTGACTCTAGATCTCTTATATGCCATGCTAAAATGTTCCTTAATTCAGCAATGAAAAACATATGTTTTAAGTATTCATATGTGACTTCCAAAAAAGTTAAGTATGTATTCAAAATACTATCATATCAGTAATGACAAATCTACTGCATCCTTTTAAATGACTGTGTAGTTACCCAGAGTAGGAATGTGATATAATTTATTGAATTACCATCTTACTGATGAACACAAATTTCCCCCCAGTTTTTTCACTTTTGTAAACAATACAACAACAAAATATTTATGCCTCATTGTACAAGTGGGAGAAGTTTTTCAGGTCAGTTGATCTTAAAGTGAATTCATAGCCTACCTACAGCTGTGATCACCCAGGTTACTTCTTTAAAAATGTAAAACATACCTTATAGGAACACATAATTACCATATTATAAACTCTTTCAGAAACTGGAGAAAAATAAAAATCTTCCTAATTCATTCTTAAGGCTATAGGATTGATTATAAAATTAGATAAAGGTGGCACAAAGAAGAAAATTAAAGGCTAATCTCATTGACATTGAGAAGTCTTACCAAATCAAATGTACCTATGCTTCCAAAGAATCACAAATTATAGTTAAATAGGGTCTAATCCCAGGAATGCAAGGATAGTTCTAGAACCTCAGGAAAAAAATCTAACATAATTCAGTAAGACAAAATTAGAAGTCTCTCTCTCTTCCCCCAAGATTGTACTTTCTTTTTATAATAATGAGGCACAACATTCAGTATATAAAGAGCCAAGAATAACTAAATAAGTTTTATTCTTTTTCTTCCCCTTGCCATGTGCAGTGCCAACCTCTGCCTATACTACTCTGTCGCTTTATCTGAGTAAGGGCTTCTTAAATATTCAGACTGTCCAAGGTTCCAGGGCACATCAGGGCCATGGGAAAGTGTTGCATATTTTAGGGGGCTGAGGGTAAGTGAGCAGAGAAAACTATTCCTAGGGCAGTGGGGCAGTGAGAAGGATGGTATTAGTGGGTTGAAGAAGGAGAAGATGAACCGAAACAGAAATTAATTGGCTTATCATGGTTCCTAATCACAAGTCTTGGAAAACTTGGGATACTGAGGGTAAAATTTCTCTCTTATAGAAGCATCTGAAGTAAAGAAATGTGAAATCTAAGCAGACATTTAAAACAAGATTTTTGAAGGCATTTCATGTTTTTTATTGTTGCTTTCTTTTGGTGTAAAAAATATGCTGTCTTCCTCTTGAATGTGGCATAGAGTATTTGCATCCCTTGGTAAAGGGCAAAAGTTAATAATTACAGTATGTTAAACTCCTCTGCTTCCCATTAGAAGAAAAAGTGTTTACATGGTAATATCAAGCAGATTTTGTGGGGTATTTTCCAAGACCCCAAATTAATTTTTTAAAAAGCATTTGATAAATTTCTATCTGTTAAAACTCAACAATAATTTATTATTATAGAAATAGGGGAATTTCTCCTAACTGGATATAAGGTGTTTACAAGAAGTCCATAGGAAATATTATAATTAACCGTGAAAGGTTAATTTCATTCCTGTTAGTGTCAGGAACAAAACATGAATGCCTACTCTTATTTCTATTACTGGAGATACCAGACAATGCAATAGTACATGAAAAAATTAGGATAGAAAGCACCGCCACTTGAAAGAAGCAGGAAAACAATTACTGGTAAGCCTACATTGTTTTGTTTTTTTTTTTTTTCTAGAAAAATACAAGATATTTAAGTAAAATGGCTGGCAATAACACTAGCATGCAATGAACAATAGCATTCCTGTATAATAGCAGTCACCAATTAGAAAATGTAACAGACAAAAGATTCCACTTTTGATAGAAAAAGATAAAATACCTAGATATAAACAAAAAGTTCATATGTCATATGAAGAAAAACCCCCTGAAAACCTTGCTAAATAGGTGGAATGCCATACAAATACATGAAGACACAATGATGCAAAGATTCTCCCCCACATGGATTTGTAAATTCAAGTAAGCTTAGTTAAAATTGCATTTAGAATTTAAAAAATTAGAAAGTGAGAAGCTGATTCTAATATTTTTAGGAAAAGCAAATATACAACTGGCAAGGATTTTAAAAACAGATTATTTTGGGGAGGGTTGGTCTAGATAAAGCAGGTATGATATTGTCATAGGAAGAGGTAGGAGAGGAAATTGAATGAGACAAAATAGAGTCCAGAAACAGACCCATGGATATAACAGAATGTACTTAGTAATTAAGATGGTGTTTCAGAACAGTGGGAAAAGACTACATTTCAGTAAATTATGTTGGAATAGTTGTCTACCCTTATGCTAAAAAAAATTCTGTTGTGTTCTCAAGTCATGCCATGCCAGATGAACTAGAGTCTTATATTAAATATAAAGGAATCAAAAGGAAATACAAGAAACTATTTTTGTATGCTTCTAAAATATTCTGTATTTCTAAAGTGTGTTTGGGAATATGCTTAAGCTAAATTTTCCATTTGCTTTATTTTGTATCTTTGAGTATTAGCTCTTGGGATATTGAATTGATTATTGATTATTCAGTATATCTCTTTCATAGTTTTCTGATTTTCCTTGTGTTTATAATACTTTGTTTGCCTTCCCGTAATTCCACATTTCAGGAAGTTGTCTGTAGTAATTATGGACCAGTGGCAACAGGGAGAACTTTCTAGAGAGTAATCTATGCAAGATAATGAAGTTTGATCTTGTCCTAATTTAACTTAGCAAGCAAAAACTGAAGTCAGAATAAATTGAAACATCACACTGAACTCCAATTCCAGTGGCAGAGTCAAATTTTGCCTAGATCCACAGACATTCAACAGTGTGAAGCATTCCACAAATATACAAAAGTAAAAATTGCAAATATGAAGATAAAATGAGAAGGGAACATTACATATCAAAATGTAAATTAAGAGACATTAGAAACAGGAAGTCGAAGCCAGGTCAAATAAGAAGTCTGCACAGCTTATTCTCTTTCTCATATTTCTTATATTGCTGTCAGCAGAAAAAAATTACATGTCTGACAAGGACTGAAAGACACACACACATGCAAATGTGTATGTGTGTGTGAGAGATTCTTTTTTAATTTGTATTTCAAATAAAATTATGGCTAGTCTCTACTTTTAATTTTAATTCAGTTTTTTAAAAGATTTTAAAGTAGTGTATTTACTTTGTTCAAAATTCAAAGAGAAAAAGATTTCTCATTGAAAATTTTCCCTTCACCCATGTCTTCCAGCCAGCCGGTTTCATTTCCTGAAGATGACAGTGTTACTGGTTCCTTCCTTTGGTATCTCTTCAAAGATATTCCATGCTGCATATGCAAAAATTAAAAAAAATTATATTTATTTTTATTCACTCCCTTTGTATAAATATTACAAACTGTACACTATGTGTGCCTTGCTTTAAAAGCTATAATTATTCCATATAATTATTCCATATTAGTACAGAAAGATATGATTATTCCATATTAGTACAAAATGCACTTTAATTTTTAAGCTATTTATTGAGATATAATTCACATACCATAAAATTCATCCATTTAAAGTGTACAATTCGTGATTTTTACAGAGACATGCAATTACTGCAGTTAATTTTGGAACATTTGATTAGCCCCCAAAGAAATCCCATACCCGTTAGGCTATAACTCCCTAGTCCAAAATCTTCCCCAGTCACAGGCAACCATTAATCTACTTTCCATCTCTACAGATTTTCCTACTCTAGACATTTCATATAAAATGAATCATATAGTGAAGTTTCTCACCCTGCATAATGTTCTCAAGTTTCATCCATGTTGTAGTATAGAACTAGTCTCTATTTGAGAATGAATGGATGACTACAAAGACCCCATATGTAAAATACATGCTTGGCTTGATATATGGATGTCTAGATGCATGTGCATTAATTTCATTAACTATTTTATTTATTTATACAGCAGTCACTCATTCTTATGTATTAGTTCTCATTAGTTACTTTAAAAAGAATCCTGTTCAGATAGTGTTAAGGTAATAAAGTTTTTTAAGTAGACATTAAGCCAAATGCTCATATAGATGGATATATCTATCTATCTATCTATCTATCTATCTATCTATCTATCTATCTATCTATACACACATGTAATATAAATGACGAGTTAATGGGTGCAGCACACCAACATGGCACATGTATGCATATGTAACAAACCTGCACATTGTGCACATGTACCCTAGAACTGGAAGTATAAATAAATAAATAGACAAAATAAAATAAAACTAGAAAAATAAAACAACCAAAAGTAGAACTGCCATTTAATCTAGCAATCCCACCACTGGTTATCTACCCAGTGGAAAAGAAGTCATTATACACAAAAGATACTTGCACACGCATGTTTATAGCATCACAGTTTGCAATTGCAAAATTGTGGAACCAATCCAAATGCCCATCAATCAACGAGTGGATAAAGAAACTGTGGCATATATATATATATATATATATATATATATATATATCTCCATCTGTGTTGCCCAGGCTGGAGTGCAATGGCGTGATCTTGGCTCACTGCAACCTCTGCCTCCCAGGTTCAAGCAATTCTCCTGCCTCCCAAGTAGCTGGGATTACAGGCATCTGCCACCATGCCCAGCTAATATTTTGTATTCTTTTAGTAGAGAAGTAGAGATGGGGTTTCACCATGTTGGCCAAACTGGTCTCGAACTCCTGACCTCAGGTGATCAACCCGCCTCAGCCTCCCAAAGTGCTGGAATTACAGGCATAAGCCACCATGCCCAGCCAGATAGATATATTTTTACACACAGAGTTTTATAGTAGAGATCATCCCTGATCTCTATTGGTTATTAGCAGGTGGAGTCCAATGCTACCATGATATGGTTTAGAGGTGAACTGAGAGTGTGACCCAAGTTCATAGTCTTTTGCAGGGTGTTTTAGGTATCCTCAGGCTCTTCTTTAAAGGAGACAAGTGTACATAAATTGCAGCACCCCTTATCTTCTCTTTCTTTCCTCCTGTTGTAACAAAGTGTTTTACCTTCTCCCAAAGATAATCCCACCTGATGTTCTCTGCATCTTAATGCTGTTATTCCTTTTCAGATACCTCAGTCCATACTTATCTCCTTCCTTTCTCTTTCTTGTCTGCAGTTTTTCCCTCTCTATATGACATCTCCTATCAGTGAACACATTTTTTGAATGCTCCATATGATTTAAAAAATTCCCTTGAATTAAAATAAATTCTTGATTCTTCTCATTCTGTTAGGTGATTTTTGGAGAACATACATTTTCTAGTTGAAGCTATTGATAGTACTTGGACTCATAAAAATGTTTTTTCTTTTCCCAAGGATTAGACCTATATGTCTAATTACCCACTTGAAATCTGCACTGTGATGATGTACAGGTATCTTAAACCAAAATAACTCAGAGAGAATCCTCTATTCCTGCTCTCTCCCTGCCAAGCCTGCCATTGCCAGTGGCCAGCTTGCTCTTCTTCCAGCTTTTCCATTCCAGTACATGGCACCATCTTCCACTCCCAATTGCTCAGGGTTGTTCTTGACACTTTATCCAATCCTGGCTATTCTGCTTCTTGAGTATAACTCAAATATGTGTTTTTTAATCTCCTCTCTCACCACCCTAATATATGCATCATGGCCTCTTGGGTGAACCACTAGAATATCTTTTAATTATTATTCTCCTGCTGTGCTTACCCTCATCTACTCCATTCTCCCCCACTGCAGCCAGAGCACTCTTTTTTTTTAAACAAATTATTTTTTATTTTCTATAGGTTATTGGGTAGCCATATGTAGAAAGCTGAAACTGGATCCCTTCCTTACACCTTATACAGAGAACTCTTAAAAATGTGAGTTGGCTGTGTAATTTCCCTCTTTAATTTCCCCTTAGTGGCTTACTTTCATTCTCAAGATGAAAATCTCATGGTTTTTACATAGCCTCCAAAGTCCTTCCTGATCCGCTCTCTTGCCCACCTTTCCAGCCCTGCTTCTTACCTCTGTCTTCCAGATTCAGCAGTGTGGGCATTCCTGTTGCTTTTCAGTCTTTTTAAAAATATATAATTTCAACTTTTCATTTAGATTCAGTGTTTGGTTACATGAGTAAGTTATTTAGTGGAGTAAGTTATTTAGTAGTGATTTGTGAGATTTTGGTGCACCCATCACCCGAGCAATATACACTGCACCATATTTGTAGTCTTTTATCCCTCAACCTTCACACCCTTCCCCCGAAGTCCCCAAAGTCCATTGTATTATTCTTATGCCATTGTGTCCTCATAGCTTAGCTCCCACATGTCAGTGAGAACATACAGTGTTTGGTTTTCCATTCCTGAGTTACTTCACTTAGAATATATATATAGTTACTTCACTTCACTTAGCATATATATATATGCATATATATATAAAAAAAACTTAGCTAAGTTACTTCACTTAGCATATATATATATACGCCACAGTTTCTTTACCCACTCGTTGATTGATGGGCATTTGGATTGGTTCCACAATTTTGCAATTGCAAACTGTGATGCTATAAACATGCGTGTGCAAGTATCTTTTGTGTATAATGACTTCTTTTCCACTGGGTAGATAACCAGTGGTGGGATTGCTAGATTAAATGGCAGTTCTACTTTTGGTTGTTTTATTTTTCTAGTTTTATTTTATTTTGTCTATTTATTTATTTATACTTCCAGTTCTAGGGTACATGTGCACAATGTGCAGGTTTGTTACGTATGTATACATGTGCCATGTTGGTGTGCTGCACCCATTAACTCGTCATTTATATTACGTATTTCTCCTAATGCTATCCCTCCCACCTCCCCCCACCCCACGACAGGCTCCAGTGTGTGATGTTCCCCTTCCGGTGTCCAAGTGTTCTCATTGTTCAATTCCCACCTATGAGTGAGAACATGCAGTGTCTGGGTTTTTGTCCTTGTGATAGTTTGCTGAGAATGATGGTTTCCAGCTTCATCCATGTCCCTACAAAGGACATGAACTCATCCTTTTTTATGGCTGCATAGTATTCCATGGTGTATATGTGCCACATTTTCTTAATCCAGTCTATCATTGATGGACATCTGGGTTGATTCCAAGTCTTTGCTATTGTGAATAGTGCCGCAATAAACACACCTGTGCATGTGTCTTTATAGCAGCATGATTTACAATCCTTTGGGTATATACCCAGTAATGGGATGGCTGGGTCAAATGGTATTTCTAGTTCTAGATTCTTGAGGAATCGCCACACTGTCTTCCACAATGGTTGAACTAGTTTATAGTCCCACCAACAGTGTAAAAGTGTTCCTATTTCTCCACATCCTCTCCAGCACCTGTTGTTTCTTGACTTTTTAATGACTGCCTTTCTAACTGGTGTGAGATGGTATCTCATTGTGATTTTGATTTGCATTTCTCTGATGACCAGTGATGATGAGCTTTTTTTCATCTGTCTTTTGGCTGCATAAATGTCTTCTTTTGAGAAGTGTCTATTCATATCCTTCACCCACTTTTTGATGGGGTTGTTTTTTTCTTGTAAGTTTGTTTGAGTTCTTTGTAGATTCTGGATATTAGCCCTTTGTCAGATGAGTAGATTGTAAAAATTTTCTCCCATTCTGTAGGTTGCCTGTTCACTCTGATGTTAGTTTCTTTTGCTATGCAGAAGCTCTGTAGTTTAATTAGATCCCATTTGTCAGTTTTGTCTTTTGTTGCTATTACTTTTGGTGTTTTGGACGTGAAGTGCTTGCCCATGCCTATGTCCTGAATGGTATTGCATAGGTTTTCTTCTAGGGTTTTTATGGTTTTAGGTCTAACATTTAAGTCTTTAATCCATCTTGAATTACCACACATCTACAACCATCTTATCTTAGACAAACCTGACAAAAACAAGAAACTGGGAGAGCATTCCCTATTTAATAAATGATGCTGGGAAAACTGGATAGCCATATGTAGAAAGCTGAAACTGGATCCCTTCCTTACACCTTATACAGAGCACTCTTAAAAATATGAGTTGGCTGTGTAATTTCCCTCTTTAATTTCCCCTTAGTGGCTTACTTTCATTCTCAAGATGAAAATCTTATGGTTTTTACATAGCCTCCAAAGTCCTTCCTGATCCGCTCTCTTGCCCACTTTTCCAGCCCTGCTTCTTACCTCTGTCCTCCAGATGCAGCAGTGTGGGCATTCTTGTTGCTTTTCAGTCTTTTTAAAAAAATATAATTTCAACTTTTCATTTAGATTGAGATGGTACATGTGCAGGTTGGTTACATGTAAGTATTACATGACGCTGAAGTTTGGGATATGAATGAATCCTTTCTTTCACCCAGATAGTTAGCATAGCACCCAATAGGTAGCTTTTCAGCCTTTCGTCTCTTCTTTCCCTGTCTAGCAGTCTCCAGTGTCTGTTGTTTTCATCTCTATGTCCATGTGTACCCAATGCTTGCTTCCGCTTATAAGTGAGAACATGTAGTATTTGATTTTCTGTTCCTGTGTTAATTTGTTTAAGATAATGGCCTCCAGCAGCACCCATGTTGCTGCAAAGAACATGATTTTATTCTTTTTTATGGCTGCATAGTGTTCCATGGTGTATATGTACCACAATTTCTTTATCCAATCCACCATTGATGGGCAGGTAGGTTGATTCCAGGTCTTTGCTACTGAGAACAGTGCTGTGATAAACCTACAAGTGCACGTGTCTTTTTGGTAGAATGATTTATTTTCCTTTGGATATATACTCAGTAATGTGACTGCTGGTTTTAATGGTAGTTCTATTTCAAGTTCTTTGAGAAATCACCAAACTTTTTTTCCACAGTGGCTGAACAAATTTGGATTCCCACCAACAGTGTATAAGCAGTCCCTTTTCTTCACAGCCTCACCAGCATCTATTATTTTCTAACTTTTTAATAATAGCCATTCTGACTGGTGTGAGATGGTATCTCATTGTGATTTTTGATTTGCGTTTCTCACCTTTCAGTCTTTTGTATGTATGGAGCTCTTTCCCACTTCTGACTTTTCATCTCTCCTGCCTCCTTTCTCTGGAGCAACTCTACACCTAGTTAACTGCTCCTCGCTTTTTAGGTCTCAGCTGTTTCATCCTTGATCCCTCGCTGTTACTCTCATAGTATTATGTGTTTTTCTTCTTACCAATTTGCAGAGTTTGTGCCTATGCAGTAAATTTTGCAATTGTGTATCAATGTCTTATTTCCTCCACAAAATTTGTGATTTCATGAGGCCAGGAACTGTGTTTCTTTGGTTCACACAATAGTGAAGTGACAGGTATAGAGCAAATACTCCAAGCTACATGTTGGGCATATGGAAGCGATAGCTGATAATTGAGTGCCTTTTATGTGCCAGGCACTGTAATACTTTTTTATGTGGAATTTTGCTTAATTTCTCCTGTTACCCCCATGAAGTATTATTTCTCTAGTTAGTCATGTATAAGTGAGTTAAGCCTGGAGGGACTTGGGACACAACTGAGAAATTACTGGAACT
This sequence comes from Macaca thibetana thibetana, assembly GCF_024542745.1. Lineage (NCBI taxonomy): Eukaryota > Metazoa > Chordata > Mammalia > Primates > Cercopithecidae > Macaca > Macaca thibetana. The sequence continues at coordinate 52,550,643 of NC_065581.1, read as the reverse complement.
GTAGAACTACTGAGACCTTTCATATGTGTGGGCTGTTGGTGGGTGTGCATCAGTGGGATTCTGGCCATTTGGTAGTTAGGAGCAAATGAGGACCGTAGTTTATCAGAGATGGATGGGCGCTAGAAAGAAAGAAGAAACAGACATAGTCTTTTTTAGTTTGAAATGTTGCCTGGGCTTTGCCATGATCATTTTGGTGGGTATCAGAAGCAAATACTAAAAGGACTTCAGATCTTACTTCTTTCTTCTTGCAAAACTCATCCCATCAATTTCATTACCCCATAGCTCACACCTGTAATCCCAGCACTTTGGGAGGCCGAGGCTGGCAGATCACCTGAGGTCAGGAGTTTGAGACCAGTCTGGCCAACATGGTGAAACCCCATCTCTACTAATAATACAAAAATTTAGCCAGGCGTGATGGTGGGCACCTGTAATCCCAGCTACTAGGGAAGCTGAGGCAGGAGAATTGCTTGAACCCAGGTGGCGGAGATTACAGTGAGCCAAGATCGCACCATTGCACTCCAGCCTGGGTGACAAGAGTGAAACTCTGTCTCAGAAAAAAAAAAAAAAAAAAATTTCTTCTCTATGTGAAGTGGGAGACTTGTTTTATTTATGTTTGTTTCTTTGGCATATATCACAGTGTCTGACAAAGCACTTGGTAGTATTTGCTAAGCGAATGAATGGATGGATGAACAAATGTATAGGTCAGTGAGAATAGCTTTTCTTTATATATTATTTTTCTCCTGGGGTCTTCTAGTCACCTTGGATTAAAAAGAGGAATTAACTCTAAGGACAAGGATTTCAGTATGTTTACCATACAAAGATATTTTAGAGTATTGGGACTTTTGATAGAGGCTGTAGAATCCAGACATTATTGTTAGAATACTTAGAATTATCAATAAACATTCTAGGAACCTTCATGATTTCTGGGACAATATTTGAATTCAAGTGGAAAATAACATATTTTGGAAACCCCAAGCAAGAACTCCTTGCTTTGAACACATGTAATTCACTGGAATTTACAAGAAGACTTTTAAGGGACTTAATTTTTTGGGACTTTCCAAAAAATATGGAAAATATAAAAATGTTGAAAACAACAACAACTTCTACAGAAGTTATTTTGTGCTTTATAAACTATAAGCACTTTATTAATTTAGGAGCACAACACATAGATTGGTTTGTTCAGAAAATATAAATTTTGGTACAAGATATTAAAATAGAAAGTATAGATTATTTACTAAATATTTTTTAGTCAGATACTATATTTTAAACTCTCTCTTAAACATCAATTATAATTGATATATGTATGTTTAAAAAACAAAAAGGATACAAGCATCTTATTTTTAAGATTTTAATAATCTTTTGGGTTTTTTTTCCTGCAGAAGAAACAATTGAGAACTTAAGAAAAGAAGCCAATAACACTGAGAAAAATTAAAGAATCTCATAGTTTTGTGGATATATTGACCTGTCTAGTGTCAAGCAGAGACAAAAAGAGAAGATTTATTTTTCAAAAAAGACCTGATGGGGAGAAATAAACGTATTTGATATCTGGACCTTTGCCTAAACAGCACCATTCAGGAATGAATCACTTATTTCATAGATATTCATATTTTTCTATTCAGGGTAAAAGTAAAAAATATATTTATTTACTAAAAATTGATCATATTATTCTTCTTAAGGAAACAAATCAAAACAAAAACCCACATAGGAAAATAAGTGCTTAGTTTGGCTTTCAAACCAACTGTAACATGTAAAAATTTAATAATTGGATCACCTGAGAGTTGCCAGTTTATGCCTCTTCACATATTAAGCATTATTCGCTACAGGATTGGAGAGGGATTTTATCCCCAAACCTCGTGTTAGTTGGAATTCATTAACAATGTATGGAGGTAATAGAGTTACGTGAATAAAGCCAAACTGTAGTTTAACATCAGAACTAAAGTTTATCAAAATGCATATTGTTCCTTTTTAGGTCTTCTGGGGATTGCAAGGTCTAGGTTTTTTGTTTGTTTGATTGTCGTTGTTGTTGTTTTTGCCTTGAGCCATCTGAGCAAGGTGACAACTATGGACCTTGGTTTAAATAGCAATGCCATGTCAACCACTCTGATTTCTTTGAAGTCTAATGAAGAGAACAACAGCACTGTCTCTAGATTTAAAACAATAATAATAAAGCCTGGGATGAGAGAAGGCACAGAATCTTTTCTATTTTTATGAAAACAGCAGCACCTTCTGGTATTTTCCTTTCAGAATTTGGGATGCAGAGGACTGATCTGATACAGTTGGTAATTTTACTTAAAAACCTTCCTATTAAACAGATTCAAAATATTTTTGAAGAACAGATGGTATAGACTAGAGGAAGAAATAAACATTGTATGTTAAACATTTTATTGATCAATTAAAATATCACAATTTAAAATGTTTATTCTACTATGGGAATTATGCATGTCTGTGTGTGATTGAAAAAGACACAGAAAGAATGTGGGGAGTGGGATGGGGATTTATTGTCCAAAGTTTAAATGGGACTCTTCTCATGAAGTGAGAGTAAGAAGAGCTATTTTTCTTTCCTCCCCTCCCATCCTCCTCTCTCTCTCTCTCTCTCTCTCACACACACACACACACACACGCACGCGCGCGCACACACACACACACACACACATAATCAGGTCAGCAGATGGTTTTTCTTCAAGGTGTTAGGAAACTGGCTTTTAGTCTTGAATCGTGTGCCTCTGGGCACTTTGAAACTGCTGCTTCTGCCTATTTTTAAGACCAGTTTGAAAAAAAATGATAGGCAGAGTAGAATAAAGAAACCACCTGTGTGGATTTGATGAAAAAGGCAGACTATAAAGCTAGCAACTCTTTGGAAAGAGTTTAGTTATAGAAAGACTGCATCCTTATCTTCTAGCACATCTCTGTTCAGCTTTTTCTATAAGAGAATGAACTCCAGAGAACTGAATACCATCATCTCAGTAAATTAGTCTACTTGACACTAATTTTCAATCATATTCATCTTTCATCTCTATGAAGTATTTATGCATAAGAGTTTCCATTCTATTTTAGGAATACTTTCCTTGGATGTATGATTCATCTTTATAAATTATGATAGACTATTTAGATAAATTGTTAGATGCCTCCAAAGTTAAACAAGACCACAAAAGAAAGAAAATATCACCAATCATTGTGTAAAATGTATATTTAAAGTAGTCACTTTGGAGCTAAAAATATTTTCTTTCTACAAGGGAAGATTAGATCATTTAGTAGTGATTCAAATGGCTTTAAAATTTACTTTTCCTTTGGTTCACATATTTAATAGAAAATATAGGGGCCAAGGCTGAGTGTAGAAAAAAACCCCATTAATTACGGAAGGTACAGGAAAATAACAAGCCCACAAATAGTCCTTGTATGTCCTGCTCTGCCTGGCATGCCATTGCTCTCCCTCAGAAGTCTGAGCTGTGTCCAAAGTCAGTATAGGCTGCTTTCCTGACAATAGCAGGGTTGTAGTGGAAACTGTCTTCACCACCTAAGTTATGGGGCCTGATACAGTGAATACCATACAAGCAGTGGGTCTGCCTGCCCTAAATTATGCCTGTTCATGTGACCCCATCATTATTCCCAGGATCTGTGCCCTTTGCCCTTGATCTCATTTCTACAGGATTTAGACAAGTGTCAGACCCTTGGAATGCTACACAATAGTGACCTTGATTCCCTAACTTTGCTGGGAAAAAAAGTGAGTTTAAATCTAGTGTTGAACTTATATGGAATGCTTTGTAACTGTGGTAGTCAAATTGTTCTTGATACAAAAGAAGCCCCACCCCTCTTTCAGAGACATCTGTCTTTCAGTCTGGCTCAGGTTTTCTGGTCTTGAGGCTACTTAATGCATTTCTAATAAAACTCCGAGTCTTTTTTTTTTGTTGTTGTTGCATTTGGTGCATGGAAAAATTCAGGGGTTTCTCCTTATTGTTAACTTTCCAGATATTATTTTTAAAGCTTTAGTGTTCTAATTGTAAAAATAGAACACTTTCAGGAAAAAAAAAAAGACCAAAAAGCCAAAACACTGCTTGGCAAAACGCAAAAGGATAAAGATGGTGGTGTTTAGTGCTTGATGGATGAACAAGTGGTTAAAGGGTGTAATTCGGAACCAAGAGGCACCACCCCATGGCTAGTCCTGAGCCCCTTTGGGGGGAAAAGCAGTCTTTAATTACATCTGGAACTCATTAATTCTTTTTGGAGCCTCTTTCCAGATCAGCTCCCCCATCAGCCACCCATTGAGCAACAGAAATTCCAGATGGTTCCCTCCATATGCCAGTGCTCATTCTCTCAAGTAGGATAGATTGGTCACTGACAGAATAGGGTGGAATATCTGTAGCCAAGGCAGGACGGGGTGGAAAGCACTGGAACACACTTAAATTAGAGGTGGTCCATCCCGTATATTATTATGTGAGTTGTATACATAACTATTTCTGAGTGATTGCTCTGAAATATCTTGAGTAATTTTATGGAAAGGATGTTACTTCTAGAAAATGTGGCACATAGATGCCAGCTTTTGACTCCTGGAAAAAAGAGAAATCCTCTGCAAGTATCATTGTAGCTGAGAACTGATCAATTTAGACTTGCAGCTGATCTGCTCTGGAGGCTACATTAGGGTGAATTCTTTTGCTCATGTAACTATCTGAAATCTTTATTATTGTGATACAAGGAGAATTCCTTTATGAAAATCTCTGTATGCTATGTGCTTATTTTATTTTAGCAGAATTTTCTTATAAGAGACACATTGGTAGACTCTAGTTTGAAGCATCTGGGAATAAAAACAGAGTTAACCCCCATATAATTAAAAAGTATGTCATCATTTCAAGTATATCACATTATTTATTCGTATATATACCTGTCTTCATCTGATGGTGGGAAACATGACTCGCTCATCTTTAAATTCCTAACACCCATCAAGATTTGTCACATTATAGGAAAGAAAAGGAATAAATAAGAAAAAGTGGGGAGGTGAATCCAGGGAATTTCAAAGTGAAAAGTGTGGCACCAAAAGAAATAAGACTAATGTTTCTCTTCTTATCTTCATTCTATACTTTTCCTCTGATAGCTATTGGAATTTATGCGTGTGCACACACATGTTTACTTATGCATGTGTGTGTGTGTGGTGTTATTTTGGATCATCTATTATGAGATAAATATTATTCTTCTAGGTCCTGAGAAAATAAAAGTGAGAACATCAGCTGCATTCCTGTTCTCAAGTGGTTATAATAGTCTTTGTGATTTGTGGGAAATTTGTTGGTACATTTGGAGTTGGTAGGGCAATTAAAAGGAACCATTTTTTCTAAAAGGGGTATAATTTAAACTTCATGTACTTATCATATTTTAGCTGATAAATACATCTAAAAGCACCACTATCATACTTTTATGTGTATGTGTGAGTACTCTGTGGATGAGAGTTAGCATTAGTTCAACAAATTTTATCGTTTTGTACAATCAGGTTTAATAGCTGAATATTGGTTGAATGTGCTATAGGTTGGAACAGATAAAAATCAATTTGTTTAAAACTCTTGCTTTGAGACAGGGAGAATGGAACCAATTTGGAAAATATATTTTAGGATATCATCCAGGAAAACTTCCCCAACCTAGCTAGGCAAGCCAACATTGAAATTCAGGAAATGCAGAGAACCCCAGTAAGATACTGTATGAGAAGATCATTCCCTAGACACATAATCATCAAATTCTCCAAGGTCAAAATGAAAGCAAAAATATTAAAGGCAGCCAGAGAAAGGCCAGGTGACCTACAAAGGGAAGCCCATCAGACAAACCACAGACCTCTTAATGGAAACACTGTAAGCCAGAAGAGATTGGGGGCAAATATTCAACATTCTTAAAGAAAAGACATTCCAACACAGAATTTCTTTTTCTTTCTTTCTATTTTATTTTTGAGATGGAGTCTTGCTCTGTCACCCAGGCTGGAGTGCAGTGGTGTGATCTCAGTTCACTGCAACCTCTATCTTCCAGGTTCAAGCAATTCTTGTACCTCAGCCTCCCAAGTAGCTGGGATTTCAGGTATGCATCACCATGCCTGGCTAATTCTTGTATTTTTAGTAGAGACAGGATTTTGCCATGTTGGCCAGGCTGGTCTTGAACTTCTAGCCTCAAGTGATCCACTTGCCTTGGCCTCCCAAAGTGCTGGAATTACAGGCATGAGCCATCGCACCTGGCCCCCAACCTAGAATTTCTTATCTGGACAAACTAAGCTTCATAATCAAAAGAGAAATCAGATCCTTTTCAGATAAGCAAATGCTGAGGGAATTTAGTACCACCAGATCTGCCTTACAAGAACTGAAGGAAACACTAAATATGAAAATGAAAAACTATTACCAGTCACTACAAAAACTGAAATACATAGACCAGTGACATTATGGAGCAATCACGTAAACAAGTCTGCAAAATAACTAGCTAGCATCATAATGACAGGATCAAATACACACAATATCAATACTAGCATTAAATATAAATGGGCTAAATGTCCCAATTAAAAAACACAGAGTCTTTTAAAGCTGGATAAAGAACCAAGACCCATCAGTGTGCTGTCTTCAAGAGTCCTATCTCACATACAAAGACACACATAGGTTCAAAATAAAGGAAAGAAGAAAAATTTACCAAGCAAATGGAAAACAGAAAAAAAGCAGGGGTTGCAATCCTAGTTTCTGACAAAATGTACTTAAACCAACAAAAATGAAAAAAGACAAGGGCAGTACATAATGGTAAAGGGTTCAATTCAACAAGAAGAGCTAACTATCCTAAATATATATGCACCCAATACTGTAGCACTCAGATTCATAGAGCAAGTTCTTAGAGACCTTCTAAGAGACTTAGACTCCCACACAATAATAGCGTGAGACTTTAACACCCCACTGACAATCTTAGACAGATAATTTAGAACATTAAAAAAGATACTCAGGACCAGAACTCAACTCTGGATAAAGTGGACCTGATAGATATCTACAGACCTCTCCACCCCAAAACAAAGGAATATACATTCTTCTCATTACCACATAGCACTTACTTTAAAATTGATCATATAATTGGAAGTAAATCACTCTCAGCAAATGCAGAAGAACTGAAATAATAACAGTCTCTCAGACCACAGCACAATCAAATTAGAATGTAAGATTAAGAAATCTATTCAAGGCCAGGTGTGGTGGCTCATGACTGTCATCCCAACACTTTGGGAGGCTGAGGTGGGTGGATTGCCTGAGGTCAGGAGTTCAAGACCAGCCTGGGCAACATGCTGAAACCCTGTCTCTACTAAAAATACAAAAATTATCCAGGTATGGTGGAAGACGCCTGTAATCCCAGCTACTCAGGAGGCTGAGGCAAGGGAATCACTTGAATCCAGGAGGCAGAGGTTGCAGTGAGCTGATATCACACCACTGCACTCCAGCCTGGGCAACAGAATAATGAGACTCTGTCTCAAAAAAAAAAAAAAAGGTCTCTTCAAAACCACACAACACCATGGAAATGAACAACCTTCTCCTTCTCCTGAACGACCCTTGAGTAAATAGTGAAATGAAGGTGGAAATCAAAGAGTTATTTGAAACTCATGAGAATGAAGATATACTGTACCAGAATATCTGGGACATAGCTAAAGCAGCATGAAGAGGGAAATTTATAGCACTAAATGCCCACATCTAAAAGCGAGAAAGATCTCAAGTTAACAATCTAACATTACAACTAAAAGAACTAGAGAACCTAGAGCAAATAAATGTCAAAGCTAGCAGAAGACAAGAAATAACCAAGATCTGAACTGAACTGAAGGACATAGAGACATGAAAACCCTTCAAAAAATCAACAATCTAGGAGCTGTTTTTTTTCTTTCTTTTTTTTTTTTTAAACTAATGAAATAGACTGCTGGCTAGATTAATAAAGAAGAAAAGAGAGAAGATTGAAATAAACACAATCAGAAACAACAAGGGGGATATTACCACTGACCCCAGAGAAACACAAACAACCCTCAGGGAATATTATAAACACCTCTTGCACATAAAGCAGAAAATTTAGAAGAAATGGATAAATTCCTGGACACATGCACCCTCCCAAGACTGAACCAGGAAGAAATTGAATCCCTGAATAGATTAATAATGAATTCTGAAAATGAGGCAGTAATAAATAGCCTATCAACCAAAGAAATCCCAGGACCAGGTGGATTCACAGTTGAATTCTACTAGAGTTATGAGGAAGAGCTGGTACTATTTCTACTGAAACTATTCCAAAGAATTAAAAAGGAAGGACTCCTTCCTATCTCATTCCATGAGGTCAGCATCATCCTGATACCAAAACCTGGCAGAGATATGACAAAAAGAAAAATTCAGGCCAATATTATTGATGAACAACAATGCAAAAATTCTCAACAAAATGCTGGCAAACTGAATCCAGCAGCACATCAAAAAGCTTATCCAGCACGATCAAGTAGGCTTCGTGCCTGGAATGCAAGGTTGGTTTAATATATGCAAATCAGTAAATGTGATTCGTTACACAAACAGAACTAAAGACCAAAACCACATGATTATCTCAATAGATGCAGAAAAGCCCTTTGATAAATTCAACATACATTCAAATTAAAAACTCTCAATAAATTAAGTATTGAGGAAATATACCTCAAAATAATAAAAGGCATATGTGAAAAACTTATAGCCAATATTCTACTGAATAGGCAAAAGCCAGAGGCACTCCCCTTGAAAACTGTCACAAGACAAGGATGCTCTCTCTCACCACTCCTATTCAAGGTAGTATTGGAAGTTCTGGCCAGGTCAATTAGGCAAGAGATGGAAATAAAGCATATTTAAATAGGAGGAGAGGAAGTCAAAATATCTTTGTTTGCAGATGACATGATCCTATAGCTTGAAAACCCTATTGTCTCAGCCCAAAAGCTTCTTAAACTGATAAGCAACTTCAGCAAAGTCTCAGGATACAAAATCAATGTGCAAAAATCACTAGCATTTCTATACAGTAACTATAGACATGCCAAGAGCCAAACCACAAATGAACTCCCATTCACAACTGCCACAAGAAGAATAAAATATCTGTGAATACAACTAACAAGGAAAGTGAAGGACCTCTTCAAGGAGAACTACAAACCACTGCTCAAAGAAATCAGAGATGACACAAATAAATGAAAAAATATTCCATGCTCATAGATAGGAAGAATCAATATCATGAAGATGGCCATACTGTCTAAAGCAATTTATAGATTCATTGCTAGTCCCCTTAAACTACCATTAAGATTTTTCACAGAATTAGTAAAAACTATTTCAAAATTCATATAAAACCAAACAAAAGTCCGAATAGCCAAGGCAATCCTAAGCAAAAAGAGAAAAGCTAGAGGCATCACATGACCCAACTTTAAACTACACTGCAGGGCTACAGTAACCAAATAGCATAACAAAACAGCATGGTACTGGTACAAAACAGACACATAGACCAATGGAACAGAAAAAGAAGGCAGAAACAAGACTGCATGCCTACAACCATCTCATCTTTGACAAACCTCAGAAAACAAGTAGTGGGGAAAGAATTTCCTGTTTAATAAATGATGCTGGGAGAATTGGCTAGTCATATGCAAAAAAATGGAAACTAGGCCCCTTTCTTAAACTATATACAAAAATCAACTCAAGATGGAATAAAGACTTAAATGTAAAGCCCACAACTATAAAAACCCTGGAAGAAAACCTAGGCAATACCATTCAGGACATAGGCACAGGCGAAGATAACATGATAAGATGCCAAAAGCAATTGCAACAAAAGCAAAAATTGACAAATGGGATATAATTAAACTAAAGAGCTTCTGCACAGCAAAAGAAACTATCATCAGGGTAATCAAGCTACAGAATGAGAGAAAAATTTTGCAATCTATGCATCTGACAAATGTCTAATATCCAACATCTATAAGGATCTTAAATTTACAAGAAAAAAACAACCCCATTAAAAAGTGGGCAAAGAACATGAACAGATACCTCTCAAAAGAAGACATACATGCAGCCAACAGACATATGAAAAAAAGCTTAACATCATTGATCATTAGAGAAATGCAAATCAAAACCATAATGAGATATCATCTCATACCAGTCAGAATGGCTATTATTAAAAAATCAAAAAACAGATGCTGGTAAGGTTGTAGAGCAAAAGGAATGCTTTTATACTGTTGGTGGGAGTGTAAATTAGTTCAATCATTGTGGAAGATAGTGTGGCGATTCCTCAAAGACTCAGAGGCAGAAATACCATTCGACCCAGCATCCCATTACTGGGTATATACCCAAAGGAATAGAAACCATTCTGTTTTAAAGACACATACACACATATGTTCATTGCAGCACTATTCACAATAGCAAAGACATGGAATCAACTTAAATGCCCATCAATGGTAGACTGGATACAGAAAATGTGGTACATGGATATAATGGAATACTATGCAGCCATACAAAGGAATGAGATAATGTCCTTTGCAGGGATATGGATGGAGCTGGAGGCCATTATCCTTAGTAACCTAACACAGGAACAGAAAACCAAATACCACATGTTCTTGCTTGTAAGTGGGAGCTAAGTGATGAGAACACATGGACACAAGGCAGGGAACAGCACACACTGGGGCCTGTCAGAGGGCAGGGGGTGGGAGGAGGAAGAGGATCAGAAGAATAGCTAATTGGTTCTGGGCTTAATACCTGAGTGATGGCATGATCTGTGCAGCAGGTCACCCTGGCACAAGTTTACCTGTGTTAACAAACCTGCACATCCTGCTCATGTATCCCTGAATTTAAAATGAAAGATGAAAATTAAATAAATAAGTAAATAAATTAGAGGCAAAGCCCTCTTGTTTTTTACAAGTTTTGCTTCAAATAATTCTTAAAGTTATGAACCCATAAAATGTATGCTAAACCTAGAACATTCTCTAGGTACTTCACTCTTTTATTTGAATATTTTGAAAAGTGCCAGAGATGAGAGTAAGATATATATTTATTTTTATCTGTTTAGCTTGATCATTCATTTTGTACCAGTCACCAATGAGCTCTTGAATTTAAGGTATGTAGGGGATTAAACTCAACAGATCTGGACGACATTTATTTAGTGTCTTTATCTTCAGCATTGCAAAAACACTAGGAATTTAAAAAGAAAAAAGAATGATCTCTTCACTTAAGGAAGTCAGAGTGGGAGAGGAAGTCATAATCACACTGAGGACCAGCCCAGTGACAGTTACTTCCTCACATACAATAGTGTATGTATATAATTTGAATAATGTGTCTCGGTACTCTGATAGATGCATGTACAGTGTGTCACTGAAGTGTAAAAGGGAGAGGTTGTTTCCCTAGGGAGAGTGGTGGAGCCAGTGAGGAGAGAGAATATCTTGCTAGCAGAACTAATGCTTGCTTTGCATCCTGATGGGATAGGACCATACTTTGAGAACCACTGCTCTACATCTAACTGAGAGAACAGGGGAGGGAAAAGGCATACAGAATTAATGGACCAGGCCTAGAGATGTCATACTTTAATTCTTCCCACATTTTATTGGCTACAACTCAGTCACATGACTTCATCTACCTGCAAAGGAGGTGGAAACCGTAGTCTGTGAACTTAGGAAAACAAGAGAAATGGTTGGTTTACAACTCTATAGTCTCTGCCACAGGAGGGCATGGCCATTCTTATAATGCAGGAAGCAGGGAGGGGCTAGGAAAGACAACTCATGATAAGTTAATTTGCTTGGGCATATCCTTAAGAAGGGCAAGTGCACTGTTTCCTAGAATGAGAGATGAGATTATATTAACAAAATAATTCCTTATAAATCTTTACATGTGTTGGTGATTATGGCACTAGAAATTTAAGCAAAAATCTTTATTTTATGTCACTAATTAGTGTTGAATTACTGCTAAATTTCAAAAAGTAACACAACACTTTGGCATACATGAAATACTGTTTTAAATGAAAGTGTTGTATTTGTATATTACTCTATAGTAAATCTCAGGCAAAAGCTATGATTATTTCTTCTGAAGTTATATGAAGACTGCTTTTATGAAAGGGGAAATAAAACATAATAATTTTAAATTTTCCAGTAAGCTCTATAAGCCTGGCAAGCTAAGGGACAACAGTAAAAATAATAACATCAAGTATTTATTAAGCATGCACCATGTACTTTGCCTTACACAATGGGACTTAGGGAATTAGATACAGCTTACTAATATTGTATAAGCATTTTCAATCTATTAACTCATTTAACCCTCACAAAAGTCCTATGAACAAAACAGTTATTTTTAGTATTATTCCCATTCCACAGATGAGAAAACTGAGGCACAGAGCGATAAAGTTATTTGCCTAGACAGCTAGTAAGTAGCAGAATTGGTATTCATATCCAAGTAGTCTGCCTTCAGAGGCCAATGTCATGTCTACTGCTCTGTATATCCCTGAAGCTAGAACCAAAAGTGAAGATACAGGAACAAAGGGTAGGGAGCTCATTCGATCTGTGTGTTTCCACTGCAGTAGACTCAAGGCTGCTGTTTGGTGTATAAGTAGTGCATTTTGTCCATGAATGTGGTGTGTTAAGCAATGGTAGCATTTATCAATCAGAACTGATTTTCCTGTTCAGTAAGGCCTAGCCTTTGGCAGACTATTCATTCTTCCAGTTGCTATACCTGTTCTGGTTTAGATAACACTGTATGCAGCTCCCAAACTGCTGGGAGAATCCTAGAATAAAAGACGTAATTCTTGTTTTTGTGACATATCTGAGCAATTTCTTTTTCTTCCACAGACAGAACTGTCCTCGTGGATACAGATCTTCCATTCTTCAAAGGGCTGTATGTGATGGGTACCTTAGACTTCCCTGTGGACAGAAGCAATGTTCTGAGTGTGGCATGCATGGTCATTGCAGGAGGGGAGCTGAAAGTTGGTGAGTAAAGGCCCAAGGATTGCAAGCATATTGGGAATTATACTCTGTGAGAAGGGGCTCTGGGAAACAAATGGTATCATCAAGCAGGTTGCTTAACAGAGTCTGGGGAGGGTTAAGGTAGTAGTGAGTGTACTAGTAAAGTTACTCTTTGGCAAGCTTTACACGTGGTCACAGGTGGCTTGTATTGGTCATTCTCTCATGCCCATGCACTATCAGGCTGTTTCTGGTCCGCCTGCTGCTGCTCATTCCAGGGCTTTTTTTTTTTTTTTTTTTTTTTTTTTTTTTACCTCCTCCAGGCTACAGATCAAGTCTTCCAGTAGGTTTTCTTTGTGTCAGAATATGCCTTTAACTCACTCTTTCAGAAGATATCATAGGATGGATTTGATATCATCTGATCAACTAACTCACAATAAAATTTCAATTGCTGTCTTAACAATTTCCTGAGAAAATATACTTGAAAGCAAAGCTATGTGCTAGCACTTTACTGGGACTAATAATCCCAAAGACGTGAGAATGAAGGAAAAAGAAAAGTGAGGAGGAAAGTGAGGGAAAGCAAATACAAGGTAGTCATAGCTTCTTGAAGAAGCATGCTTGGTTTGCTTGGTTATGTGGGATATCTTGAGAGAAGCCTTATTAGAACCTCCATATCTTGGGACAATATGGGGGAGGTAGTGAGGAGAAGGCAAGCATCTCACCTGGCCCATTCCACACCATTAACTTCTCTGACTTTGTTATTTTTATGGCTCCCTGGGTAGCTAGTGGAAGGACCAGAGAATCAGTAGGTGCCAGGAGATGAGGCTCCTCTTGCTGGGAAGCGGATCATGTTACTGGGGCCCCAGGACAGGCAGAATGGAATGGATCTGGGGTAGTGTATTAACCAGATTTGGCTTACTTAATTAAAAAAACCTGAAATGTTATGGGTAGACTCTATACTTAGAACTGTTGTAAGCGATGGGTATAAATGCTGAAAAGACATGTACCCTGTCTCCAAAGGAACTACTTTAGAACTTTAGTAAGGCATTCTACTTTGCCCCAGGAAGAAGATTAAAAGAGAATTCCCAGAAAAAAATCATATCATATTCCAAAGAAATATATCTCTAGTGGTAAGGAAATATTTAGATATCGTTGTTAGGTAGTATGAAAATTTTAGATTCTCTGTTGGGAGAAAATTCTAGATCTAATTACCTGAACAAAGGTTAAGTCACTGTAAAAAGATTTCTGAAAAAATATGGTCAATCCTTTTCTTAAATACTTCCAGTGACAAAAAAATCAAAACCTTTCAAGGCAACCTGTTCCCACTATTTAAAGTCCTATTAGAATTCTTTTTGTTCCATTAAGCTAAAGTCTATCTTCCTCCAATTTCCATAGGTTCAGGCTCTTCCTCTTGAGCCATTCAGGACAAGTATCATACTCCTTTTAATTCTATAGCACTTCATTCACATCTTCTTGAATCTTTTCTGTTTTAGGTCATACAGTATAACCATGGTTCATAGTTATTGCTGTTTTAAGTATTTTTTTTTAGTGTATGGTACAAAACTGCAAATATAGGAAAACAAAGAGAATTATATGGTGGAAATGAAGTGATCACTCAAAGTTTCCGAGTGCAAATATTTCCAAGTGCAAATATAACCACAATTAATATTTTGGTGTTTTATCTCAAAATCATTTATTTTCTTACACATACACACACACACACACGCATATATTTCAAAATGTAGGGCATATACTTTGACTTTTTTTGATCCTATAAAGAATTTCTGCAACGTTATATAATATATGGGAATATATAGATATGCATGCATGTATAATAATTTAGCCATTTTTCTCTTGTTGAACATCTAAGATATTTCAGATTTTTGTCCTTGTAACTCACTCTGCAATGAACATTCAATAATTAAATCATTATTCATATCTTCGTTTCCTTAGGATGGGCTTTTAAACATGAAATTAATGGGCCTAAGGATAAGAACATTTTTTAAAGGTTTTTAATACATGCTGCCAAATTGCTTTTCAGAAAAATTTTACAAATTTGTACACCCCATTTCCTATAGATTATTATGAGATTCCCTCTTTCTTGCTGGCATTGCCTCTAAACACAACTTTGTTTTGTTTAATTCCTCTGAAAGCCAGGGAGAAAGAACTATTCCTAGGTGGGATCTGCCTATTCTGAACAGAATGAAACGAGTATAGCAGTTAACAGAATGGGCTCTAAGTCAGATGGTGGAGGGACCGAATCCACCTTGGCCACCTATTGGCTGTTTGACCTTCAGCAAGTCAACCTCTGGGCACCTTCATTTCTTCATCTGCAACGTATGTAGGATAACAGTAGAACCTTCCTCAGAGAGATATTAAACATAACAGCTCACAGGAAATTCTTGGTATATGGTAGGTGTTCAATAAATGTTTATCAGCCAGGGTGCCCACAGAAAATATATGTCATAAGCATTAGACAGTTTGAAGGGATTTAAATAAAGGAATGATTTACAAAGATCCAAATGGGATGAGGTATACCCTAAGGCTAGTAAAGCCACTTATCCTTACTACCTCTTGCCATAAAGGACTGAGGAAAGAATGTTACAGGAACCCAGAGATAAAGAGAAAGGTTTAGAGATGGTTGTCAGATCACCCCAGAGGCATGGCCTTTGTATGGTTGGGATTCACCCAGTACAAGGAAGGAACTCCAGGAATAAACAGTCTTATCTCATTCTTTTGCTTCCCTCCTGTCTTCTGCTTGTGCTACCATTTGGCCACATCCGACTGGAAGTCAGAGTAAAGGAGAACTTGATGCAGTACACAAAGGCCAGCCACATCCTGGGGCACTGGGTAGGGTGGAGAAGCACAGAGCTTGGAAATGGAGGTGTCAACAAAAGCTCTCCAGCACAGCTTCCAGCTATCAGAACAGATATGATTCTTCTGTTAATAAAGCCAAATATTAAACTGACTTCTTTATCCAGCCAGGTCATGCTGTTAGTCCTGCCAACTACATTGTTGACTCTGATTCCTGCTCTTTTTATTTGTGCTGCCACAAATACGTATCTCTACATTGTATAGTTGTGTTGGGCTTATTTTGTTTTCTCTTGGGTTTTGAGGGAATCTAATGGCAATACTGTTTACCCATCTCTTCATTTAATTATTTCAGTTCATCTTTCTACACTGGAGATATTCTCTTGAGGTCTGGTCTTTTCCTCACAGATTACTATCATTTGCCCATTTGTTTAACATTGTGTAAAATCCTCATTAATTAATTGAGAAATATTAAATAACATTGAACCCTGTTCTTGTTACTATAAAACTTATTTCCAGTTGATATCTTCTATTGCAAAGATTGATCTCTTTTTTCGGTAAGTTATATTTGGATTTCTAAGGTCACTTATTACTATAATATGTAGCTTGCTGCCTGAAAAATTTGTACCTTTGAAGGTAAGTGACACTGTGCCACTTTCCAGTTTTACTTTATATATTTCAGGTCTCATTAAAAAATTTCTCCATTCCCAATTCTATTTTTTACCCCTCACTAGATAGTGCTGTATTCTTTTTCTCCTTGCTTCATCCATGTGTTCCAGGCCTAAAGGTTGGTTATTGGAGCCCATCTGCCCAATCCTATGTGTATTATGCCTGAAGGAAGACTTTCAACCCATCTGTCCAATTTTACCACACCCTAAAGAAATCCCAACATGAAACAGATAATAAGACTAGTTAGTAAATAAACTTAATAGATTTGGACATTGGCACAGAGTGCTGCCAGTGTATGCCTGCTATCTGATACCATTTGATCCAAGTCCCAACATTGTAGAATTATATTTTCTGGTGGTCCTGCTTTTTTTTTTTTTTTGAGATGGAGTTTTGCTCTTGTTGCCCAGGCAGGAGTGCAGTGGCGCGACCTCAGCTCACTGTAACCTCTGCCTTCCAGTTTTAAGTAATTATCCTGCCTCAGCCTCCCAAGTAGCTGGGATTACAGCCGCCCGCCACCATGTTGGCTCAGCTAATTTTTGTATTTTTATTAGAGACAGGGTTTCACCATGTTGGCCAGGCTGGTCTCGAATTTCTGACCTCGTGATCCACCTGCCTTGGCCTCCCAAAGTGCTGGGATTATAGGCATGAGCCACCACGCCCAGCTGGTGGTCCTGCTTTTAAGGCAGCTGGTGCTGGCAAAGGTATCAATGGACTTTTAATAGAGTTGAATCATAGAATGCTAGAATTAGAAAGGAAGCTCAAGATCAAAGCTTTGCTTAGAGGGCTACAGCTGCATCACAAATGCCAAACTCAATTTCATTCTTCGTTCACTGCTTGTCTCATTAGCCTGATAAAACACTTAAGATAAGCTTAAAGAATTACACATGTGTGTTCATTCTTTCATTTATCATGGGTTTACTCAGTGCCTACCGTGTACCAAGTACCATGGGGGATACTGGGCATATAGAAACAGAAATCATGAACCCGAATTTTCAAGAGATGTCTCAATAAAATGGTGTGACAAATGAGTAAAAACATGATTGGAAGGGTCATGTCTTCCAACCTAGAGGGAGCTTAAAGATAAAGGAAGACCTGTGAACAGGTACATATTTTAGATGAGCATTATACTTTCGGGAAACTGCAGGGAATGAGTATGTCTGGATAGCCGACTTTGTATGAAATGGTGGTTGACCTGATATACTATGCTAAGGAGTTTGGATTTTCCTATGAAGGCAGTGGGTAGTCACTGGATAGTTTTAAGTAAGGAAGTGACATGATTATATTTATTCTTGGAAAAATTAGTGCTGGAAGTGTAGAGAATGCACTTAAAAGGGACACAGTGAAAAGGGAGAAGTCTACTGAGATGTTTTAGGAAAGGAATTGTAAGGGAGTGAACTAAGGTTTACTCTTTAACAGGAGTTAAAGAGGAAAGAATGAATTAGAGACACATTGGGGGGGTAAAAATCACTAGAACCTAGTGATAATTTTGATCTGAGGCAAGGAGGAGTTGTTTGGGATATATCCAAGGTTTCGGGTTGGGAGATCTGGGTCAATGGGGATGCCAAGAATTAGTGCCCTTTCCTCACTCTGTTAGTTGAATGGCCCTTGGCAAGTTATATGAACTAGCTGTGTCTCAGTACCCTTATCTCCAAGGTAGAAATAATAATAGTACATATTTCATAGAGGTTTTAAAAAATTAAATGAGTTAATATTTATTAAAGTGCTTGAACAATGTTGAGTATACAGTAAACTTTATACAATGGTTTGTTAAGTACCCAGACTCATAAATCTCAAGGTTAGATTTCAATGAAAGATGCAAGTGATAATACCTAGAGGGCAAGTAGATTTATGAATAAAGAAACCAATGAGAAAGGTCTGTGCTAAATGTACATATTTGAGGATCATCAGCTCAAATGTGAATTAAAGATGTGAGTAAAATTGGCCAAACAGATTTTGTGGATAGAAATTTTGAGGAGCACCGGTCTTTGAAGGGTGGTAGAGGAAGCTGAGTTCAGGAACAAGAATGGAAAAAAAAAAAAAAAAACAAGCAGTTATATAGGTGGAAAGAAAATGAAATGACAAGAAAATAATATCTTGAAACAAAGAAGGCAATTTACAAGAGGAAGTGGTCAGTGATATGAGATACAGTGGAAATGACAAAGAAAATAGAAAAGAAAATTGACCATCTTATTCCAGCTTTTTGTTTTTTATAATGGCTTATAAATGTAGTTTTGACACAAATTGTTACTTTTCATGTAAAACAAATAAAAATGCAACATTTACTCCTTCAGGAGCAATAACTTTTCATAAGCTCAATACCATTTATCTATTCTTTAACAACTTTATTTTTTGGCTTTAGTATAGCCTGAGGTGTCATTGAACATATTGAATTTCATGGATGAAAATGAATAGTTGTCCATATTGAGTCATGGCATCAAAACTTTATGGGATTGCTTTCATGAATAACTGATTTTCTTTTGGATGGTGAAATGAAATGGATAAACAGATACTAAGGAGAAAATAATTCCTCCAATATGGTGATTTTCCAAAGTTTCCTTTGTAGATTTGTCCCTTCCTCCTTTATCTCCTCCCCACCTCCCTCTTTCATTGAATGCCAACTCAGAGCCAGGCATTCTTTCTGGCATTTGAATATTCCACAGTGAACAAGACGTTCAGTAGTGAACAATTCCTGCTTGCATTATTTTATTGGGGGAAACAGACAAATAGTAAAATAAATGAGGAAGATAAGTTTAGATAGCAGTACATTCTCTGAAAGAAACTAAACAGCAACATTAATTAATGAGAGATCCAGGTTGGATGTTGGCAACCATATGTTAGATAGTTAGTAAAGACCTTTCTAACAAGTCAATGTGACATCAGACTGTAGAGACAAGAAAAAGCTAGACCTGCAAAGATTTGAACAAGAGCATTTCAGGCTGAGGGAGAGTTAGTGCAAAGGTCCCGAGGGAGAAATGTGCTTTGTGTAGTAGTTGTGAGGCAGAAAGGCAGCCCCTGTAGTTGGAGAATCATAAATAGTAGTGAGTTTATAGTGAACATCATGAGTTTCATGGGCCAGATTTTATATAGAGTGTTGCTTTCTAAAGCATTAAAGAACAAAATGAGTCCAAATTATGCTGAGAATTGCCACTTATTGATAGTCTCTTGAGTATGGCTTTAATAAGACAGAAATTAGCTTCATAAATATGGAAGTTCCAGAGACATGAATTATGATTTTAGTTTAGTAACTCATTGTACAATTTCTGGAAAATACCCCAATAGTAGATTCATAACTGTGATGTTGCAAATCTCTGTGATTGTTTGAAACATCTGTCTCGTTTTATTGGTAAGGAAACTGAAATCCAGAGAGATTATTGATTTGTTTCAAGGTCTCAGAGCTGACAAAAAACAGGACCAGGACAAGTGGCTATTTTAGCTATCTTAAATATCGTCCTTCAAGCTTTTGCCCAAGGACTACCTTTACTATTTAATGGCAAAAATCACAATTACTTTTGCACCAATCTAATATGAAGGCTCTCTTGTCTCCATGCAGTACATTTCAGTGTACCTTTCCTTCTGGTCCATGCTACTCATTCATGTTGCCATTATTGCATTCAGTGGTGACATGAATAGCATTAGTGTCTATCTCTATTAAATAATTAATTAGTGTCTTATCTCCAGTAAATGATAGACTTCATCAGAACATTTTGTAACCCTAGTACCTACTGCATTGTAGAATTCTGATAATATGCTGTTATGACTAATAATCTATACACAAGTGAATGGACATATTTAGGTTTGTCTTTCAGCTCACAGCCTTTTTCTTGGAAAACATTCAATCTCCTTAGACTTAAATGTCTATATCTGTGAGGAAGAAATTATGGTGTTAATGTTTAGATGACTACAATATATTTATCCCCTATGTGAAAGGAAAAAAGGAGGTATAAAATCAAATTGAAAACGTTGGTGTCTTGGAGGAATTCAAAGTATTTTCATTTTTACAATCTGTTAGAACAGGAAAACCGACTTAAAAATGTCC
Source organism: Macaca thibetana thibetana (assembly GCF_024542745.1). Classification (NCBI taxonomy): domain Eukaryota; kingdom Metazoa; phylum Chordata; class Mammalia; order Primates; family Cercopithecidae; genus Macaca; species Macaca thibetana. The sequence goes on along the minus strand of NC_065581.1, from coordinate 52,530,238 downwards.
CCAACTCAAAGCTTGTTCAATAAACACTTGTTTGTTGATTTAAATGTTTTTTTTTAAACATATAAAAGCTTTGCCCATGAATAGCTGTCTGAGTCCATCCCTTTCATCAGTGTCTCCTCTTATATGAGACGTTGTGCCCATGCTTTAACAAACGTGTTCCTTGTTGTTTTAGATATCAATGCTGTTAACTTGTTATTGACTCAAACATTCAACTCAATAAAGACTGTTTTAATCTTGTACTTTTAAAACTGCGAATGAAAAATCTTCTTTTAATACTTTTTAGGAAGACTTCAGAGAGGGGTTACCAATAATAATACATTTGTATTAATTATTAAAATAATATAAATGTATCATTTAAATAATATAAAATAATAATAAATTTATATAATTTTATAAAGTTTTTTTGTATTGTAAAAATACATTTGTGAGACAAATATTCTGATGGATATTTACAGCTTAATAGAACCCTCCTTGATCCCTAAGTCAACAAGATATGCCCCAACCATTGCCATCCCTGGGGACACAGCAGTTCATTGTTCCTTTGGCCTGTTACAACCAGGTCACATGATGCATTGTCTAGTTGCTCAGTAATTATACTAGGCACTCGGCTTTTATCCTAAAACTTGTCACATATTGTTTTTCAGGGTCAGTGATGGGTATTTGTCAGCCCTGTCTCACATTTGTAGCCAGGAGCCTAAGGTCATCATTAGCACATGCCTTTGATTGTCAGGAAATGAAGTACTAGGTATATGGAAGTTTCTTTCATTGCTTCCATGATTGGGACTTTCTCAATCCTAAAGAAGAAGAAAAATCCATACACAGTTTATTGCCTTTCAAACTGACAGTTCTGTAAGGCTCATTGGATGATTAAGTAATAACAAGGAGACAAACCTGAGAAAAGTGTAGATTAAAACATATCCTCCAGCTTAAAGCCACAATACCCAGTAGTCAGACCCATTGAGCAGCCAGAGAGAATCTTGTATGTGATGTTCATTTAAAAAAATATATGAAGTTAAAAAGTATGTCCTCCTTCAAATTTAACTATGATTAGAAAAAGACACAAATACCCACGCATGCGATGTGTAAAATATAAGTGTACATAGATATCTGCAAAATAGATGGTTTGTTCAGTTTATTTAGATGGACAGTTCCCTAATCAAACTAACAGTTGCTTGATAAAATAAAAAGGTGACACAAAAGGGATGTGACTTTTAAAGCTGTTACTTATTTAGCCGTAGGAGCAAAAGTGCAAAAGCTTTGCCCCTTAGAGGTACAGGAAACGCTAAAACTCATTTCTGTGCTTGGAGAGTCCCTAATAAGGCTGGCAGCCAACAGTTAAATAATACTTATTTCAAAATGATATTAAGAATAGAAAGATCTGTTTATTTTCTGATGGATATTAGTTCTCTCATAACATCATATTATCCTTAAATCTATGTGTGTGTGTTTGTGTGTGTGTGTGTGTGTGTGTATTTTTCATATTTTTTTAAGCCAAACGCTAATACAAATAAAGATTCTTCTGTCTATTAGGACATCAGTTAGTCTTTACTAAAGGCATTTGCAGTAATCATCTTTCCTATTTTAATAATTTTTAAATCAGTCTTTCTTAGACTGTGCTTTTGACTCATGAATCCATATAACAGTAATATAGTATTTCTTAGGGATTTATTTAGTTATTAAAATAATCAAATAATAAATTTATTATAAAATATTTAATTTTGCATACAAACAAAATAATTTTAAGAAAACTAGTGAATGAATGAATGAATGAATGATTTGTTTTTTTAGTTAGAAAACTTACAGGAATGTTTCAGTTTAAGGTAAACTTTGTGTTTTCTGAAGTTCCTTGGGCTGGACATTGAAATAAGTAGTCACTTAATATTTTTGCTTTGAAATGTCTAGTGTCTAGCTAGTACTTTAGGAATTAGATATTACTTGCTAGGAAGAACTTGCCTTATTTTTTTAAGTTTTCAAATTTAAAGGTTAATTTTGAATAAGTGTGATACCTCCATGGTTACTATTACTATCTTTTTTACAACTATTATTAATACTGCTAAAAGCCAATATTTTTAAAAAACATGTATCATATACAGACACTGTGCCCTGTACTATTAGCATGGACTAAATCATTTAACCCTCACAAAAAATGGATGCTATTATTGTGCCTATTTTATCATTGAGGAAACTGAGGCTTAAAGAAATGAGGTAATTTGCTCAACCTTATGGAAGAAGTTTTAAGAATTTTTATACATTTTGTAAGTAGTGAATGAATAACATATTTTCATGTTTATTTTAATATTCCATTATTGATAAGTTGAGAGGCCTCATTAAAAATGAAAATTTGTCAGCTTGGATAAAATCACTGTATGAGGGGTTGGACATTGTTATTTGATAATGCCTACTGATTTTTATAACCAGTTTTTATCTTACTGGACTGCAAGCCCCATTCTACCCTACATTTATTTTCAGATGGAATCAGTTCTATTGGGGAGGAATGTTTTAGGAATAAGCGGGTCAAATATACACTGCGAATTAAAAGCTACTTCAGAAAAAAATGTGTGCTGCAATTTACTTGGTTCAGTGCTATTTACCGGCTTGGGTTTATATGATAGTAAGAAGGTTCTAGAGGCTCTGGTCTGGAGAAAATCGCTATTGCAGGGCATGAGAAAAATAGTTATGCTTTAAGTAGAAGCTCAACTTCCAAAGTCATCACCATTTAACCCACTTCTGAGGACAAGGGAAAAATGTACAAAATTTATTTCGGGGGTAATTTCTTTATCTTTCATGTGCAATCAAGGTATTTATAGAGTTTTAAGATTAACTCAGATAAAAATACAAATTATATAAAAATACAATTTTTGCTTTGGAGTCAGTGAATAGCACCTGGAAAATAGTATATTCAGAAGATGTGACTAAAATTTTGGCCAGTTTCCCCTCTTTTGATCAACAAAAGTCATTGAAGAGTATTCTTGGAACATAGTCATTTAATGTATTTTTATTAATTGTGGAAAATGACACACATATACAACAAATTTTATAATGAAAAAATATGCTTAATTAAACATTATAAATCCAGTCTACTGGATATGTAGTGAGATCTCATTCTTGTTTTAATTTTTATTTCTTTTTTATGATATGATTGAGCATAGTAGAATGTATTTATTATTTATTTGAGAGTATCTTGTTTTGTAAAATAGCTGTTCTCTTACTCTTTTTTAACGATGAATGTACCTGTTTTATATTTATTTACCGAAGTTATTTATATATTTTGGAATGTATCTTTTGTCGGTTATATGTAGTACAAATATCTTTTCCCACTCTGTGGCTTGCTTTTTTACTTTCTTTTTTCTTTTTTTTAATTCCTTTGAGATGGAGTCTCGCTCTGTCACCAGACTGGAGTGCAGTGTGGCATGATCTTGGCTCACTGCAACCTCCACGACAGGGATTCAAGCTATTCTCCTGCCTCAGCCTCTTGATTAGCTGGGACTACAGGTGTGTGGCACCATGCCCAGCTAATATTTGTATTTTTAGTAGAGACAAGGTTTCACCATGTTGGCCAGGATGGTCTAGATCTCTTGACCTTGTGATCTGCCTGCCTTGGCCTCCCAAAGTGTTGGGATTAAAGGCATGAGCCACCACATCCAGCTGCTTTTTTACTTTCTTAATGGTATTCTTTGATAATTGGAAAAATTAATATAGCTTACTTTTGAAATTTTTTTGTTACGAATTATAAATTTTGATGGAACTATGGTCAGAAAACAAATGCTGTATAATTCCAATTTTTAAAAATTTGCTAAACTGCTTTATCATATGATCAATTTTTTAAAATGTTTTGTGCATGCTTTAAAAGAATGTACATTCTTTGTGGGTCTAGTTTTCCATCTATGCCTGTTATGTCAAATATGCAAATTGCATTATTCAAAACTGCTGTATCATTATTGTATTTTTTTTTAAACAACAGTTGTGTTGGCTTTACAACAAGTGTTATAGGTATATCCATTTGTCCTTGTAGTCCTGTTGATTTTTGCAGTATATATTTTTAAGCTATAATGGTAGGTACATAAATGCTTAAAAGTTGTAATTTACTGGTGAAGTTAGTCTTTTATTACTATGGGGTATTTCTCTTTATTCCAATTGTTTTCTCCAGGAGGGTTGGTAAAAATTACCAAGTTAAACATTTCTGGAATAAAATATCTTCAAATAAACTCTGCTGGGAGTACATAGTTTCTTCTTGCACTCACTGAGAGAAGGAGGCAATCAGGTAAATGGCCCTTACAGTATAGTTTTAGAAGTATTGTGGTAAAACATGGCATTCTGTGATAGCCCTTAGAAGGTCACTTAACCCAGACTTAGTTGACAAGGCCCTTTCCAGAACAGATGACATCTGAACTGGGTTTGAGAGTATGTAAGAGTTGGCCGTGACAAAAACAGGAATGAAGGCAGAGAGGGGCAGAAGCAAGGGAGTATATGGTTGCTTGGGGACTTGTACATTTCAGCTATTAAGTATGTCAAAAAGTCTGGGAAGAAAGGAAGGAGTTTAAAATGGACAAAAATATTTCTAATTGTTTGCTATTTCAAGGTGTTTTTAAATGTTGCCAATTATAAATAAATAACACTGATGTGGAGAACTTTGGGCATTATTCTTTGCCCTTATCCCCTACAAGTTCTTTAGGACAAGTTGCTTGAAGTAGAATTACTTTAGCAAGGGGTACAGAACATTTTACACACAAAAGGGGGCATCTAATTCAAGATCATAGAAGGCTTTCAGGAATAAATTATGGTAGAGCCAAGTTTTACGGGATGAATCAAAGTTAGTTAAGATGAAGGTAAAACATGTAAACGCTGGGAAATCTCATGAGCACAGAGGAGAGTGAGTTGAGGGAAGGGTAAATAATTTCTTATGGGTTGGCTTGGTACAAGGTCTGGTGAGTCATGTTGATAGAGTGGGCTTAAGTGCAAACTAGGATTATACTTGATTCCATCAAAGAGCTTTAGTTAATAAAATAAGGAAATGTCCTTTTTTCTTATTCTTACCTTTTGAAGTTCCTGGAACCCATTTGTACCATATTCCCCAAATAATTATAATGATTCTCTTTCATATGCCAGAACTCATTTTCTTCCATCTCACGTGATTTTAGCATCTGGAACACATTGTTTCCCCTTCACTGCCCACCATTATACAAAGTAATGTCTGCTTCCCTTTACTTCTTTTCTGTTCCTCCATATCCACATGTCCTAGGATGGTACTTATTAAGTCTAAGGCCCAACTTCGCCATTTAACAGTTATGTGATTCCTGACAAGCTACTTAACCTCTCTTTGCCTCAGTTTCCTCATCAGAACCTCAACTGTATTCGTCATAAAATTGTGAGAATTAAATCGTGCATGTGGAAACATCCGGAATGTCTTTGCAGCACAATGACAATTATATTCCTGCCCATTATGAATACATAAATTTGCCCAGATTTAATATGCCTCTTGCTATAGTTTAGAGAAGCTTTACAAAGGTAAACCAAGGATGAGCTGCATATCCTTAGCATCTTCTGTCTCAGAAGTGGCTACCCTCATTTAGGGGCAAAGCCCATGCTGGAGAGAGCACCTCACCTTTCTTTGATTGCTAGATTTGTGAAGAAAATGAGGATCTCAGCCTTTAAACCTTTCCATTTATCAGCTTTTACACATTCAAGAAGCATTTTTCCTTCTCTTAGGTCACCTTTGCCTTCTTTCTACTTAGTTCCTATTCTCCATCTTTCTTTTTCCCTCAGTTACAAAAAGGAAGCCAAATTCTGGCCATTGCAGATACCAAAAGATCACAGCAGGCTAACTAATTTTGCCCAGACTTTCTGCGAAAGCTCCACATGTGCTGCAGTGTTGGGTTGCATAATTGATTTAATCTCTAATTTTAGAGGAACGCTGAACTCTTTTTGTAGGACTCTGCATATGTTTCTCTAGGGCAAAAACTGTCCTACTTTTTTTCTCTCTGGTATCTCTTTAGTGCTAGGCCATTTTTTTTCCCCCAAAGACTCTAAACTACCCTCCGTGAAATAAATGAAATCACAGTTGGAAAACAGCTTACTGGACAGACTTGTAACGGCAAGATAACAGCTACGCTATACACATTTACTGAACATTTTCATCCTCCCCTGCTTCCCTTCTTTCTGCTCTAGCACATCTTTATTTTCACTAAGATGATGCATCAGGCTCTCAGCTGAGGAGTTTCATTACCTACACAGAGGAGCAACACATCTTTGCATATTATTGGAAATACATAGGCTTGCTCACCCACTGACCTACTGTATGCCTCTAGGCAGATTTACTTACCTCTCTGAATCTTGCTTTCAGCAGAGTACTGGAATAATGGCAGTGAAGGCTGAACTATAAAGATAGGTATGTAGCAAGCTTCAGACTTACCTGTGCCTTTTGGCTAACCAGGTATATAGGAAGTGTCAGCTAGAGGGAATGATTTTATGTTGCTTGAAAGACCAGCAACTAAGATGAAAACTAGGCAATTGTAAGTTTGCTAGTTATTTCACATTGTATTTAACAATGTCATTTTTGGTTATCTTTTCGGGAATTTATAAACTGGGAAGACGCATTTGATAGCCGGTGGTTTTTATGAATCTGTCTGATTTGGTATGTAATTTGGGGATTACCTTCCCAACAGTTATTTCTTTTTCTTTTTTTTTGAGACAGAGTCTCGCTCTGTTGCCCAGGCTGGAGTGCAGTGGCGTGATCTCAGCTCACTGCAAGCTCCGGCTTCCGGGTTCACACCATTCTCCTGCCTCAGCCTCGCGAGTAGCTGGGACTACAGGCGCCCGCCACCTCGCCCGGCTAATTTTTTGTATTTTTAGTAGAGACGGGGTTTCACCATGTTAGTCAGAATGGTCTCGATCTCCTGACTTCGCGATCCGCCCCCCTTGGCCTCCCAAAATGCTGGGGTTACAGGCATGAGCCACCTTGCCTGGACCAGTTATTTCTTAAAAACCTGACTTTAATAACTTTAATATTTTTGTACTCCAAGACATATTTTCCAAAGAGACTAACCTTCCTTAGGTCCATAGTCACTAACGCTATTTTGGCAAATTCCCTGAACAATTATCATACCGTAGAAGTATGAATTTTCATACCAAACTCCACTGTTAACATCAATAAAATAAGGTCAGAAACAATTCCAACTGCTGTCTGAGTATCACAGCCTTATGTCTTTATGAGTCTTTATGCTGCTAAAAGAATTTAGTTTTAGAAAATAACCTCTTATTTGTTAAATAAACACTTAGCATAAACAGATCTTTGTTAAAATAGATTCTATTACTTAATAGTTGGATCAATTTAGACAAGTCCCTTAACCTTTAAGACTCTTTATGTGCAAATTTTTAAAACTGGGATAATAATTATACTGACTTCTCAGGTTTGTTGTGAGGAGTAAATGTTAAGATGCATATAAAGAAATTTGAAGTTTGTCTAGCCATAGACAGTGTATCAGGCAGGTTTGCCATAATAATGGTGTGTAACAAATAATCCCCAAATCTCAGTGGTTTGCATCAAGAAATATTTATGTTAGACTTGGTTGGACTTGGCTCCATCTTGTGTGTTCTATTCAGTTTTGCTCTGTATGTCTCTTCATTCAGATACCAGAGGGTATTTAAGGAATTTTCCATTCATGGTAGAGAACAACATGGAAAGAAATCTGGTAAAAAACAAAATAAAACAAAACAAAACAACTTGCCAAGTCCCTTGAAGCATCAACTGAGAACTGATATTCCTATCACTTTCACACGAATTTCACTGGCCAAAGCAAGTCATATGACCAGGATAAATATTAGTTGGTCAGGAAAGTTTACGCTGCCTTAATAAAGAAAGAAGAGTGAATATCTGGTGAATAATACATGAGTCTCCTTCAGAGATGTTTAGTGAATCTTTTGTTTTTCCTATTCTTATTTCATTTACATAATCACTGACTCCTCCATATAGTTTATTTTACAGTATCTACATTGCATTCTTGAAATTATACCTCAATTTCTCCCTCTCTTTCTTTTAATTTCAAATTGATTTGAATGATATACTTTTCTTTGTAAACAGGTACTTTAGAAAATCCCTTAGAAAAGGAACAAAAGCTTCTGATTCTTCTTAGAGCCTCAGAGGGAGTCTTTTGTGATCGTTTGAATGGAATTCATATTGACCCAGGAACAATTGGTAAGAGTATAATATAGTTTTCATTAAAAATAAAGTGCCTGTGTGTGTATTGTGTGTTTGTATCTTATAGAGAAATACTATTCATAGAACATATGCTAAATTCGAAACACTCTTTTAGGTAATTTATATTTATTATTTTACTTACCGGCTCTCTTGTGAGCAGTGTCCATTTTAGAGATGTCAAAACTAAGACTCAGAGATGATGAACGACATGCAGAAAGCCACACAGCTTTATAGTGTCAGCATTTGGATTAAGATCCAGATTAGTCAGACACTAAAATTTTGACTGAGTCAGTATTATCAACTATAAATACTACTCTATTATTGATACATTTATACAACTGATCTATACATTAATAAGAAACATTCACTATTGACAATTTCTTTATTTGTTATTGCCACAATATCAAATCCTATTTTAAATTGATCTATGTAAAAGTACAGAAACTGGGACTGGGCTTGTATAACCATATGTATGTATCCCCAACTAACTCAGTTTTGAGGAATAAGAGAATGTTCACCAGATTCTAAGTATTTTCCCACTTTCTCTATATGGGCATTACTAATTTTATAAGTAAAGAGGGATAACTCTTGGCATGAAGCAATTTTCTTCAAGAATGTTCATTTTTTTTTTAGTTATTTTTCCCTCACTTATATAATAGTTGAAATAAGTTCACTATACTTTATTACTCTTTTAGATATTTTATTGTCACATAGCTTAAATATGTTATTATAATATAATAATCTTAATCCAAATGCTGACACTATAAAGCTGTGTGGTTATTATAATATAATAACGTACTTAAGCTGTGTGACAATACAATATCTAAAAGAGTAATAAATATGTTATTATATTTAAGCTATGTGACAGTATAATATCTAAAAGAATAACAAAGTGTAGTGAACTTATTTCAACTATTATATAAATGAGAAAAAAATTAACTAAAAGAAAAAAATACGAGCATTCTTAAAGAAAATTGGTTGTTAATTTCCTTGGATTCTCCTTTAGATGCATTGCTGTGTTGGAGGTTTTCAAGTAAACCATTTTACCTTGTGGAAAAAGAGCAAGGATCATCATTTCTGAGGTTTCTGAACACTATGAGATATAAATTTAATATTCATTAGCAGTCAGTGGCTCCCTCTCTGGGTCTCAGTAACTCAATAGAGTGGAGACAAAAATGTTAAGATAGTATGAAGTTTGTTAACTTAGTTCCATAATATATAATCATTGTCATATAATACTTTGATAGCACTTTATAGTTTCCAAAGGGTTTTTCCCATGCATGCTATTTATTTTATCTTTCTAACAATAAGAGGTTCAAGAATGTTCTAATTTTTCCAAGTTGACAGACTAGATGGATTATTATAAGAACATTTGATGTACTTTTGCCTGTGGTATCCACTCTTTTCTGTAGTGTGATAATACTGGAACAAACTTTCTGTTAGGACTATCCACAGATGTCTGCTCTGATCCCTGATCCGGGCCGTATGGTCAAACTAGTGTCTTTGAAATTTTCTTTGATACTAAATTGAAATAAAGAATGAAGTATTTCTTTCACTGCATGCTCAAATTTTTGTAGTATCATAAGTAGATGAAAAATTTTAATCGTACTAAATCATTTATAATCTTCTTGAAACAACTAAGAAATTGTGTCATTTTACAGTAAACTTTGATGATTGGAAATGACCAAGAAATCTACTTTTCTGGTCAATTGAATTTTCTGGATAATTCAAATTTAAGGACATGAACTGCTTTTTGTTATAAACGTTTTGGTTGGAAATCTCTTTAAATTACTTCAGAATCCTTCTAAGCCTAGCTTACTTAGCCTGTAGTGAAAAAAGGTGGATTTTTGTTTTGGGTGATGATGTCTTATGAAATACATAAATGCTATTATGAAAGATTGGTTTCAGGACACGTCCTGAAAATGGGGTTCTTTTTATATCCATTTATCCTGATTTAGTTTTATTATCTTCTGACATTTTCATAGTTGATATGTGGGGGAAAAGATACGGATGTTGATATAAACAGTTGGTTAAATTCTAATTAACTGGGATTTTTTTTCGGTCCATATCAGATGAAAACCCAAGGCATATTATTTGTACCTTAGTGATTTCCTGCTTCTTTTATTTCTATGATTTCTGATGAAAACTGTAAAAATTTTAAATTGGTGACTTGCAATAAAATAGTGTGCACCAATCCAGGGATATGCAGACAATACATTTGGAAGCAGGAATAAAATATTAGAACTTCTATTCAAATATATATTAGTATATTCATATATGTGTATATTTTTTATCTAAATATAAATATCTGAATTATGTAAATAATATAAATATACATGTGCTTAGAGTACACAATCACATGTTTTTTCTTTTACTGGTGTTTCATGGTCAAAACATTTTTAAACCACTAGAATATGAGGAATTATGGTTGAAAATGGCAATAAAATATGTAAGAGGAAAGACATGAAAAAATAAAACTGGGCTATATCAAGCACGTTCCTGGTAAGACTTTAATTTATGAGTCTGAAATAAATTGCATTTTGAAACAAAGGACTTAGAAATCTCTCCCTTGATATGAGACAAAATATTAAGTCCAGCCACTAAACATAAAGCTAATAGCTCCAAAACTCTATCCTAAGGAAATAAAATTAACCATGCTTCTGGAGAACCTAGTGTATAACAAAAAATACCAAAACTGGTTAACTTCCAAAAGAACTGCAAATGGTTTGGAGTCACATCAAGAGTGGAAAGGAGTACCTCTTCAACTTTAGTCATTAGAGTGGTCTGCTTCCCACCTTTTAGATTATTATGATGTGGTGTAGCATTCTTTTTTCTATAGCATTTGAGAGAATAAGTTTCATAGCCATGTGAGATATATCTTAGTATTGTAAAATAGAGCATTTAGATAATGCTTTTGATAATATGGAACCTTCATATAGAGATTCTATATCCCATGTTTTGCACAACAGCCTATAGAATGACTTTTACTTACCTGGCTTTAATTCCTCTGAAGGATTTTTCTATCCAACTGTTACTCCTTTTATTTTCAGGGGTTTATGGGAAAGTTCAGCTTTACAGTGCTTATTCTAAGAACTCCTGGACACATCTTGGAGCTGATATTGCCTCAGGAAATGAGAGGTAAGGAATGAGAGTAACTTAGGGCTTTTGCTTGGTGGTTGTTTAGGTTGCTTCTGCTTGAGATTTTGTTACAATATGAAATTGAATTTTAGGTTAAGCATTATAATTAAAGGATGAGTAAGTAGAAAAAGAAGCGATTATAGGGAATTTAAAAAATATCTCTATAGCCTAATGAAGGACAACAAAACATGCAAAAGGTAGTAGAGGAACATAGTTTATTCCAGGAGAAAATTTTAGATAATACATAATTATTGCTGTCCATAAAATCTTAAAATACATGAATTCCATGAGATAAGAGGTGAAGTATGCGGTGAGAATACTATGTCTAAGCTGAAAAGGTAGCTCATTAAGATATAGACAAATAAAACAGGAGGGAGAAGAAACATATGAAGTATATTGTGAAATTTAATAATGCATTGAAGGCAGTAAAGGATAGAATCATTGCTGCCTCAAACTGCATGGGTAAAATGAAGAACAAACTGATGGAGACCTATTCGAACACAGAAGATCAGAATAGGAAATGAAAATGACAAAAGATAAAGTACTAGAAATAGAGATCAGAAAACTAAAAGCTATCTATGGGTAATATGTCCTTTTTAATAAGAACTCAGAATAACTACAACAGAAAGAATAATGAAAACTATAACTGAAATACACATAGAAAACATGAGAATAGTTACATTTTATTAGAAAAGATTAATATAAAGGACAGTGATTGCTTCATTACATCATCTTCATAGTATAAGAAAAATAGAGTGAACAAAAAATAAAGGAAAGGAACATTAAGCTTTCTAGCCTTAGCGTTCACCTCTATACCATCACATGTGGGAAGATCATGATGCCACATCTATAAATGTTTAAGGAAAAAAAGATATTGCGACCAAAGAATTAGACACACTGCTAAGACGCACATGTGAAAAATGGAAGAAAATTCAGTGTTCAAATAAAGAGATTAAACTAAATTGAAAATTCGGGAACAGAAATAAAATTTGAGAATAATATAAATAACTAAGAAGCACTGAAATAATTTAAATATTATAGTGTAACTATGGTTATTAAAACAAATTCCTTTTTTTTTTTTTTTTTTTTTTTTTTGAGACGCAGTGTCACTCTATTGCCCAGGATGGAGTGCAATGGTGCAATCTTGGCTCATTGCAATCTCTGCCTCCTGGGTTCAAGCGATTTTCCTGCCTCAGCCTCCCAAGTAGCTGGGATTACAGGCACACACTACCATGCCAGGCTAATTTTTGTATTTTTAGTAGAGATGTTTTACCATGTCAATCAGGCTGATCTTGAACTCCTGACCTCAGGTGATCCACCCATCTTGGCCTCCCAAAGGCCTGGGATTGCAGGAATGAGCCACCACGTCCAACCTAAAACAAATTCTAATAGTTGTTCTTGTAAAAGAAATAACATTTGAAAAGTTAATGTATTAGTTAGGGTTCTGTTTATACAAAAAATACATAATCAGTAGGTTATGTGCTTGTGTGTGTGTGTGTATGTGTGTATCCTACCTGTTATATGTATATAAATTATACAATAGATATAATAAATATTAATATACATGCATTTATATATAAAGAGATGTATTTCAAGGAATAGATTTACACAATTATGGGAGTTGGAAAGTTTGAAATTTGTAAGCAAGCCAGCACGTTGCAAAGTACGGAAGAACTGATTTGCAGTCTTAAGGCAGAATTTCTTCTTCCCAAAGGAAATCTCAGTTTTGCTTTTAAGGCCTTCCAACTGATTGATGAGGCCCGCCCACATTATTGGGTGGCCTAATCTCCTTAAACTCAACTGACTGTGTTAACCACATTGACAAAATACCTTCACAGTAACACCTAGATTAGTGTTTGATTGATTAACTGTGTATAATAGTTTAGCAAATATGACATATAAACGAATCTTCACCATTCAAAATTATCAGATAAAAATCTGGAACTATAACCATAGGAGGTAAATATGAGTTAATTTGTTTTATTAGAATTTTGAATATTATATATACTTTCCAAATCACCAGAGGGGAAAAAATGAAAGAAACCATAAAATAGATAGTAAATTAAAAAAAAAAGAAGAAAATGAAATGGTAAAAGAATAAAAGCAACAAAAAGATATATTTAAAGAAACAGAAATAAGAAAGTAAGAATACATTTACCAGTTACAAAACAAAATATTTGTGAAAAATAATGCTATGTAGAAAAATTGGGTTAAAAGTCAAAATGTAATTATAACTTTTTTTTACCAGAGGAAATCTTAAAACCAATTAGGAGAAATTTAAAGTTAAATATTGAATAAGAATAAATCATTGACATCTAAAATAAAGTAAAGGAGCCTCAAAATTATTAACAAAACATGTAAAAATCAAAATAAATGTTTCAATTGGTTAAATAATTATACTTTACATTAGTAAAGACTTCAATCATAGCGAGGCCCTAACAGTCAGAAAAGTTTTACAGCAGATAAATACAATATAGAAATATAAAGCTAATCTCTAGGAAATATAAGGTGAAATTGACAGAAACAAAAATCACAATCCGAGATATTTATTTACCTCTTTCAGTTCCAAATCTTTTAATTAGGTTAAAAAAGGTAAAGAAAATATGAAGAACATGAGTAATATAATAAAAGAAATTTAATTTATATATCAAACTACTCCTTTACCTAAAAAAATATATATCCATAATTACAACCTTAATAAATTTTAATGATAGTGTGTGATCACAATATAATAAACCTAGAGATTAAAATAAATTATAAACCAACAATCTTAATTTCTTACAAGAAAAAAAGGTATAATAAATTATTTTCTAAATAACTTTTATACCCAAGAAAACATCAAAACTTTACCAACAGAATAGCTGGGAAATAACAATAATGAGAGTATAGCATACAAGATACTGTAAAACATGCCATCACATTCAATGCTTTTGTGATTGAATAAGCAAACAAACTTTTCTTATGGACAGTTTTCATATTGACAATTATTCTAAACAATGAGAATTCTTCTAAACAAAGAAGAATAACTGTCAATATGAGAAATTAGAAACAAAATAACCCACAAGTCTAATGAACTCAATCGATGCAAGAAAAAGGCGGAAATTGGTGAAATAGAAAGTAGAAAATTCGTAAGATTAAATTTTTAAAAAGAGGTAGTGGTTTAATCTCTAGTAACTTTAATCATACCAAGAAAACCCCAATATATAAAATGAGAAATGACAGTTCAAATATATGTACAGAATAGGTTACAGTTATAATGTAAAAAATGTAAGTGTATATAGTGCAACTTTAACATTTTTGAGAAAAATACTTTATAAAAAGGAATTTTTAACGATAATTTAGAGTTATCATTATTGGCTAGAGAAGAATAAAACATAAAGAACCAGAAACAGTGAAAGATATAAATTTATCAAAGATTTATCTCTAAAAGTATATTTGGCTCACATAAATTTATACCATATTCTTCCAATCAGTTGAATATCAAATAATTCCTATGCTATATAATCTATTCCCAATTAATTTAAGGGAACAGGCATAAAATAATCTTTATACTTGTTTATAGCTACTAAAAATAGCTTAAAAAAAAGAAAACTGAGACAACATCCAAATAGAATGTAAAAGTCATGAGTAAAAAAGCAACAAAGCAAGCTATGTTTGAATGTGTTTCATTCAAGTGAACAAAGATAATTTGAAATGAAATAATCCATTCATATAATTTACCTTAATACCAGATGTGAAGATTAAGAACATGACCAATTTGGCACAAAATGGAAATACGTTTAATGAAATTCAGCAAACATTCTTGGAATAAACAGTAAATGAAGACTACAAGGATACTTCTTTTAAATTAATGCTATTTATTTGGATGGTATAACCATTAGTGGAGAGGCACTGGTTTAAATAATAATACAAAATAAACACTAAAGGATTCCTCTCAGTTTTGTATTTTATGAGAAAAACTGACATTAAATATTATTGTTTATTACAACAATCATTAAATATTATTATTAAAGTTTTAGCTAATGTATCCAGGCAAGACAAATACATTAGATCCAATTATTGAAAATAATCCAAACTATTTTTTATGTGGTTTATAAACCACATTTCATCCTGTAAAACTAGAGAATTATCTGAAAAACTATCAGTTGCCTTCAATAAATGCACATCAACAGCTTTTTAATATACAAGCAATAAACTTTTAAATTATAACGTACAATCTTATTTAAAATTTCAACCACAAATATCTAGAAGTAAATTTAAGAAAAATTATAGAACCTATAAAAACAAAACTATAAAACTGTTCAAAAGCATAAAAGGAGTTTAGAATAAATGGTGATGCAGAACAAAAATTTGACAGCTCATTATTTTAAAGATGTCAAATCTAATACAACTTGAATCACAGGTCTAATATATTCATCAGAATCTGACTCATTAAATTCTTTGGAACAATATATATTTGAAAATAGCCAAACATTAGCCGTTACTTTTTTTAAATATATGCCTCTAATACGAGTAATCTGTTGTTGGCACCAAAACTAAAAAGAATACCAAGAAATAAACACAGTCATGAATTATTTTTAGAATTTGAATAAATTAGCATTTGAATTTAGTTGAAGACAGGCTGGAATAATCAGTAAATGCTTTGGAAAAATATAAAATTAGATTCTCACTTTATGTTTTACTCTAAATTATAGGTGGATTATAAAACAAAATGTAGCCGGGCGCAGTGGCTCAAGCCTGTAATCCCAGCACTTTGGGAGGCTGAGATGGGCGGATCACGAGGTCAGGAGATCGAGACCATCCTGGCTAACCCGGTGAAACCCCGTATCTACTAAAAAAATACAAAAAACTAGCTGGGCGAGGTGGCGGGCGCCTGTAGTCCCAGCTGCTTGGGAGGCTGAGGCAGGAGAATGGTGTGAATCCAGGAGGCGGAGCTTGCAGTGAGCTGAGATCGGGCCACTGCACTCCAGCCTGGGTGACAGAGCGAGACTCTGTCTCAAAAAAAAAAAAAAAAACAGAAAAAAACAAAGTAAAAAATTAAAACCATAAAATTATTTGAAGAAGGTTTAAGTAAACCTGTAATTTAAACTAGCGAAGACTTCTCTGATCATAACAAGCAAAACAATAGCCATAGCAAATAAATAATAGATTTGACAATATAACAAGGTCAATATTTCTGCATGTCAATTACAAAATGTAATGACAAATGATCAATTAGAAAATGTTTGCAACATACAATAGTACAGATGAAGGACTAACTTTTTTACATGTGAAGAACTTTTATATGTCAAGAATAAAAATAAAAATATGAATACACCAGAAACATATTTGTGAAAGGGTTTGAATATGTGAGCCATAAAAGAAAACATACATCTGGCTAATAAACATATAGAAAAAATGGTCTTCTTTACTAAAATTGAAGTAAATATTAATTAAAACAGCAATGGAATCCATTTTAAAGTTTAATTTGGCAAAGATGAAAAATAGTGAACTCCAAGTTGACAAAAGAGAGCAGAGATTCACGTTCATATGGGGATTAATATTACATACTAGCCTAGTTTTGTAGATAAAGAAATAAAAATATGTATGCATATACATAATATGGAAATTTCTGGAAGGACATACAGCACAGCAGGGATCCCTGTTGGTGAAATGATAGGTAGCTATCTTATATCTTGATAGGTATGCTTTGATGTGCTTTTCTCTATGTACAGAATTTCTTTGTAGAGTAGGTATTATGTTCACAGTTATTTAAAATTATTTGACATGAATTTTACAGATGCTTATGTTTGTCAAACATTGAGCTATGATCTGGAGATATAATGTTAAGTAAAAACTCAGACGTTAATCAAATAGTAAATGTAAAATTACATATATGATAAATTCTGTGAAGGGATGGGTTATATAGGATTCTGAAAACACGAATATGTCAACTTGAGGCATTTATGGGAAGTTGGAGAAGGCTTCCCTGAAGCATAATTTCAGAGGTGGAATCTGAAAGAAGAATGGGCATTAATTAAGCAAAGTGGGACATATGTGGAAATGGTGTTCTAGCCAGAGC
Source organism: Macaca thibetana thibetana (assembly GCF_024542745.1). Lineage (NCBI taxonomy): Eukaryota > Metazoa > Chordata > Mammalia > Primates > Cercopithecidae > Macaca > Macaca thibetana. The sequence continues at coordinate 52,512,845 of NC_065581.1, read as the reverse complement.
AAACAGCATTCAATTATTAAGCAAATATCTGAGGAATATTTACTATGTGCCAGGTCAGACTGTAAGCACTAGACATATAGAAGAGATTGCAAATTAGAAGAGATTGCTGCCCTCTGGGAGCTCAGATCTTAGTGGAGAGAATGACAATACCCAAACAAATACAGAAATATAAATGACATAGTTGAAATTATAAAATATGCTGGTAAGGAAGTCAGTATGGTGGTATGATCAAAAATAGCTGGGGCATAAAATGTGAAGGGTACCATTTTAGATTGAATGGGCAGGGAAAGTCTCTTTGGGGAAGAGAAATTTGAGCTGAGACCTGAAGGACGGGAGGGAACCAGCTGGCCTAGGGTGAGGGTAGGGGGGAAACAGACAGAAGGTCACTATAGCTGGGGCAGAGTGAGCAGAGGACAGCATTGTCTGATATGGCAAGTGCCAAGTCATACAGGACCTGTTCAGGTATGAGAGGTCAAAGGGGAAATCACTGAAGGGTTTTATGCAGGAGGATGGTGGAATCTGATTTTTGTTTAAAAAACTTCTCTGGCTGTGTAGATGATGGATTATGGAGATAAGAGTAGAGCTGGGCTATCAGTTATGAGGCCAGCTGAGGCCAGAAATCATGTAGCTGGGACTCTGGAAGAGGCAGTGGAGATGGAGAGAACAGCTGGTTCTGCTGATGACTGCATGTGGAGGCAAGGAAAGAGTGCTGCAGGTGTTTTGATGGAGCACACTGGTGAATGGTGGAAGCACGCACTGAGATGGGAAGACTGAGAGGGGAATAGGTTTGTCAGGATGGAAGGCAGCAGGGGCATGCAAAGTTGAAGACATCAAGAGTAAGTGTCAAGAATAAAATTAGATGCATAATTTAGGGTTTGGAAGCAGCCATGTTGGAAGTAGGTGATGTCATTATTGAAGAAAACATGGGTAGAAGAGAGATTTGGAGGATGAGATTGAGATTAGGGGCATTCTAACTTTTTAGATATTAAGGAGTCAGCACAGGTGATTGAGGAGCAGAGGGTGGAGAGGTGATTCTGTGGTGGGAGGGAGAATGGAGAACATGAGGGTCTGAAAGAATACCATGATGGTTGACGTGGAGAGTAGGGGTTGACAATGACAGGGTTCCAAGGAGTTAAGTGTCAGGGCCACATACATTGTCAATATCAAGAATTTTAGTTTTCACCCTAAGAGTGTCCTGAAGCTGTTGTAGGTTTTTAAGGGGGTAGTATGGATAGGAGGTGGCACTTATTATCATACTTGTACATCTAAAATATTGTAGGCAGAATGTAGACAGCAGGAGAGGTCGAAAGTAGATCCAGAGACACCCAGCAAGAGACAGTGTAACTTGTACACTGCAGGAGTAATGGAGAAGTGGGCAGATTTAGAGGCAGGAGATAAAATCTGTAAGACACGTTGAATATGAAGTGTAATCTTGGTTTCTGGTTTGTGTAGCTGGATAGTGGTGTCATTCACTTGAAGAGGACTAAGTTTAGAGAAAAAAAGATTATGAATTCAGATTAGGTCATGTTGAATTTAAAGTGCTTTTCTGATGCTCAAAAGGATTTGTGAAGTAAGCATTTCTAACAAGGATCAATAAGAAACTTTAATTATAATTAAAAGGTTAGCAAGCTGGTATTTGGCAGGAACTATATGAATGGATTTTTCTTATAAGAATGTGTTAAAAACCTCATTCAGAGTCTGAGCTACAGGCTATTTTGAAAGGAACTCAATTTTATTAATTAAAACTATCCGTAGTCATTAACTAGCTACCATTTGTTTGGTTCTTATCATGTAAGCTTGTTATATGTCAGGCCTCTACTAAGCATTTTACATACATTATCTCATTTAAATCTTTCAATGCTGTAAGTTAGGTATTATTATCTGCATTTTATGGATATGAAGACTGAGGCTGGAGAAGTTAAGTAAATGTTCCAAGTTCATAAAGCTAGAAATTCCTGAGGCTGGATTTTTTACCCTGATTTATCTGATTCCATTGCATGTGTTCTACATATTACAACTATTAAAAACAAAATTTCTTAATATCAGTCCTGAGGAGGAGTAATTTAATGAGTTTATACAAATGATGTGCAATTAACATAGTATATTCATTTTATGGAATTCTTTCTTTTTAAAACCTTTTTAAAAATGTTAAAAATAACTTCAGACTCAAAATAAGTTGCAAAAATAGTAGAGTTTACATATGCCCTTCACTCGATGTTCCTTGATGATAACATATTACATAACTATAAAACATTAGCAAATCTGGCAAGTTGATATTGGTGCAGTATTAACTGAACTACAGACCTTATTCAGGCCATCATTTTAAACATGGCTCTACAATCTTAAAAGTCAATTCAATAAGTCTTTCTAATATATTGTGATATAAGCATATTTCAGTTGGACTCTTTCATGAATTTTCACCAACAGAATTAGATACTTGAATATATATATTAGATACCTGAATATATATAATATATATATTATATACCTGAATATATATATTATATATTAGATTCCTGAATATATATATTATATATAATTAGATACCTGAATATATATATTATCTATATTAGATACCTGAATATATATATTATCTATATTAGATACCTGAATATATATATGAATAATGGTAGTGTGATTCGGAGGAAAAATTTCATGTTAACTTTATAAACTTATATCTATAAACTTATATCTTACACAATCAACCAAAGTAAGCTTAGCAAGATATTTTGAAGAAAAATTACTTTCTTTTGTTCTGTGTTTTATCAATTTATCTCGAAATTACTCTCTGTTGTCGTTTGCTTGAATTGACTTGTGAAGACTGATGAACAAAACTGTTGAGGTTTTATTTGGATTGTAAATAAATCAAGACAAGTTAGATTTAGACACAAAAAATTGCTTTTACCCATTACAAGTGTTATGCATATCTTTTACTGTGAGTCTTTGAAGGGTAGCCATGTGATCTTTGAAATTAAATGGTTACTTTGTCAACCAATCTTATGATAAAGGTTAGGTTTTATCCTGGCCATTGGAAGATTTTAAACAAGGCAAGGACAGAGCCTGACTTATACTTTAATCTGATTTGTGATGTGTGGAGAATTGACTGTTGGTGGTGGTGATGGGGAAGAGATAAGAGTGGAAACAGAGACACTAACTGCTAATACATTGTTATTGCAATTTTTCGGATAACACATGATGATGGCTTAGATTAGGATGGCAGTGATGGAGGAGTAAAGATGTGGCTAAATATATGTTAAAGATGAAAGTGACATGACTTGCTGATGGACTGAATATTGAGGAAAAGAGAAAGAGAAGAGTCAAAGATCACTCTAAAATTTTTGACCCTAAGCAATTGGGTAAGGATCTGTGCCATTTACTGAGAAGGGGAAAACAGGGAGAAGAGCTGGATTATGAGGAAAGTTTTCCCAAATTCTTATTTTTTCTTATTTCTTATCTCATTAAATTTTCAAGAAAATGTGTAAGACATCCAATCTCTTTGTCCTGTTATCCTTTGTTTGTCAAGTGATTGACTTATTTTGTTCTATTTTTTAATTGACGAGTAAACATTTTATGTATTTATGGTGTACAACATGATGTTTTGATACATGTATTACATTGTGGAATGGTAAAAGCTACGTAATTAACATGTATTATCTCATATAGTTTTTTTGTGTGTGGCAATGATACTACACATCCACATTCAGCACTTTAAAAGAATACAATATATTAGTAACAGTAGTCACTATGTTGCACAGTAGATCTCTTGAACTTATTCCTTCTATCTAATGGAGATATTGTGTTCTTTTATCAACATCTCTTCAACCTTTGCTTCCCCGCACCACCAACCCAAACCAGCAGCCTCTGGTAACCTGCATTCTACTCTCTGCTTCAAAGAGTTCCAATCTTTCAGATTCTGCATGCAAGTGAGATCATGTGGTATTTCTCTTCTTGGTCCTGGATCATTTCAGTTAACATAGTGTCTTCCAGGTTCATCTATGTTGATGCCAATGACCAGATTTTCTTCTTTTTAAAGGTTGAATAGTATTCCAGAGTGTACGTGTATACTGCATTTTCTTTATCCATTCATTTGTCGATGGGCACCTAGACTGACTCTATATTTTGGATACTGTGAATAATGTTGCTGTGAACATGGGAATGCGAATATCTCAGACATACTGATTTTGTATCCTTGGAATATATATCTAGAAGATGGATTGCTGGATCATATTCTAGTTTTAATTATTGAGGACTCTCCAAACTGTTGTCTATAATGGTTGTACTAATTTACATTTCTACTAACAGTATACAAGAGTTCTCTCCTCTCTCCATCCCCACTAACCTTTGTTATCTTTCATTGTTTTGGTAATTTTGACAGATGTGAGGTGTCTGAAGTGATTTATTAATATAGTCTGTTATTTACAAGGAAGAAACTGTGAACTGAAGAAGAAATCACATCATTTGTTACCTCATCCTTTTCTCCAGGCCCTAAACCTTTAAATTGGATGTCATAATTGATTGTATCTATTCCTTTATCTCCTATGTTAAATTAGTGATGTATTCCTTGTATATATTTTGCTTGGAATACTTCTTTTTTCTTTCCCTTCTGCTACATTCTCATTTCAGCACTTCACACATGGCTCTCTACAACAACTTTTGTACTGGCTCCTTAAGGACCTAATAAGTGAAATAAGAGTATCAGATGCAGTACTCTTGCATCTCCTCCTTGAGTCTATAGCTTCCTACTTATCTTTAAAGATTCCATTACATCTGACACAGGGCTTTAGGTCTCCCCGACTCTACAAATTTTCCCATCATCTGAATGTAAGATGTGATTTTATGATTTGTAATTTTAAGAAAAACATAACACTAAGATGTTTAACATTTGTGTGTCCTGTTCCTCCAAGTAGGTTATGTAAGAGAGGGATATATTTTTGTTATTGTTGATTTGGTATATTAGTGTCTAGTGCACAACAGAACATAAAGAAGGGCTCCAATAAATGCCTGCTACATTGACTTGATGTGTATTTTCTGGAAATCAGAACTTATTGAGCTTCTTGGTTCAATAGCATCTTATCTAACAAATGAGAGAATCTAGAATTTATTTTCAAATACTACTATAATTTATTTTGCTCTTTCCTCACACTTTATTATTATAACAACTTAGTTCAAATATTAGAATATAGAGTTGGTGGCTTTATCTATTAATTGGCAGGAGTTCAGGATCACATATGTAACCTCTAAAGATGATGTTTTTTTAATATGTTAGAGGTCCAATAAACTACTGGGTCCTATTCCCAAATTGACTACTATTTTGATGCTGGTGAAAGTTGTATGTTTGGAAGGTAGGTTGGAAATATATTCTGCAATGAAAAGGAGTTTGCACTTTGAGGGCAGGCAGACTAATTCTAGTTATGTAGTTAGCTAAATGTGTAACTTTGAGTAAATTACTCTCTCTGAGCCTCAGTTTTATTTTCTTTAATTATGTGAGTAACAATACATAGCTAATAGAATAGTTATAAGGATTGAGGGAGTTAATGCATATAAAGTATTAAGCCCAGTTTCTGGCACAGTGTAAGCCTTAAGACAGGGTAGCTATTGTGGCAGTTGGGACTCTTTAAGTGCAAAGTGCAAGTAAAAGTAACCCTTCTTAAGCCATTTTGGAGACAATATCAAGCCCTTCCTCTCCTCCTCTACTTTTTTACTTCTTTATTTCAACCTCGTTTTTTTTTTTTTTCTACTGGAATATGGTTTTCTTCATTCTGTATGGTGCAAGTGAACTCAGATCTGTTTGACTTGTCCTAGCTTTACCACCAGTGAGGAGATAACTACTAATTCTCCTCAGTTTCATTCAAAAGTCCAGGGGAAGGATTTTGATGAATGAATGCAGGTTGGATCCTATGCCAAACCTTTCGTGAAGGGTTTGTGGGACGGGACTTTAACCTGCAGCTCTCACAGCTTTCAGTACAGTGGATGAGCAGAGCGGTTCTCAGATGAGGTGTGAGGGATTTTCCGGAATGAAGCAGAGAGGAAGTCAGGTAGACAAATAATTGGTATCAACTATAGCTATTATTGTTGTCACTCACCATCTTTACCAGCATCATTATAGAATTTAATTTCTTTACTATCAAGCATAGACTAATACAGTCTGAGAATCCTCATTACATTTTAATGGCACTGATAGAAAAATTTTAAACTGAAGTTACAAAATAAAAAAGACTAAATGTTAGTAGAGTTCAGAAGTCTGTGGCCATCTCTGTTCCTGGGGGTGCAGGTGAGAGGGGACATGTTTTGTGATCTGTACCCTCTGAGCCAAAATAGTAGTCATCAGCATCAAAATAGTAGTCAGTTTGGGAATAGAACCCAGT